>NW_026577884.1:2460246-3075307 GCF_029407905.1 Bubalus kerabau
CCAGACTCTGGGATATCTACCACGCAAAAAGCCAGCCCTAACCTAAGACACCGCCAGGCCCGCGCACGGAACAAAGGACTGAACAGAGATAGCCGGCTGCAGACCTTCCCCCTCTGGTGACAGGCAGCCAGAGCCGGAAGGGGGCAATCGCAGCCCCAGAGAGACATTATCTATAAAACTGTAAGCAGGCTTCTTTGCTAACTAAAACTTCTTGGGGATCTGGACGGTCAACATCTGCCTGAGAAGGTGCGCCTGTTTTACACCCAGATAACCGAGTGGCAGGGAGGCGATAAGTCACAACATTGGCGCTCGCCAAACATCTCATTACCTGAGCTGCTCGGACCTGGGAAGAGCACAAAACGCAGGCCCAACCAAGCCTGTGCCTCTGAGGACTACCCGAGTGCCTGAACCTGAGTGGCTTGGACCTGAGAGGTGCATGCAGCCCAGGGCCAGCCTCGGATTGTTCCCGGTGGAACAACCTAGAGCCCGAGCAGTGTGGGCAGGGAGGCTACACGCGCCGTGAGCGGGGGCAGACCCAGTGTGGCTGAGGCACTATGACCGCACGCCAGTGTTATTTGTTTGCAGCATCCCTCCCTCCCTCCCCACAGTGCAACTGAACAAGTGAGCCTAAAAAAAAAAGTGTCCTCCACCGTTCCCTTTGTGTCAGGGCGTAAACCAGACACTGAAGAGACCAGCAAACAAAAGAAGCTATAACAGAGGGAATCGCCTTGGAAGCTACAGGCAATAGATTAAAACCCTGTGGTTACTAGGACTACATAGGAAGGTGCCTATAGATCTTGAGAAATATAAGTCGGACCAAGGAACTAGCCAAAAATGAACTGAACCCACGATACTCACAACAAAACCAGAGAAAGTCCTAGATATATTTTTATGATCATTCTTTCTTTTTTTAAATTTTTTTTAATTTTAAGTCCTCTATTGTTCCTTTAATTTTCACTTTTATAACCTATTACTTTGCAAAAAAAAAAAGACCCTATTTTTTTCTTCTTCAGCAAACTTCATATATATATATATATATATATATATATATATATATAATAATTCTTTGATCTTGTTTTTTTGTTTTGTTTTTTTTTCTTCTTTTAACATTGTATTTTTGAAATTCCAAACTCTACTCTAGATTTCTAATTTATGCTTTTTGGTATTTGATATCAATTTTGTACCTGTAGTTTCTTTATAATTTTTGCGACATTGCTTGTTTTTGTTTGTTTGTTTTCTCTTTAGTTTTCTTCTTCCTTTTTTTTAACATTGTATTTTTGAAATTCCAAACTCTACTCTAGATTTTTAATTTTTGCTTTTTGGTATTAGTTATCAATTTTGTACCTGTATTTTCTTGATAATTTTTGCGACCTTGTTTGTTTTTCTTTGTTCGTTTTTTCTCTCTTTCTTTTCCTTCTTCTTTTCTTTAACATCGTATTTTTGAAATTCCAAACTCTACTCTAGATTTTTAATTTTTGCTTTTATGTATTTGTTACCAATTTTGTACCTTTAAGAACCCAATCTTCAGTACCCATTTTTCACTAGGGAGCGAGATTACTGGCTTGACTGCTCTCTCTCCCTTTGGACTCTCCTTTTTCTCCACCGGGTCGCCTGTGTCTCCTCCCTAACTCCTCTCTACTCTACCCAACTCTGTGAATTTCTGTGTATTCCAGACGGTGGAGAACACTTAGGGAACTGATTACTGGCTGGATCTGTCTCCCTCCTTTTCATTCCCCCCTTTTATCCTTCTGGCCACCTCTGTCTCCTTCCTCCTTCTTCTCGTCTCTGTATAACTCTGTGAACATCTCTGAGCGGTCCAGTTGTGGAGTGCACATAAAGAAGTGACGACTGGCCAGCCCACTCTCTCCACTATTGATTCCACCTGATCTCATTTGGGTCACCTCTAACTCCCTCCTCCCTCTTCTCTTCTCCATGTAACACTGTGAAACATTCTGAGTGGCCCTCACAGTAGAGAAACTTTTCTTCTTTAACGTAGATGTTTTATCAATGGTGCTGTATAGAAGGAGAAGTTTTGAAACTACTGTAAAAGTAAGACAGATAACTGGAAGCAGGAGGCTTATGTCCAAACCCTGACTCCAGGGAACTCCTGACTCCAAGGAACATTAATTGACAGGAGCTCATCAAATGCCTCCATACTGACACTGAAATCAAGCACCACACAAGAGCCAACAAGTTCCAGGGCAAGACATACCAAGCAAATTCTCCAGCAACAAAGGAACACAGCCTTGAGCTTCAAGATACAGGCTGCCCAAAGTCACCCCAAAACCACAGACATCTCATAACTCATTACTGGACACTTCATTGCACTCCAGAGAGAAGAAATACAGCTCCACCCACCAGAACACGGACACAAGCTTCCCTAACCAGGAAATCTTGACAAGACACCTGTACAAACCCACACACAGCGAGGAAATGCCACAGTAAAGAACTCCACAAACTGCCAGAATACAGAAAGGACACCCCAAACTCAGCAATTTAAACAAGATGAGACAGAGGAATACCCAGCAGATAAAGGAACAGCATAAATGCCCACCAAACCAAACAAAAGAGGAAGAGATAGGGAATCTACCTGATAAAGAATTCCGAATAAGGATAGTGAAATGGATCTAAAATCTTGAAATTAAAATGGAATCACAGATAAATAGCCTGGAGACAAGGATTGAGAAGATGCAAGAAAGGTTTAACAAGGACCTAGAAGAAAAAAAAAAGAGTCAATATATAACGAATAATGCAATAAATGAAATTAAAAACACTCTGGAGGCAACAAATAGTAGAATAACAGAGGCAGAAGATAGGATTAGTGAATTCGAAGATAGAATGGTAGAAATAAATGAATCAGAGAGGATAAATGAAAAACGAATTAAAAGAAATGAGCACAATCTCAGAGACCTCCAGGACAATATTAAACGCTACAACATTCGAATCATAGGGGTCCCAGAAGAAGAAGACAAAAAGAAAGACCGTGAGAAAATACTTGAGGAGATAATAGTTGAAAACTTCCCTAAAATGGGGAAGGAAATACCCACTCAAGTCCAAGAAACCCAGAGAGTCCCAAACAGGATAAAGCCAAGGCGAAACCCCCCAAGACACATATTAATCACATTAACAAAAATCAAACACAAAGAACAAATATGAAAAGCAGCAAGGGAAAAACAACAAATAACACACAAGGGAATTGCCATAAGGATAACAGCTGATCTTTCAATAGAAACTCTTCAAGCAAGGAGGGAATGGCAAGACATACTTAAAATGATGAAAGAAAATAACCTACAGCCCAGATTATTGTACCCAGCAAGGATCTCATTCAAGTATGAATGAGAAATCAAAAGCTTTTCAGACAAGCAAAAGCTGAGAGAATTCTGCACCACCAAACCAGCTCTCCAACAAATACTAAACAGGAAACACAAAAACGGTGTATAAATTCGAACCCCAAACAATAAAGTAAATGGCAATGGGATCATACTTATCAGAAATTACCTTAAACGTAAATGGGTTGAATGCTCCAACCAAAGGCAAAGACTGGCTGAATGGATACAAAAACAAGACCCCTACATATGTTGTCTACAAGAGACCCACCTCAAAACAGGGGATACATACAGACTGAAAGTGAAGGGCTGGAAAAAGATTTTCCATGCAAATAGGGACCAAAAGAAAGCAGGAGTAGCGATACTCATATCAGATAAAATAGACTTTAAAACAAAGGCTGTGAAAAGAGACAAAGAAGGTCACTATATAATGATCAAAGGATCAATCCAAGAAGAAGATATAACAATTATAAATATATATGCACCCAACGCGGGAGCACCACAGTATGTAAGACAAATGCTAACAAGTATGAAAGGAGAAATTAACACTAACACAATAATAGTTGGAGATTTTAATACCCCACTCACACCTATGGATAGATCAACTAAACAGAAATTTAACAAGGAAACACAAACTTTAAATGATACAATAGACCAGTTAGACCTAATTGATATCTATAGGACATTTCATCCCAAAACAATGAATTTCACCTTTTTCTAAAGTGCACATGGAACCTTCTCCAGGATAGATCACATCCTGGGCCATAAAGCTAGCCTTGGTAAATTCAAAAAAATAGAAATCATTCCAAGCATCTTTTCTGACCACAATGCAGTAAGATTAGATCTCAATTACAGGAGAAAAACTATTAAAAATTCCAACATATGGAGGCTGAACAACACGCTGCTGAATAACCAACAAATCACAGAAGAAATCAAAAAAGAAATCAAAATTTGCATAGAAACGGATGAAAATGAAAACACAACAACCCAAAACCTGTGGGACACGGTAAAAGCAGTCCTAAGGGGAAAGTTCATAGCAATACAGGCACAGCTCAAGAAACAAGAAAAAAGTCAAATAAGTAACCTAACTCTACACCTAAAGCAACTAGAAAAGGAAGAAATGAAGAACCCCAGGGTTAGTAGAAGGAAAGAAATCTTAAAAATTAGAGCAGAAATAAATGCAAAAGAAACAAAAGAGACCATAGCAAAAATCAACAAAACCAAAAGCTGGTTCTTTGAAACGATAAATAAAATTGACAAACCATTAGCCAGACTCATCAAGAAACAAAGGGAGAAAAATCAAATCAATAAAATTAGAAATGAAAATGGAGAGATCACAACAGAAAACACAGAAATACAAAGGATCATAAGAGACTACTATCAACAATTATATGCCAATAAAATGGACAACGTGGAAGAAATGGACAAATTCTTAGAAAAGTACAACTTTCCAAAACTGGACCAGGGAAGAACTAGAAAATCTTAACAGACCCATCACAAGCACGGAAATTGAAACTGTAATCAAAAATCTTCCAGCCAACAAAAGCCCAGGTCCAGATGGCTTCACAGCTGAATTCTACGAAAAATTTAGAGAAGAGCTAACACCTATCCTGCTCAAACTCTTCCAGAAAATTGCAGAGGAAGGTAAACTTCCAAACTCATTCTATGAGGCCACCATCAGCCTAATACCAAAACCTGCCAAAGATCCCACAAAAAAAGAAAACTACAGGCCAATATCACTGATGAACATAGATGCAAAAATCCTTAACAAAATTCTAGCAATCAGAATCCAACAACACATTAAAAAGATCATACACCATGACCAAGTGGGCTTTATCCCAGGGATGCAAGGATTCTTCAATATCCGCAAATCAATCAATGTAATACACCACCTTAACAAATTGAAAAATAAAAACCATATGATTTTCTCAATAGATGCAGAGAAAGCCTTTGACAAAATTCAACATCCATTTATGATCAAAACTCTCCAGAAAGCAGGAATAGAAGGAACATACCTCAACATAATAAAAGCTATATATGACAAACCCACAGCAAACATTATCCTCAATGGTGAAAAATTGGAAGCATTTCCTCTAAAGTCAGGAACAAGACAAGGGTGCCCACTTTCACCATTACTATTCAACATAGCTTTGGAAGTTTTGGCCACAGCAATCAGAGCAGAAAAAGAAACAAAAGGAATCCAAATTGGAAAAGAAGAAGTAAAACTCTCACTGTTTGCAGATGACATGATCCTCTACATAGAAAACCCTAAAGACTCCACCAGAAAATTACTAGAACTAGTCAATGACTATAGTAAAGTTGCAGGATATAAAATCAACACACAGAAATCCCTTGAATTCCTATACACTAATAATGAGAAAATAGAAAGTGAAATTAAGGAAACAATTTCATTCACCATTGAAATGGAAAGAATAAAATACTTAGGAATATACCTACCTAAAGAAACTAAAGACCTATACATAGAAAACTATAAAACACTGGTGAAAGAAATCAAAGAGGACACTAATAGATGGAGAAATATACCATGTTCATGGATTGGAAGAATCAATATAGTGAAAATGAGTATACGACCCAAGGCAATTTATAGATTCAATGCAATCCCTATCAAGCTACCAAAAGTATTCTTCACAGAGCTAGAACAAATAATTTCACAATTTGTATGGAAATACAAAAAACCTCGAATAGCCAAAGCGATCTTGAGAAAGAAGAATGGAACTGGAGGAATCAACCTACCTGATTTCAGGCTCCGCTACAAAGCCACAGTTATCAAGACAGTATGGTACTGGCACAAAGACAGAAATATAGATTAGTGGAACAAAATAGAAAGCCCAGAGATAAATCCACACACATATGGACACCTTATCTTTGACAAAGGAGGCAAAAATATACAATGGATTAAAGACAATCTCTTTAACAAGTGGTGCTGGGAAATCTGGTCAACCACTTGTAAAAGAATGAAACTAGAACACTTTCTAACACAATACACAAAAATAAACTCAAAATGGATTAAAGATCTAAACGTAAGACCAGAAACTATAAAACTCCTAGAGGAGAACATAGGCAAAACACTCTCTGAAATACATCACAGAAGGATCCTCTATGACCCACCTCCCAGAATATTGGAAATAAAAACAAAAATAAACAAATGGGACCTAATTAACCTTAAAAGCTTCTGCACATCAAAGCAAACTATTAGCAAGGTGAAAAGACAGCCTTCAGAATGGGAGAAAATAATAGGAAATGAAGCAACTGACAAACAACTAATCTCAAAAATATACAAGCAACTCCTACAGCTCAACTCCAGAAAAATAAATGACCCAATCAAAAAATGGGCCAAAGAACTAAATAGACATTTCTCCAAAGAAGACATACAGATGGCTAACAAACACATGAAAAGATGCTCAAAATCACTCATTATCATAGAAATGCAAATCAAAACCACTATGAGGTACCATTTCACGCCAGTCAGAATGGCTGCAATCCAAAAGTCTACAAATAATAAATGCTGGAGAGGGTGTGGAGAAAACGGAACCCTCTTACACTGTTGGTGGGAATGCAAACTAGTACAGCCACTATGGAGAACAGTGTGGAGATTCCTTAAACAACTGGAAATAGAACTGCCTTATGATCCAGCAATCCCACTGCTGGGCATACACACTGAGGAAACCAGAAGGGAAAGAGACACGTGTACCCCAATGTTCATCGCAGCACTGTTTCTAATAGCCAGGACATGGAAGCAACCTAGATGTCCATCAGCAGATGAATGGATAAGAAAGCTGTGGTACATATACACAATGGAGTATTACTCCGCCATTAAAAAGAATAGAATGAATCAATTCTAATGAGGTGGATGAAACTGGAGCCTATTATACAGAGTGAAGTAAGCCAGAAAGAAAAACACAAATACAGTATACTAACACATATATATGGAATTTTGAAAGACGGTAACAATAACCCTGAGTACGAGACAGCAAAAGAGACACTGAGGTATAGAAGAGTCTTATGGACTCTGTGGGAGAGGGAGAAGGTGGGAAGATTTGGGAGAATGGCATTGAAACATGTAAAATATCATGTATGAAAGAGTTGCCAGTCCAGGTTTGATGCATGATACTGGATGCTTGGGGCTAGTGCACTGGGACGACCCAAAGGGATGCTATGGGGGGGGAGGAGGGAGGAGGGTTCAGGATGGGGAGCACATGTATACCTGAGGCGGATTCATTTTGATATTTGGAAAAACTAATACAATTATGTAAAGTTTAAAAATAAAATAAAATTAAAAAAAAAATCCACAGGAGGCTTGACTCCCTTTAGGCCACTCAGTGGTCTCCAAGAAATACCCGTCGGGACTCGAGAGCAGAGCAGAGTCCTTTCCTTCCTCTCGAGATGAGGACTGACTCCTCGGGTGCGTCTAAAATGCAACCCCGAGATCTCTGTCGCCCCTGGAGAGGAACATTAGGTCCTGGACACAAGCTTAGATGAGGTCTCTTTTGCCCTGAAGTGACTCGAGAGCAATCCCTAGCTCTCTCTCGCAACTCCAATGGAAGATTGGACTTCCCTGGGCCAACACAAGAGGAAGCCTGAATTCCCCATTGTAACTCGAGAATCCCGCCGAAACTCGAGAAAAACCACATGGTTACCCCGTCATCGCAAGATGAGGCCCTTGCCCGCTACAGCGTCTAAAGAGAAGTCCCACGTTTCTTCTTGAAGTGTTTTCACACTTCAAGTGTGAAAACTCGGCACCCTTGATGCGATTCCAAAAGTTCCCCGACACCCTGGTCTCTCTCGAGGGGAACACCGAGGTTCCCGGTACGACTTCATCTGAGTCACTTCTCCCCTCCTGATTGCGACTGGAGGGTCGACTCCCGTGCTTTGTCTGGAAGGGGTTCCCAACCTTCCCGGCGCACCTCAGGATGAGGCCGGTCTAACGAGAATATTTGAGACGTAGCTTCATGGGTGGTAACACATGCTGAAAGACCCCGATTCCCCGGTCCGCTCTTGATAAGAACCCGATGCCCGGACACCTCTTCAAAGGCAACCTTGTGGAAGAAGGCACAACACGAAGGGGCACTGACACCCTCGTGCATCGTCCGGAAAAACCCGCAGATTCCAAACACAGTCTGACAAGTTGCCTGTCACCGCGTGAATAACTCGAGAGGCAAGCGTAGTTCCATTCCTCCTTACAAGACGAGGCATGACTCTCCTGTCCCAACTCTGCAGGGACCCTGCGATCAGAGTCAGAGATGGAGACGAACCCTGAGGTTCCTGCCTCCACTCGAGATGAGGCCCTCTTCTATTGCACCAAACCCAGTGGAGTCCCGAGAGGGCCCTCCCAACACCAGGGTATCCCTGACTTCTCAGAGGCACACTGAGAAGCTCCCTGAGGCCACCGGCACTAGTCGAGGGAACCCAGGGTTTACTGCCGTGACCCAAGAAACACCTTGAAAGTCCTTCTTTAACGGTTCTTGAGGCCCGATACACCTACCATGACTCTAGAGCAATGACGCGCTCCCCCTCGCAATGCGCATGGAGACCTGACTTCCCAAGCGCCACATGAGAGGCTCCTTGAGCTCCCCGTAGTACCTCATGAGAAACCCCACACTGGCGCTGTAGCTCGAGAAAACCCACGAGATGCCCCCTTCATCGCGAGATGATGGCCTTCTTTTCCTGCATGGCCTGGAGAGCAATCACGAGTCCTCTCTCCAAACTCCACAGGAGGCTTGACTCCCTTTAGGCCACTCAGTGGGCTCCAAGAGATACCCGTCGCAACTCGAGAGGAGAGCCGAGTCCTTTGCTTCCTCTCGAGACAAGGACTGACTCCCCGGGTGCATCAGGAAAGCAACCCCGAGATCCCTGTCCCCCCTGGAGACGAACATTATGTCCTGGACACAAGCCTAGATAAGGTCTCTTTTGCCCTGCAGTGACTCAAGCGCAATCCCTAGCTCTCCCTAGCTCTCCCTCGCAACTCGAATGGAAGACTGGACTTCCCTGGGCCAACACAAGAGGAAGCCTGAATTTCCTGACCTAACTCGAGAATCCCGCCACAACTCGAGAAAAACGACGTGGTTAACCCGTCACCACAAGATGAGGCCCTTGCCAGCTACAGCGTCTCAAGAGAAATCTCACGTTCCGTCTTGAAGTTTGAAACGGTACTTAGCACCTTTGATGCGACCCCAAAAGTTCCCCGATATCCCAGTTTTACTCGAGGGGAACATCGAGGTTCCCGGCACCACTTCATCTGAGCCCCTTCTCCCCTCCTGATCGGGACAAGAGGGTCGATTCACTTGCTTTGTCTGAAAGGGTTACCGACTTTCCTGGTGCACCTCAGGTTGAGGTCCGTCTCAAGAAGAAATTCGAGACGTAGGCTTGTGGGTGGTGCCACATGCCGAAAGACCCTGATTTCCTGGTCTGCTCTTGATAAGAACCTGAAGGCTGCATACCTCTTCGAAGGCAACCCTGTGTATGAAGGCAAAAAACAAAGGGGAACTGACACCCCCATGCATCGTCCGGATAAAACCGCAGGTTCCACACACAGCTCGACAAGTGGCCTGTTATCCGGTGAACAACTCGAGAGTCCAGCGGAGTTCCATTCCTCCACACAAGACGAGGCCTGACTCTCCTGTCCTAACTCTGTAGGGACTCTGTGTTCAGAGTCAGAAATGGAGAGCAACCCTGAGGTTCCTGCTTCAAATCGAGATGAGGCCCTCTTCTGACAAGGTCCAGCCTCGGCTGGTCCAGGGTTTTTGAAGGGGAGACAGAGTAGGCGACCTATTGATTTATTTATCAAAGATATAAAGAGTAATAGAATGAGGATATCTCAGTAGGAAAATTTAGTGGAGAAAAGAAGCTGAGTAGCTTGGTTTATGCGGAAAATCAGTATAACCCGTGACACCAGGTTAGCTCTGACCACGGAGGCCGCAGGCTCCCTCTCGAATAGCGAAAAGTGCCCCACCTTAGACACCTTCTCAAGTGGTCTTCGAAGCCCAGGCAAATAAATGGTCGCAGAAGATATCCGCGCTCCAGATGGACACTCATCTGAAAATTGAGGGGAAGAATGACATTAGGAGACTAAGCGTTGGCAATCAAGGCCCGTAGCTTTATTTTCAACAGGGTTTTTTTTTTACCCTAAGTTACACATAGAGGATAATGGGGATGCAAAGTCAGCAGCCTTTGATCCTTATCAAAAACCAGGGTTTCTTTCCTGCAAATGTATCATATACAAATGGTTTAGGTGATTTACATCATCTTCTAGCCAGAAGGCCTATTAACATTTTATGACTCTTGACAAAGACTTATCAACCGTAAGACTTATTTTCTCTAAGAGTAATTATTTTAAGGTTTGGCCCCATCTTTCGAAGATAAAATTGCATTCCTATAGGGCGGATGTGTAATGGGTTTACAACAAAGGAAAGAATTTATTACCTTAAGGGTCTAAAGTTAGTAACACCAAGGCCACTACTTATTTCTTCTACATACCAACTATATTAATTAATACACATTCAAGGATACAATTCAGGGGATGTGGAAACTTGGCAACAAGCATTGGTTCATCAATGAAATCTTTTACTAGTTTTATTCTGACAGTTTCTAACTCTCTGAGAGGCTCTAAGCTATTTGAATATCTTAAGCTTCCCGTGCCTCTCGAGGCTCGGAGACTGTAAACAATTGTATGCCTTGCTGTAGGAGACCGGGTAAACTTGTCAGGAGAGTTAGAGAGCCATCTGACGTGTTTGGATTTAAACACTCCTAATTGCCCAGGAACTTTATTAATTGGAGCTGTAAGTTAGCTCTTTGACAGAAAGAGGGAGATGGTGGTGGGGGACAGCCCCCAGGAAAGTCAGAGGTGAGAGCACAAAGCAATAAAGTAGGCAGACTCTGGTTTTGGGGGGTAGATGCTCAAGAATATCCGGGAGGACTCCCGAGGCTCGATCCCGCCTTTGTGTATGCCCAGCCTCCTTCCTCATGACCTTTGTCACGAGTGGAATGTCTCTCGCCGGCTCCCGGCATCTCCCCATTTTTTATTTCTTAAAACAGCCAGATGTAGCTCAGTCGCGAACCTCTGAATACTCTGCTGAAGAATCCTGACAATACAAGGAAGAATGATTATGAGAAGCAGAATTAAAGCAGCCACCCCAGCATAGCTAAAGACATTAGACAGAATATTCTTTCCTGAGATGTAGTTAGGGAAAGTATGGAAGAAATCATTTGCTGTTCCAGCAGCAGTAAAATCTAATCGGGAGTGCTCCATGGTTGCTATTTGATAGTGAAGTTTCCCTACGTCTCAAACAATGTCAGAGCTGTTCCAGATACCTGAAATATGGTTTTTAATCTTTTCCCATTCAAAATCTGTCTCATTTACTTTCAGGGGTGTTACACATATCCACCGATAGTCAGCATGACAAGACAATGCCATTTTCACCTTTAAAGCCTGCAATTCAGTCCCAATATGTATTACTGCTTCCTCTAGGGCATCTACCCTCATTTCTAATTTTCTCTCTGTAGCTTTCTGTGTTGCCAATGTTAAAGAAACATTTTTGGACATAGAATCAACATATTGAGCAGTATGTACTTGTTGAGTCAATGATATTGCTGCCACAGTAACAGAAGTGATTGCACTTATCAAAGCTGCTGTTCCCAAGATAAGTAAGCCCACAAACCGTCGTGTTTGCATTAAATCCTGTAGTTGTTGTAATACAGCAAGACCATAATTCAATAAGTGGTTACATCATAAGATAAGGTGGATGTTGTAGCATTACAAAGGAGCAAACATTATATTGAGGGTTTAAACAAGATGAACCAGGGAGCAGCTGTAGGCGTCGGCCCGGGGGAGCAGTGTCCCCAGCATCAGGAGGCAGAACGCGAGCGGCAGGCTGTGGGCCAAGGCGCCTATGGCGGGCGGAGGGGCAGGGTTCATGGTTTAGGGCTAGCCGCCACCGCTTGGGCTCAAGGCGGTCCCCTCTTGCCAGTGGGGCCACGCTGGTCTGGATGGCACTCCGCAGGCGCGCTTTCCTCTCTGGCCCTCACTCGCTGCACAGACTTCTTTGCTCTAGGTCACGGGGTGCAGCGAGGAGGGTGCGAGGCGCTGCTGGTGGCAGGGAGGCGAGAGCTGGCTGGGGGAGGGGGAGCAAGTGAGTGCGCACGCCGCGAACCTGGTCTTTGGGGAATGTGACATGACGAATTTGTCTGAGATCCAAACCGGAGAATCTGCATTCTGTAGAAATATACAAGCATACCCTCTCCCACAAGTTAGCAACACATCTGGCCTTTTTCACTCTCCCGTAAGGAGGCCTTTTTACTTGACCAGGGGCCAAGTCGTAGCCTGTAATTCAGGCATCTAGTGTCTCATCATTGTAGTCTGCCCCTGTGTGTTTACGTTTAAGTGATTAATTACAATTGGAACATAACTTCACTATTTGTCCAGCTGTTTCCCTATGGATATATTAATTTAGTTCTAATGTTTAGTTTAGGTCTCTGTATAAATTAAAGTAATAAATGTATAACCTCCTTATCTCATTTTGGTATACAGGTATACAGATATACCTAAATGCAAAATGCATTTATATATGTATTTATATATGGCAACAAGTATAAAGTTATTGACATATAATATATATAAATCAATATACTTGAATTAATCTTTATAATTAATATATTAATTAATATATATTACAGCAATAGAACACATACACAGCTAATACCAACCAACACAAACCAATATACTGTAATAATACATGTCACACATTTATAATTATACAGTATATAGAACATATATCATCACAGCACATCAATCCATACCAATTAATATCAGCCACACACACATTATATTACTGCCATATATATTTAATTATACAGTATATATATATGTGTGTGTATATAGTATACATATTAATTTATATACAAATTAATTAAGTATAGATCTATAAGTAGAATTAGGTATACCTTTATTATATTTTATTTATACCCATACCTAATTAGGCAAACTGTAATTAGGCAAATATATTTATATTATGTATTTATAAAAATATATAATGTATTGTTAAGTGTACCACCTGTACAGCATCTCCACCCCACATACCACTTTCTCTAATCCCACCAACTCATTTTCAGTATTATGTGTTGGCCAGGAGCTGGGCCAGTCTTTCCCAGCAATGTTAAGAGACGTCTGTTCCTGTGTCTAATAGCCCTGGCGTTTTATTCTCTTGAAGTAAAAGATCTTTTAAAGGCCTTGGAACTGTAATTTCCTGCACCCAAAAGGCTAGATCACTAGATCCAAATGTTTTGTGGCTCTTAGCTTGAGAAGTCAAGTTTTTCCTTGTCTGATAGTAAGGTAAAAGTAAAAGCTGTGTTACTCTTTGACCTTTATTAATTTGTACAGTTTTGATAGGCAGTGAGATCAAGACTTTAATTTCTCAATATCATCAGAATCTACTACACCATGCACCAGCGAAATTTCTTTTCTTTCTTTTTTTTTTTGTTTAATTTTTTTTTAAAAGAAAGCGAGCTACGCCCCAGGACAAATCTTACAATGTCCTCAGATAGGGGGCCAGCCACTCCGGTTGGAATTGGAGTAAGCGGCACATCAGGGGTTAATATTGCTATTAAATCTCCTTGCCTTTTCGCTTTTCTCCTAGCCTGGGTGAGACCCCCCTGAGGGAGTTTTCTCCAAGGAGCACGCTCTGAATATTGTGTACTAAAAGCTCCTTTGTTTAAAAAACTTTTTATCTTCCTCAGTCTTAGGCAACACTTTGGGAGGCATTTGGGGCAAAGTGGGGAACTCCTGGGTCCTGGGAGGCACAATCGAAGGCGGTGGCGGTCTCCTTAAATCAGAAAGTGGTGGATAAGTTTTTTAAAGGTTTGCGCAGAGGGGGAGGGAGCTCGCCAGGGCTCTCGGCCGCAGCGTCCTGTAAGCCCTCTCCTTCCTCGGGAGGTAGACCACTTTCTCCCTCCTTTTTTTTTTTTCAATGGCAGAAAATATGATCTGTGCAGTAAATGGAGACTCACCACCATCCACCTCTATAGCCTCCCCCATAGGCTATTTAACAGCCTCGTGATGGAGGTCCAGGACATTTCTAATCATATTCCACAGTCAATAAATATTTGTCTATTCTTTGATGCAGAGAAATCCATTTTTAATTTTTTTTTTAATTTTAGAGAATATTTTTATTTATTTTGTAACCTCTTTACCCTGGCTAAACTGCAGAGGGGACTAGAAAAGAAGCCTCAAGGTGAGGATCAAGTTCATCCTTGGGACTAGAGAAAATCCTTCTCCGGGAAACTCCTAGCGGTGGCCCTTTACCCTGACATGGAGGAGGAGGCATAGGGGGATGGGAGCGTCCCGAAGTTTTCCTCTTCTGTTCCGGAGATCCTTTAACTGTTTGGTAACTAAATCTTACGAACTGTCTGATCGGGGATGTTTCCCTCAACCTCCTAGGAGGGGATGGTCTGATTAGGGATGTTTTCTTAAACTTTTAGGAGCATCTTAACTAAAAAAAAAACAATCCTCATCAGAATGGCAACGAGCTGCTCTTTCCTCTAAACCTTTTTCAAATTGAGGGGAGAGCTGATCTTTCTTTTCATCCCTATCTTTTACATGCTCATTGGCAGTCATAGCGGCTAGCCATTCATTTAGCTGTCGATAGCTAGGTATAGCCTCTTCATTTTCACTTTTCTTTATAACAGGTACCTTTTCAGATTTGCTTTTTTTGTTTAACAGGTACTTTTCCAACTTTACTTTCCTCTTTAACAGGTACCTTTTCAAATTCATGAGCTGGATCTAAAACATCTCTAGTCATATTCCACAGAGGAAAGGTGTAAGTAGGGATTTTTTCCAAACCTTGCTGAGCACAATAAGCTCTTAGCTGTCTTCCTAGTTTTTTCAAGATACCTAGGTTAACAGTGCCTTGTTGTAGAAACCAAGGGCAGTGGTCTTGTACAAATGTAAAAAATGATTGAATGGAAGATGTTTTAACCTTGATTCTTCTTTTACTTAATAACTGTAAAATTACTCCTATAAAGAGCTGTCTTTCATTTGATTCAGTGTTGCCCATGTCAGAAAATTAAGGATAGTAAAAGATTTTGCTTTTAGCTATCTAAAGATTAGGCCTTTTTTGTCAGCCTTTTTAGAAACCGTTTTTTTCTCTCTAACTCTTCAACACTTCCCACTCCTCTCGCCCTGTCTATTCTACAGGGGGATCTGCAGCCCCCTAAGTGGGATCCTATCTGTCCCGAAAACTGAACACTGGGGGAATGGGGTTGGGGATTTACCTTCGAAATGCCTGTCTCGGGCGCCACCTGCAGAGGTCCAGCCCCAGCTGATCCAGGGTATTCGAAGGGAACATGGAGTAGGCGACCTATGTATTTATTTATTTATTCATCAAAGATATAAAGAGTAATAGAATGAGGATAGCTCAGTAGGAAAATTCAGTGGAGAAAAGCAGCTGAGTAGCTTGGTTTACGCGGAAAATCAATATAACCCGTGACACCAGGTTAGCTCTGACCACGGAGGCTGCAAGTGCCCTCTAGAATAGAGGAAGGTGCCCCACCTTAGACACCTTATCGAGTGGGTCTTCGAAGCCCAGGCAAATAAATGGCCGCAGAGGATATCCGCGCTCCAGATGGACACTCATCTGAAAATTGAGGGGAATAATGACATGGGGAGACCAAGCGTTGGCGAGCAGGGCCCGTAGCTTTATTTTCAACACAGGTTTTAATACCCTAAGTTACACATAGAGGATAATAGGGGATGCAAAGTCAGCAGTCTTTAATCCTTATCAAAAACCAGGGTTTCTTTTCTGCAGATTTATCGTATAAAAATGGTTTAGATGATTTACATCATCTTCTGGCCAGAAGACCTATTAACATTTTATGACTCTTGACAAAGACTTATCAACCATAAGAGTTATTTTCTCTAAGAGTAATTGTTTAAGGTTTGGCGCCATCTTTCGAAGATAAAATTGCATTCCTATAGGGAGGATGTGTAATGGGTTTACAACAAAGAAAAGAATTTATTACCTTAAGGGTCTAAAGTTACCAACATCAAGGCCACTACTTATTTTTTCTACATACCAACTATATTAATTAACACACATTCAAGGATACAATTCAGGGGATGCGGAAACTTGGCAAAAAGCATTGGTTCATCAATGAAATCTTTTACTAGTTTTATTCTGACAGTTTCTAACTCTCTGAGAGGCTCTAAGCTATTTGAATATCTTAAACTTCCCGTGCGTCTCGAGGCTGGGAGACTGTACACAATCGTATGCATAGCTGTAGGAGACCAGGTAAACTTGTCAGGCGAGTTAGAAAACCATCTGAGGGGTTTGGATTTAAACACTACTAATTGCACAGGAACATTATTAGTTGGAGCTGTAAGTTAGCTCTTTGACAGAGAGAGTGAGATGGTGGTGGGAGACATCCCCAGTAATGTCAGAGGTGAGAGAACAAAGCAATAAAGAAGGCAGACTTTGGTTTTTGGGGGTAGATGCTGAAGAATATACGGGGGAACTCCCGGAGGCTCGATCCCGCCTTTGCGTATGCCGAGACTCTTTCCTCATGACATTTGTCACGAGTGGAATGTCTCTCGCTGGCTCCCGGCAATCTTCCATTGCACCAAACGCAGTGGAGTCCCGAGAGGCCCCTCCGAACACCACAGTATCAGTGTCTTCTCAGAGGCACCCTGAGCAACTCCCTGAGGTCACCGGCACAAGTCGAGGGAACACAGGGTGTCCTGCCGCAACCCGAGAAAGACCTCAAGAGTCCGTCTTCAAAGCGTCTTGAGGCCGGATTCCCCTACCATGACTCGAGAGCAATGACACGCTCCCCCTCGCCATGCGCATGGACACCTGACTTCCCTGGCGCCACATGAGAGGCTCCCTGAGCTCCCCGTCATACCTCGTGAGAAACCCCACACTGGCGCCGCAGCTCGGGAAAACCCACGAGACGCCACCGTCATCGCGAGATTGGGGACTTCTTTTCCTGCCTGACCTGGAGAGCAATCCCTGGTCCTTTCTCCAAACTTCACAGGAGGCTTTACTCCCTTTAGGTCACTCAATGGGCTCCAAGAGATACCTGTCGCGACTTGAGAGGAGAGCAGAGTACTTTGTTTCCCCTCGAGATGAGGCCTTACCTCGGGTGAGTCTGGAATGCAACCCCGAGATCCCTGTTGCCCCTGGAGAGGAACATTATGTCCTGGACAAAAGCCTAGATGAGGTCTATTTTGCCCTACAGTGACTCGAGAGCAACACCCATCTCTCCCTCGCAATTCGAATGGAAGATTAGTCTTCACTGGGCCAACACAAGAGGAAGTCTGAATTTCCCATTGTAACTCGAGAATCCCGCCGCAACTCTTAAAAACCACGTGGTTCCCCATTCATCGCAATATGAGGCCTTTGCCCACTACAGAATCTCAAGAGAAGTCCCATGTTTCGTCATAAAGTTCGAAATGCTACTTGGCACCCTTGATGCGACACCAAAAGTTCCCCAATATACCGGTCTCACTCCAAGGGAACACCAAAGTTCCTGGCACCACTTCATTTGAGCCCCTTCTCCCCTCCTGATCACGGCAGGAAGGTCGATTCCCCTGCTTTGTCTAGAAGGGGTTCCCAACCTCCATGGCGCACCTCAGGATGAGGCCAGTCTCACGAAGAAATTCGAGACGTAGCCTCGTGTTGGTGCCACGTGCCGAAAGACTCCGATTTCTCGGTCTTGCTCTTGATAAGAACCCGATGCCCGGACACCTCTTCTAAGGCAACCCTGTGGATGAAGGCACTACACGAGGGGGCACTGGCAACCCTGTTCATCGTCCGGAAAATCCCGCAGGATCCACATACAGCTCCACAACTGGCCTGTCACCCCTTAAACAACGAGAGAGGCAAGCGGAGTTCCCTTCCTCAGACAAGACGAGGCCTGAGTATCCAATCCCAACTCTGCAGGCACGCTTTGATCTGAGTCAGAAATGGAGAGGAAACCTGAGGTTCCTGCCTCAACCCAAGATGAGGCCCTCTTCCATTAAAACAAACCCAGTGGAGTCCCGAGAGGCCCCTCCCATCTCCACAGTATCCCTGACTTCTCCTAGGCATTCTGAGAAGCTCCTTGAGGCCAACGGCAAACCTCGAGGGAAATAAGGGTTTCCTGCCACAACAGAAGAAAGACCTCGAGAGTCCTTCTTCAATGCGTCTTGAGGTCAGATTCCCCTACCATGGCTCGAGAGCAATAACCCGCTCCCCCTCACCACACACAAGGAGACCTGACTTCCCTGGCGCCACACGAGAGGCTCCCTGAGCTCCCTGTCGTACCTCGTGTGAAACCCCACACTGGCGCCGCAGCTCGAGAAAACCCACAAGACCCCTCTGTCATCGCGAGATGAGGGCCATCTTTTCCTGCAAGGCCTGGAGAGCAGTCCCAAGTCCTCTCTCCAAACTTCACAGGAGGCTTGACTCCTTTTAGGCCACAAAGTGGGTTCCAAGAGGTGCCCGTCGCGACTCGAAAGGAGAGCGGAGTCCTTTGCTTCCCTTCGACACGAGGCCTGACTCCCTGGGTGAGTCTGGAATGCAAACCTGAGATCCCTGTGGCCCTTGGAGAGGAACATTAGGTCCTGGACACAAGCCTAGATGAGGTCTCCTTTGCCCTGCAGTGACTCGAGTGCAACCCCCAGCTCTCCCTCGCAACTCGAATGGATGATTGGACTTCCCTGGCCCAACACAAGAGGAAGCCTGAAATCCCCATCGTAACTCGAGAATCCCGCCACAACTCGAGAAAAACCACGTGGCTCCCCCGTCATCGCAAGATGAGGCCCTTGGCCGCTACAGCGTATCAAGAGAAGTCCCACGTTCCATCCTGAAGTACAAAACGGTACTTGGCACCCTTGATGCGACCCCCAAAGTTCCCTGACATACCAGTCTCACTCGAGGGAAACACCAAAGTTCACGGCACCACTTCCAGTGAGCCCCTTCACCCCTCCTGATCGCGACAGGAGGGTCGATTCCCATGCTTTGTCTGCAAGGGGTTCCCGACGTTCCCCGTGAACCTCCGGATGAGGCCGGTCTCATGAGGAAATTCGAAAAGTAGCCTCATGGTTGGTGCCACATGCTGAAAGATCCCGAATTCCCAGTCCACTCTCGATAAGAAACTGACGCCCGGACATCTCTTCGAAGGCAACCCTGTGGATGAAGGCACAACATGAAGGGACACTGACATCCCCATGCATCGTCTGGAAAAACCCGGCGATTCCACTCACAGCTCCAAATGTGGACTGTCACCCCGTGAACAACTCGAGAGGCAAGTGAAGTTGCATTCCTTCACACAAGACGAGGCCTTACTCTCCTGTCCCAACTCTTCAGGGACCCTGCGATCGGAGTCAGAAATGGAAAGGAACCCTGAGGTTCCTGCCTCCAATCAAGATGAGGCCCTCTTTCATTTCGTCAAACCTAGCGGAGTCCCGAGAGGCCCCTCTAACTCCTCAGTATCCCTCACCACTCAGAGGCACCTGGAAAGTTCCCTAAGGTCCCCGGTAGAGGTCGAGGGAAACGAGTGTTTCCCGCCCCAACCCAAGAAAAACCTGGAGAGTCCTTCTTAAATGCGTCTTGAGGTCCTAGTCCCTCCCATGACTCGAGGGCAATGACGCGATCTGCCTGGCCACACGCATGGAGGCCTGACTTCTCTGGCGCCGCACGAGAGGCTCCCTGAGCTCCCCATCATATCTCGTGAGAAACCCCACACTGGCGCCGCAGCTCGAGAAAACCCATGAGACGCCCCCGTCATCACGAGAGGAGGGCCATCTTTAACTGCATGGTATGCAGATCAAGCGTGAACCTTCTGTCCAAGCTACACAGGACGCTTGAATCCCTTTAGGCCACTCATATGGCTCCAAGAGTTACGCGTCGGGACTCGAGAGGATAGTGGAGTCCTTTGCTTCCACTCGAGACGAGGCATAACCCACCGGGTGAGACTGGAATGCGACCCCGATATCCCTGTCGCCCCTGGAGAGGAACATTACGTCCTGGACCCAAGTCTAGATGAGGACTCTTTGCCTTGAAGTGACTCGAGAGCAACCCCCAGCTCTCTCTGACAAGTTGAATGGAAGATTGGACTTCCTGGGCCAACACAAGAGGAAGCCTGAATTCCCCGTCGTAACTCGAGAATCCCGCCTCAACTCGAGAAAAACCACGTGTTTCCCTCGTCATCGCAATATGAGGCCCTTGCCCGCTACAGCATCTCCAGAGAATTCCCACGTTCCGTCTTGAAGTGCGAAACTGTACTTGGCACCCTTGATGCGACCTCAAAAGTGCCGTGACATACCGGTCTCACACGAGGGGACCACCGAGGTTCCCGGCACCACTTCATCTGAGCCCCTTCTCCCCTTCTGATCGCGACCGGTGGGTCGATTCCCCTGCTTTGTCTGCAAGGGGTTCCCAACCTTCCCGGCACACCTCAGGATGAGGCCGGTCTCCCGAGGAAATTCGAGACATAGCCTCGTGGGTGGTACCACATGCTGAAAGACCCCAATTTTCTGGTACGCTCTTGAAAAGAACCCGATGCCCGGACACCTCTTTGAAGGCAACCCTTTGGATGAAGGCACAACACGAAGGGGCACTGACACCCCCGTGCATCGTCCGGAAAAACCCGCAGGTTCCAAACACAGCTCAACAAGTGGCCTCTCACTCCGTGAACAACTCGAAAGGCAAGCGGAGATCCATTCCTCCACAGAAGACGAGGCGTGACTCTCTTGTCCATACTCTGCAGGTAGCCTGCGACCCGAGTCAGAAATGGAGAGGACCCCTGAGGTTCCTGCCTCCATTCGAGATGAGGCCCTCTTCGATTGCACCAAACCCAGTTGAGTAACGAAAGGCCCCTCCCAAATCCACAGTGTCCCTGACTTCTCAGAGGCACCCTGAGAAGTTGCCTGAGGTAACCGACACAATTCGAGGGAACCCAGGGTTCCCTGCCGCAACCCGAGAAAGACCTCGAGAGTCCTTCTTCAATGCGTCTTGAGGCCCGATTCGCCTACTATGACTCAAGAGCAATCACGCATTCCCCTTCACCACACGCACGGAGACCTGACGTCCCTAGCACCACACGAGAGGCTCTCTGAGCTCCCCGTTGTACCTCGTGAGAAATCTGATACTGGCGCCACAGCTGGAGAAAACCCACGAGACGCCCCCGTCATCGCGAGATAAGGGCCTTTTTTCCTGCATGGCCAGGAAAACAATACCGAATCATCTCTCCAAACTCCTTAGGAGGCTTCACTCCCTTTACGCCATGCAGTGGGCTCCAAGAGATACCCGTCGCGACTCGACAGGAGAACGGAGTCCTTTTTTTCCCCTCAAGATGAGGCCTGACTCTACGGGTGAGTCGAGAATGCAACCCTGAGATCCCTGTCGGCCCAGTAGTGGAACACTAGGTCCTGGACACAAGCGTAGATGATGTCTATTTTGCCCTGCAGTGACTGGAGAGCAATCCCCAGTTCTAACTTGCAACTCGAATGGAATACTGGATTTTCCTGGCGCCACACAAGAGGCTCCCTAAGATCCCCGTGGTACTTCATGAGACACCCCACACTGGCGCCGCAGCTCGAGAAAACCCACGAGACGCCACCGTCATCTCGAGATGAGGGCCTTCTTTTCCTGCGTGGCCTGGAGTTCAATCCCGAGTCCTGTCTCCAAACTCCACAGGAGGCTTGACTCCCTTTAGTACACACAGTGGGCTCCAAGAGATACCCATCGCGACTTGAGACGAGAGCGGAATTCTTTGCTTACCCTCGAGGTGAGAACCGACTCCCCAGATGAGTCTGGAATGCAAACCCGAGATCCCTGTCGCCCCTGGAGAGCAACATTAGATCCTGGACACAAGCCTAGATTAGGTTTCTTTTGCCCTGCAGTGACTCTAGCGCAATCCTCAACTCCCCCTCGCAACCTGAATGGAAGATTGGATTTCAAGGCCAACAAGAGGAAGCCTAAATTCCCGGTCATGACTCAAGAATCCCGACGCAACTCGAGCAAAACCACGTGTTTCTCCCGTCATCGCAAGATGAGGCCCTTGCCCGCTACAGCGTTTCAAAAGATGTCCCAGGTTCCGTCTTGAAATGCGAAACGGTACTTGACACCCTTGATGCGACCCCAAAAGTCCCCCAACACGTCGGTCTCACTCAAGGGGAACACCGAGGTTCCCGGCACCACTTTCTTTTAAGCCCCTTCTCCCCTCCTGATCGTGACCGGTGGGTCGATTCCCCTGCTTTGTCTGCAAGGGGGCCCGAACTTCCCTGCACAACTCAGGATGAGGCCGGTCTCATGGGGAAATTTGATACGTAGCTTTGTGGGTGGTGCCACTTGCCGAAAGACTCCAATTTCCCAGTCCGCTCTTGATAAGAATCCGATGCTCGGACACCTCTTGGAAGGCAGCCTTGAGTATGAAGGTACAACACGAAGGGGCACTAACACACCTGTGCATCATCCGGAAAAATGGGCAGGTTACACACACAGCTCGGCAAGTGGCCTGTCACCTCGAGAACAACTCGAGAGGCAAGAGGAGCCCCATCCTCCAGAAAAGACGAGGCCTGACTCTCCTGTACCAACATGCAGGGACCTTGCGATCTGAGTCAGAAATGGAGAGGAACACTGAGGTTCCTGCTTCAACTCGAGATGAGTCCCTCTTACATTCCACCAAATGCAGAGGAGACTCGAGAGGCCCCTCCAAACTGCACAGTATCCCTGACTTCTCAGAGGCACTCTGAGAAGCTCCCTGAGGTCGCAGGCACAAGTCAAGGGAACCCTGGGTTTTATGCAGTGACCCGAGAAAGACCTCAAGAGTCCTTCTTCAACCCGTCTTGAGGCCCGATTACCCTACCATGACTCGAGAGCAATGACGAGCTCCCCCTAGCCATCTCATGGGGACCTGACTTCCCTGGCGCCACACGAGAGGCTCCCTGAGCTCCCTCTCGTACCTCGTCAGAAACCCGGCACTAGCACGGCAGTCTAGAAAACCCACGAGACGCCGCCGACATTGCGAGATGAGGGCCTTCTTTTCCTGCATGGCCTGGAGAGGAATCCCGAGTCCTCTATCCAAACAGCACAGGAGGCTTGACTCCCTTTAGGGCACACAGTGGGCTCCAAGAGATACCCATCGCGACTCAAAAGGACAGTGGAGTTCTTTGCTTCCCCTCGAGACGAGGCCTGATTCCCCGGGTGAGTCTGGTATGCAACCCCCAGATCCCTGTCGCCCCTAGGGACGAACATTAAGTGCTAGACACAAGCCTAGATGAGGTCTATTTGGCCCTGCAGTGTCTCGACAGCAATCCCCAGTTCTAACTCGCAATTCGAATGAAAACTGGACTTCCCTGGGCCAGTTGAAGAGGAAGCCTGAATTCCCGGTTGTAACTCGAGAATCCCGCCGCAACTCAAGAAAAACCACGTGGTTCCACCGTCATCGAAAGATGAGGCCCTTGCCCGCTACAGCGTCTCAAGAGAAGTCCCACGTTCCGTATTGAAGAGCGAAAAGTTACTTGGAACCCTTGATGCGACCCCAAAAGTTCCCCGACATACCAGTCTCACTTGAGGAGAACACCGAGGTTCCCGGCACCACTTCATCTGAGACTCTTCTCCCCTCTTGATCGCGACAGGAGGTTCGATTCCCCTGCTTTGTCTGGAAGGCGTTCCCGACCTTCCTGGCGCACATCAAGATGAGGCCAGTCTCACGAGGAAATTCGAGACATAGCCTCGTGGGTGGTGCGGCATGCCAAAAGACCCCGATTCCCTGGTCCGCTCTTGATAAGAACCCGATGGCAGAACCCAACTCGAAGGCAATCGTGTGGAACAAGGCACAACACGAAGGGGCAGTGACACCCCGGTGCATCATCCAGAAAAACCCGCAAGTTCCACATACAAATCGACAAGTGGCCTGTCACCCCATGAGCAACGCGAGAGTCAAGCGGAGTTCCATTCCTCCACACAAGACGAGGCCTGACTCTCCTGTCCCAACTCTGCAGGGACTCTGCGATCCGAGTCAGATCCAGCGCATTCGAAGCCAGGAGAGGAACCCTGTGGTTCCTGCCTCAACTTGTCATGAGGCCCTCTTCCATTGCACCAAACCCAGTGGAGTTCCGAGAGGCCCCTCCCAACTCCACAGTGACCCTGACTTCTCAGAGGCACGCTGAGAAGCTTCCTGAGGTCACTGGCACAAGTCGATGGAACCCAGGGTTTCCTGCTGCAACCCAAGAAAGACCTCGAGAGTCCTTCTTTAACACGTCTTCAGGCCCAATTCCCCTACCATGACTCGAGAACAATGACGGGCTCCCTCTCACCACGTGCATAGAGACCTGACTGCCCTGGCACCACATGAGAGGCTCACTGAGCTCCCAGTCTTACTTCGTGAGAAACCCCACACTAGCGCCACAGCTCGAGAAAACCTACGAGACGCCCCAGTCATCGGGAGATGAGGGCCTTCATTTCCTGCATTGCCTGGAGAGCAATCCCGTGTCCTCCCTCCAAACACCAGAGGAGGTTTGACTCCCTTTAAGCCACTCAGTGGGCTCCAAGACATTCCCGTCCGACTCGAGAGGAGAGCAGAGTCCTTTGCTTCCCCTCGAGATGAGGCCTGACTCCAGGGTGAGTCTGGAATGCAACCCCGAGATTCCTGTCGCCCCTTGACATGAACATTAGGTCCTGCACACAAGCCTTGGTGGGGTCTCTTTTGCCTTCAGTGACTAGAGCGCACCTCCAGCTCTTCCTCGAATCTCGAATGGAAGATAAGACTTTTGTGGGCCAACACAAGAGGAAGCATGAATTCCCTGTGGTAACTCAAATATCCCACCGCAACTAGAGAAAAACCAAGTGGTTCCCCAGTCATTCCAAGATGAGGCCCTTGCCCGCTGGAGCACCCCAAGAGAAGTCCCACGTTCCAATTTGAAGAGCGAAACGGTACTTGGAACGCGTTATGCGACCCGAAAAGTTACCCAACATACATGTCTCACTTGAGGGAAACACCGAGGTTCCCAGCAGCACTTCATCTGAGCCACTTCTCCGGTCCTGATCGCCACAGGATGGTCGAATCCTCTGCTTTGTCTGGAAGGGTTTCATGACGTTCGCGGCACACCTCAGGATGAGGCCGGTCTCACGAGGAAATTCGAGACGAGCCACGTGGGTGGGGCCACATGCCAAACGCCCCCGATTCCCCGGTCCGCCCTTGAGAAGGAACCGAGGCCCGGACCCCTCTTCGAAGGCAACCCTGTGGGTGAAGGCACAACACGAAGGGGCACTGCCACCCCCGTGCATTGTCCGCAAAGACCCGCGGGTTCCACATACAGCTCGACGAGGGGCCTGAGACCCCCTGAGCAACTCGAGAGGCCAGCGGGGTTCCCTTCCTCAGACAAGACGAGGCCTGACTCTCCTGTCCCAACTCTGCAGGGACCCTGCGGTCGGAGTCCGAAACGGAGAGGAAGCCTGAGGTTCCTGCCTCCCCTCGAGGTGAGGCCCTCTTCCGTTGCGCCAGAACCAGCGGAGTCCCGAGGGGCCCCGCCACATCCACAGGATCCTTCGCCTCTCAGAGGCACCCTGGGAAATTCCCTAAGGTCCCCGGCAGAAGGCGAGGGAAACGAGAGTTTCCCTCCGCCCCCCGAGAAAGACCTCGAGAGTCCTCCTTCAACTCGTCTCGAGGCCCTAGTCTCCTCTCGTGACGCGAGAGCCAGGACGCGCTCCCCCTCGCCATGCTCATGGAGACCTGACTTCCCTGGCGCCGCACGAGAGGCTCCCTGAGATCCTCGTCGTGCCTCGGGAGAAAACCCCCACGGGCGCCGCAGCTCGAGGAAACCCCTGAGACGCCCCCGTCCTCGCGAGCTGAGGGCCTTCTTTTCCTGCATGGCCTGGAGAGCAATCCCGGGTCCTCTCTCCAAACGGAAGAGGAGGCTGGACTCCCTTGAGGCCGCTCAGGGGGCTCCAAGAGACCCGCGTCGCGACTCGAGAGGAGAGCGGAGTCCTTGGCTTCCCCTCGAGACGAGGCCTGACTCCCCGGGGGAGCCTGGAATGCAACCCCGAGATCCCTGCCTTCCCTGGAGAGGAATATTAGGTCCTGGACACACGCCTAGGTGAGGTCTCTTCGGCCCTGCAGTGACTCGAGCGCAACCCCCAGCTTTCCCTCGCAACCCGAGGGAAAGATTGGGCTTCCCAGGGCCAACCCAAGGGGAAGGCTGAGATCCCCGTCGTAACTCGAGAATGCCGCCGCAACTCGAGACAAACCACGTGGTTCCCACCTCTTGGCATGATGATGCCCTTGCCCGCGACGGCGTCTGAAGGGAAGTCCCCTGTTCTTCCCTGAAGGGCGAAACGGTCCCTGACAGCCTTCCTGCGACACCCAAAGGTCCCCCGACACGCCGGGGTCCCTTGAGGGGAACACCGAGGGTCCCGGCACCGCTTCCTCTGAGCCCCTTCTCCCCTCCTGATCGCGACCGGAGAGGCGATTCCCCTGCGTGACCTGTAAGGGGTTCCCGGCCTTCCCGGCGCACCTGAAGATGAGGCCGGTCTCACGAGGAAATTCGAGACGAGCCACGTGGGTGGGGCCACATGCTGAACGCCCCCGATTCCCCGGTCCGCCCTTGAGAAAGACCCGAGGCCCGGACCCCTCTTCGAAGGCAACCCTGTGGGTGAAGGCACAACACGAAGGGGCACTGCCACCCCCGTGCATCGTCCGCAAAGACCCGCGGGTTCCACACACAGCTCGACGAGGGGCCTGAGACCCCCTGAGCAACTCGAGAGGCCAGCGGGTTTCCCTTCCCCAGACAAGACGAGGCCTGACTCTCCTGTCCCAACTCTGCAGGGACCCTGCGGTCGGAGTCCGAAACGGAGAGGAAGCCTGAGGTTCCTGCCTCCCCTCGAGGTGAGGCCCTCTTCCGTTGCGCCAGTCCCAGCGGAGTCCAGAGGGGCCCAGCCACCTCCACAGGATCCCTCGCCTCTCAGAGGCACCCTGGGAATTTCCTAAGGTCCCCGGCAGAAGGCGAGGGAAACGAGGGTTTCCCGCCGCCCCCCAACAAAGACCTCGAGAGTCCTTATCCAACGCGTCTCGAGGCCCTAGTCCCCTCCCGTGACTCGAGAGCCATGACGCGCTCCCCCTCGCCACGCACATGGAGACCTGACTTCCCTGGCGCCGCACGAGAGGCTTCCTGATATCCTCGTCGTGCCTCGGGGGAAAACCCCCACGGGCGCCGCAGCTCGAGGAAACCCCTGAGACGCCCCCGTCCTCGCGAGCTGAGGGCCTTCTTTTCCTGCATGGCCTGGAGAGCAATCCCGGGTCCTCTCTCCAAACGGAAGAGGAGGCTGGACTCCCTTGAGGCCGCTCAGGGTGCTCCAAGAGACCCGCGTCGCGACTCGAGAGGAGAGCGGAGTCCTTGGCTTCCCCTCGAGACGAGGCCTGACTCCCCGGGGGAGCCTGGAATGCAACCCCGAGATCCCTGCTTTCCCTGGAGAGGAATATTAGGTCCCGGACACACGCCTAGGTGAGGTCTCTTCGGCCCTGCAGTGACTCGAGCGCAACCCCCAGCTTTCGCTCGCAACCCGAGGGGAAGATTGGGCTTCCCAGGGCCAACCCAAGGGGAAGGCTGAGATCCCCGTCGTAACTCGAGAATCCCACCGCAACTCGAGAAAAACCACGTGGTTCCCACCTCTTGGCAAGATGAGGCCCTTGCCCGCCACGGCGTCTCAAGGGAAGTCCCCTGTTCCGCCCTGAAGGGCGAAACGGTCCCTGACAGCCTTCCTGCGACACCCAAAAGTCCCCCGACACGCCGGGTTCCCCCGAGGGGAACACCGAGGGTCCCGGCACCGCTTCCTCTGAGCCCCTTCTCCCCTCCTGATCGCGACAGGAGAGGCAATTCCCCTGCGTGGTCTGGAAGGGGTTCCCGGCCTTCCCGGCGCACCTCAGGATGAGGCCGGTCTCACGAGGAAATTCGAGACGAGCCACGTGGGTGGGGCCACATGCCGAACGCCCCCGATTCCCCGGTCCGCCCTTGAGAAGGACCCGAGGCCCGGACCCCTCTTCGAAGGCAACCCTGTGGGTGAAGGCACAACACGAAGGGGCACTGCCACCCCCATGCATCGTCCGCAAAGACCCGCGGGTTCCACACACAGCTCGACGAGGGGCCTGAGACCCCCTGAGCAACTCGAGAGGCCAGCGGGTTTCCCTTCCTCAGACAAGACGAGGCCTGACTCTCCTTTCCCAACTCTACAGGAACCTTGAGGTCGGAGGGTCGGAGTCAGAAACAGAGAGGAAGCCTGATGTTCCTGCCTCCCCTCGAGATGAGGCCCTCTTCCATTGCGCCAACCCCAGCGGAGTCCCGAGAGACCCGCTAACTCCACAGCATCCCTCACCTCTCAGAGGCACCCTGGGAAGTTCCCTCAGGTCCCCGGCAGAAGTCGAGGGAAATAAGGGTTTCCCGCCGCCACTCGAGATAGACCTCGATAGTCCTTCTTCAAAGTGTCTTGAGGCCCTTGTCCCCTCTCTGGTCTAGAGAGCAATGATGCGCTCCCGCTGCCTCGCGCATGCAGACCTGGCTTCCCTGGCGCCGCACGAGAGGCTCCCTGAGATCCTCGTCGTGCCTCGGGAGAAAACCCACATGGGCGCCGCAGCTCGAGGAAACCCCTGAGACGCCCCCGTCCTCGCGAGCTGAGGGCCTTCTTTTCCTGCCTGGCCTGGAGAGCAATCCCGAGTCCTCTCTCCAAACTGAAGAGTGGGATGGATTCCCTTGAGGCGACTCAGTGGGCTCCAAGAGATCCGCGTCGGGGCTCTAGAGGAGAGCGCAGTCTTTTGCTTCCCCTCGAGACGAGGCCTGACTCCCCGGGGGAGTCTGGAGTGCAATCCCGAGATCCTTGTCTTCCCTTGAGAGGACTATTAGGTCCTGGACACACGCCTAGATGAGGTCTCTTTGGCCTTGCAGTGGTTCGAGCACAACATCCAGCTTTCCCTCGCAACTCGAAGGGAAGTTTGGGCTTCCCAGGGCCAACACAAGAGGAAGCCTGAAATCCACGTCGTAACTCGAGAATCCCGCCGCAACTCGAGAAAAACCACGTGGTTCCATCGTCTTCGCAGCATGAGGCCCTTGCCCGCCACAGCGTCTCAAAAGAAGTCCCACGTTCCTACTGAAGTGCAAAACGGTACTTGGCACCCATGATGGCACCCCCAAAGTTCCCCAACATACAGGCCTCACTCGAGGGTAACACCCATGTTCCCCGCACCACATCATTTGAGCCCCTTCTCCCCTCCTGATTGCAATAGGAGTGTCTTTTCTCCTGCTTTGTGTGGAAGGGGTTACCGATCTTCCCAGCGCACATCAGGATGAGGCCTGTCTCACGAGGAAATTGGAGATGTAGCCTCGTGGGTGGTGCCACATGCGGAAAGACCCCATTTCCCGGTCAGCTATTAATAAGAACCCGATGCCCGTACACGTCTTGGAATGCATCCCGTAGGATGAAGGCACAACAAGGAGGGACCCTGAACACCCGTGCATCTTTTGGAAGATTCTGCAGGTTCCAAATACAGCTCGACAAGTGACCTGTTACCTCGTGAACAACTCGAGAGGCAAGCTAAGTTTCATTTCTCCACAGAATACGAGGCCTGACTCTCCTGTCCCAACTCTGCAGGAATCCTGAGATCGGAGTCTGAAATGGAGAGGAACCCTGAGGTTCCTTCCTCAACACGAGATGAGGCCCTCTTGTATTATACCACACCCAGTGGAGTCCCGAGAGGCCCCTCCCAACTCCACAGTATCAGTGTCTTCTCAGAGGCACCCTGAGCAACTCCCTGAGGTCACCGGCACAAGTCGAGGGAACACAGGGTATCCTGCCGCAACCCGAGAAAGACCTCAAGAGTCCGTCTTCAACGCGTCTTGAGGACGGATTCCCCTACCATGACTCGAGAGCAATGACACGCTCCCCCTCGCCATGCGCATGGACACCTGACTTCCCTGGCGCCACATGAGAGGCTCCCTGAGCTCCCCGTCATACCTCGTGAGAAACCCCACACTGGCGCCGCAGCTCGGGAAAACCCACCGTCATCGCGAGATTGGGGACTTCTTTTCCTGCCTGACCTGGAGAGCAATCCCTGGTCTTTTCTCCAAACTTCACAGGAGGCTTTACTCCCTTTAGGCCACTCAATGGGCTCCAAGAGATACCTGTCGCGACTTGAGAGGAGAGCAGAGTACTTTGTTTCCCCTCGAGATGAGGCCTTACCTCGGGTGAGTCTGGAATGCAACCCCGAGATCCCTGTTGCCCCTGGAGAGGAACATTATGTCCTGGACAAAAGCCTAGATGAGGTCTATTTTGCCCTACAGTGACTCGAGAGCAACACCCATCTCTCCCTCGCAATTCGAATGGAAGATTGGTCTTCATTGGGCCAACACAAGAGGAAGTCTGAATTTCCCGTTGTAACTCGAGAATCCCACCGCAACTCTTAAAAACCACGTGGTTCCCCATTCATCGCAATATGAGGCCTTTGCCCGCTACAGAGTCTCAAGAGAAGTCCCATGTTTCGTCATAAAGTTCGAAATGCTACTTGGCACCCTTGATGCGACCCCAAAAGTTCCCCAATATACCGGTCTCACTCCAAGGGAACACCGAAGTTCCTGGCACCACTTCATTTGAGCCCCTTCTCCGCTCCTGATCACGGCAGGAAGGTCGATCCCCCTGCTTTGTCTAGAAGGGGTTCCCGACCTTCATGGCGCACCTCAGGATGAGGCCAGTCTCACGAAGAAATTCGAGACGTAGCCTCGTGTTGGTGCCACGTGCCGAAAGACCCCGATTTCTCGGTCTTGCTCTTGATAAGAACCCGATGCCCGGACACCTCTTCTAAGGCAACCCTGTGGATGAAGGCACTACACGAGGGGGCACTGGCAACCCTGTTCATCGTCCGGAAAACCCCGCAGGATCCACATACAGCTCCACAACTGGCCTGTCACCCCTTAAACAATGAGAGAGGAAAGCGGAGTCCCCTTCCTCAGACAAGACGAGGCCTGAGTATCCAATCCCAACTCTGCAGGCACGCTTCGATCTGAGTCAGAAATGGAGAGGAAACCTGAGGTTCCTGCCTCAACCCGAGATGAGGCCCTCTTCCATTAAAACAAACCCAGTGGAGTCCCGAGAGTCCCCTCCCATCTCCACAGTATCCCTGACTTCTCATAGGCATTCTGAGAAGCTCCTTGAGGCCATCGGCAAAAGTCGAGGGAAATAAGGGTTTCCTGCCACAACCGAAGAAAGACCTCGAGAGTCCTTCTTCAATGTGTCTTGAGGTCAGATTCCCCTACCATAGCTCGAGAGCAATAATGCGCTCCCCCTCGCCATGCACATGGAGACCTGAGTTCCCTGGCGCCACACGAGAGGCTCCCTGAGCTCCCCGTCATACCTCGTGTGAAACCCCACACTGGCGCCGCAGCTCGAGAAAACCCACAAGATCCCTCCGTCATCGCGAGATGAGGGCCATCTTTTCCTGCATGGCCTGGAGAGCAGTCCCAAGTCCTCTCTCCAAACTTCACAGGAGGCTTGACTCCCTTTAGGCCACAAAGTGGGCTCCAAGAGGTGCCCGTCGCGACTCGAAAGGAGAGCGGAGTCCTTTGCTTCCCTTCGACATGAGGCCTGACTCCCTGGGTGAGTCTGGAATGCAAACCTGAGATCCCTGTGGCCCTTGGAGAGGAACATTAGGTCCTGGACACAAGCCTAGATGAGGTCTCCTTTGCCCTGCAGTGACTCGAGCGCAACCCCCAGCTCTCCCTCGCAACTCGAATGGATGATTGGACTTCCCTGGCCCAACACAAGAGGAAGCCTGAAATCCCCGTCGTAACTCGAGAATCCCGCCGCAACTCGAGAAAAACCACGTGGCTCCCCCGTCATCGCAAGATGAGGGCCTTGGCCGCTACAGCGTATCAAGAGAAGTCCCACGTTCCATCCTGAAGTACAAAACGGTACTTGGCACCCTTGATGCGACCCCCAAAGTTCCCTGACATACCGGTCTCACTTGAGGGAAACACCAAAGTTCACGGCACCACTTCCTGTGAGCCCCTTCACCCCTCCTGATCGCGACAGAAGGGTCGATTCCCATGTTTTGTCTGCAAGGGGTTCCCGACGTTCCCCGCGAACCTCCGGATGAGGCCGGTCTCATGAGGAAATTCGAAAAGTAGCCTCATGGTTGGTGCCAAATGCTGAAAGATCCCGAATTCCCGGTCCACTCTAGATAAGAACCTGACGCCGGACATCTCTTCGAAGGCAACCCTGTGGATGAAGGCACAACACGAAGGGACACTGATATCCCCATGCATCGTCTGGAAAAACCCGCAGATTCCACTCACAGCTCCAAATGTGGACTGTCACCTCGTGAACAACTCGAGAGGCAAGTGAAGTTGCATTCCTTCACACAAGACGAGGCCTTACTCTCCTGTCCCAACTCTTCAGGGACCCTGCGATCGGAGTCAGAAATGGAGAGGAACCCTGAGGTTACTGCCTCAACTAGAGAAGAGGCCCTCTTCCATTGAACCAAACTCAGTGGTGTCCCGAGAGGCCCCTCCCAACACCACAGTATCCCTGAATTCTCAGAGGCTCCCTGAGAAGCTACCTGAGGTCACTGGCACAAGTCGAGGGAACCCAGAGTTTCCTGAAGTAACCCGAGAAAGACTTGGAGAGTCCTTTTTCAACGTCTCTTGATGCCCGATTCCCCTACCATGACTCCAGAGCAAGGACGCGCTCCCCTCGCCACAAGCAGGAAAACTGACTTCCCTAGTACCACACAAGAGGCTCCCTGAGTACCCCATCGTACCTCGTGAGAAAACCCACACTGGCGCCGCAGTTCGAGAAAAACCACAAGATGCCCCCGTCAAGGAGAGATGGGGGCCTTCTTTTCCTGCCTGACCTGGAGAGCAATTCCTGGTCCTCTCTCCAAACTTCACAGGAGTATTGACTCCCTTTAGGCCACTCAGTTGGGTCCAAGAAATACCCGGTGCGACTCGAGAGGAGAGCGGAGTCCTTTGCTTCCCTGGAGATGAGGCCTGACTCCCCGGGTGAGTTTGGAATGCAACCCCGAGATCCATGTCACCCCTGGAGTGGAACATTATGTCCTAGACACAAGACTAGATGAGGTCTATTTTGCCCTACAGTGACTCGAGCAACCTCCATCTTTCCCTCACAATTTGAATGGAAGATTGGGCTTCCCACGGTCAACACAAGAGGAAGTCTGAATTTCCCATCGTAATTCGAGAATTCAGCCTCAAGTCTTAAAAACCATGTGGTTCCCCCTTCATCGCAATATGAGGCCCTTGCCAGCTAGAGTCTCAAGAGAAGTCCCACGTTCCATCTTAAAGTTCGAAATGCTACTTGGCACCCTTGATGTGACCCCAAAGTTCCCCAACATACCGGTCTCACTCCAGGGGAACACCGAAGTTCCCGGTGTCTCCAGGGAAGTCCCATGTTCCGCCCTGAAGGGCGAAACGGTACTTGACACCCTTGATGCGACGGCAAAAGTTCCCCGACACGCTGGGTTCCCTCGAGGGGAACACCGAGGGTCCCGGCACCACTTCATCTGAGCCCCTTCTCCCCCCCTGATCGCGACAGGAGAGTCGATTCCCCTGCTTTGTCTGGAAGGGGTTCCCGGCCTTCCTGGCGCACTTCAGGATGAGGCCGGTCTCAGGAGGAAATTCGAGACTAGCCGCATGTGAGGTGCCACGTGCCAAACGACTCCGATTTTCCGGTCCGCTCTTGATAAGAACCCGATGCCCGGACACCTCTTCGAAGGCAACCCTGTGGGTGAAGGCACAACACGTAGGGGCACTGCCACCCCCGTGCATCATCCGGAAAAACCCGCAGGGTCTACATACAGCTCGACAAGGGGCCTGAGACTCCCGGAACAACTCGAGAGGCAACCAGAATTCCATTCCTCAGACAAGACGAGGCATGACTCTCCTGTCCCAACACTGCAGGGACCGTGCAGTCGGAGTCCGAAACCGAGAGGAAGCCTGAGGTTCCTGCCTCCCCTCGAGATGAGGCCCTCTTCCATTGCGCCGAACCCAGCAGAGTCCCGAGAGGCCCTGCCAACTACACAGCATCCCTCACCTCTCAGAGGCACCCTGGGAAGTTCCCTAAGGTTCCCTGAAGAAGTCGAGGGAAACGAGGGTTTCCCGCCGCAACCCGAGAAACACCTCGAGAGTCCTTCTTCAACGCCTCTTGAGGACCTAGCCGCTTCCCATGACTCGAGAGTGATGACCAGCTCCCCCTCGCCATGCGCATGGAGACCTGACTTGCCTGGCGCCGCACGAGAGGCTCCCTGAGGTCCTCATCGTGCCTCGTGAGAAAACCCCCATGGGCGCAGCAGCCTGAGGAAACCCATGAGACGCCCCCGTCATCGCGAGATGAGGGCCTTCTTTTCCTGCCTGGCCTGGAGAGCAATCCCGAGTCCTCTCTCCAAACTGAAGAGGAGGCTCGACACCCTTGAGTCCACTCAGTGGGCTCCAAGAGATCCGTGTCGCGACTTGAGAGGAAAGCGGAGTCTTTGCTTCCCCTCCAGGCGAGTCCTGACCCCCCGGGGGAGTCTGGAATGGAAACCCGTGATCCCTGTCTTCCCTTGAGAGGAATATTAGGTCCTGGACACACGCCTCGATGAGGTCTCTTTGGCCCTGTAGTGACTCGAGCAGAACCCCCAGCTTTCCATCGCAACTCGAATTGAAGATTGGGCTTCCCAGGGCCAACCCAAGAGGAAGCCTGAAATTCCTGTCGTTTTTGAGAATCCCAATGCAACTCGAGAAAAACGACGTGGTTCCAACGTCTTCACAGGATGAGGCCCTTGCCCGCTACAGCGTCTCCAGGGAAGTCCCATGTACCGTCCTGAAGTGGGAAACGGTACTTGGCTCCCTTGATGCGACCCCTAAAGTTCCCTGAAACGCCGGGTTCCCTCGAGTGGAACACCGAGGGTCCCGGCACCACTTCATCTGAGCCCCATCTCCCCTCCTGATCGCGACAGGAGAATCGATTCCCCTACTTTGTGTGGAAGGAGTTCCCGGCCTTCCCGGCGCACCTCAGGATGATGCTGGTCTCACGAGGAAATTCGAGATGAGCCACGTGGGTGGTGCCACATGCCGAATGACCCCGATTTCCCGGTCCGCTCTTGAAATGAACCTGATGCAGGACACCTCTTTGAAGGAAACCCTGTGGGGGAAGGCACCAAACGAAGGGGCACTGACACCCCCATGCATCTTCTGGAAACACCCGCAGGTTCCACACACAGCTTGTCAAGGGCCCTGAGACCCCCTGAACGACTCAAGAGGCAAGCAGAGTTCCGTTACTCAGACAAGACGAGGCCTGACTCTCCTGTCCCAACTCTGCAGGGACCCTGCGGTCGGAGTCAGAAATGGAGAGGAAGCCTGAGGTTCCTGCCTCCAATCGAGATGAGGCCCTCTTTCATTTCGTCAAACCTAGTGGAGTCCCGAGAGGCCCCTCTAACTCCTCAGTATCCCTCACCTCTCAGAGACACCTGGGAAGTTCCCTAAGGTCCCCTGTAGAGGTCGAGGGAAATGAGTGTTTCCCGCCCCAACCCAAGAAAGACCTTGAGAGTCCTTCTTAAATGCCTCTTGAGGCCCTAGTCCCTCCCATGACTCGAGAGCAATGACGCGATCTGCCTGGCCACACGCATGGAGTCAGGCTTCTCTGGCGCTGCACTAGAGGATCCCTGAACTCCCCATCATATCTCGTGAGAAATCCCACACTGGCGCCGCAGCTCGAGAAAACCCATGAGACGCCCCCGTCATCACGAGAGGAGGGCCATCTTTAACTGCATGGTATGCAGATCAAGCGTGAACCTTCTGTCCAAGCTACACAGGACGCTTGACTCCCTTTAGGCCACTCATTGGGCTCCAAGAGTTACGCGTCCCGACTCGAGAGGATAGTGGAGTCCTTTGCTTCCACTCGAGACGAGGCATAACCCACCGGGTGAGACTGGAATGCGAGCCCGATATCCCTGTCGCTCCTGGAGAGGAACATTACGTCCTGGACCCAAGCCTCGATGAGGACTCTTTGCCCTGAAGTGACTCGAGAGCAACCCCCAGCTCTCTCTGACAAGTTGAATGGAAGATTGGACTTCCTGGGCCAACACAAGAGGAAGCCTGAATTCCCCGTTGTAACTCGAGAATCCCGCCTCAACTTGAGAAAAACCACGTGTTTCCCTCGTCATCGCAATATGAGGCCCTTGCCCGCTACAGCATCTCCAGAGAATTCCCACGTTCCGTCTTGAAGTGCAAAACTGTACTTGGCACCCTTGATGCGACCTCAAAAGTGCCGTGACATACCGGTCTCACTCGAGGGGACCACTGAGGTTCCCGGCACCACTTCATCTGAGCCCCTTCTCCCCTTCTGATCGCGAGCGGTGGGTCGATTCCCCTGCTTTGTCTGCAAGGGGTTCCCGAGCTTCCCGGCGCACCTCAGGATGAGGCCGGTCTCCCGAGGAAATTCGAGACGTAGCCTCGTGGGTGGTACCACATGCTGAAAGACCTCAATTTTCCGGTACGCTCTTGAAAAGAACCCGATGCCCGGAAACCTCTTTGAAGGCAACCCTGTGGATGAAGGCACAACACGAAGGGGCACTGACACCCCCGTGCATCGTCCGGAAAAACCCGCAGGTTCCACACTCAGCTCAACAAGTGGCCTGTCACTCTGTGAACAACTCAAAAGGCAAGGGGAAATCCATTCCTCCACAGAAGACGAGGCGTGACTCTCTTCTACATACTCTGCAGGTACCCTGCGACCCGAGTCAGAAATGGAGAGGACCCCTGAGGTTCCTGCCTCCATTCGAGATGAGGCCCTCTTCGATTGCACCAAACACAGTTGAGTAACGAAGGGCCCCTGCCAAATCCACAGTGTCCCTGACTTCTCAGAGGCACCCTAGAAGTTGCCTGATGTCACCGACACAAATCAAGGGAACCCAGGGTTCCCTGCCGCAACCCGAGAAAGACCTCAAGAGTCCTTCTTCAAAGCGTCTTGAGGCCCGATTCGCCTACTATGACTCGAGAGCAATCACGCACTCCCCTTCACCACACGCACGGAGACCTGACGTCCCTAGCACCACACGAGAGGCTCTCTGAGCTCCCCGTTGTACCTCGTGAGAAATCTGATATTGGCGCCGCAGCTGGAGAAAACCCACGACATGCCCCCGTCATCGCGAGATGAGGGCCTTTTTTCCTGCATGGCCAGGAAAACAATCCCGAGTCATCTCTCCAAACTCCATAGGAGGCTTCACTCCCTTTACGCCACGCAGTGGGCTCCAAGAGATACCCGTCGCGACTCGACAGGAGAGCGGAGTCCTTTTTTTCCCCTCAAGACGAGGCCTGACTCTCCGGGTGAGTCAAGAATGCAACCCTGAGATCCCTGTTGGCCCAGTAGTGGAACACTAGGTCCTGGACACAAGCGTAGATGAGGTCTATTTTGCCCTGCAGTGACTGGAGAGCAATCCCCAGTTCTAACTTGCAACTCGAATGGAATACTGGATTTTCCTGGCGCCACACAAGAGGCTCCCTGAGATCCCCGTGGTACTTCATGAGACACCCCACACTGGCGCCGCAGCTCAAGAAAACCCACGAGACGCCACCGTCATCTCGAGATGAGGGCCTTCTTTTCCTGCATGGCCTGGAGTCCAATCCCGAGTCCTCTCTCCAAACTCCACAGGAGGCTTGACTCCCTTTAGTACACACAGTGGGCTCCAAGAGATACCCATCGAGACTCGAGACGAGAGCGGAATTCTTTGCTTACCCTCGAGGTGAGAACTGACTCCCCGGATGAGTCTGGAATGCAAACCCGAGATCCCTGTCGCCCCTGGAGAGCAACGTTAGATCCTGGACACAAGCCTAGATTAGGTCTCTTTTGCCCTGCAGTGACTCTAGCGCAATCCCCAGCTCCCCCTCGCAACCCGAATGGAAGATTGGATTTCAAGGCCAACAAGAGGAAGCCTAAATTCCCGGTCATAACTCGAGAATCCCGCCGCAACTCGAGCAAAACCACGTGGTTCTCCCGTCATCGCAAGATGAGGCCCTTGCCCGCTACAGCGTTTCAAAAGATGTCCCAGGTTCCGTCTTGAAATGCGAAACGGTACTTGGCACCCTTGATGCGACCCCAAAAGTCCCCCAACACGCCGGTCTCACTCAAGGGGAACACCGAGGTTCCCGGCACCACTTCATTTAAGCCCCTTCTCCCCTCCTGATCGTGACCGGTGGGTCGATTCCCCTGCTTTGTCTGCAAGGGGGCCCGACCTTCCCTGCACAACTCAGGATGAGGCCGGTCTCATGGGGAAATTCGATACGTAGCTTTGTGGGTGGTGCCACTTGCTGAAAGACTCCAATTTCCCGGTCCGCTCTTGATAAGAATCCGATGCTCGGACACCTCTTGGAAGGCAGCCTTGAGTATGAAGGTACAACACGAAGGGGCACTAACACACCTGTGCATCATCCGGAAAAACGGGCAGGTTACACACACAGCTCCACAAGTGGCCTGTCACCTCGAGAACAACTCGAGAGGCAAGAGGAGTCCCATCCTCCAGAAAAGATGAGGCCTGACTCTCCTGTACCAACATGCAGGGACCTTGCGATCTGAGTCAGAAATGGAGAGGAACACTGAGGTTCCTGCTTCAACTCGAGATGAGTCCCTCTTACATTTCACCAAATGCAGAGGAGTCTCGAGAGGCCCCTCCAAACTGCACAGTATCCCTGACTTCTCAGAGGCACTCTGAGAAGCTCCCTGAGGTCGCAGGCACAAGTCAAGGGAACCCTGGGTTTTATGCAGTGACCCGAGAAAGACCTCGAGAGTCCTTCTTCAACCCGTCTTGAGGCCCGATTACCCTACCATGACTCGAGAGCAATGACGAACTCCCACTAGCCATCTCATGGGGACCTGACTTCCCTGGCGCCACACGAGAGGCTCCCTGAGCTCCCTCTCGTACCTCGTCAGAAACCCAGCACTAGCGCAGCAGTCTAGAAAACCCACGAGACGCCGCCATCATCGCGAGATGAGGGCCTTCTTTTCCTGCATGACCTGGAGAGGAATCCCGAGTCCTCTATCCAAACACCACAGGAGGCTTGACTCCCTTTAGGGCACACAGTGGGCTCCAAGAGATACCCATCGCGACTCAAAAGGACAGCGGAGTTCTTTGCTTCCCCTCGAGACGAGGCCTGATTCCCCGGGTGAGTCTGGTATGCAACCCCAAGATCCCTGTCACCCCTAGGGACGAACATTAAGTCCTGGACACAAGCCTAGATGAGGTCTATTTTGCCCTGCAGTGACTCGAGAGCAATCCCCAGCTCTCCCTTTAAACTCGAATGGAAGATAGGACTTCCCTGGGCCAACACATGAGGAAGACTGTATTCCCCGTCGAAACTCGAGAATCCCGCCACAACTCGAGAAACGCCACGTGGTTCCCCCGTCATCCCAAGATGAGGCCCTTGCCCCCTACAGCGTCTCAAGAAAAGTCCCACGTTCCGTCTTGAAGTGCGAAACGGTATTGGCACCCTTGATGCGCCCTCAAAAGTTCCTCGACACACCAGTCTGACTCGAGGAGAACACCGAGGTTCCCGGCACCACTACATCTGGGCCCCTTCTCCCCTCCTGATCGCGACAGGAGGGTCGATTCCCCTGTTTTGTCTTGAAGGGGTTCCCACCTTTCCCGGTGCATCTCAGGATGAGGCCGGTCTCACGAGGATATTCGAGACATAGCCACGTGGATGGTGACACATGCCGAAAGACCCCGATTACCCGGTCCGCTCTTGATAAGATCCTGATGCCCGGACACCTCTTTGAAGATAACCCTTTTGATGAAGGCACAACACTTAGGGGCACTGACACCCCCGGGTATCGTCCGGAGAATCCCGCAGGTACCACACACAGCTCGAGAAGTGACCTGTCACCCCGTGAACAACTGGAGAGGCAAGCAGAGTTCCATTCCTCCACACAAGACGAGGCCTGACTCTCCTGTTCGAACTGCAGCAAAACTGCGATCTGAGTCAGATCTGGCCCAGGGGAAGTCAGGAGAGGAAACATGAGTTTCCTGCCTCCACTCGAGATGAGGCCCTCTTCCATTGTACCGAACCCAGTGGAGTCCCGAGAGACCCCTCCCAACTGCTCAGTATCCCTGACTTCTCAGAGTCACCCTTAGACCTTCCTGAGATCACCGGCACAAGTCGAGGGAACCAAGGGTTTCCTGCCCCAACCCGTAAAAGACCTCGAGAGTCCTTCTTCAACGCGTCTTGAGGTGCGATTCCCCTACCATGACTCGAGAGCAATGACGCGCTCCCCCTAGCCACGCGCATAGAAACCTGATTTCCCTGGCGCCAAAGGAGAGGCTCCCTGAGCTCCCCATTATATCTCGTGAGCAACACCACACTGGAGCCACAGCTCGAGAATACCCACGAGACGCCCCAGTCCTCACGAGATGAGGGCCTTCTTTTGCTGTATGGCCTGGAGAGCAATCCTGAGTCCTCTCTCCAAACTCCACAGGAGGCTTGACTCATTTTAGGCCACACAGTGAGCTCCAAGATATACCCGTCGCGACTTGACAGGAGAGCGGTGTCCTTGGCTTCCCCTCGAGACGAGGCCTGACTCCCCGGGTGAGTCGAGAATGCAATGCTGAGATCGCTTTCGCCCCAGCAGAGGAACATTAGGTCCTGGACACAAGCCTAGATGAGGTCTATTTGGCCCTGCAGTGTCTCGACAGCAATCCCCAGTTCTAACTCACAATTCGAATGAAAACTGGACTTCCCTGGGCCAGTTGAAGAGGAAGCCTGAATTCCCGGTTGTAACTCGAGAATCCCGCCCCAACTCAAGAAAAACCTCGGGGTTCTCCCATCATCGAAAGATGAGGCCCTTGCCCACTACAGCGTCTCAAGAGAAGTCCCACGTTCCGTATTGAAGAGCGAAAAGTTACTTGGAACCCTTGATGCGACCCCAAAAGTTCCCCGACATACCAGTCTCACTTGAGGAGAACACCGAGGTTCCCGGCACCACTTCATCTGAGACTCTTCTCCCCTCTTGATCGCGACAGGAGGTTCGATTCCCCTGCTTTGTCTGGAAGGCGTTCCCGACCTTCCTGGCGCACATCAAGATGAGGCCAGTCTCACGAGGAAATTCGAGACATAGCCTCGTGGGTGGTGCGGCATGCCAAAAGACCCCGATTCCCTGGTCCGCTCTTGATAAGAACCCGATGGCAGAACCCAACTCGAAGGCAATCCTGTGGAACAAGGCACAACACGAAGGGGCAGTGACACCCCAGTGCATCATCCAGAAAAACCCGCAAGTTCCACATACAAATCGACAAGTGGCCTGTCACCCCATGAACAACGCGAGAGTCAAGCGGAGTTCCATTCCTCCACACAAGACGAGGCCTGACTCTCCTGTCCCAACTCTGCAGGGACTCTGCGATCCGAGTCAGATCCGGCGCATTCGAAGCCAGGAGAGGAACCCTGTGGTTCCTGCCTCAACTTGTCATGAGGCCCTCTTCCATTGCACCAAACCCAGTGGAGTTCCGAGAGGCCCCTCCCAACTCCACAGTGACCCTGACTTCTCAGAGGCACGCTGAGAAGCTTCCTGAGGTCACTGGCACAAGTCGATGGAACCCACGGTTTCCTGCTGCAACCCAAGAAAGACCTCGAGAGTCCTTCTTTAACACGTCTTCAGGCCCAATTCCCCTACCATGACTCGAGAACAATGACGGGCTCCCTCTCACCACGTGCATAGAGACCTGACTGCCCTGGCACCACATGAGAGGCTCACTGAGCTCCCAGTCTTACTTCGTGAGAAACCCCACACTAGGGCCACAGCTCGAGAAAACCTACGAGACGCCCCAGTCATCGGGAGATGAGGGCCTTCATTTCCTGCATTGCCTGGAGAGCAATCCCGTGTCCTCCCTCCAAACACCAGAGGAGGTTTGACTCCCTTTAAGCCACTCAGTGGGCTCCAAGACATACCCGTCCGACTCGAGAGGAGAGCAGAGTCCTTTGCTTCCCCTCGAGACGAGGCCTGACTCCAGGGTGAGTCTGGAATGCAACCCCGAGATTCCTGTCGCCCCTTGACATGAACATTAGGTCCTGCACACAAGCCTTGGTGGGGTCTCTTTTGCCTTCAGTGACTAGAGCGCAGCTCCATCTCTTCCTCTAATCTCGAATGGAAGATAAGACTTTTGTGGGCCAACACAAGAGGAAGCATGAATTCCCTGTGGTAACTCAAATATCCCACCGCAACTAGAGAAAAACCAAGTGGTTCCCCAGTCATTCCAAGATGAGGCCCTTGCCCGCTGGAGCACCCCAAGAGAAGTCCCACGTTCCAATTTGAAGAGCGAAACGGTACTTGGAACGCGTTATGCGACCCCAAAAGTTACCCGACATACCTGTCTCCCTTGAGGGAAACACCGAGGTTCCCAGCAGCACTTCATCTGAGCCACTTCTCCCCTCCTGATCGCCACAGGAGGGTCGATTCCTCTGCTTTGTCTGGAAGGGTTTCATGACCTTCGCGGCACACCTCAGGATGAGGCCGGTTTCATGAGGAAATTCGAGACTAGCCACGTGGGTGGTGCAAAATGCTGAACGACCCCGATTTCCCATGCCGCTCTTCATAAGAACACGATGCCCGGACACCTCTTCGAAGGCAACCCTGTGGATGAAGACACAAAACGAAGGGTCACTGACACCCCCATGCATCGTCTGGAAAAACCTGCAGATTCCACACACAGTTTGACAAGGGGCCTGAAACCCCATGAACAACTCGAGAGGCAAGCGGAGTTCCATTCCTCAGAAAAGACATAGCCTGACTCTCCTGTCCCAACTCTGCAGGGACACTACGATCAGAGTCAGAATTGGAGAGGAAGCCTGAGGTTCCTGCCTCCACTCGAGATGAGGCCCTCTTCCATTGCAAAAAACCCAGTGGAGTCCCGAGAGTCCCCGCCAAATCCACAGCGTCCCTCACCTCTCAGAGGCACCCTGGGAAGTTTCCTCAGGTCCCCGGCAGAAGTCGGGGGAAACGAGGGTTTCCCGCTGCAACCCGAGAAAGACATCGAGAGTCCTTCTTCAATGCGTCTTGAGGCCCTAGTCCCCTCCCATGACTCGAGAACAATGACGCGCTCCTTCTCGCCACGTGCATGGAGACATGACTTCCCTGGAACCGCACGAGAGGCTCCCTGAGATCCTCGTCGTGCCTCGGGAGAAAACCCCCACTGGTGCCGCAGCTCGAGGAAACCCCTGAGATGCCCCCGTGCTCGCGAGGTGAGGACCTTCTTTTGCTGCCTGGCCTGGAGAGTAATCACGAGTCCTCTCTCAAAAGTGAAGAGGAGGCTGGACTCCCTTGAGGCCACTCAGGGGGCACCAAGATATCCGCGTCGCGACTCGGGAGGAGAGCGGAGTCCTTTGCTTCCCCTCGAGGTGAGGCCTGACTCCCTGGGGGAGCATGGGATGCAACTCCGAGATTCTTGTCTTCCCTGGAGAGGAGCATTAGGTCCTGGACACAGGCCTAGATGAGGTCTCTTTGGCCCTGCAGTGACTAGAGCGCAACCCCCAGCTTTCGCTCGCCACTAGAATAGAAGATTGGGCTACCCAGGGCCGACACAAGAGGAAGCCTGTAATCCCCCGTCGTAACACGAGAATCCCGCCGCAACTCGAGAAAAACCACGTGGTTCCCACCTATTCGCAAGATGATGCCCTTGCCCGTGAAAGCGTCTGAAGGGAAGTCCCCTGTTCCGCCCTGAAGTGAGAAACGGGACCTGACAGCCTTCATGTGACCCCAAAAGTTCCCCGACAAGCCTGGTTCCCTCGAGGGGAACACCGAGGGTCCCGGCACCGCTTCATCTGAGCCCCTTCTCCCCTCCTGAGCGCCACAGGAGAGTCGATTCCCCTGCGTGGTCTGGAAGGGGTTCCCGGCCTTCCTGGCGCACCTCAGGAGGAGGCCGGTCTCACGAGGACATTTGAAATGAGCCACGTGGGTGGTGCCACACGCCGAATGACCCCGATTCCCCGGTCCGCTCTTGAGAAGAACCCGATGACGTACCCCTCTTCGAAGGCAACCCTGTGGGTGAAGGCACAGACCTAAGCGGCATTGACATCCCCGTGCATCGTCCGGAAAGACCCGCGAGTTCCACACACAGCTGGACGAGGTGCCTGTGTTCCCCTGAACAACACGAGAGGCAAGCGGGGTTCCCTTCCTCAGACAAGACGAGGCCTGACTCTCCTGTCCCAACTGTGCAGGGACCCTGCAGTCAGAGTACGAAACGGAGAGGAAGCCTGAGGTTCTTGCCTCCCAACCAGATGAGGCCCTCTTCCGTTGCGCCAGACCCAGCGGAGTCCCGAGGGGCCCCGCCACCTCCACAGGATACCTCGCCTCTCAGAGGCACCCTGGGAAGTTCCCTAAGGTCCCCGGCAGAAGGCGAGGGAAACGAGGGTTTCCCGCCGCCCCCCGACAAAGACCTCGAGAGTCCTTCTTCAACGCGTCTCCAGGCCCTAGTCCCCTCCCGTGACTCGAGAGCCATGACGCGCTCCCCCTCGCCATGCACATGGAAATCTGACTTCGCTGGCGCCGCACGGGAGGCTCCCTGAGATCCTCGTCGTGCCTCGGGAGAAAACGCCCACGGGCGCCGCAGCTCGAGGAAACCCCTGAGACGCCCCCGTCCTCGCGAGCTGAGGGCCTTCTTTTCCTGCATGGCCTGGAGAGCAATCCCGGGTCCTCTCTCCAAACGGAAGAGGAGGCTGGACTCCCTTGAGGCCGCTCAGGGGGCCCCAAGAGACCCGCGTCGCGACTCGAGAGGAGAGCGGAGTCCTTGGCTTCCCCTCGAGACGAGGCCTGACTCCCCAGGGGAGCCTGGAATGCAACCCCGAGATCCCTGCCTTCCCTGGAGAGGAATATTAGGTCCCGGACACACGCCTAGGTGAGGTCTCTTTGGCCCTGCAGTGACTCGAGCGCAACACCCAGCTTTCGCTCGCAACCCGAGGGGAAGATTGGGCTTCCCAGGGCCAACCCAAGGGGAAGGCTGAGATCCCCGTCGTAACTCGAGAATCCCGCCGCAACTCGAGAAAAACCACGTGGTTCCCACCTCTTGGCAAGATGAGGCCCTTGCCCGCGACGGCGTCTCAAGGGAAGTCCCCTGTTCCGCCCTGAAGGGCGAAACGGTCCCTGACAGCCTTCCTGCGACCCCCAAAAGTCCCCCGACACGCCGGGGTCCCCCGAGGGGAACACCGAGGGTCCCGGCACCGCTTCCTCTGAGCCCCATCTCCCCTCCTGATCGCGACAGGAGAGGCGATTCCCCTGCGTGGTCTGGAAGGGGTTCCCGGCCTTCCCGGCGCACCTCAGGATGAGGCCGGTCTCACGAGGAAATTCGAGACGAGCCACGTGGGTGGGGCCACATGCCGAATGCCCCCAATTCCCCGGTCCGCTCTTGAGAAGGACCCGAGGCCCGGACCCCTCTTCGAAGGCAACCCTGTGGGTGAAGGCACAACACGAAGGGGCACTGCCACCCCCGTGCATCGTCCGCAAAGACCCGCGGGTTCCACACACAGCTCGACGAGGGGCCTGAGACCCCCTGAGCAACTCGAGAGGCCAGCGGGGTTCCCTTCCTCAGACAAGACGAGGCCTGACTCTCCTGTCCCAACTCTGCAGGGACCCTGCGGTCGGAGTCCGAAACGCAGAGGAAGCCTGAGGTGCCTGCCTCCCCTCGAGGTGAGGCCCTCTTCCGTTGCGCCAGACCCAGCGGAGTCCCGAGGGGCCCCGCCACCTCCACAGGATCCCTCGCCTCTCAGAGGCACCCTGGCAAGTTCCCTAAGGTCCCCGGCAGAAGGCGAGGGAAACGAAGGTTTCCCGCCGCCCCCCGAGAAAGACCTCGAGAGTCCTTCTTCAACGCGTCTCGAGGCCCTAGTCCCCTCCCGTGACTCGAGAGCCAGGACGCGCTCCCCCTCGCCACGCGCATGGAGACCTGACTTCCCTGGCGGCGCACGAGAAGCTCCCTGAGATCCTCGTCGTGCCTCGGGAGAATACCCCCACGGGCGCCGCAGCTCGAGGAAACCCCGGAGACGCCCCCGTCCTCGCGAGCTGAGGGCCTTCTTTTCCTGCATGGCCTGGAGAGCAATCCCGGGTCCTCTCTCCAAACGGAAGAGGAGGCTGGACTCCCTTGAGGCCGCTCAGGGGGCTGCAAGAGACCCGCGTCGCCACTCGAGAGGAGAGCGGAGTCCTTGGCTTCCCCTCGAGACGAGGCCTGACTCCCCGGGGGAGCCTGGAATGCAACCCCGAGATCCCTGCCTTCCCTGGAGAGGAATATGAGGTCCCGGACACACGCCTAGGTGAGGTCTCTTCGGCCCTGCAGTGACTCGAGCGCAACCCCCAGCTTTCCCTCGCAACCCGAGGGGAAGTTTGGGCTTCCCAGGGCCAACCCAAGGGGAAGGCTGAAATCCCCGTCGTAACTCGAGAATGCCGCCGCAACTCGAGAAAACCACGTGGTTCCCACCTCTTGGCAAGATGAGGCCCTTGCCCGCCACGGCGTCTCAAGGGAAGTCCCCTGTTCCGCCCTGAAGGGCGAAACGGTCCCTGACAGCCTTCCTGAGACCCCCAAGAGTCCCCCGACACGCCGGTTTCCCCCGAGGGGAACACCGAGGGTCCCGGCACCGCTTCCTCTGAGCCCCTTCTCCCCTCCTGATCGCGACAGGAGAGGCGATTCCCCTGCGTGGTCTGGAAGGTGTTCCCGGCCTTCCCGGCGCACCTCAAGATGAGGCCGGTCTCACGAGGAAATTCGAGACGAGCCACGTGGGTGGGGCCACATGCCGAACGCCCCCGATTCCCCGGTCCTCTCTTGAGACGGACCCGAGGCCCGGACCCCTCTTCGAAGGCAACCCTTTGGGTGAAGGCACAACACGAAGGGGCACTGCCACCCCCGTGCATCGTCCGCAAAGACCCGCGGGTTCCACACACAGCTCGACGAGGGGCCTGAGACCCCCTGAACAACTCGAGAGGCCAGCGGGGTTCCCTTCCTCAGACAAGACGAGGCCTGACTCTCCTGTCCCAACTCTGCAGGGACCCTGCGGTCGGAGTCCGAAACGCAGAGGAAGCCTGAGGTTCCTGCCTCCCCTCGAGGTGAGGCCCTCTTCCGTTGCGCCAGACCCAGCGGAGTCCCGAGGGGCCCCACCACCTCCACAGGATCCCTCGCCTCTCAGAGGCACCCTGGCAAGTTCCCTAAAGTCCCCGGCAGAAGGCGAGGGACACGAGGGTTTCCCGCCGCCCCCCGAGAAAGACCTCGAGAGTCCTTCTTCAACGCGTCTCGAGGCCCTAGTCCCCTCCCGTGACTCGAGAGCCAGGACGCGCTCCCCCTCGCCACGCGCATGGAGATCTGACTTCCCTGGCGCCGCACGAGAGGCTCCCTGAGATCCTCGTCGTGCCTCGGAGAAAACCCCCACGGGCACCGCAGCTCGAGGAAACCCCGAGACGCCCCCGTCCTCGCGAGCTGAGGGCCTTCTTTTCCTGCATGGCCTGGAGAGCAATCCCGGGTCCTCTCTCCAAACGGAAGAGGAGGTTGGACTCCCTTGAGGCCGCTCAGGGGGCCCCAAGAGACCCGCGTCGCGACTCGAGAGGAGAGCGGAGTCCTTGGCTTCCCCTCGAGACGAGGCCTGACTCCCCGGGGGAGCCTGGAATGCAACCCCGAGATCCCTGCCTTCCCTGGAGAGGAATATTAGGTCCCGGACACACGCCTAGGTGAGGTCTCTTCGGCCCTGCAGTGACTCGAGCGCAACCCCCAGCTTTCGCTCGCAACCCGAGGGGAAGATTGGGCTTCCCAGGGCCAACCCAAGGGGAAGGCTGAGATCCCCGTCGTAACTCGAGAATGCCGCCGCAACTCGAGAAAAACCACGTGGTTCCCACCTCTTGGCAAGATGAGGCCCTTGCCCGCCACGGCGTCTCAAGGGAAGTCCCCTGTTCCGCCCTGAAGGGCGAAACGGTCCCTGACAGCCTTCCTGCGACCCCCAACAGTCCCCCGACACGCCGGGTTCCCCCGAGGGGAACACCGAGGGTCCCGGCACCGCTTCCTCTGAGCCCCTTCTCCCCTCCTGATTGCGACAGGAGAGGCGATTCCCCTGCGTGGTCTGGAAGGGGTTCCTGGCCTTCCCGGCCCACCTCAGGATGAGGCCGGTCTCACGAGGAAATTCGAGACGAGCCACGTGGGTGGGGCCACATGCCGAACGCCCCCGATTCCCCGGTCCGCTCTTTAGAAGGACCCGAGGCCCGGACCCCTCTTCGAAGGCAACCCTGTGGGTGAAGGCACAACACGAAGGGGCACTGCCACCCCCGTGCATCGTCCGCAAAGACCCGCGGGTTCCACACACAGCTCGACGAGGGGCCTGAGACCCCCTGAGCAATTCGAGAGGCCAGGGGGGTTCCCTTCCTCAGACAAGACGAGGCCTGACTCTCCTGTCCCAACCCTGCAGGGACCCTGCGGTCGGAGTCCGAAACGGAGAGGAAGCCTGAGGTTCCTGCCTCCCCTAGAGGTGAGGCCCTCTTCCGTTGCGCCAGACCCAGCGGAGTCCCGAGGTGCCCCGCCACCTCCACAGGATCCCTCGCCTCTCAGAGGCACCCTGGCAAGTTCCCTAAGGTCCCCGGCAGAAGGCGAGGGACACGAAGGTTTCCCGCCGCCCCCCGAGAAAGACCTCGAGAGTCCTTCTTCAACGCGTCTCGAGGCCCTAGTCCCCTCCCGTGACTCGAGAGCCAGGACGCGCTCCCCCTCGCCACGCGCATGGAGACCTGACTTCCCTGGCGCCGCACGAGAGGCTCCCTGAGATCCTCGTCGTGCCTCAGGAGAAAACCCCCACGGGCGCCACAGCTCGAGGAAACCCCTGAGACGGCCCCGTCCTCGCGAGCTGAGGGCCTTCTTTTCCTGCATGGCCTGGAGAGCAATCCCGGGTCCTCTCTCCAAACGGAAGAGGAGGCTGGACTCCCTTGAGGCCGCTCAGGGGGCTCGAAGAGACCCGCGTCGCGACTCGAGAGGAGAGCGGAGACCTTGGCTTCCCCTCCAGACGAGGCCTGACTCCCCGGGGGAGCCTGGAATGCAACCCCGAGATCCCTGCCTTCCCTGGAGAGGAATATTAGGTCCCGGACACACGCCTAGGTGAGGTCTCTTCGGCCCTGCAGTGACTCGAGCGCAACCCCCAGCTTTCGCTCGAAACCCGAGGGGAAGATTGGGCTTCCCAGGGCCAACCCAAGGGGAAGGCTGAGATCCCCGTCGTCACTCGAGAATGCCGCCGCAACTCGAGAAAAACCACGTGGTTCCCACCTCTTGGCAAGATGATGCCCTTGCCCGCCACGGCGTCTCAAGGGAAGTCCCCTGTTCTGCCCTGAAGGGCGAAACGGTCCCTGACAGCCTTCTTGCGACCCCAAAAAGTCCCCCGACACGCCGGGGTCCCCCGAGGGGAACACCGAGGGTCCCGGCACCAGTTCCTCTGAGCCCCTTCTCCCCTCCTGATCGCGACAGGAGAGGCGATTCCCCTGCGTGGTCTGGAAGGGGTTCCCGGCCTTCCCGGCGCACCTCAGGATGAGGCCGGTATCACGAGGAAATTCGAGACGAGCCACGTGGGTGGGGCCACATGCCGAACGCCCCCGATTCCCCGGTCCGCTCTTGAGACGGACCCGAGGCCCGGACCCCTCTTCGAAGGCAACCCTGTGGGTGAAGGCACAACACGAAGGGGCACTGCCACCCCCGGGCATCGTCCGCAAAGACCCGCGGGTTCCACACACAGCTCGACGAGGGGCCTGAGACCCCATGAGCAACTCGAGAGGCCAGCGGGGTTCCTTTCCTCAGACAAGACGAGGCCTGACTCTCCTGTCCCAACTCTGCAGGGACCCTGCGGTCGGAGTCCGAAACGGAGAGGAAGCCTGAGGTTCCTGCCTCCCCTCGAGGTGAGGCCCTCTTCCGTTGCGCCAGACCCAGCGGAGTCCCGAGGGGCCCCGCCACCTCCACAGGATCCCTCGCCTCTCAGAGGCACCCTGGGAAGTTCCCTAAGGTCCCCGGCAGAAGGCGAGGGACACGAGGGTTTCCCGCCGCCCCCCGAGAAAGACCTCGAGAGTCCTTCTTCAAAGCGTCTCGCGGCCCTAGTCCCCTCCAGTGACTCGAGAGCCAGGACGCGCTCCCCCTCGCCTCGCGCATGCAGACCTGGCTTCCCTGGCGCCGCACGAGAGGCTCCCTGAGATCCTCGTCGTGCCTCGGGAGAAAACCCCCATGGGCGCCGCAGCTCGAGGAAACCCCTGAGACGCCCCCTTCCTCGAGAGCTGAGGTCCTTCTTTTCCTGCATGGCCTGGAGAGCAATCCGAGTCCTCTCTCCAAACTGAAGAGGAGGCTTGACTCCCTTGACGCCACTCAGTGGGCTCCAAGAGATCCGCGTCGTGGCTCGAGAGGAGAGCGCACTCCTTTGCTTCCCCTCGAGGCGAAGCCTGACTCCCCGGTGGAGTCTGGAGTGCTACCCCGAGATCCTTGTCTTCCCATGAGAGGACTATTAGGTCCTGGACACACGCCTAGATAAGGTCTCTTTGGTCCTGCAGTGACTCGAGTACAACCCCCAGCTTTCGCTCGCAACTCGAAGGGAAGTTTGGGCTTCCCAGGGCCAACACAAGAGGAAGCCTGAAATCCCCGTCGTAACTCGAGAATCCCGCCGCAACTCGAGAAAAACCACGTGGTTCCATCGTCTTCGCAGCATGAGCCCCTTGCCCGCCACGGCGTCTCAAAAGAAGTCCCACGTACCTACTGAAGTGCAAAATGGTACTCTGCACCCATGATGGCACCCGCAAAGTTCCCCAACGTACATGCCTCACTCGAGGGGAACACCCATGTTCCCCACACCACATCATTTGAGCCCCTTTTCCCCTCCTGGTTGCAACAGGAGTGTCGATTCTCCTGCTTTGTCTGGAAGGTGTTACCGATCTTCCCAGCGCACCTCAGAATGAGGCCGGTCTCACGAGGAAATTGGAGATGTTGCCTCGTGGGTGGTGCCACATGCGGAAAGACCCCATTTCCTGGTCCGCTATTAATAAGAACCCGATGCTCGTACACTTCTTCGAATGTATCCCGTTGGATGAAGGCACAATAAGGTGGGGCCCTGCACACCCATGCATCTTTTGGAAAATTCTGCAGGTTCCACATACAGCTCGACAAGTGATCTGTTACCTCGTGAACAACTCGAGAGGCAAGCTAAGTTTCATTTCTCCACAGAATACGAGGCCTGACTCTCCTGTCCCAACTCTGCAGGAATCCTGAGATCGGAGTCTGAAATGGAGAGGAACCCTGAGGTTCCTTCCTCAACACGAGATGAGGCCCTCTTGCATTATACCACACCCAGTGTGTCCCGAGTGGCCCCTCCCAACTCCACAGAATCCCTGACTTCTCAGAGGCACCATGTTAAGATCCCTGAGGTCACCGGCACAAGTCGAGAAAAACCAGGGTTTCCTGCCGCAACCGGAGATAGACCTTGAGAGTCGTTCTTCAACGCCTCTTGAGGCCCGATGCCCCTACCATGACTCGAGAGCAATGACGCGCTCCCCCTCCACACGTGCATGGAGACCTGACTTTCCTGTCACCACACGAGAGACTCCCTGAGCTCCCCCATCGTATCTTGTGAGAAACCCCATCCTGGCACCGCACCTCGAGAAAATGCACAAGACGCCCCTGTCATCACGATATGCGGGCCTTCTTTTCCTGCATGGCCTGGAGAGCAATCCCGAGTCCTCTCTCCAATCTCCACAGGAGGCTTGACTCCCTTTAGGCCACACAATGGGCTCTAAGAGATACCCGTCGCGACTCAAGAGGAGAGGGGAGTCCATTCATTACCCTCTTGAAGAGGCCTGACTCCTCGGGAGGATCTGGAATGCAACTCCGAGATCCCTGTTGCCCCTTGAAAGGAACATTAGGTCCTAGACACAAGCCTAGATGAGGTCTCTTTTGCCCTGCAATAACTCGAACCAACCCCCAGCTCTAGCTCTCAACTCGTATGGAAATTTGGACTTCCCTGGGCCAACACAAGAGGAAGCCTGAATTCCCTGCCGCAACTCGAGAAAAACCACGTGGTTCCCCCGTCATCACAAGATGGGGCCCGTGCTCACTACAGCGTCTCAAGAGAAGTCCCACGTTCCGTGTTGAAGTGAGAAACGTTACTTGGCACCCTTAATGCGACCCCAAATGTTCCCCGACACACCGGTTTCATTTGAAGGGAACACCGAGGTTCCCGGCACCACTTCTTTTGAGCCCCTTCTCCCCTCCTGATAGCGACAAGAGGGTCGATTCCCCTGCTTTGACTTAAAGGGGTTCCCGACATTCACGGCGCACCTCAGGATGAAGCCGGACTCATGGGAAATTTCGAGACGTGGCCTCGTGGGGGGTGCCACATGCCGAAAGACCCCGATTTCCCAGTACACTCTTGAGAAGAACCCGATGACCAGACACCTCTTTGAAGACAACCCTGTGGATGAAGGTACAAAAAAAGGGGCACTGACACCCCTGTGCATCGTCCAGAAAAACCCACAGGTTCCACATACAGCTCTACAAGAGGCCTGTCACCCCGTGAACAACTCGAGATGCAAGCGGATTTCCATTCCTCCACACAAGATGAGTCCTGACTCTCCTCTCCCAACTCTGCAGGAACATGCGATCCGAGGCAGAAATGAAGAGGAAACCTGATGTTCCTGCTTTATCTAAAGATGATGCCTTTTTCCATTTCACCAAACCCAGTGGAGTTCCGAGAGGTCACTCCCAACTCCACAGTATCCCTGATTTCACAGAGGCACCTGAGAAGCTCCCTGACGTAACATGCATGAGTCGAGGGAACCCATGGTTTCCTGCCACAACTTGAGAAAGACCTTGAGAGTCCTTCTTCAATGCGTCTTGAGGTCCAAATCCCCTATCATGACAAGAGAGCAATGACGCACTCCCCCTCGCCACGCGCATGGAGACCTGACTTCCCTGGCGCCGCACAAGATGCTCCCTGAGCTCCCAGCCTTACCACGTGGGAAACACCACACTTGTGCCTCAGCTCGAGAAAACCCACGAGATGCCCCTGTCATCGCGAGATGAGGGCCTTCTTTTTCTGCATGGCCTGGAGAGCAATACCGAGTCCTCTCTCCAAAATCCACAGGAAGCTTGGCTCCCTGTAGGCCACTCAGTGGGCTCCAAGAGATATCCGTCGCGACTCGAGAGGAGAGTGGAGTCATTTGCTTCCCCTCGAGACGAGGCCTGACTCCCCGGGTGAGTCTGGAATGCAACCCCGAGATCCCTGTCGCCCCTGGAGAGGAACATTAGATCCTGGACACAAGCCAAGATGAGGTCTCTTTTTCCCTACAGTGACTCGTGCGCAATCCCCAGCTCTCCCTCGCAACTCGAATTGAAGATTGGACTTCCCTGGGACAACACAAGAGGAAGCCTGAAATCCCCGTCGTAACTCGAGAATCCCGCCGTAACTCGAGAAAAACCAAGTGGTTGCCCCATCATCGCAATATGAGGCACTTTCCCGCTACAGCGTCTCAAGAGTAGTCCCACGTTCCATCTTGAAGTGCGAAACAGTACTTGGCACCCTTGATGCGACCCCAAAAGTTCCCCAACATACCGGTCTCACTTGAGGGGAACACCGAAGTTCCCGGCACCATTTCTTTTGAACGCCTTCTCCCCTCCTGATCACGACAGGAGGGTCGATTCCCCTGCTTTGTCTGCAAGGGTTTCCCGACCTTAACGGCGCACCTCAGGATGATGCCGGTCTCACGAGGAAGTTCGAGACGTAGCCTCGTGGGTGGTGCCACATGCCGAAAGACTCCGATTGCCCGGCCCGCTGTTGATAAGAACCCGATGCCTGGACACCCCTTAGAAGGCAACCCTGTGGATGAAGGCACAACACGAAGGGGCACAGACACACCCGTGCACCGTCCGGAAAAACCTACAGGTTCCACACACAGCTCGACACGTGGTCTGTCACCCCGTGCACAACTCGAGAGGCAAGCTGAGTTCCATTCTCCACACAGGACGAGGCCTGACTCTCCTGTCCCAAATCTGCTGGGACCCTTCAATCCGAATCAGAAATGGAGAGGAACCCTGAGGTTCCTGCCTCAACTCAAGATGAGGCCCTCTTCCATAGCACCAAAACCACTGGAGTCCCGAGAGGTCCCTCCAACCCACAGTGTCCCTGACTTCTCAGAGGCACCCTGACAAGCTCCCTGAGATCTCCGGCACAAGTTGATGGAACCCAGGGTTTCCTGCCACAACCCGAGAAAGATTGGATAGTCCTTCTTTGATGCATCTTGAGGCCCGATTCCCCTACCATGTCTCAAGAGCAATGAAGCGCTCCCAGTACCCATGCGCATGGAGACTTAACTTCCCTGGCACCTCACGAGAGGCTCCCTGAGGTCCCCGTCGTACCTCGTGAGAAACCCCACACTGGCGCCGCAGCTCGAGAAAACCCACAAGACGCCCCCGTTATAGTGAGATGAGGGCCATCATTAACTGCATGGCCTGGAGGGCAATCCCGAGTCGTCTCTCCAAACTCCACGGGAGGCTTGACTCACTAAGGCTACTCAGTGCGCTCAATAGGTACCCGTCGCGACTCGAGAGGAAACAGGAGTACTTTGCTTCCCCTAGAAACAAGGCCGGACTTCCCGGGTGAGTCTGGAATGCCACCCCGAGATCCCTGTCACCCCTGGAGAGGAATATTCGGTCCTGGACACAAGCCTAGATATGGTCTATTTTGCCCCGCAGTGACTCGAGTGGGATCCCAGCTCACCCTCGAAACTCGAATGAAAGATTGGACTTCCATGGGCCAACACAGGAGGAAATCTGAATCCCCCGTCGAAACTCGAGACTCCCGCCGCAATGCGAGAAAAACCACGTGGTTCACTCGTCATCCCAAGATGAGGCCCTGGCCCGCTACAGCGTCTCAAGTGAAGTCCCACGTTCCGTCTTGAAGTGCGAAATGCTACTTTTCACCCTTGATGTAACCCCAAAAGTTCCCCGACACACCGTTCTCACCGAGGGTAACACCGAAGTTCCCGGCACCACTTCATCTGATCACTTTCTCCCCTCCTGATCACGACAGGAGGGTAAATTCCCCTGCTTTGCCTGGAAGGAGTTCCCGCCCATCCCGGCGCACCTAAGGATGAGGCCTTTCTCAGGAGGAAATTCGAGACGTAGCCTCGTGGGTGGTGCCACATGCCAAAAGACCCCGATTGTTCGGTCCACTCTGGATAAGAACCCGATGCCCGGACACCACTTTGAAGGCAACCCTGTGGATGAAGGCACAACAGAAGGGTTACTAAAACTCCCGTGCATCGTACAGAAAAACACGCAGGTTCTACACACAGCTCGACAAGTGGAATGTCACCCCATGAACAACTCGATAGGCAAGCAGAGTTCGTTTCCTCCACACAAGACGAGGCCTGACTCTCCTGTCCCAACTCTTCAGGGACCCTGCCATCCGAGTCAGAAATGGAGAGGAAACCTGAGGTTCCTGCCTCAACTCGAGATGAGGCCCTCTTCCATTGCACCAAACCCAGATGAGTCGCGAGAGGCCCCTCCCAACTCCACAGTATCCCTGAATTCTCAGAGGCACCTTGAGAATCTACCTGAGGTCACCGGCACAAGTCGAGGGAACACAGGGTTTCCTGCTGCGACCCGAGAAAGACCTTGAGAGTCCTTCGGCGCGTCTTGAGGCCCGATTCCCCTACCATGACTCGAGAGCAAAGACCCGCTCCCCATCGCCATGCGCATGGAGACCTGACTTCCCTGACACCTGAAGAGAGTCTCCCTGAGCTCCCCGTCGTACCTCTTCGGAAACCCCATTCAGGCACCGCAGCTCGAGAAAACCCACGATACGCCCCCGTCATCACGAGATGAGAGACTTCTTTCCTGCCTGGCATGGAGAGCAAAACCGAGTCCTCTCTCCAGACTCCACAGGAGGCTTGACTCTCTTTAGGCCTCTCAGTTGGCTCCAAGAGATACCTGTCAGGACTTGAAGGGAGAGCGGAGTCCTTTGCTTCCCCTCGAGACGAGGCCTGACTCCCCGTGTGAGTCTGGAATGCAACCCCGAGTTCCTGTCGCACCTGGAGAGGAAAATTCGGTCCTGGACACAAGCCTAGATGAGGTCTATTTTGCACTGCAGTTACTAGAGCGCAATCGCCAGCTCTCCCTCGCAAATCGAATGGAAGATTGGACTTCCCTGGGCCAATACAATTGGAAGCCTGAATTCGACACCGTAACTCGAGAATCCCACCGAAACTCGAGAAAATCCACGTGGTTCCCCCATCAGCGCTAGATGAGGCCCTTGCCCGCTACAGCGACTCAAGAGAAGTCCCACGTTCTGTCTTGAAGTGCGAAACGGTACTTGGCACCCTTGATGCAATCTCAAAATTCCCCGACATACCGGTCTCACTCGAAAGGAACACCGAGGTTCCCGGAACCACTTCATTTGAGCTCCTTCTCCCCTCGTGATCGCGACAGGAGTGTCGATTCCCCTGCTATGTCTGGAAGGGGTTCCCGACCTTTCCGGCGCACCTAAGGATGAGGCAGGTCTCACGAGGAAATTCGAGACATAGCCTCGTGGGTGGTGCCACAAGCCGAAAGACCCCGATTTCCCGGTCTGCTCTTGATAAGAACGTGATGCCCTGACACCTTTACGAAGGAAAACCTGTGGATGAAAGCACAACACGAAGGGGCACTGACACCCCCAAGCATCGTCCAGAAAAACCCGCAGGTTACAAACACAGTTCGACAAGTGGTCTGTCAGCCCGTGAACAACTCGAGAGGCAAGTGGAGTTCCATTCCTCCACACAAGACGAGACCTGATTTTCTGTACCAACTCTGCAGGGAAACTGCGATCCGAGTCAGTACCAGCAACAGGAAACCCAGGAGAGGAAACATGAGGTTCCTGCCTCCACTCGAGATGAGGCTCTCATCCATTGCACCAAACCCAGTGGAGACCAGAGAGGCCCCTCCCAACTCCACAGTACCCCTGACTTCTCAGAGGCACCCGGAGAAGCTCCATGAGGTCACCGGCACATGTCGAGGGAACCCAGGGTTTCCTGCCACAATGCGAAAAAGACCTCGAGAGTCCTACTTCAACGTGTCTTGAAGCCCGAATCTGCTTCCATGGCTCTATAGAAATGACACGCACCCTCTCGCCACACACATGGAGACCTGACTTCCCTGGCGCCATAAGAGAGACTCCCTGAGCTCCCTGTCGTACCTCGTGAGAAACCCCACACTGACGCCGCAGCTCGAGAAAACCCACCATATGCCCCTGTCATCGTGAGATGAGGGCCTTCTTTTCCTGCATGGCCTGGAGAGGAATCCCGAATCCTCTTTCCAAACTCCACAGGAGGCTTGACTCCCTTTAGGCCACTTAGTGGGCTCCAAGAGTTACCCGTCGCGACTCGAGAGGAGAATGGAGTCCTTTGCTTCTCCTCGAGACAAGGCCTGACTCACCAGGTGGGTCTGGGATGCAACCCCGAGATCCCTATCTCCCCTGGAGAGGAACATTAGGTCCTGGAAACAAGCCTAGATGAGGTCTCTTTTGCCCTTCTGTAACTCGAGAGCAATCCCCCGCTCTCCCTAACAACTCGAATGGAAGATTGGTCTTCCCTGGGCCAACACAAGAGGAAGCCTGAATTCCCCTTCGTAACTCGAGAATCCCGCCGCAACTCGAGAAAAAACACTTGGTTCCCTTGTCATCGCAAGATGAGGCCCTTGCCCGCTACAGCTTCTCAAGAAAAGTCCCACGTTGCGTCTTGAAGTGCGAAACGATACTTGACACCCTTGATGTGACCCCAAAAGTTCCCCGAAATATCAGTCTCACTCGAGGTGAACACCGAGGTTCCCGGCACCAGTTTATCTGAGCCCCTTCTCCCCTCCTGTTCGAGATAGGAGGGTCACTTCCCCTGCTTTGTTTGTAAGGGGTTCCCGACCATCACGGGGCACTTCAGGATGAGGCCTGTCTCACGAGGAAATTCGAGACGTAGCTCGCGGGTGGTGCCACATGCCAAAAGACTATGATTTCCTGGTACGCTCTTGATAAGAACCCGATGCCTGGACACCTCTTCGAAGGCAACCCTGTGGATGAAGGCACAACACAAAGGGGCACTGACACCCTCGTGCATCGTCTGGAAAAACCCGCAGGTTCTACATACAGCTCAACAAGTGGCTTGTCACCCCTGAAGAACTCGAGAGGCAAGTGGGGTTTCATTCCTCTACACAAGACGAGGCCTGACTCTCCTGTCCCAACTCTGCAGGGACTTTGCGATCCGAATCAGACCAGCGCCAGTGAAGTCACGAGAGGAACGCTGAGGTTCCTGCCTCCACTCGAGATTAGGACCTCTTCCATTGCACGAAACCCAGTGGAGTCCCGAGAGACGCGTCCCAGCTCCACAGTATCCCTGACTTCTCAGAGGCACCCTGAGAAGCTCCCTGAGGTCACCAGCACAATTCGAGTGAACCCAGGGTTTATTGCCGCCACCATAGAAAGAACTCAAGAGTCCTTCTTCAACACGCTTTGAGGCCTGATTCCCCTACCATGACTCGAGGGCAATGACGCACTCCCTCTGCTACACTCATGAAGCCCTGACTTCCCTGGCACCACACGAGAGGCTCCCTGAGCTCCCCATCATACCTCGTGAGAAACCCCACACTGGCGCCGCAGATAGAGAAAACCCACGAGACGCCCCCGTTTTCGCGACATGACGGCCTTCTTTTCTAGCACGGCCTGGAGAGCAATCCCGAGTCCTCTCTCCAAACTCCACAGTAGGCTTGACTCCATTTTGGTCACTCAGTGGACTCCAAGACATACCCGTCGCGAGTCGAGAGGAGAGCGGAGTCTTTTCCTTCCCCTCGAGGCGAGGCCTGACTCCTCGGGTGAGTCTGATATACGAACCGGAGATCCCTGTCGCCCCTGGAGAGAAACATTAGGTCCTGGACACAAGCCTAGATGAGGTCTCTTTTTTCCTGCAGTGACTCTAGAGCAATCCCCAACTCTCCCTCGAAACTCGAATGGAAGACTGGACTTCCTTGGGCCAACAGAAGAGGAAGCCTGAATTTCCCGTTGTAACTCAAGAATCCCGCCACAACTCGAGAAAAACCACGTCGTTCCCTCTTCATCGCAAGATGCAGCCATTGCCGCTACAGCGTCTCAAAAGAAGTCTTACGTTCCATCTTGAAGTGCGATACGGTACTTGGCACCTTTGATGCGACCCCAAAAGTTCCCCAACACACTGGTCTCACTGGAGGGGAACACCGAGGTTCCCGGCATCACCTCATCTGTGCCCCTTCTCCCCTCCTGATTGAGACAGGAGGGTCGATTCCCCTGCTTTGTCTGCAAGGGGTTCCGACCTTCCCGGCGCACCTCAGGATGAGGCCGGTCTCACTAGGAAATCCGAGACGTAGCCTGGTGGGTGGTGCCACATGCGGAAAGACCCCGATTTCCCGGTGCACTCTTAATAAGAACCTGATGCCCGGGCACCTCTTCGAAAGCAAACCTGTGGATGAATGCACAACACGAAGGGGTACTGACATCCCCATGCATAGTACGGAAAAACACGCAGATTCCAAACACAGATCGACAAGTGTCCTGTCATCCCTTGAAGAACTAGAGAGGCATGCGGAGTTCCGTCCCTGCACACAAGAGAAGGCCTGACTCTCCTTTCCCAACTCTGCAGGGACCGTGCGATCGGAGTCAGAAATGTAGATGAAACCTGACGTTCCTGCATCAACTCGAAATGAGGCCCTGTTCCATTGTGCCATACCCAGTGGAGTCCCGAGAGGCCCCTCCCAACTCCACAGTATCCCTGACTTCTCAGAGGCACCCTCAGAAGCTCTCTGCGGTCACTGGCACAAGTCGAGTGAACCCAGGGTTTCCTGCTGCATTCTGAGAAAGACCTCGAGAGTCCTTCTTTACCGCGTCTTGAGGCCCGATACCCTAAAATGACTGGAGAGCAATGACGCATTTCCCTCGCCACGCCCATTGAAACCTAACTTCCCTGGCGCCACACGAGAGGCTCCCTGCGCTCCCCGTCCTACCTCATGAAAACCCCACACTGGCACCGCCGCTCGAGAAAACTCACGAGACGCCCCCGTCATCGTAAGATGAGGGCCTTCTTTTCCTACATGACCTAGAGAGCAATCCTGAGTCCACTCTCCAAACTCCACTGGAGGCCTGTCTCCCTTTAGGCCACTCAGTAGCCTCCAAGAGATACACGTCGCTACTCTAGAGGAGAGCGGATTCCGTTGCTTCCCCTCGAGCCGAGGCCTGACTACTTGGGTGAGTCTGGAATGGGATCCCGAGATCCGTGTCGCGCCTGTAGAGGAAAACTCGGTCCTGGACACAAGCCTAAATGAGGCCTTTTTTGTCTTGCATTGACTCAAGTGCAATCCCCAGCTCTCCCTCGCAACTCGAATGGATGATTGGACTTCCCTGGGCCAACACAAGAGGAAGCCTGTTTTCCCATTGTAATTCGAGAATCCCGCGGCAACTGGAGAAAAACAACGTGGTTCCTCCGTCATCGAAATATGAGGCCCCTGTCAGCTATAGCGTCTCCAGGGAAGTCCCATGTTCCGTCTTGAAGTGTGAAACGGTACTTGGCACCCTTGATGCGACCCCCAAATTTCCCTGACACCCCGGTCTCACTCGAGGAGAACACGGAGGTTCCCAGCACCGCTTCAGCTGAGCCTCTTCTCCCCTCCTGATGGCGACAGGAGGGTCGATTCCCCTGCTTTGTCTGGAAGGGGTTCCCAGACTTCCCGGCGAACCTCAGGATGAGGCCAGTCTCACGAGGGAATTCGAGACGTAGCCTCGTGGGTTGTGCCACATGCCGAAAGACCCCGATTTCCTGGTCCGCTATTGATAAGATCCCGATGCCCGGTCACCTCTTCGAAGGTAACCCTGTGGATGAAGGCACAACACGAAGGGGCACTGACACCCCTGTGCATCGTCCCCCAAAACCGCAGGCTCCACATACAACTCAACAGGTGGCCTGTCATCCCGTGAACAACTCGAGAGACAAGCGGAGTTCCATTACTCTGCCCAAGACGAGGTCTGACTCTCCTGTCCCAACTCTGCAGGGACCCTGCTATCCGAGTCAGAAATGGAGAGGAACCCTTACGTTACTGCCTCAATCCGAGATTAGGTCCTCTTCAATTGCACCAGTCCCTGTGAAGTCCCGAGAAGCCCCTCTCAATTCCACAGTATCCCTGACTTCTCAGAGGAACCCCGCTAAGCTCCCTGAGGTTATGGGCACAAGTCGAGGGAACCCAGGGTTTCCTGCCACACCCCGAGAAAGACCTCGAGAGTTTTTCTTCGAAGCGTCTTGAGGCTCGATTCCCCTACCATGACCTGAGAGCAATGAGGCGCTCCCCCTCGCCACGTCCATGGAGACCTGACTTCCGTGGCACCGCAGGAGTCTCCCTGAGCTCCCCGTCCTATCTCGTGAGAAACCCCAACCAGGCACTGCACCTTGAGAAAACCCACGAGACGCCCTCGTCATCGCGAGATGAGGGCCTTCTTTTCCTGCATGGCCTAGAGAGCAATCCCGAGTCCTCTCTCCAAACTCCACAGGAGGCTTAACTCCATTTAGGCCACTCTTGGGCTCCAAGGGATACCCGTCGCGACTCGAGAGGAGAGCGGAGTCCATTCATTCCCTTCGAGACGAGGCCTGACTCCCCGGGTGAGTCTGGAGTGCAACCCCAAGATCCCTGTCGCCCCTGGAGAGAAAAACTCGGTCCTGGACACAAACCTAGATGAGCTCTATTTTGCCCTGCAGTGACTCAAGAGCAATCTCCAGCTCTCACTTGCAACTCGAATGGAAGATTGGACTTCCCTGGGCCAACACAAGAGGAAACCTGTATTCCCCATCGTAACTCAAGAATCCGGCCGCAACTCGAGAAAAAACACGTGGGTCCCCCGTCAGCGCTAGATGAGGCCCTTGCCCACTACTGCGTCTCAAGAGAAGTCCCAGGTTCCATCTTGAAGTGCGAAACGGTACTTGGCACCCTTGATGCAACCCGAAAAGTTACCCGACTTACCAGTTTCACTCAAGGGGAGCACCGAGGTTCCCGGCACTACTTCATCTGAGCCCTTTCTCTTCTCCTGATCCCGAAAGGAGGGTCGATTCCCCTGCTTTGTCTGGAAAGGGTTCCCAGACTTTCCTGCGCACCTCAGGATGAGGCCGATCTCACGAGGAAATTCGAGACGTAGCCTAGTGGGTGGTGCAACATGCTGAAAGACCCCGATTTCCCGGTCCGCACTTGAGGAGAACCCGATGCCCGGACACCTCTTCGAAGGCAACCCTGTGGATGAAGGCACAACAGGAAGGAGCACTGACGCCCCCGTGCATCTCCGAAAAACCCGCAGGTTCCACACACATCACGAAAAGTGGTGTCATCCTTGAACAACTTGAGATGTAAGCGGAGTTCCATTCCTCCGCAGAACACGAGACCTGACTCCTGAGCAAACTCAGCAGGGACCCTGCTATCTGAGTCAGATCCGGCTCCAGGAAGTCAGGAGAAGAACCCTGAGGTTCCTGCCTCAACTCGAGATGAGGCCCTCTTCCATTGCACTAAACCCAGAGGAGTCCCGAGAGGCCTCTCCCAAATCCACAGTATCCCTGACTTCTCAGAGGCACCCTGAGAAGCTCCCTGAGGTCACCGGCACAAGTCAAGGGAACCCAGGGTTTCCTGCCGCAACCCTAGAAAGACATCGAGAGTCCTTTTTCAACCCGTCATGAGGCCCGATTCCCCTACCCTGACTGGAGAGCAATGACGCGCTCCCCCTTGCCCCGCCCATGGAGACCTGACTTCCCTGGCGCCACACGAGAGGCTACCTGACCTCCCCGTCATACCTCGTGAGAAATCCCACACTGGCTCCCCAGCTCGAGAAAACCCACGATACGCCTCCGTCATCGCGAGATGAAGGCCTTCTTTTCCTGCATGGCCTGGAGAGCAATCCTGAGTCCTCTCTCCAAACTCCACAGGGGGCTTGACTCCCTTTAGGCCACTCAGTGGGCTCCAAGAGACACCTGTGGCGACTCAAGAGGAGAGCGGGGTCCTTTGCTTCCCCTCGAGTCGAGCTCTGACTCCCAGGATGCGTCTGGAATGCAAACCCGAGATCGCTGTCGGCCCTGGAGAGGAATATTAGGTCCTGGACACAAGCCTAGATGAGGTCTCTTTTGCCCTGCAGTGACTCAAGAGCAAACCCCAGCTCTCCCTCGAAACTCGAATGGAAGATTGGACTTCCCTGGGCCAACACAAGAGGAAGCCTGAATTCCCCGTCGTAACTCGAGAATCCCGCCGCACCTTGAGAAAAACCACGTGATTCCCCCGTCATCCCAAGATGAGGCCCTTGCCCTCTACAGCATGTCAAGTGAAGCCCCAAGTCCGTATTGAAGTGCAAAACGGTACTTGGCACCCTTGAAGCGACCCCAAAAGTTTCCCGACACACCGGTCCCACTCGAGGGGAACACCGAGGTTCCCGGCACGACTTCAACTGAGCCCTTTCACTCCTCCTGGTCGCGACAAGATGGTCGATTCCCCTGCTTTGTCTGGAAGGGGTTCCGGATCTTCATGGCGCACCTCAGGATGACACCAGTCTAACGAAGAAATTCGAGACGTAGCCTCATGAATGGTGCCACGTTCTGAAAGACCCCGATTTCCTGCTCCGCTATTGATAAGAACCCGATATCCGGACACCTCTTTGAAGGCAACCCTGTGGATGAAAGCACATCACGTAGGGGCACTGACACCCCCATGCATTGTCTGGAAAAAACCGCAGGTTCCACACACAGCTCGACAAGTGGCCTGCCACTCCTTGAACAACTCGAGAGGCAAGCGGAGTTCCATTCCTCCACACAAGACGAGGCCTGACTCTCCTGTCCCAACTCTGCAGGGACCCTGCGATCTGAGTCAGAAATGGAGAGGAACCCTGAGGTTCCTTCCTGATCTCGAGATTAGGCCCTCTTCCATTGCAGCAAACCCAGTGGAGTCCCGAGAGGCCTCTCCCAGCTCCATAGTATCCCTGACTTCTCAGAGGCACCCTGAGAAGCTACCTGAGGTCACAGGCACAAGTCGAGGGAACCCAGGGTTTCCTGCTGCAACCCGAGAAAGACCTCGAGCGTCCTTTTTATTGTGTTGAGCCCTGATTCCACTACCATGACTCGAGAGCAATGACGTGCGCCCCCTCGCCACTCGTATGGAGACTTGACTTCCCTGACACCACACGAGAGGCTCCCTGAGCTCCCGGTCGTACCTTGTGAGAAACCCCACACTGGCACCGCAGCTCCAGAAAAACCACGAGACTCCCCCGACATCGCGAGATGAGGGCCTTCTTTTCCTGCATGGCCTGGAGAGCAATCCTGCGTGCTCTCTCCAAACTCCACAAGAGAGGAGCCAAGATTGCTGAGGAGTAGGACGAGGAGAACTCTTTCCCCCCCAAACAATTTCATCAAAAGAGCATTTAAACGTCGAGTAAATTCCACAATACAACTTATGAATGCTGCCAGAGGACATCAGGCACCCAGAAAAGCAACCCAACTCTTGGAAAGTAGGTAGGAAAAAGTATAAAAGACAAAAAAAGAGACAAAAGAGGGAGGGAGGGATTTCTGTCCCGGGAAGATAGTCTTAAAAAGAGAAAAGTTTCCAAACACCAGGAAAGCTTTTCACTGCCAAATCTTTGCCAAGCTTTGGAAGCACAAAGGGCAACATAAGGGGGATAAAAATAAATAAACAATTAAAACTAGCAGACTGCAAGCCCTACGGTAACTCCCCCAGCCGCGAAGCAGTGCAGACGCCTGCTCACACCATTAGCAAGCAGGGGCTGGGCAGGGAGGCGCGGCGCGGGCTGCATCGCTTAGAGTAAGAATCTGGCCTGAATACCCTGAGCGCTATCTGAACGAAATAACTTGGGCTAGCAAACCAGACTCTGGGATATCTACCACGCAAAAAGCCAGCCCTAACCTAAGACACCGCCAGGCCCGCGCACGGAACAAAGGACTGAACAGAGATAGCCGGCTGCAGACCTTCCCCCTCCGGTGACAGGCAGCCAGAGCCAGAAGGGGGCAATCGCAGCCCCAGAGAGACATTATCTATAAAACTGTAAGCAGGCTTCTTTGCTAATTAAAACTTCTTGGGGATCTGGACAGTCAACATCTGCCTGAGAAGGTGCGCCTGTTTTACACCCAGATAACCGAGTGGCAGGGAGGCGATAAGTCACAACATTGGTGCTCGCCAAACACCTCATCACCTGAGCTGCTCGGACCTGGGAAGAGCACAAAACGCAGGCCCAACCGAGTCTGTGCCTCTGAGGACTACCCGAGTGCCTGAACCTGAGCGGCTTGGGCCTGGGAGGTGCATGCAGCCCAGGGCCAGCCTCGGATTGCTCCCGGTGGAACAACCTAGAGCCCGAGCAGTGTGGGCAGGGAGGCTACACGTGCCGTGAGCGGGGGCAGACCCAGTGTGGCTGAGGCACTGCGAGCGCACGCCAGTGTTATTTGTTTGCAGCATCCCTCCCTCCCTCCCCACTGCGCAATTGAACAAGTGAGCCTAAAAAAAAAAGTGTCCTCCACCGTCTCCTTTGTGTCAGGGCGTAAACCAGACACTGAAGAGACCAGCAAACAAAAGAAGCTATAACAGAAGGAATCGCCTTGGAAGCTACAGGCAATAAATTAAAACCCTGTGGTTACTAGGACTACATAGGAAGGCGCCTATAGATCTTGAGAAATATAAGTCGGACCAAGGAACTAGCCAAAAATGAACTGAACCCACGATACTCACAACAAAACCAGAGAAAGTCCTAGATATATTTTTATGATCATTCATTCTTTTTTTTAATTTTTTTTAATTTTAAGTCGTCTATTGTTCCTTTAATTTTCACTTTTATAACCTATTACTTTGCAAAAAAAAGACCCTATTTTTTTCTTCTTCAGCAAACTTCATATATATATATATATATATATATATATATATAAAATAATTTTTTGACCGTGTTTTTTTGTTTTGTTTTTTTTTTTCTTCTTTTCTTTATCATTGTATTTTTGAAATTCCAAAATCTACTCTAGATTTTTAATTTATGCTTTTTGTTATTTGATATCAATTTTGTACCTGTAGTTTCTTTATAATTTTTGCGACATTGCTTGTTTTTGTTTGTTTGTTTTCTCTTTAGTTTTCTTCTTCCGTTTTTTTAACATTGTATTTTTGAAATTCCAAACTCTACTCTAGATTTTTAATTTTTGCTTTTTGGTATTAGTTATCAATTTTGTACCTGTATTTTCTTGATAATTTTTGCGACCTTCTTTGTTTTTCTTTGTTCGTTTTTTCTCTCTTTCTTTTCCTTCTTCTTTTCTTTAACATCGTATTTTTGAAATTCCAAACTCTACTCTAGATTTTTAATTTTTGCTTTGATGTATTTGTTACCAATTTTGTACCTTTAAGAACCCAATCTTCAGTACCCATTTTTCACTAGGGAGCGAGATTACTGGCTTGACTGCTCTCTCTCCCTTTGGACTCTCCTTTTTCTCCACCAGGTCGCCTGTGTCTCCTCCCTAACCCCTCTCTACTCTACCCAACTCTGTGAATTTCTGTGTATTCCAGACGGTGGAGAACACTTAGGGAACTGATTACTGGCTGGATCTGTCTCCCTCCTTTTCATTCCCCCCTTTTATCCTTCTGGCCACCTCTGTCTCCTTCCTCCTTCTTCTCGTCTCTGTATAACTCTGTGAACATCTCTGAGCGGTCCAGTTGTGGAGTGCACATAAGGAAGTGACTACTGGCCAGCCCACTCTCTCCACTATTGATTCCACCTGATCTCATTTGGGTCACCTCTAACTCCCTCCTCCCTCTTCTCTTCTCCATGTAACGCTGTGAACCTTTCTGAGTGGCCCTCACAGTAGAGAAACTTTTCTTCTTTAACATAGATGTTTTATCAATGGTGCTGTATAGAAGGAGAAGTTTTGAAACTACTGTAAAAGTAAGACAGATAACTGGAAGCAGGAGGCTTAAGTCCAAACCCTGCCTCCAGGGAACTCCTGACTCCAAGGAACATTAATTGACAGGAGCTCATCAAATGCCTCCATACCGACACTGAAATCAAGCACCACACAAGGGCCAACAAGTTCCAGGGCAAGACATACCAAGCAAATTCCCAAGCAACAAAGGAACGCAGCCCTGAGCTTCAAGATACAGGCTGCCCAAAGTCACCCCAAAACCACAGACATCTCATAACTCATTACTGGAGACTTCATTGCACTCCAGAGAGAAGAAATACAGCTCCACCCACCAGAACACGGACACAAGCTCCCTAACCAGGAAACCTTGACAAGACACCTGTACAAACCCACACACAGCGAGGAAATGCCACAGTAAAGAACTCCACAAACTGCCAGAATACAGAAAGGACACCCCAAACTCAGCAATTTAAACAAGATGAGACAGAGGAATACCCAGCAGATAAAGGAACAGGATAAATGCCCACCAAACCAAACAAAAGAGGAAGAGATAGGGAATCTACCTGATAAAGAATTCCGAATAAGGAGAGTGAAATGGATCTAAAATCTTGAAATTAAAATGGAATCACAGATAAATAGCCTGGAGACAAGGATTGAGAAGATGCAAGAAAGGTTTAACAAGGACCTAGAAGAAATAAAAAAAGAGTCAATATATAATGAATAATGCAACAAATGAAATTAAAAACACTCTGGAGGCAACAAATAGTAGAATAACAGAGGCAGAAGATAGGATTAGTGAATTCGAAGATAGAATGGTAGAAATAAATGAATCAGAGAGGATAAATGAAAAACGAATTAAAAGAAATGAGCACAATCTCAGAGACCTCCAGGACAATATTAAACACTACAACATTCGAATCATAGGGGTCCCAGAAGAAGAAGACAAAAAGAAAGACCGTGAGAAAATACTTGAGGAGATAATAGTTGAAAACTTCCCTAAAATGGGGAAGGAAATACTCACTCAAGTCCAAGAAACCCAGAGAGTCCCAAACAGGATAAAGCCAAGGCGAAACCCCCCAAGACACATATTAATCACATTAACAAAAATCAAACACAAAGAACAAATATGAAAAGCAGCAAGGGAAAAACAACAAATAACACACAAGGGAATTGCCATAAGGATAACAGCTGATCTTTCAATAGAAACTCTTCAAGCAAGGAGGGAATGGCAAGACATACTTAAAATGATGAAAGAAAATAACCTACAGCCCAGATTATTGTACCCATCAAGGATCTCATTCAAGTATGAATGAGAAATCAAAAGCTTTTCAGACAAGCAAAAGCTGAGAGAATTCTGCACCACCAAACCAGCTCTCCAACAAATACTAAACAGGAAACACAAAAACGGTGTATAAATTCGAACCCCAAACAATAAAGTAAATGGCAATGGGATCATACTTATCAGTAGTTACCTTAAACGTAAATGGGTTGAATGCTCCAACCAAAAGACAAAGACTGGCTGAATGGATACAGAAACAAGACCCCTACATATGTTGTCTACAAGAGACCCACCTCAAAACAGGGGATACATACAGACTGAAAGTGAAGGGCTGGAAAAAGATTTTCCATGCAAATAGGGACCAAAAGAAAGCAGGAGTAGCGATACTCATATCAGATAAAATAGACTTTAAAACAAAGGCTGTGAAAAGAGACAAAGAAGGTCACTACATAATGATCAAAGGATCAATCCAAGAAGAAGATATAACAATTATAAATATATATGCACCCAACGCAGGAGCACCACAGTATGTAAGACAAATGCTAACAAGTATGAAAGGAGAAATTAACACTAACACAATAATAGTTGGAGATTTTAATACCCCACTCACACCTATGGATAGATCAACTAAACAGAAATTTAACAAGGAAACACAAACATTAAGTGATACAATAGACCAGTTAGACCTAATTGATATCTATAGGACATTTCATCCCAAAACAATGAATTTCACCTTTTTCTAAAGTGCACATGGAACCTTCTCCAGGATAGATCACATCCTGGGCCATAAAGCTAGCCTTGGTAAATTCAAAAAAATAGAAATCATTCCAAGCATCTTTTCTGACCACAATGCAGTAAGATTAGATCTCAATTACAGGAGAAAAACTATTAAAAATTCCAACATATGGAGGCTGAACAACACGCTGCTGAATAACCAACAAATCACAGAAGAAATCAAAAAAAGAAATCAAAATTTGCATAGAAACGGATGAAAATGAAAACAGAACAACCCAAAACTTGTGGGACACGGTAAAAGCAGTCCTAAGGGGAAAGTTCATAGCAATACAGGCACACCTCAAGAAACAAGAAAAAGGTCAAATAAATAACCTAACTCTACACCTAAAGCAACTAGAAAAGGAAGAAATGAAGAACCCCAGGGTTAGTAGAAGGAAAGAAATCTTAAAAATTAGAGCAGAAATAAATGCAAAAGAAACAAAAGAGACCATAGCAAAAATCAACAAAACCACAAGCTGGTTCTTTGAAACGATAAATAAAATTGACAAACCATTAGCCAGACTCATCAAGAAACAAAGGGAGAAAAATCAAATCAATAAAATTAGAAATGAAAATGGAGAGATCACAACAGAAAACACAGAAATACAAAGGATCATAAGAGACTACTATCAACAATTATATGCCAATAAAATGGACAACGTGGAAGAAATGGACAAATTCTTAGAAAAGTACAACTTTCCAAAACTGGACCAGGGAAGAACTAGAAAATCTTAACAGACCCATCACAAGCACGGAAATGGAAACTGTAACCAAAAATCTTCCAGCCAACAAAAGCCCAGGTCCAGACGGCTTCACAGCTGAATTCTACGAAAAATTTAGAGAAGAGCTAACACCTATCCTGCTCAAACTCTTCCAGAAAATTGCAGAGGAAGGTAAAGTTCCAAACTCATTCTATGAGGCCACCATCAGCCTAATACCAAAACCTGCCAAAGATCCCACAAAAAAAGAAAACTACAGGCCAATATCACTGATGACATAGATGCAAAAATCCTTAACAAAATTCTAGCAATCAGAATCCAACAACACATTAAAAAGATCATACACCATGACCAAGTGGGCTTTATCCCAGGGATGCAAGGATTCTTCAATATCCGCAAATCAATCAATGTAATACACCACCTTAAGAAATTGAAAAATAAAAACCATATGATTTTCTCAATAGATGCAGAGAAAGCCTTTGACAAAATTCAACATCCATTTATGATAAAAACTCTCCAGAAAGCAGGAATAGAAGGAACATACCTCAACATAATAAAAGCTATATATGACAAACCCACAGCAAACATTATCCTCAATGGTGAAAAATTGGAAGCACTTCCTCTAAAGTCAGGAACAAGACAAGGGTGCCCACTTTCACCATTACTATTCAACATAGCTTTGGAAGTTTTGGCCACAGCAATCAGAGCAGAAAAAGAAACAAAAGGAATCCAAATTGGAAAAGAAGAAGTAAAACTCTCACTGTTTGCAGATGACATGATCCTCTACATACAAAACCCTAAAGACTCCAGCAGAAAATTACTAGAACTAGCCAATGACTATAGTAAAGTTGCAGGATATAAAATCAACACACAGAAATCCCTTGAATTCCTATACACTAATAATGAGAAAACAGAAAGAGAAATTAAGGAAACAATTTCATTCACCATTGCAACGGAAAGAATAAAATACTTAGGAATATACCTACCTAAAGAAACTAAAGACCTATATATAGAAAACTATAAAACACTGGTGAAAGAAATCAAAGAGGACACTAATAGGTGGAGAAATATACCATGTTCATGGATTGGAAGAATCAATATAGTGAAAATGAGTATACGACCCAAGGCAATTTATAGATTCAATGCAATCCCTATCAAGCTACCAACAGTATTCTTCACAGAGCTAGAACAAATAATTTCACAATTTGTATGGAAATACAAAAAACCTCGAATAGCCAAAGCGATCTTGAGAAAGAAGAATGGAACTGGAGGAATCAACCTACCTGATTTCAGGCTCCGCTACAAAGCCACAGTTATCAAGACAGTATGGTACTGGCACAAAGACAGAAATATAGATTAGTGGAACAAAATAGAAAGCCCAGAGATAAATCCACACACATATGGACACCTTATCTTTGACAAAGGAGGCAAAAATATACAATGGATTAAAGACAATCTCTTTAACAAGTGGTGCTGGGAAATCTGGTCAACCACTTGTAAAAGAATGAAACTAGAACACTTTCTAACACAATACACAAAAATAAACTCAAAATGGATTAAAGATCTAAACGTAAGACCAGAAACTATAAAACTCCTAGAGGAGAACATAGGCAAAACACTCTCTGAAATACATCACAGCAGGATCCTCTATGACCCACCTCCCAGAATATTGGAAATAAAAACAAAAATAAACAAATGGGACCTAATTAACCTTAAAAGCTTCTGCACATCAAAGCAAACTATTAGCAAGGTGAAAAGACAGCCTTCAGAATGGGAGAAAATAATAGGAAATGAAGCAACTGACAAACAACTAATCTCAAAAATATACAAGCAACTCCTACAGCACAACTCCAGAAAAATAAATGACCCAATCAAAAAATGGGCCAAAGAAATAAATAGACATTTCTCCAAAGAAGACATTCAGATGGCTAACAAACACATGAAAAGATGCTCAAAATCACTCATTATCATAGAAATGCAAATCAAAACCACTATGAGGTACCATTTCACGCCAGTCAGAATGGCTGCAATCCAAAAGTCTACAAATAATAAATGCTGGAGAGGGTGTGGAGAAAACGGAACCCTCTTACACTGTTGGTGGGAATGCAAACTAGTACAGCCACTATGGAGAACAGTGTGGAGATTCCTTAAACAACTGGAAATAGAACTGCCTTATGATCCAGCAATCCCACTGCTGGGCATACACACTGAGGAAACCAGAAGGGAAAGAGACACGTGTACCCCAATGTTCATCGCAGCACTGTTTCTAATAGCCAGGACATGGAAGCAACCTAGATGTCCATCAGCAGATGAATGGATAAGAAAGCTGTGGTACATATACACAATGGAGTATTACTCCGCCATTAAAAAGAATAGAATGAATCAATTCTAATGAGGTGGATGAAACTGGAGCCTATTATACAGAGTGAAGTAAGCCAGAAAGAAAAACACCAATACAGTATACTAACGCATATATATGGAACTTTGAAAGACGGTAACAATAACCCTGAGTACGAGACAGCAAAAGAGACACTGAGGTATAGAAGAGTCTTATGGACTCTGTGGGAGAGGGAGAAGGTGGGAAGATGTGGGAGAATGGCATTGAAACATGTAAAATATCATGTATGAAAGAGTTGCCAGTCCAGGTTTGATGCATGATACTGGATGCTTGGGGCTAGTGCTCTGGGACGACCCAGAGGGATGCTATGGGGGGGAGGAGGGAGGAGGGTTCAGGATGGGGAGCACATGTATACCTGAGGCGGATTCATTTTGATATTTGGAAAAACTAATACAATTATGTAAAGTTTAAAAATAAAATAAAATTAAAAAAAAATCCACAGGAGGCTTGACTCCCTTTAGGCCACTCAGTGGTCTCCAAGAAATACCCGTGGGGACTCGAGAGCAGAGCAGAGTCCTTTCCTTCCTTTCGAGATGAGGCCTGACTCCTCGGGTGCGTCTAAAATGCAACCCCGAGATCTCTGTCGCCCCTGGAGAGGAACATTAGGTCCTGGACACAAGCTTAGATGAGGTCTCTTTTGCCCTGAAGTGACTCGAGAGCAATCCCTAGCTCTCTCTCACAACTCCAATGGAAGATTGGATTTCCCTGGGCCAACACAAGAGGAAGCCTGAATTCCCCATCGTAACTCGAGAATCCCGCCGAAACTCGAGAAAAACCACATGGTTACCCCGTCATCGCAAGATGAGGCCCTTGCCCGCTACAGCGTCTAAAGAGAAGTCCCAGGTTTCTTCTTGAAGTGTTTTCACACTTCAAGTGTGAAAACTTGGCACCCTTGATGCGATTCCAAAAGTTCCCCGACACCCTGGTCTCTCTCGAGGGGAACACCGAGGTTCCCGGTACGACTTCATCTGAGCCACTTCTCCCCTCCTGATTGCGACTGGAGGGTCGACTCCCGTGCTTTGTCTGGAAGGGGTTCCCAACCTTCCCGGCGCACCTCAGGATGAGGCCGGTCTAACGAGAATATTTGAGACGTAGCTTCATGGGTGGTAACACATGCTGAAAGACCCCGATTCCCCGGTCCGCTCTTGATAAGAACCCGATGCCAGGACACCTCTTCAAAGACAACCCTGTGGAAGAAGGCACAACACGAAGGGGCACTGACACCCTCGTGCATCGTCCGGAAAAACCCGCAGATTCCAAACACAGTTCGACAAGTTGCCTGTCACCCCGTGAATAACTCGAGAGGCAAGCGGAGGTCCATTCTTCCTTACAAGATGAGGCCTGACTCTCCTGTCCCAACTCTGCAGGGACCCTGCGATCAGAGTCAGAAATGGAGAGGAACCCTGAGGTTCCTGCCTCCACTCGAGATGAGGCCCTCTTCTATTGCACCAAACCCAGTGGAGTCCCGAGAGGGCCCTCCCAACTCCAGGGTATCCTTGACTTCTCAGAGGCACACTGAGAAGCTCCCTGAGGCCACCGGCACTAGTCGAGGGAACCCAGGGTTTACTGCCGTGACCCAAGAAACACCTTGAAAGTCCTTCTTTAACGGTTCTTGAGGCCCGATACACCTACCATGACTCTAGAGCAATGACGCGCTCCCCCTCCCAATGCGCATGGAGACCTGACTTCCCAAGCGCCACATGAGAGGCTCCCTGAGCTCCCCGTACTACCTCATGAGAAACCCCACACTGGCGCTGCAACTCGAGAAAACCCATGAGACGCCCTCTTCATCGCGAGATGATGGCCTTCTTTTCCTGCATCGCCTGGAGAGCAATCCCGAGTCCTCTCTCCAAACTCCACAGGAGGCTTGACTCCCTTTAGGCCACTCAGTGGGCTCCAAGAGATACCCGTCGCAACTCGAGAGGAGAGCGGAGTCCTTCGCTTCCCCTCGAGACAAGGACTGACTCCCCGCGTGCATCAGGAAAGCAACCCCGAGATCCCTGTCCCCCCTGGAGACGAACATGATGTCCTGGACACAAGCCTAGATAAGGTCTCTTTTGCCCTGCAGTAACTCAAGCGCAATCCCTAGCTCTCCCTCGCAACTCGAATGGAAGACTGGACTTCCCTGGGCCAACACAAGAGGAAGCCTGAATTTCCCGTCTTAACTCGAGAATCCCGCCGCAACTCTTAAAAACCACGTGGTTCCCCATTAATCGCAATATGAGGCCTTTGCCCGCTACAGAGTCTCAAGAGAAGCCTCATGTTTCGTCATAAAGTTCGAAATGCTACTTGGCACCCTTGATGCGACCCCAAAAGTTCCCCAATATACCGGTCTCACCGAAGGTCCTGGCACCACTTCATTTGAGCCCCTTCTCCCCTCCTGATCACGGCAGGAAGGTCTATTCCCCTGCTTTGTCTAGAAGGGGTTCCCGACCTTCATGGCGCACCTCAGGATGAGGCCAGTCTCACGAAGAAATTCGAGACGTAGCCTCGTGTTGGTGCCACGTGCCGAAAGACCACGATTTCTCGGTCTTGCTCTTGATAAGAACCCGATGCCCGGACACCTCTTCTAAGGCAACCCTGTGGATGAAGGTACTACAAGAGGGGGCACTGGCAACCCTGTTCATCGTCCGGAAAACCCCGCAGGATCCACATACAGCTCCACAACTGGCCTGTCACCCCTTAAACAACGAGAGAGGCAAGCGGAGTTCCCTTCCTCAGACAAGACGAGGCCTGAGTATCCAATCCCAACTCTGCAGGCACGCTTCGATCTGAGTCAGAAATGGAGAGGAAACCTGAGGTTCCTGCCTCAACCCGAGATGAGGCCCTCTTCCATTAAAACAAACCCAGTGGAGTCCCGAGAGGCCACTCCCATCTCCACAGTATCCCTGACTTCTCATAGGCATTCTGAGAAGCTCTTTGAGGCCACCGGCAAACCTCGAGGGAAATAAGGGTTTCCTGCCACAATCGAAGAAAGACCTCGAGAGTCCTTCTTCAATGCGTCTTGAGGTCAGATTCCCCTACCATGGCTCGAGAGCAATAACGCGCTCCCCCTCGCCACGCACATGGAGACCTGACTTCCCTGGCGCCACATGAGAGGCTCCCTGAGCTCCCTGTCGTGCCTCGTGTGAAACCCCACACTGGCGCCGCAGCTCGAGAAAACCCACAAGACCCCTCCGTCATCGCGAGATGAGGGCCATCTTTTCCTGCATGGCCTGGAGAGCAGTCCCAAGTCCTCTCTCCAAACTTCACAGGAGGCTTGACTCCCTTTAGGCCACAAAGTGGGCTCCAAGAGGTGCCCGTCGCGACTCGAAAGGAGAGCGGAGTCCTTTGCTTCCCTTCGACACGAGGCCTGACTCCCTGGGTGAGTCTGGAATGCAAACCTGAGATCCCTGTGGCCCTTGGAGAGGAACATTAGGTCCTGGACACAAGCCTAGATGAGGTCTCCTTTGCCCTGCAGTGACTCGAGCGCAACCCCCAGCTCTCCCTCGCAACTCGAATGGATGATTGGACTTCCCTGGCCCAACAAAAGAGGAAGCCTGAAATCCCCCTCGTAACTCGAGAATCCCGCCGCAGCTCGAGAAAAACCACGTGGCTCCCCCGTCATCGCAAGATGAGGCCCTTGGCCGCTACAACGTATCAAGAGAAGTCCCACGTTCCATCCTGAAGTACAAAACGGTACTTGGCACCCTTGATGCGACCCCCAAAGTTCCCTGACATACCGGTCTCACTCGAGGGAAACACCAAAGTTCACGGCACCACTTCCTGTGAGCCCCTTCACCCCTCCTGATCGCGACAGGAGGGTCCATTCCCATGCTTTTTCTGCAAGGGTTCCCGACGTTCCCCGTGAACCTCCGGATGAGGCCGGTCTCATGAGGAAATTCGAAAAGTAGCCTCATGGTTGGTGCCACATGCTGAAAGATCCCGAATTCCCGGTCCACTCTAGATAAGAACCTGACGCCCGGACATCTCTTCGAAGGCAACCCTGTGGATGAAGGCACAACACAAAGGGACACTGACATCCCCATGCATCGTCTGGAAAAACCCGCCGATTCCACTCACAGCTCCAAATGTGGACTGTCACCCCGTGAACAACTCGAGAGGCAAGTGAAGTTGCATTCCTTCACACAAGATGAGGCCTTACTCTCCTGTCCCAACTCTTCAGGGACCCTGCGATCGGAGTCAGAAATGGAGAGGAACCCTGAGGTTCCTGCCTCAACTAGAGAAGAGGCCCTCTTCCATTGAACCAAACTCAGTGGTGTCCCGAGAGGCCCCTCCCAACACCACAGTATCCCTGAATTCTCAGAGGCTCCCTGAGAAGCTACCTGAGGTCACTAGCACAAGTCGAGGGAACCAGAGTTTCCTGAAGTAACCCAAAAAAGACTTGGAGAGTCCTTTTTCAACGTCTCTTGATGCCCGATTCCCCTACCATGACTCCAGAGCAAGGACGCGCTCCCCTCGCCACAAGCAGGAAAACTGACTTCCCTAGTAACACACAAGAGGCTCCCTGAGTACCCCATCATACCTCGTGAGAAAACCCACAGTGGCGCAGCAGTTCGAGAAAAACCACAAGATGCCCCCGTCAAGGAGAGATGGGGCCTTCTTTTCCTGCCTGACCTGGAGAGCAATCCCTGGTCTTCTCTCCAAACTTTACAGGAGGATTGACTCCCTTTAGGCCACTCAGTTGGGTCCAAGAAATACCCGGTGCAACTCGAGAGGAGAGCGGAGTCCTTGGCTTCCCCTCGAGACGAGGCCTGACTCCCCGGGGGAGCCTGGAATGCAACCCCGAGATCCCTGCCTTCCCGGGAGAGGAATGTTGGGTCCTGGACACACGCCTCGATGAGGTCTCTTTGGCCCTGTAGTGACTCGAGCAGAACCCCCAGCTTTCCCTCGCAACTCCAGGGGAAGATTGGGCTTCCCAGGGCCAACCCAAGAGGAAGCCTGAAATCCCCGTCGTTTTCGAGAATCCAGACGCAACTCGAGAAAAACGACGTGGTTCCAACGTCTTCACAGGATGAGGCCCTTGCCCGCCACAGCGTCTCCAGGGAAGTCCCATGTTCCGTCCTGAAGTGGGAAACGGTACTTGGCTCCCTTGATGCGACCCCTAAAGTTCCCTGAAACGCCGGGTTCCCTCGAGTGGAACACCTAGAGTCCCGGCCCCACTTCATCTGAGCCCCATCTCCCCTCCTGATCGCGACAGGAGAGTCGATTCCCCTGCTTTGTGTGGAAGGTGTTCCCGGCCTTCGCGGCGCACCTCAGGATGATGCTGGTCTCACGAGGAAATTCGAGATGAGCCACGTGGGTGGTGCCACATGCCGAACGACCCCGATTTCCCGGTCCGCTCTTGAAATGAACCCGATGCTCGGACACCTCTTTGAAGGCAACCCTGTGGGGGAACGCACAAAATGAAGGGGCAATGAAACCCCCGTGCATCCTCTGGAAACACCCGCAGGTTCCACACACAGCTCGACAAGGGGCCTGAGACCCACTGAACACCTCGAGAGGCAAGCAGAGTTCCATTACTCAGACAAGACGAGGCCTGACTCTCCTGTCCAAACCCTGCAGGGACCCTGCGGTCGGAGTCAGAAATGGAGAGGAAGCCTGAGGTTCCTGCCTCCAATCGAGATGAGGCCCTCTTTCATTTCGTCAAACCTAGTGGAGTCCCGAGAGGCCCCTCTAACTCCTCAGTATCCCTCACCTCTCAGAGGCACCTGGGAAGTTCCCTAAGGTCCCCGGTAGAGGTCGAGGGAAACGAGTGTTTCCCGCCCCAACCCAAGAAAGACCTCGAGAGTCCTTCGTAAATGCGTCTTGAGGTCCTAGTCCCTCCCATGACTCCAGAGCAATGACGCGATCTGCCTGGCCACACTCATGGAGGACTGACTTCTCTGGCGCTGCACGAGAGGCTCCCTGATCTCCCCATCATATCTCGTGAGAAACCCCACACTGGCGCCGCAGCTCGAGAAAAACCCATGAGACGCTCCCGTCATCACGAGAGGAGGGCCATCTTTAACTGCATGGTATGCAGATCAAGCGTGAACCTTCTGTCCAAGCTACACAGGACGCTTGACTCACTTTAGGCCACTCATTGGGCTCAAAGAGTTACACGTCGCACTCGAGAGGATAGTGGAGTCCTTTGCTTCCACTCGAGACGAGGCGTGACCCACCGGGTGAGACTGGAATGCGACCCTGATATCCCTGTTGCCCCTGGAGAGGAACACTACGTCCTGGACCCAAGCCTAGATGAGGACTCTTTGCCCTGAAGTGACTCGAGAGCAACCCACAGCTCTCTCTGACAAGTTGAATGGAAGATTGGACTTCCTGGGCCAACACAAGAGGAAGCCTGAATTCCCCGTCGTAACTCGAGAATCCCGCCGCAACTCGAGAAAAACCACGTGTTTCCCTCGTCATCGCAATATGAGGCCCTTGCCCGATAGAGCATCTCCAGAGAATTCCCACGTTCCGTCTTGAAGTGCGAAACTATACTTGGCACCCTTGATGCAACCTCAAAAGTGCCGTGACATACCGGTCTCACTCGAGGGGACCACCGAAGTTCCCGGCACCACTTCATCTGAGCCCCTTCTCCCCTTCTGATCGCGACCGGTGGGTCGATTCCCCTGCTTTGTCTGCAAGGGGTTCCCTACCTTCCCGGCGCACCTCAGGATGAGGCCGGTCTCCCGAGGAAATTCGAGACGTAGCCTCGTGGGTGGTACCACATGCTGAAAGACCCCAATTTTCTGGTACGCTCTTGAAAAGAACCCGATGCCTGGACACCTCTTTGAAGGCAACCCTGTGGATGAAGGCACAACATGAAGGGGCACTGACACCCCTGTGCATCGTCCGGAAAAACCCGCAGGTTCCACGCACAGCTCAACAAGTGGCCTGTCACTCCGTGAACAACTCGAAAGGCAAGCGGAGATCCATTCCTCCACAGAAGATGAGGCGTGACTCTCTTGTCCATACTCGGCAGGTAGCCTGCGACCCGAGTCAGAAATGGAGAGGACCCCTGATGTTCCTGCCTCCATTCGAGATGAGGCCCTCTTTGATTGCACCAAACCCAGTTGAGTAACGAAAGGCCCCTCCCAAATCCACAGTGTCCCTGAATTCTCAGAGGCACCCTGAGAAGTTGCCTGAAGTCACCGACACAAGTCGAGGGAACCCAGGGTTCCCTGCCGCAACCCGAGAAAGACCTCGAGAGTCCTTCTTCAATGCGTCTTGAGGCCAGATTCGCCTACCATGACTCGAGAGCAATCACGCACTCCCCTTCACCACACGCAGGGAGACCTGACGTCCCTAGCACCACACGAGAGGCTCTCTGAGCTCCCCGTCATACCTCGTGAGAAATCTGATACTGGCGCCGCAGCTGGAGAAAACCCACGAGACGCCCCCGTCATCGCGAGATGAGGGCCTTTTTTCCTGCATGGCCAGGAAAACAATCCCGAGTCATCTCTCCAAACTCCATAGGAGGCTTCACTCCCTTTACACCACGCAGTGGGCTCCAAGAGATACCCGTCGCGACTCGACAGGAGAGCGGAGTCCTTTTTTTCCCCTCAAGATGAGGCCTGACTCTCTGGGTGAGTCGAGAATGCAACCCTGAGATCCCTGTCGGCCCAGTAGTGGAACACTAGGTCCTGGACACAAGCGTAGATGATGTCTATTTTGCCCTGCAGTGACTGGAGAGCAATCCCCAGTTCTAACTTGCAACTCGAATGGAATACTGGATTTTCCTGGCGCCACACAAGAGGCTCCCTGAGATCCCCGTGGTACTTCATGAGACACCCCACACTGGCGCCACAGCTCGAGAAAACCCACGAGACGCCACCGTCATCTTGAGATGAGGGCCTTCTTTTCCTGCATGGCCTGGAGTCCAATCCCGAGTCCTCTCTCCAAACTCCACAGGAGGCTTGACTCCCTTTAGTACACACATTGGGCTCCAAGAGATACCCATCGCGACTCGAGACGAGAGCGGAATTCTTTGCTTACCCTCGAGGTGAGAACTGACTCCCCGGATGAGTCTGGAATGCAAACCCGAGATCCCTGTCGCCCCTGGAGAGCAACATTAGATCCTGGACACAAGCCTAGATTAGGTCTCTTTTGCCCTGCAGTGACTCTAGCGCAATCCCCAGCTCCCCCTCGCAACCCGAATGGAAGATTGGATTTCAAGGCCAACAAGAGGAAGCCTAAATTCCCGGTCATAACTCGAGAATCCCGCCGCAACTCGAGCAAAACCACGTGGTTCTCCCGTCATCGCAAGATGAGGCCCTTGCCCGATACAGCGTTTCAAAAGATGTCCCAGGTTCCGTCTTGAAATGCGAAACGGTACTTGGCACCCTTGATGCGACCCCAAAAGTCCCCCAACACGCCGGTCTCACTCAAGGGGAACACCGAGGTTCCCGGCACCACTTCATTTAAGCCCCTTCTCCCCTCCTGATCGTGACCGGTGGGTCGATTCCCCTGCTTTTTCTGTAAGGGGGCCAGACCTTCCCTGCACAACTCAGGATGAGGCCGGTCTCATGGGGAAATTCGATACGTAGCTTTGTGGGTGGTGCCACTTGCCGAAAGACTCCAATTTCCCGGTTTGCTCTTGATAAGAATCCGATGCTCAGACACCTCTTGGAAGGCAGCCTTGAGTATGAAGGTACAACACGAAGGGGCACTAACACACCTGTGCATCATCCAGAAAAACGGGCAGGTTACATACACAGCTCGACAAGTGGCCTGTCACCTCGAGAACAACTCGAGAGGCAAGAGGAGTCCCATCCTCCAGAAAAGACGAGGCCTGACTCTCCTGTACCAACATGCAGGGACCTTGCGATCTGAGTCAGAAATGGAGAGGAACACTGAGGTTCCTGCTTCAACTCGAGATGAGTCCCTCTTACATTCCACCAAATGCGGAGGAGTCTCGAGAGGCCCCTCCAAACTTCACAGTATCCCTGACTTCTCAGAGGCACTCTGAGAAGCTCCCTGAGGTCGCAGGCACAAGTCAAGGGAACCCTGGGTTTTATGCAGTGACCCGAGAAAGACCTCGAGAGTCCTTCTTCAACCCGTCTTGAGGCCCGATTACCCTACCATGACTCGAGAGCAATGACGAACTCCCCCTAGCCATCTCATGGGGACCTGACTTCCCTGGCGCCACACGAGAGGCTCCCTGAGCTCCCTCTCGTACCTCGTCAGAAACCTGGAACTAGCGCGGCAGTCTAGAAAACCCACGAGATGCCGCCGTCATCGCGAGATGAGGGCCTTCTTTTCCTGCATGGCCTGGAGAGGAATCCCGAGTCCTCTATCCAAACACCACAGGAGGCTTGACTCCATTTAGGGCACACAGTGGGCTCCAAGAGATACCCATCGCGACTCAAAAGGACAGCGGAGTTCTTTGCTTCCCCTCGAGACGAGGCCTGATTCCCCGGGTGAGTCTGGTATGCAAGCCCGAGATCCCTGTCGCCCCTAGGGATGAACATTAAGTCCTGGACACAAGCCTAGATGAGGTCTATTTTGCCCTGCAGTGACTCGAGAGCAATCCCCAGCTCTCCCTTTAAACTCGAATGGAAGATAGGACTTCCCTGGGCCAACACATGAGGAAGACTGTATTCCCCGTCGAAACTCGAGAATCCCGCCACAACTCGAGAAACGCCACGTGGTTCCCCCGTCATCGCAAGATGAGGCCCTTGCCCCCTACAGCGTCTCAAGAGAAGTCCCACGTTCCGTCTTGAAGTGCGAAACGGTATTGGCACCCTTGATGCGACCACAAAAGTTCCTCGACACACCGGTCTGACTCGAGGAGAACACCGAGGTTCCCAGCACCACTACATCTGGGCCCCTTCTCCCCTCCTGATCGCGACAGGAGGGTCGATTCCCCTGTTTTGTCTTGAAGGGGTTCCCGCCTTTCCCGGTGCATCTCAGGATGAGGCCGGTCTCACGAGGATATTCGAGACATAGCCTCGTGGATGGTGACACATGCCGAAAGACCCCGATTTCCCGGTTCGCTCTTGATAAGATCCCAATGCCCAGACACCTCTTTGAAGATAACCCTTTTGATGAAGGCACAACACGAAGGGGCACTGACACCCCCGGGTATCGTCCGGAGAAACCCGCAGGTACTACACACAGCTAGAGAAGTGACCTGTCACCCCGTGAACAACTGGAGAGGCAAGCAGAGTTCCATTCCTCCACACAAGACGAGGCCTGACTCTCCTGTTCGAACTCTGCAGCGAAACTGCGATCTGAGTCAGATCTGGCCCAGGGGAAGTCAGGAGAGGAAACATGAGTTTCCTGCCTCCATTCGAGATGAGGACCTCTTCCATTGCACCGAACCCAGTGGAGTCCCGAGAGGCCCCTCCCAACTGCACAGTATCCCTGACTTCTCAGAGGCACCCTTAGACCTTCCTGAGATCACCGGCACAAGCCGAGGGAAGCAAGGGTTTCCTGCCCCAACCCGTAAAAGACCTCGAGAGTCCTTCTTCAACGCGTCTTGAGGTGCGATTCCCCTACCATGACTCAAGAGCAATGACGCGCTCCCCCTAGCCACGCGCATAGAAACCTGACTTCCCTGGCGCCACAGGAGAGGCTCCCTGAGCTCCCCATTATACCTCGTGAGCAACACCACACTGGAGCCGCAGCTCGAGAATACCCACGAGACGCCCCAGTCCTCACGAGATGAGGGCCTTCTTTTGCTGTATGGCCTGGAGAGCAATCCTGAGTCCTCTCTCCAAACTCCACAGGAGGCTTGACTCATTTTAGGCCACACAGTGAGCTCCAAGATATACCCGTCGCGACTTGACAGGAGAGCGGTGTCCTTGGCATCCCCTCGAGACGAGGCCTGATTCCCTGGGTGAGTCGAGAATGCAATGCCGAGATCGCTGTCGCCCCAGCAGAAGAACATTAGGTCCTGGACACAAGCCTAGATGAGGTCTATTTGGCCCTGCAGTGTCTCGAGAGGAATCCCCAGTTCTAACTCGCAATTCGAATGAAAACTGGACTTCCCTGGGCCAGTTGAAGAGGAAGCCTGAATTCCCCGTCGTAACTCGAGATTCCCGCCGCAACTCAAGAAAAACCATGTGGTTCCCCCGTCATCGAAAGATGAGGCCCTTGCCCGCTACAACGTCTCAAGAGCAGTCCCACGTTCCTTACTGAAGAGCGAAAAGTTACTTGGAACCCTTGATGCGACCCCAAAAGTTTCCCGACATACCATTCTCACTTGAGGAGAACACCGAGGTTCCCGGCACCACTTCATCTGAGACTCTTCTCCCCTCTTGATCGCGACAGGAGGTTCGATTCCCCTGATTTGCCTGGAAGGCGTTCCCGACCTTCCTGGCACACCTCAAGATGAGGCCAGTCTCACGAGGAAATTCGAGACATAGCCTCTTGGGTGGTGCGGCATGCCAAAAGACCCCGATTCCCTGGTCCGCTCTTGATAAGAACCCGATGGCAGAACCCAACTCGAAGGCAATCCTGTGGATCAAGGCACAACACGAAGGGGCAGTGACACCCCGGTGCATCGTCCAGAAAAACCCGCAAGTTCCACATACAAATCGACAAGTGGCCTGTCACCCCATGAACAACGCGAGAGTCAAGCGGAGTTCCATTCCTCCACACAAGACGAGGCCTGACTCTCCTGTCCCAACTCTGCAGGGACTCTGCGATCCGAGTCAGATCCGGAGCATTCGAAGCCAGGAGAGGAACCCTGAGGTTCCTGCCTCAAGTTGTCATGAGGCCCTCTTCCATTGCACCAAACCCAGTGGAGTTCCGAGAGGCCCCTCCCAACTCCACAGTGACCCTGACTTCTCAGAGGCACGCTGAGAAGCTTCCTGAGGTCACTGGCACAAGTCGATGGAACCCAGGGTTTCCTGCTGCAACCCAAGAAAGACCTTGAGAGTCCTTCTTTAACACGTCTTCAGGCCCAATCCCCTACCATGACTCGAGAACAATGACGGGCTCCCTCTCACCACGTGCATAGAGACCTGACTGCCCTGGCACCACGTGAGAGGCTCACTGAGCTCCCAGTCTTACTTCGTGAGAAACCCCACACTAGCGCCACAGCTCGAGAAAACCTACGAGATGCCCCAGTCATCGGGAGATGAGGGCCTTCATTTCATGCATTGCCTGGAGAGCAATCCCGTGTCCTCCCTCCAAACACCAGAGTTAAGCCACTCAGTGGGCTCCAAGAGACCCGTGTCGCGACTCGAGAGGAGAGCGGAGTCCTTTGCTTCCCCTCGAGACGAGGCCTGCCTCCAAGGTGAGTCTGGAATGCAACCCCGAGATTTCTGTCGAGCCTTGACATGAACATTAGGTCCTGCACACAAGCCTTGGTGGGGTCTCTTTTGCCTTCAGTGACTTGAGCGCACATCCAGCTATTCCTCGAATCTCGAATGGAAGATAAGACTTTTGTGGGCCAACACAAGAGGAAGCATGAATTCCCTGTGGTGACTCAAATATCCCACCGCAACTCGAGAAAAACCAAGTGGTTCCGCAGTCATTCCAAAATGAGGCCCTTGCCCGCTGGAGCACCCCAAGAGAAGTCCAACTTTCCATTTTCAATTGCGAAACGGTACTTGGAACGCTTTATGCGACCCCAAAAGCTACCCGACATACCTGTCTCACTTGAGGGAAACACCGAGGTTCCCAGCAGCACTTCATCTGAGCCACTTCTCCCCTCCTGATCGCCACAGGAGGGTCGATTCCTCTGCTTTGTCTGGAAGAGTTTCATGACCTTCGCGGCACACCTCAGGATGAGGCCGGTTTCATGAGGAAATTCGAGACTACCCACGTGGGTGGTGCCAAATGCTGAACGACCCCGATTTCCCGGTCCGCTCTTCATAAGAACCCGATGCCCGGACAGCTCTTCGAAGGCAACCCTGTGGATGAAGACAAAAAACGAAGGGTCACTGACACCCCCGTGCATCGTCTGGAAAAACCTGCAGATTCTACACACAGTTTGACAAGGGGCCTGAAACCCCATGAACAACTCGAGAGGCAAGCGGAGTTCCATTCCTCAGAAAAGACGTAGCCTGACTCTCCTGTCCCAACTCTGCAGGGACCGTGATGTCGGAGTCTGAACAGAGAGGAAGTCTGGGGTTTCTGCCTCCCCCCGAGATGAGGCCCTCTTCCATTGCGCCAAACCCTGCGGAGTCCCAAGAGGCCCCGCCAACTCCACAGGATCCCTCGCCTCTCAGAGGCAGCCTGGGAAGTTCCCTAAGGTCCCCGACAGAAGGCGAGGGAAAAGAGGTTTTCCCGCCGCCCCCCAAGAAAGACCTCGAGAGTCCTTCATCAAAGCGTCTCGAGGCCCTAGTCCCCTCCCGTGACTCGAGAGCCATGACGCGCTCCCCCTCGCCACGCGCATGGAGACCTGACTTCCCTGGCGCCGCACGAGAGGCTCCCTGAGATCCTCGTCGTGCCTTGGGAGAAAACCCCCACGGGCGCCGCAGCTCGAGGAAACCCCTGAGACGCCCCCGTCCTCGCAAGCTGAGGGCCTTCTTTTCCTGCATGGCCTGGAGAGCAATCCCGGGTCCTCTCTCCAAACGGAAGAGGAGGCTGGACTCCCTTGAGGCCACTCAGGGGGCTCCAAGAGACCCGCGTCGCGACTCGAGAGGAGAGCGGAGCCCTTGGCTTCCCCTCGAGACGAGGCCTGACTCCCCGGGGGAGCCTGGATGCAACCCCGAGATCCCTGCCTTCCCTGGAGAGGAATATTAGGTCCCAGACACAAGCCTAGGTGCAGTCTCTTCGGCCCTGCAGTGACTCGAGCGCAACCCCCAGCTTTCCCTCGCAACTCGAGGGGAAGATTGCGCTTCCCAGGGCCAACCAAAGAGGAAGCCTGAGATCCCCGTCATAACTCGAGAATCCCACCGCAACTCGAGAAAAACCACGTGGTTCCCACCTCTTCGCAAGATGAGTCCCTTGCACGCGATGGCGTCTCAAGGGAAGTCCCCTGTTCCGCCCTGAAGGGCGAAAGGGTCCCTGACAGCTTTCATGCGACCCCCAAAGCTCCCCGACACACCGGGTTCCCTTGAGGGGAACACCGAGGGTCCCGTCACCGCTTCATCTGAGCCCCTTCTCCCCTCCTGATCGCGACAGGAGAGTCGATTCCCCTGCGTGGTCTGGAAGGGGTTCCTGGCTTTCCCGGCACACCTCAGGATGAGGCCGGCCTCCCGAGGAAATTCGAGACGAGCCCCATGGGTGGTGCCACATGCCGAACGACCCCGATTTCCCAGTCTGCTCTGGATAAGAACCCGATGCCCGGACCCCTCTTCGAAGGCAACCCTGTGGGTGAAGGTACCACTCAAAGGGGCACTGCCACCCCCGTGCATCGTCCGGGATACCCCGCGGTTTCCACACACAGCTCTACGAGGTGCCTGAGACACCCTGAGCAATTCGAGAGGCAAGCGGAGTTCCCTTCCTCAGACAAGACGAGGCCTGACTCTCCTGTCCCAACTCTGCAGGGACCCTGTGGTCGGAGTTCGAAAAGGAGAGGAAGCCTAAGGTTCCTGCCTCCCCTCGAAGTGAGGCCCTCTTCCTTTGCGACAAGCCCAGCGGAGTCCCGAAAGGCCCCGCCAACTCCACAGGATCACTCACCTACCAGAGGCACCATGGGAAGTTCCCTAAGGTCCCCGGCAGAAGTCGAGGGAAACGAGGCTTTCCCGCCCCAACCCCAGAAAGACCTCGAGTGTCCTTCTTCAATGCCTCTGGAGGCCCTAGTCCTCTCCCATGACTCGAGAGCCATGACGCGCTCCCCCTCGCCACGTGCACAGAGACCTGACTTCCCTGGCGCCGCACGAGAGGCTCCCTGAGATCTTCATCTTGCCTCGTGAGAAAACCCCCACGGGCGCCGCAGCTCGAGGAAACCCCTGAGAAGGCCCCGTCCTCGCGAGGTGAGAGCCTTCTTTTCCTGCCTTACCCAGAGGGCAATCCCGAGTCCTCTCTCCAAACTGAAGAGGAGGCCTGACTCCCTTGAGGCCACTCAGTGGGCTCCAAGAGATCTGCGTCGCGACTTGAGAGGATAGCGGCATCCTTTGCTTGCCCTCGAGACGAGGCCTGACTCCCCGGGGGAGTCTGGAACGCCACCCCGAGATCCCTGTCTTCCCTTGAGAGGAACCTTAAGTCCCGGACACAGACCTAGATGAGGTCTCTTTGGCCCTGCAGTGACTCGAGTGCAACCCCCAGCTTTCCCTCGCAACTCGAATGGAAGATTAGGCTTCCCAGGCCAATACAAGAGGAAGCCTGAAATCCCCGTCGTAACTCTAGAATCCCGCCGCAACTCGAGAAAATCCACATGGTTCCAACGTCTTCGCAAGATGAGGCCCTTGCCCGCTACGGCGTCTCAAGGGAAGTCCTAGGTTCTGTCCTGAACTGCGAAACGGTACCTGACTCCTTTCATGCATCCCCCAAAAGTCCCTCACACGCCGGTTTCCCTCGAGGGTAACACCGAGGGTTCCGGCCCCACTTCATCTGAGCCCCTTCTCCCCTCCTGATGGCGACAGGAGAGTCGATCCCCCTGAGTTGTCAGGAAGGGTCCTCGGCCTTCCCGGCACACCTCAGGATGAAGCCGGCCTCACTAGGAAATTTGAGACTAGCCCCGTTGGTGGTCCCACATGCCGAAAGACCCCGATTTCCCTGTCCGCTCTTGAAAAGATCCGGAGGCCCGGACACCTCTTCGAAGGCAAGCCAGTGGGTGAAGGCACAACACGAAGGGGCACTGTCACTGTTGTGCATCGTCCGGAAACACCCGCAGGTTCCACACACAGCTCAACAAGGGGCCTGAGACCCCCTGAGCACCTCGAGAGGCAAGCGGAGTTCCCTTCCTCAGACAAGACGATTCCTGACTCTCCTGTCCCAACTCTGCATGGACCCTGCTGTCGGAGTCCGAAACGGAGAGGAAGCCTGAGGTTCCTGCCTTCCCTGGAGATGAGGCCCTCTTCCATTGCGCCAAACCCAGCGGAGTTCTGAGAGGCCCCGCCAACTCCACAGCATCCCTCATCTGTCAGAAGCACACTGGGAAGTTCCCTAAGGTCACCAGTAAACTTTTATAGCACAAGGTCCACATGAAAAGGCCCACGCAGCAGGACATCCACAGATTCTGTCTGCCATTAAAGGGCAGTAAGGTGCCCTCCCCACTTCTTTGCTGCCTGGGCGGCCACCAGGGTGCAATTCGCGTACCCTTCCCTTTCCCATCCTAGCAGGTGCTCCAGGGCCCGCTGGCCTACAAAGTGCCAGAAGCAGGGCTGGGCCAGCCGGCCAGAATTCAGGGTTCTGTCCCTTGGACTTCCAGCGGACACTAGGCTGCTTGGGAAAACCGCGCAGACTATGAGGTTTTTCAGCAGAGGGGTGGAGCGGTAAAGGCCTTGACCCCAAAGACGAGGCCTTTCTGCGACCGCCAGGTTGGGGAGCTCTGAGACTGTGCCAACACAGGGCGGAATACATGGTTCCCTGCTCCACGCAGTCCCCGTTCCCTTACCTGTGTTCCGCACCCCTCCGCTGTGGCCAATGGATGCCGATCCTTGGGGATCCAGGAGTTCACGAAATGGGCATTCCCAGCCGCAATGGCGACCCCCAACAGCACATCTGAAAAGCCCTCCCCCACCCCCGCCAGGAGCCGACCCCCGCTGTGAACGGACCCCCCCACCCCGCCCCGTGCTGCCAGGTTTCGCCCCGGCCCTGCCGGGCTCCCGGCGGGTTCCCAGCCACATTGGCGACCCCCGGGAGCACAACAGGGACCGACCCCCCACCCACAGCGAGCGGAATCTCGACCTGTGCAGCCCAGGTTTACCCCGCCCTGGGTGCGCTCCCGGCGCGTTTCCAGCTGCAGTGGCCATCTCCGAGAGCACAACTGGGAAGCCCTCCCCTACCCCCGCCAGGAGCCGACACCCGCCCTGTGCCGCCCGGGTTCGCCCCGCCCCTGCCGCGCTCCAGGGGCGCTGCCCACCTTTACCAGTGGCTCCCGGTGAGCCCCGTCCCCACGCCCGGTTCCAGGAGAGGCTCTCGGACCTCGCTGCTGCCGCCAGGTCAAACATGAGGACAATACATACACCCCACAGAGACAATCCAAGCTGTCTATGATTTAGGGATAAAACGAGGACTACAGAAAGGCAAGATGACCTGACCTAGGAGGGCCATGATATTCTATAGAACCAGACAAAGTTGGTTACCAAGGAAACTTTTTTCCTTGGAACCCGGAAAGCTGGTTCTTTGCATATGCAATGACCAAAATTAGCTTGTTACCCAAGCCTGCCTCACTGCCACCCCCATCCCCCCACTCCCCAGAAGTCTGGCTCAAAGAAATATTTTAAATCTCAGGCGGAAACCTGGAAGATGTCTTTTCTGTCTGTTTGGATTAAGGTATGTGTCAGTGTGAGCCTTGTGTTTTTTGATAATATTGCTCAAGTTCTGTGTTCTGATTTCAGTGGTCTCAAGACAAGGCAGCCCTTCCAAATCAAACTGCTGGAAATACAAGAAAACATTGACCTAAATGAATGTCAGAGTCCCGTGAACTGGGAACTAGTCAATATTAAATATCTAGGATTTTTGGTTTTGCTCCTCCATTATAGACATGTCTAAGAGTCAACAACACTAAGCACAACATGTTCATAGTGCCTAGGTTTCTTTTGAGGTAAAAATTGCTCTATTGTTATATCTGTCACAAGCTTGTCAGCAAGAAACTACCTGGAAACGACAACAACAAAAGTAAAAAATGTAAATATGATATGAGCTTTCAGACAAACTCTTTACAATAATTATACTCTAAAATATCTGCCTCTCATAGTCTTGATTGAAGGCAGAGGGGAAGGGGATGACACAGGATAAGATGGTTGGATGGCATCACTGACTTGATGGACATGAGTTTGAGCAAGCCCCTGGAGCTGGTGACGGATACCCAAGCCTGGCGTCCTTCAGGCCACGGGGTCCCAAAGAGTCAGACACGACTGAGCAACTGAACTGAACTGAACTAACAAACGTTTCTCCAGGTGTTTTGGTTACCCGAGTTTCTATCCTTGTGACGACAGTGTATTGAATAGCTAGGTCATTTCCAAATAAATGAAAGTTCTGAAACATTCACGACTTGAAAGGACCTCCCTTTTACACAGAAACAAAAGAGATTTTTGACTCTCCATGAATAGTGTCTGGCACCATCCTGACATGTTAAATGTAAGAAAGCAATTGTTTTGTTTTGTTCTGTTCTTGGGGGTGGGGGGAGGGGGGCGGGCTATAGCGAATGCCAATATAAAAGTCAGTTCTTGGTTGCTGAAGGGAAATGTATGACTTGTTATTACAAGAAAGTATGTGGAATGCAATGGCACTTGAGGAAGGAAAACGAAGTAGTTCTGTCTTACAGGTGGCAGTTTCAGGATGGGAGAAGCAAGGGAATGGGTACAAAATGGGATAAGGAGGTTGTAGGGAAAGTGGACCCCCAGAAAAGAGTTCTGTGCCTAGCACAAGTTTTCTTGAGATGTCGAACTGCCTTTGCTAATGGAGTTTAAGTTTCTTTACCTCTTAAGTGATCTCTTCTAGGTTGACCTAGAACAGAAATCTTTGGTTAGCTTTGGCTAAGTGGAGAAGTAGTGTTTCACGGTGACATATGTGATCCTTCCTGACTGTTTGCAGCCCTTTTGATATCGATGCACTGCTTCTGCTGCTGCTGCCGCCGCTGCTGCTGCTAAGTCGTTTCAGTCGTGTCCGACTCTGTGCGACCCCATAGACGGCAGCCCACCAGGCCCCGCAGTCCCTGGGGTTCTCTAGGCAAGAACACTGGAGTGGGTTGCCATTTCCTCCTCCCATGCATGAAAGTGAAAAGTGAACGTGAAGTCGCTCAGTGGTGTCCGAGTCTTAACCACCTCATGGACTGCAGCCTACCAGGCTCCTCCATCCATGGGATTTTCCACGCAAGAGTACTGGAGTGGGGTGCCATTGCCTTCTCGCTAGCTTTGGGATGCCAATGACCATCCACCCTTACCAGGCAACAGAGAAGAGAAAAACACTTACCACAGGAGGTCCTGGTAAGGAACAAGGAACTAACAAGCTCCCGCCAACCAGGATTCTGCAGAGGTCAACAAGAGGTCAGTAAGAGATGGAAGACTGCAGTCCAGAGGTCCTAGCAACTTCCATCTTGCAGCAGAGACCCAGCATAGTCAAAACGAATTCAATGTTGCAAAAAATAAGTAAACAAACAAAGGACAGAATTTCTTTGAACACATGACTGAGATTAGGGGTGAGGCAGTACATGTACGGTGCCCGGAAAATCTTAAAGTATGAGAAAGGAAAGAAATTAAAGACAATTATCAAGCTGTCCAAACTGATAAAAACGAAAGATTACACAGTTTTTTCTGTATATATTAGCAGATAATAATCTGAAAAGGAATTAAAAAAAATTCCCTTTCAATAATGTCAACATGAATACAACACTTTGCCATGGATGTAACGAGGATGACAAGACTGGCACACTGGAAATTATACACCCTGGCTGAAAACTATCCTGAATACATGGACAGGTATTCCATAACAATGGAAAGACTTAAGATGGCAATACCATGGAATGCATCTTCAATCTGAAATGAAGATTTGATATGATTTGATCGCTCAGAGCTTTTGTGTCATCAATTGTTATTAAAGTATAAATGAGACAGAGAAAGCTGCTGACTTAGACTTGAGGCGGGGTGTGCGCCCTGCTGGTCTCTAGCCAGATATTCTACAGGCACTAGCAGTCAGCTAAGGAAAGAAAGGCACTGTCTCAGGGAATGGCACCAGGCCCCTCCCCCACGACATGCCTTGAGGTCACATTGGCAGCAGGTGAGTCATCCTGGGCCAAAAACTGATTGACATGAATCTTGAAGAAAGGCAGTATTCCAGGCAAATATATCATTTCCTTAACATAGATTAGGAGAACAAGGTACGAGGAAAATATACTGTTTTGTTCAAGTCGCTTCTGAGCCTACTGGGGGAACCTACCTGAAGCCAGAGTCCAGCGGATATACATAGGATATTTACATCGCTTAAGACAAACATTTCCTCAGGAACAAATGCATTGCTTAGCTCAAGGTTTGTCTGCGAAATTCTTACACATCAGGAGATGGCTCCGAGCTGGGTTTCTACACACAAGAACATGAATGCAAAGGACAAGCCTGCACAGCCCATCTGCCCCCCTCCCCCACAGCCAGCAGCATTTCCAAGTGACCTCCTAAGGCCTTCCCCAAAATACAGGGGCACCTCTGGGTTTCCTGTTTCCCTCACTTCGAAAACTTTTCTTAAAAAAAAAAAAAAATCCTGCACACTTCTTGGTAGAATGCCACAGTGCAAGGAAAACAGGCCTTCAATACTTAAACCTCCCTGTGCCAAACACTTGGGGCTTGGTTTTGTTTTGTTTTGTTTTTTAATTACACCACCACATAATTTAAACTTTTTACAATTTCTAATTATTCAGTACCAAAACACCAAACTTTTATTGCACAAGGTCCCCATGAAAAGGCCCACGCATCAGGACAGCCACAGATTCTGCCATGAAAGGGCAGCAAGGTGCCCTCCCCCCTTCTTTGCTGCCTGGGCGGCCACCAGGGTTTGAAATCCATGCACCCTACTAACTTTCTAGGGTGCAATTCGCGGACCCTTCCCTTTCTTATCCTAGCAGGTGCTCCAGGGCTCGCTGGCCTACAAAGTGCCAGAAGCAGGGCTGGGCCAGCCGGCCAGAGTTCAGGGTTCTGTCCCTTGGAGTTCCAGCGGACACTAGGCTGCTTGGGAAAACCGTGCAGACTGAGATTCTTCAGCAAAGGGGTGGAGCGGTAAAGGCCTTGACACCAAGGGCGAGGCCTTTCTGCAACCTCCAGGTTGGGGAGCTCTGAGAATGTGCCAACAGAGGGCGGAATACGTGGTTCCCTGCTCCACGCAGTCCCAGTTCCCTTACCTGTGGTCCGCAGCCCTCCGCTGCACCCACGGGATGGCGATCCTTGGGGACCCAGGAGCGGACGAAATGGGCGTTCCCAGCCGCAGTTGCAACCCCCGAGAGCGCAATTGGGACCGACCCCCACCTAAAGCCATCGGAATCTCGACCCGCGCAGCCCGGGTTTACCCAGTCCCGGGTGCGCTCCCGGCGCATTTTCAGCCTCAGTGTCCACCTCCGAGAGCACAACTGGGAAGCCCGCCCCCACCCCCGCCAGAAGCCGAACCCCGCCCCACGCCGCCCGTGTTCGCCCCGCCCCTGCACGGTCCAGGTACCTTCCCAGCTTCTAGCGTTCACGCCCGGGTAGGATCAGGATGCAGGAGTATGGGAGATGTGTCTGGAGCCTGACAGCCTCAGCTCCGCTCTGGCCTGCCCTTTGGACCTAGGAGCCAGGCCAACTTGCAGAGGGCTTAGGGCCCCATTGTATGCAAACTACCAAGGCCTACCGCAAGGAGAGCTCTGTCCGAGGGAAGGGAAGCGCCCCAGGCTGCGTTCCCAAGCTGTTGCTTGGCAATGCAGACTCAGCGGTAAACGGAGGGAATCAGGGTCCTAGTGCCCCTGTCTTGGGGAGGAAGCTCCACAGCCAGAGTGTTCCTCCCTTTGTGCCCAGAAAGCGCCTGCCAGACTGGGCTTCCCCGGAGCTCTGTTGCAGAGCAGAGACGTGTGGATGTGTTTTGGGGCCTTGACATGTGCGTTTGGGCTCCCTAGCACAGCCCCAGCATAGGGGAACCAGTCCCTGAGCAAAGAGCTCCAGGCAGTGCTTTGTGCCCAGGCCTGGATGCCCAGTCCCAGCACGCGGGAGAGATGAGTTAGGCTGCCGGCGGGTCCTTGCAAGCCTGTATTGGAAAGGACCGAGTGAGCTTCCACACCGGCGGAGCTGCAGACCTGCGCCCAGGTGCGATAGGACAGAGCCCCTGTCGAGAGGCTGCTCTGCCTGGGCGAGCCTCGCCAAGCCCTTCCCAGCTTCTAGCGTTTGCGCCTGCAAAGGAGCAGGCTGCGGGAGTGTGGGCGACATGACTGGCTCCTGACTGGCCTCAGCTCCGCTCTTGCCTTCCCTTTGGACCTAGGAGCCAGGCCTCCTTGCAGACGGCTTAGGGCACGGGGGTGTGCAAACTGCGAAAGCCTCCCGCAAGGAGACCTCTGTCTGAGGGAAGGGAAATGCCCCAGGTTGCATTCCCAAGCTGTTGCTTGGTAGCCCAGACTCAGCGCTGAACGGAGGGAATCAGGGTCCCAGTGCCCCTGTCGTGGGGAGGGAGCTCCACAGCCAGAGTGTTCCTCCGTTTGTGTTCAGAAACCGCCTTACAGACTGGGCTTCCCCGGAGCTCAGCTCCAGAGCAGAGTCATGTGCATGTGGTTTGGGGCCTTCCCCTGTGCCTTTGGGCTCCCTAGCACAGTCCCAGTGCAGGGGAACCAGCCCCTGAGCAGAGAGCTCCAGGCAGTGCTCTGTGCTCTGGATTGGAAGCCCACTCCCAGCACGCGGGAGAATAGAGTCAGGCCGCCGTCGGGTGCTTGCAAGCCTGTATTGGGAAGGACCGAATGAGCTTCCACTCCGGCGGAGCTCCAGATCTGCACCCAGGCGCGATATCGCAGAGCCCCGGCCTAGAGGCTGCTCTGCCTGGGCGAGCCTCGCCAAGCCCTTCCCAGCTTCTAGCTTTCGCGCAGGGGAAGGAACAGACTGCGGAAGTGGGGGAGACGTGACTGGCGGGCGCCTTACTGGCCTCAGCTCCGCTCTTCCTTTCCCTTTGCACCTATGATCCATGCCTCCTTGCAGTGGGCTTAGGGACCGAAGGAGAGCTCTGTCAGAGGGAAGGGAAGCGCCCCAGGCTGCATTCCCAAGCTGTTGTTTAGCCGCCCAGACTCAGCGCTGCACAGGGGTAATCAGGCTCTCTGTGGCCGCAGCTTCACACACAGGTGTGTCTCCGTAGGAATCAAGAAAGATCCTGACAGAGTGAGGTTCATTAGAGATATACTAAAGAGCAAAGGCTTGTCCATGTGGTCTTGCCTTCCCCTGTGCCTTTGGGTCTCCAGGCTCGGCCCCAGCTCCGTGGAAACAACCCCTGAGAAAATATCTTCAAGATCCACTTTTCCCAGTGTCTGGGAACCGGGGTTCGTAGGAGGAGAGAAAAGCACGCCTCCATCGGGAACGAAAAGGCAGTCCACCTGCCTGTGTTTTGAAGCCTCTATTTGGAAGGAATGGGTTAGCTTCTCCTAAAGGAGACCTCCAGATCTGCTCAGAAGTCGGTAATTCCAGAGGCAGGGTACTGGTTCCTGACTGCCCTTTGCTAGCCTTGCAAAGATATTCCTAGATTCTAGAGTTATTTTCCATGAAGGAGCAGGCTTCGGGAATGTGTCAGACGGGACTGGCTCCTTATTGACCTCAGCTCAGCTATTGCCTTTCCATTCAAACTAGGGCAAGGCCCTACTTTATGAATGGTAAGGGTCTTCTTCTTTGCAAACTGCCAAGGGCTACAGCAATGAGACCTCTGTCAAGGTGAGGGAAGCCTAAGAGGATGGATTCTCAAGCAGGTGCTTTGCCACAAAGCATCAGCACGCCACGGAGAGAATCAAGCTCCCTGTGCACCAATGTTGGGAGTGTAGCTTCACACACAGAGTTGTCTCTATAGGAGCCAAGAATGTTCCTGAGAGATTAGGTTCACTAAACCTCTCCTACAGAGCATAGACCTGTCAATGTGGTTTTGCCTTCCCCTGTGAGTTGGGTCCTTGAGGTCCGCCACACCTCCGGGGAAACTGTCCCTGAGAAAAGATCTCCAGGAACCGCTTCGCCGAGGCTGGGAAATGCTGTTCACAGGAAGTAAGGCAAGCGAATCTCCTGCAGAGTAAAAGAGGCCTTACAGTCCCTGGAGGAGCAGGCTGCCAGAGTGTGTGAAACCTGACTGTTGCCTTACTGGCCTCAGCTCTGCCATTGCCTGTTCATCCGAGCTAGCACCCAGGCCTACTTGGAAAAGCGTTTGGGTGCAGATTTCTACAAAGTGCCAAGGGCTACAGCAGTGAGAATTCTCTCGGTGGTAAGGGAGAGCATTTTATGGATTCTCAAGCTGTTTTCTGAATGACAGCGTCAAAATGAACAGAGAGAATCAGGCTCTCTGTGCCCCTATGTTAGGTACGCAGCTTCACACACAGAGGTGTCTCTATAGGAGCCAAGAATGCTCCTGAGAGATGAGGTTCACTAGAGGTCTGCTACAGAGCATAGACCTGTCCATGTGGTCTTGCCTTCCCCTGTGCCTTTGGGCCCCGGGCTCGGCCCCAGCTCCGTGGAAAGAACCCCTGAGAAAATATCTTCAAGACCCGCTTTTCCCAGAGGCTGGGAACTGGGGTTCATATGAGGAGAGAAAAGCAAGCCTCCTTCGGGCACGAAAGGCTGCCAACCTGCCTGTGTTTTGAAGCCTCTATTTGGAAGGAATGGGTTAGCTTCTCCTAAAGGAGACCTCCAGATCTGCTCAGAAGTCGGTAATTCCAGAGGCAGGGTGCTGGTTCCTGACTGCCCTTTGCCAGCCTTGCAAAGACATTCCAAGATTCTAGAGTTATATTCCATGAAGGAGCAGGCTTCGGGAATGTGCCAGAGGGGACTGGCTCCTTATTGGCCTCAGCTCAGCTATTGCCTTTCCATTCAAACTAGGACAAGGGCCTACTTTATGAAGTGTAAGGGTCTTCTTCTTTGAAACTGCCAAGGGCTACAGCAATGAGACCTCTGTCAAGGTGAGGGAAGCCTAAGAGGACGGATTCTCAAGCAGGTGCTTTGCTACAAAGCATCAGCACCCCACGGAGAGAACCAAGATCCCTGTTCCCCAATGTTGGGAGTGTAGCTTCACACACAGAGTTGTCTCTATAGGAGCCAAGAATGTTCCTGAGAGATTAGGTTCACTAAACCTCTCCTACAGAGTATAGACCTGTCCATGTGGTTTTTCCTTCCCCTGTGAGTTGGGTCCCCGAGGTCCACCACACCTCCGGGGAAACTGTCCCTGAGAAAAGATCTCCAGGAACCGCTTCGCTGAGGCTGGGAAACGCTGTTCACAGGAAGTAAGGCAAGCGAATCTCCTGCAGAGAAAAAGAGGCCTTACTGTCCCTGGAGGAGCAGGCTGCCAGAGTGTGTGAAACCTGACTGTTGCCTTACTGGCCTCAGTTCCACCATTGCCTGTTCCTCCGAACTAGGACCCAGGCCTATTTGGAGAAGCGTTTGGCTGCGGATTTCTACAAAGTGCCAAGGGCTACAGCAGTGAGAATTCTCTCAGCGGTAATGGAGAGCATTTTATGGATTCTCAAGCTGTTTTCTGAACGACTGCGTCAAAATGAACTGAGAGAATCAGGCTCTCTGTGCCCCTATGTTAGGTACGCAGCTTCACACACAGAAGTGTCTCTATAGGAGCCAAGAATGTTCCTGAGAGATGAGGTTCACTAGAAGTCTGCTACAGAGCATAGACCTGTCCATATGGTTTTGCCTTGCCCTGTGAGTTGGGTCCCCGAGGTCCGCCCCAGCTCAGGGGAAGGAGCCCCTGAGAAAAGATCTCCAGGGACCACTATTCCCCCAGGCTGGCAAACGCAGTTCACAGGAGGTAACGCAAGCGAGCCTCCTGCAAGGCACAACAGGTCTTAGTGTCCCTGGACGATCAGGCTGCCAGAGTGTGTGAGACCTGACTGGTGCCTTACTGGCCTCAGCTCCGCCATTGCATGTTCCTCCGATCTAGGACCCAGGCCTACTAGAAGGGTTTGGGTATGGATTTCTAAATACTGCCAAGGGGTATAGCAATGAGAACTGTGTCACGGGTAAGGAAGAGCATTGTATGGATTTTCAAGCTGTTGTTTGAACGACAGCTTCAAAGCTGCACAGAGAGAATCAGACTCTGTGTCTCCATGTTCGGTACACAGCTTCACAGACAGGGGTGTCTCCATAGGAAACAAGAACGTTCCTGACAGAGTGAGGTTCACTAGAGCTCTCCTAGAGAGCAAAGACTTGTCCATGTGGTTTTTCTTCCCCTGTGCGTTTGGGGCTCCAGGCTCGGCCCCAGCTCCGTGGAAACAACCCCTGAGAAAAGATCTTCAAGATCCGCTTTTCCCAGAGGCTGGGATGTGGGGTTCATAGGAGGCGGGAAAAGCAGGCCTCCTTCAGAGAGCAAGAGGCAGCCAAGCGGCCTGCGTTTTGAAGCCTCTACTTGGAAGAATGGGTTAGCTTCCCCTAAGGGAGACCTCCAGATCTGTTCAGAAGTCGGTAATTCCAGAGGCAGTGTGCAGGGTCCTGACTGCCCTTTGCCAACCTTGCAAAGACATTCCTAGATTCTACAGTTATCTTCCTGAAGAAGCAGGCTTTGGGAATATGTCGGACTTGACTGGCGCCTTATTGGCCTCAGCTCAGCTATTGCCTTTCCATTCAAAGTAGGACAAGGCCCTACTTTATGAAGGGTAAGGGTCTTCTTCTTTCCAAACTGCCGAGGGCTACAGCAATGAGACCTCCGTAAATGCGAGGGAAGCATAAGCGGATGGATTATCAGGAAGGTTCTTTGCCACCAAGCATCAGCACCCCACGGAGAGAATCAGGCTCCCTTTGCCCCTATGTGGGGTGTGTAGATTCACACACAGTGGTGTCTCTACAGGAGCCAAGAATGTTCCTGAGAGATGAGGCTCACAAGAGCTATGCTACAGAGTGCTCACCTGTACATGTGGTTTCACCTTCCCCTGTGAGTTGGGTCCCCGAGGTCCGCCCCAGCTCCGAGAAAACAGCCTCTGAGAAAAGATCTCCAGGAACCGCTTTTCGCCCAGGCTGGGAAAAGCTGTTCACAGGAAGTAAGGCAAGTGAGCCTCCTGCAGAGAAAAAGAAGCCTTACTGTCCCTGGAGGAGCAGGCTGCCAGAGTGTGTGAAAACTGACTGGTGCCATACTGGTCTTAGCTCCGCCATTGCTTGTTCCTCCGAACTGGGACTCAGGCCTACTTGGAGAAGGGTTTAGGTGCAGATTTCTACAAACTGCCAAGGGCTACTGCAATGAGAACTCTCTCAGAGGTAAGGGCGAGAATTGTATGGATTCTCAAGCTGTTTTCTGAACGACAGCATTAAACCTGCACAGAGAGAATCAGGCTCTCTGCCGCCATGTTGGGTACGCAGTTTCACACACAGAGGTGTCCGCATAGGAGCCAAGAACGTTCGTCAAAGACTGAGGTTCACTAGAGCTCTCTTAGAGAGCAAAGACTTGTTCATGTGGTTTTGCCTTCCCCTGTATGTGTGGGTCTCTGGGCATAACCCCAGCTCCGTGGAAACAACCCCTGAGCAAAGATCTCCAAGATCTGCTTTTCCCCCATGCTGGAAACCAGGGATCATAGGAGGCAGGAAAAGCAAGCCTCCTTCAGGCAAGAAGAGGCAGCCAACCGGCCTGTGTTTGGAAGCCTCTATTTGCAAGGAATGGGTTAGCTTCTCCAGAAGGAGACCTCCAGATCTGCTCAGAAGATAGATATTCCAGAGGCAGGGTCGAGGTTCCTGACTGCCCTTTGCCAGCCTTGCAAAGACATTCCTAGATTCTAGCAATATTTTCCATGAAGGAGCAGGCATCGGGAATATGTCACAGTTGACGGGTGCCTCACTGGCCTCAGCTCAGCTATTGCCTTTCCTTTCAAACTAGGATCAGGGCCTACTTGGTGAAGGGTAAGGGTCTGCTTCTTTCCAAACTGCCAAGAGACACAGCAATGAGACCTCTGTCAAGGCGAGGGAAGCGTAAGCGGATGGATTCTCAAACAGGTGCTTTGCCACAAAGCATCAGCACCCCATGGAGAGAATCAGGCTCCCTGTGCCCCTATGTTCGGTGTGTAGCTTTACACACAGAGGTGTCTCTGTACGAGCCAAGAATGTTCCTAAGAGATGAGACACACTAACGTCTCCTACAGAGCATAGACCTGTCCATGTGGTTTTTCCTTCCCCTGTGAGATGGGTCCCCGAGGTCCACCCCAGCTCTGGGGATAGAGCCCCTGAGAAAAGATCTCCAGGAACCGCTGTTTGCCCAAGCTGGGAAACGCAGTTCACAGGAGGCCAGGCAAGCGAGCCTCCCACAGGGAAAAATAGGCCTTACTGTCCCTGGAGGAGCACGCTGCCAGAGTGTGTGACACCTGACTGGTGCCTTACTGACCTCAGCTCCGCCACTGCATGGCCATCCAAACCAGGACCCAGGCCTACTTGGAGAAGGGTTTGGGTGCGGATTTGTAAAAACTGCCAAGGGTTACAGCAATGAGAAGTCTCTCAGAGGTAAGGGAGAGCATTGTATGGATTCTTAAGCTGTTGTTTGAATGACAGCTTCAAAGCTTCAAAGAGAGAATCAGGCCCTGTGTGCCCCCTTGTTGGGTACGCAGCTCCACACACAGAGGTATCCCCGTGGAATCCAAGACTTTCCTCACATACTGAGGTTAACTAGAGTTCTCCTACAGAGCAAAGACTTGTCCATGTGGTTTTGCCTTCCTCTGTGCGTGTGGGTCTCCGGGCTCGGCTCCAACTCCGTTGAAATAGCCCCTGAAAAAAGATCTCCAAGAACCACTTTTCCCCCAGGCGGGAAGTGGAATTCACAGGAAGCGGAACAAGCAAGCCTCCTTCGGGCAAGTAGATGCAGCCAACTAGCCTGTGTTTGGAAGCCTCTATTTGGAAGGAATGGTTAGCTTCTCCAAAAGAAGACCTCCAGATCTGCTCAGAAGATGGAAATTCCAGAGGCAGGGTCGAGGTTCCTGACTGTCCTTTACCAGCCTTGCAAAGACATTTCTAGATTCTAGCGTTATTTTCCATGAAGGAGCAGGCTTCAGGAATATGTCAGACTTGACTGGCGCCTTACTGGCCTCAGCTCAGCTATCGCCTTTCCGTTCAAACTAGGACAAGGGCCTACTTGGTGAAGGGTAAGGGTCTGCTTCTTTCCAAACTGCCAAAGGCTACAGCAAAGAGACCTCTGTCAAAGAGAGGGAAGTGGAAGCGGATGGATTCTCAAACAGGTGCTTTGCCACAAAGCATCTGTACCCCACGGAGAGAATCAGGCTGCATTTGCCCCTATGTTGGGTGTGTAGCTTCAAACACAGAGGTGTTTCTATAGGAGCCCAGAATGTTCCTGGGAGATGAGGTTCACTAGAGCTCTGCTACAGAGCAGAGACCTGTCCATATGGTTTTGCCTTCCCCTGTGAGTTGGGTTCCCGATGTTCGCCCCAGCTCCGAGGAAGAAACCCCTGAGAAAACACCTCCAGGAACTGCTTTTCGTCCAGACTGGGAAACGCAGTTCACAGAAGGCAAGGCAAGCGAGCCTCCTGCAGAGAAAAAGAGGCCTTACTGCCCCTGGAGGAGCAGGCTGCAAGAGTGTGTGAGACCTGACTGGTGCCTTACTGGCCTCAGCTCCGCCATTGCATGTTCCTCTGAAGTAGGACCCAGGCCTACTAGGAGAAGGGTTTGGGTGCGGATTTCTAAAAAACTGCCAAGGGCTACAGCAATGAGAACTCTCTCAGAGATAAGGGAGAGAATTGTATGGATTCTCAAGCTGTTTTCTGAACGACAGCGTTAAACCTTCACAGAGGGAATCAGGCTCTCTGACCCCATAAGTTGTCCCTGTAGGAACCAAGAACGTTCGTCAAAGACTGAGGTTCACTAGAGCTCTCTTAGAGAGCAAAGACTTGTTCATGTAGTTTTGCTTTCCTCTGTATGTGTGGGTCTCCGGGCATAACCTCAGCTCCGTGGAAACAACCCCTGAGCAAAGATCTCCAAGATCTGCTTTTCCCCCATGCTGGGAACCAGGGATCATAGGAGGCAGGAAAAGCAAGCCTCCTTCGGGCAAGAAGAGGCAGCCAACTAGCCTGTGTTTGGAAGCCTCTATTTGCAAGGAATGGGTTAGCTTCTCCAGAAGGAGACCTCCAGATCTGCTCAGAAGATAGATATTCCAGAGGCAGGGTCGAGGTTCCTGACTGCCCTTTGCCAGCCTTGCAAAGACATTCCTAGATTCTAGCGCTATTTTCCATGAAGGAGCAGGCATCGGGAATATGTCAGAGTTGACGGGTGCCTTACTGGCCTCAGCTCAGCTATTGCCTTTCCTTTCAAACTAGGATCAGGGCCTACTTGGTAAAGGGTAAGGGTCTGCTTCTTTCCAAACTGCCAAGGGACACAGCAATGAGACCTCTGTCAAGGCGAGGGAAGCGTAAGTGGATGGATTCTCAAACAGGTGCTTTGCCACAAAGCATCAGCACCCCACGGAGAGAATCAGGCTCCCTGTGCCCCTATCTTCGGTGTGTAGCTTTACACACAGAGGTGTCTCATTACGAGCCAAGAATGTTCCTAAGACTTGAGATTCACTAAGGTCTCCTACAGAGCATAGACTTGTCCGTGTAGTTTTGCCTTCCCCTGTGAGTTTGGTCCCCGAGGTCCACCCCAGCTCCGGGGAAACAACTCCTTAGAAAAGATCTCCAGGAACCGCTTTTCGCCCAGGCTGGGAAACGCAGTTCACAGGAGGCAAGGCAAGCGAGACTCCTGCAGGGAAAAAGAGGCCTTACTGTCCCTGGAGGAGCAGGCTACCAGAATGTGTGACACCTGACTGGTGCCTTACTGACCTCAGCTCCGCCATTGCATGGCCATCCAAACCAGGACCCAGGCCTACTTGGAGAAGGGTTTGGGTGCGGATTTCTAAAAACTGCCAAGGGCTACAGCAATGAGAACTCTCTCAGAGGTAAGGGAGAGCATTGTATGGATTCTCAAGCTGTTGTTTGAATGACAGCTTCAAAGCTGCAAAGAGAGAATAAGTCTCTCTGTGCCCCCTTGTTGGGTACGCAGCTTCACACACAGGGGTGTCTCCATAGGAGTCAAGAACGTTCCTGACAGAGTAAGTTTCACTTAGAGGTCTCCTGGAGAACAAAGACTTGTCCATGTGGTTTTCCTTCCCCTGTACAATTGGGTCTCTGGTCTCGGCCCCAGCTCCATGGAAAAAACCCCTGAGAAAAGATCTTCAATATCCGCTTTTCCCAGAGCCTGGGAAGCTGGGTTCATAGGAGGCAGGAAAAGCAAGCCTCCTTCGGGCACGAAGAGGCAGCCGACCGGCCTGTTTTTGGAAGTCTCAATATGGAAGGAATGAGTTAGATTCTCCTAAAGGAGACCTCCAGATCTGCTTAGAAATCGGTAATTCCAGAGGCAGGGTGCAGGCTCCTGACTGGCCTTTGCCAGCCTTGCAGAGACATTCCTAGATTCCAGCGTTATTTTCCATGAAGGTGCAGGCTTCGGGAATATGTCAGACTTGACTGGCGCCTTATTGGCCTCAGCTCAGCTCTTGCCTTTCCTTTCAAACTAGGACAAGGGCCCACTTTATGAAAGGTAAGGGTCCTCTTCTTTCCAAACTGCCAAGGGCTACAGCAATGAGACCTCTGTCAAGGCGAGGGAAGCGTAAGCTGATAGATTCTCAAGCAGGTGCTTTGCCACAAAGCATCAGCACCCCATGGAAAGAATCTGGCTCCCTTTGCCCCTACGTTGCGTGTGTAGCTACACACACAGAGGTGTCTCGATAGGAGCCAAGAATGTTCCTGAGAGAGGAGGTTCACTGTTGGGGGCCAGAGTGAGGCACTCCGCCCATGGCAAAGGTCATGAGGAAGGAGGCTCGACATACGCAAAGGCGGGATCGAGCCTCAGGAGTCCCCCTGGAAATCCTCGAGCATCTACCCCCATCACCAGAGCCTGCCTACCTTACTACTTTGTGCTCTCACCTACACCTCTGACTTTACGGGGGGCTGTCCCCCACCACCTCTTTCGGAGAAGGAGTTAACCTAGAGCTCCAGTTGATAAAAACCCCTGGGTGTGACAAGAGTGTTTTAACCTACAAACTCCTCTGAAGGTTCTCTAGCCTGCCTGACAGGCTTGTCCGGCCACATGTGATTGCTCACAGCCTCCCAACCATGAGAGGCACGAGATGCTTTAAACCTTCTAAAAACAGGTTCCTTAGAAAAGTTAGAAAATTATTAGTATAAGTATAATGGGCTGATTAGAAATCATATTGGTGAAGGGTTTTTCATTTGTTGAGCTGATGTTTACTGCTAAGTCTCCACATCCCCTGCCCTTATACACATTAATGAATATATAGAAGAAATAAGTATTAACCTTTGATATAAATCACGTTAGACCTTAGGCTAAGTACATTCTTTCCTTAACTAAAACCCACTACACCCTCACCCTATAGGAATGTAACTTTATTTGGGTGGCGTCTGTTTTAAGAATAATCACCCCTGGAGAAATAAGTGTCCTGGTTGACTGACCGCTGTCACAAGGAGAGGGTCGTAAATTGTCAGCAGGCCCCCCGGCCAGAAGATGATGTAACACCCCTAAGACCTCTGTATACTTTTGTATGAAGCACCTGACTTTGATAAAAGTCAGGACTGCTGACCCCACGTGACTTTTGCATAACATCTCAGTGTATAAAAGTAGACCATGGAAAATAAAGAATTGGGATCAGTTTCTCGAAATACTGGTCTCCCCATGTCTCTCTCTCTCTCTCTCACTCTGGTTGAGTCTCCATCTGGAGCGCGGAACCCACCAAGCTTACTAATTTTGCCTGGGCTTCTAAGATCCGACCGGGGAGGCCTCAGTGTCTCCTCTCCTTCGGGAGAACGGAAGGACGCCTGCGGCCTACGTAAGTGGTGCAAGCTTCTTGTCTTGAAGTTTTATTGGTCCCCCGCGTAAACCAAGCTACTCAGCCTCTTTTCTCCACTGAATTTTCCTACTGAGCTATCCTCATTTTATTACTCTTTATATCCTTAATTAACGTTTAATTAAGCAGTTGTTCCCTGACCCTCGCCTACGCCGTCTCTGCTTCGAATACCCTGGATCAGCTGGGGCTGGACCCCGGCAGTTCACTAGAGATCTCCTACAGAGCATAGACCTGTCCATTTGGTTTTGCCTTCCCCTGTGAGTTGGGTCCCCGAGGTCCGCCCCAACTCCGGGGAAACAGCCCCTGAGAAAAGATCTCCAGGAACTGCTTTCCGCCCAGGCTGGGAAACGCTGTTCACAGGAAGTAAGGCAAGCGAGCCTCCTGAAGGGAAATAGAGGCCTTACTGTCCCTGGAGGAGCAGGCTGCCAGAGTGTGTGACACCTGACTGGTGCCTTACTGGCCTCAGCTCCGCTATTGCATGTTCATCTGAACTTGAACCCAGGCCTACTTGGAGAAGTGTTTGTGTGCCGATTTCCAGAAACTGCGAAGGGCTACAGCAATGATAACTCTCTCAGTGCTAAGGGAGAGCATTGTGTGGATTCTCAATTTGTTGTTTGAACGACAGCGTCAAAGCTGCACAGAGAGAATCAGGTCTCTGTGTCTCTATGTTGGCTATGCAGCTTCCCACACAGAGATGTCCCCGTTGGAGCCAAGAACATTCCCCATAGAGTGAGGTTCACTAGAGCACTCCTAGAGAGCAAAGACTTATCCATGTGGTTTTCCCTTCCCCTGTGCGTGTGGGTCTCCGGGATCAGCCCCTGCTCCGTGGAAACAGCCTCTGAGAAAAGATCTCCAAGAACCTCTTATCCCCCAGGCTGGGAAGCGGAGTTCGCAGGAGGTGGGATAAGCAAGCTTCCTTCGGCAAGAAGAGACAGCCAACCGGCCTGTGTTTGGAAGCCTATATTTGCAAGGAATGGGTTAGTTTCTCCTGACCGAGACCGCCAGATGTGCTGAGAAGATAGAAATTCCAGAGGCAGGGTCGAGGTTCCTGACTGCCCTTTGCCAGCCTTGCAAAGACATTCCCAGATTCTAACGTTATTTTCCATGAAGGAGCAGGCATCGGGAATATGTCAGACTTGACTGGCGCCTTACTGACCTCAGCTCAGCTACTGCCTTTCCATTCAAACAAGGACAAGGGCCTACTTGGTGAAGGGTAAGGGTCTGCTTCTTTCCAAACTGCCAAGGACTACAGCAATGAGACCTCTGTCAAGGTGAGGGAAGCCTATGCGGATGGATTCTTAGCAGGTGCTTTGCCACAAAGCATCAGCACCCACGGAGAGAATCAGACTCCCTTTGCCACTATGTTGGGTGTGTAGCTTCATGCACAGAGGTGTCTCTGTAGAAGCCAAGAATGTTCCTGAGAGATGAGGTTCACTAGAGCTCTCCTACAGAGCATAGACCTGTCCATGTGGTTTTGTCTTCCCCTGTGAGTTGGGCCCCCGAGGTCCGACCCAGCTCCAGGGAAACAGCCCCTGAGAAAAAATCTCCAGGAACAGCTTTGCGCCCAGGCTGGGAAATGCAGTTCACAGGAGGCAAGGCAAGCGAGCCTCCTGCAGGGAAAAAGAGGCCTTACTGCTCCTGGACGATCAGGCTGCAAGAGTGTGTGAGACCTCACTTGTGCCTTACTGGCCTCAGCTCCGCCGTTGCCTGTTGTTCCGAGCTAGGACCCAGGCCTACTTGGAGAAGGGTTAGGGTGCGGATTTCTACAAACTGTCAAGGACGACAGCAATGAAAATTCTCTTAGCAGTAAGGGAGAGCATTGTATGGATTCTCAAGCTGTTGTTTGAATGACAGCTTCAAAGCTACACAGAGAGAATCAGGCTCTCTGTTCCCCTATTTTGGCTGTGCAGCTTCACACACAGAATTTGACTCTGTTGGAGCCAGAAATATTCCTGAAAGACTTAGGCTCACCAAAGCTGTCCTCCAGAGCAAAGACATTGGATGTGGTTTTGCCTTCCCTTGTCAGTATGGGTCCCCTAGCTTGGCCCCAGCTCCGGGGATACAGCCTCTGAAAAAAATCTTCCAAGAAGCGATTTTTCCTCCAGGCTGTTAAGCGGAATTCGCAGTTTGCAAGTTAAGGAAGCCTGCTTCGTGGAAGAGCAAGCAGCCAACTGGCCCTGTGTTAGGAAGCCTGTATTTGAAAGGAATGGGTTAGCTTCTACAGCGGGAGAACCTCAGATCTGCTCAGGGGGCTGAAATACTAGAGTCAGGGTCGAGGTTCTCCCTTGTCCTTTGCGCACCTTGCAAAGACATTCCTAGCTTCTAGCGTTAGTGTCCCTGTAGTAGCAGGCTGCAGGAGCGTGTGATAAATGACTGCCGCGTTCCTGTCCTCAGCTCCGCTATTGACTTTCTATTCGAACTAGAACCCAGGCCTACTTTGAGAGGGGTTAGGGTCCAGTGTTTCCAAACTGCCAAGGGCTACGGCAATGCGAGCTCTGTCAGAGGTAAGAAAAGAGCAATTGGTTGGATTCTTCAGCTGCTGCGTGGCTGCACAGCTTCAGCGCTGCATGGAGAGCATGAGGCTCCTTGTGGCCCTATTTTGGGTACGCAGCAACATGCACACAGAATGTCTGTGTTCACTTATGTACAGGCTTATGTACACTAGAGCTCTCCTACAGAGCAAAGACCACTCAGTGGGCTCCAAGAGATACCTGTCGCGGCTCGAGAAGAGAGTGGAGTCCTTTGCTTCCCCTCGAGATGAGGCCTGACTCCCCGGGTGAGTATGGAATGCAACCCCAAATCCCTGTCGCCTATGGAGAGGAACATTAAGTCCTGGATACAAGCCTAGATGAGGTCTAGTTTGCCCTTCAGTGAATGGAGCCCAATCCACAGCTCTCCCTGGCAACTCGAATGGAAGATTAGACTTCCTGGGCCAACACAAGAGGAAGCCTGAATTCCCCGTCGTAACTCGAGAATCCCACCGAAACTCGAGAAAATCCACGTGCTTCCCTCGTCATCGCAAGATGAGGCCCTTTGTCCGCTACAGCATCTCAAGAGAAGTCCCACGTTCCATCCTGAAGTGCCAAACGGTACTTGGCACCCTTGATGGGACCCCAAAAGTTCCGCGACATACCAGACTCACTCAAGGGGAACATCGAGGTTCCCGGCACCACTTCATCTGACCCCTTCTCCTCTCCTGATTGCGACATGAGGGTCGACTCCCCTTCTCTGTCTGCAAGGGGTTCCCGACCTTCCGGGCGCACCTCAGGATGAGGCCGGTCTCATGAGGAAGTTCGAGACGTAGCCTCGTGGGTGGTGCCACATGCCGAAAGACCCCAATTTCACGGTCCACTCTTGAAAAGAACCCGATGCCAGCACACCTCTTTGAAGGAAAACCTGTGGATGAAGGCACAACACGAAGGGGCACTGACACCCGCGTGCATCGTCCAGAAAAACCCGCAGGTCCCACAGACATTTCGACAAGTGGCCTGTCACCCTGTAAACAACTCGAAAGGCAAACGAAGGTCCATTCCTCAACAGAAGACTAGGTGTGACTCTCTTGTCCCTACTCTGCAGGGACCATGGGATCCGAGTCAGAAACGGAGAGGAAGCCTGAGGTTCCTGCGTCCACTCGAGATGAGGCCCTCTTCCATTGCACCACACCCAGTGGAGTCCCAAGAGGCCCCTACCAACTCCACAGTATCCCTGAGTTCTCAGAGGCACAATGAGAAGCTCCCTGAGGTCACAGGCACAAGTCGAGGGAACCCTGGGTTTTCTGCCATGACTCGAGAAAGACCTCGAGAGTGCTTCAAAATGTGTTGAGTCGCGATTCCCCTACCATGACTCGAGAGCCATGACACGCGCCCCCTCTTCACGCGCATGGAGACCTGACTAACCTGGCACTGCACGAGAGGCTCCCTGAGATCCTCATCGTACCTCGTGAGGAAACCCACACTGCCGAGGCAGCTCGAGGAAACACATGAGACACCCCGGTCATCGCGAGATGAGGGCCTTATATTCCTGCATGGCCTGGAGACCAATCACGAGTCCTCTCTCCAAACTGAAGAGCAGGCTGGACTCCGTTGAGGCCGCTCAGGGGGCTCCAACAGATCCTTGTCGCGAATCAAGAGGAGAGCGGAGTCCTTGGCTTCCCCTCGAGATGAGGTCTGACTCCCCGGGGGAGCCTGGAATGCAACCCCGAGATGCCTGCTTTCCCTGGAGAGGAATAGTAGGTCCTGGACACACGCCTAGGTGAGGTCTCTTCGGCCCTGCAGTGACTCGAGCGCAACCCCCAGATTTCCCTTGCAACTCGAGGGGAAGATTGGGCTTCCCAGGGCCAACCCAAGAGGAAGGCTGAGATCCCCATTGTAACTCGAGAATCCCGCCGCAACTCGAGAAAAACCACGTGGTTCCCACCTCTTGGCAAGATGAGACCCTTGCCCGCGACGGCGTCTCAAGGGAAGTCCCCTCTTCCGCCCTGAAGGGCGGAAAGGATCCTGCCAGCCTTCATGCGACCCCCAAAAGTTCCCCGACACGCCGGGTTCCCTCGAGGGGAACACCGAGGGTCCCGGCACCGCTTCCTCTGAGCCCCTTCTCCCCTCCTGATCGCGACAGGAGAGTCGATTCCCCTGCGTGGTCTGGAAGGGGTTCCCGGCCTTCCCGGCGCACCTAAGGATGAGGCCGGCCTCACAAGGAAATTGGAGACGAGCCACGTGGGTGGTGCCACATGCCCAACGCCCCCGATTCCCCGGTCCGCTATTGAGAAGGACCCGAGGCCCGGACCCCTCTTCGAAGGCAACCCTGTGGGTGAAGGCACAACACGAAGGGGTACTTCCAACCCCGTGCACCGTCCGCAAAGACCCGCGGGTTCCACACACAGCTCGACGAGGGGCCTGAGACCCCCTGAGCAACTCGAGAGGCAAGCGGGGTTCCCTTCTTCAGACAAGACGAGGCCTGACTCTCCTGTCCCAACTCTGCAGGGACCCTGCGGTCGGAGTCCGAAACGGAGAGGAAGCCTGAGGTTCCTGCCTCCCCTCGAGCTGAGGCCCTCTTCCGTTGCGCCAGACCCAGCGGAGTCCCGAGGGTCACCGCCAACTCCACAGGATCCCTCGCTTCTCAGAGGCACCCTGGGAAGTTCCCTAAGGTTCCCGGCAGAAGGCGAGGGAAACGAGGGTTTCCCGCCGCCCTCCAACAAAGACTTCGAGAGTCCTTCTTCAACGCGTCTCGAGGCCCTAGTCCCCTCCTGCGACTCGAGAGCCATGACGCGCTCGCCCTCGCCACGCGCATGGAGACCTGACTTCCCTGGCGCCGCACGAGAGGCTCCCTGAGATTCTCATCGTGCCTCGGGAGAAAACCCCCAGGGGCGCCGCAGCTCGAGGAAACCCCTGAGACGGCCCCGTACTCGAGAGCTGAGGGCCTTCTTTTCCTGCATGGCCTGGAGAGCAAACCCGGGTCCTCTCTCCAAACGGAAGAGGAGGCTGGACTCCCTTGAGGCCGCTCAGGGGGCTCCAAGAGACCCGCGTCGCGACTCGAGAGGAGAGCGGAATTCTTGGCTTTCCCTCGAGACGAGGCCTGACTCCCCGGGGGAGCCTGGAATGCCACCCCGAGATCCCTGCCTTCCCTGGAGAGGAATATTAGGTCCCGGACACACGCCTAGGTGAGGTTTCTTGGGCCCTGCAGTGACTCGAGCGCAACCCCCAGCTTTCCCTCGCAACTCGAGGCGAAGATTGGGCTTCCCAGGGCCAACCCAAGAGGAAGCCTGAGATCCCCGTCGTAACTCGAGATTCCCGCCGCAACTCGAGAAAAACCACGGGGTTCCCACCTCTTGGCAATATGAGGCCCTTGCCCGCGACGGCGTCTCAAGGGAAGTCCCCTCTTCCGCCCTGAAGGGCGAAACGGTCGCTGACAGCCTTCCTGCGACCCCCAAGTTCACCGACACGCTGGGTTCCCTCGAGGGGAACACCGAGGGTCCCGGCACCGCTTCATCTGAGCCCCTTCTCCCCTCCGGATTGCGACAGGAGAGGCGATTCTCCTGCGTGGTCTGGAAGGGGTTCCCGGCCTTCCAGGCGCACCTCAGGATGAGGCTGGCCTCACGAGGAAATTCGAGACGAGCCACGTGGGTGGGGCCACATGCAGAATGCCCCCGATTCCCGGGTCCGCTCTTGAGAAGGACCCGAGGCCCGGACCCCTCTTCGAAGGCAACCCTGTGGGTGAAGGCACAACACGAAGGGGCACTGCCACCCCCGTGCATCGTCCGCAGAGGCCCGCGGGTTCCACACACAGCTCGACGATGGACCTGAGACCCCCTGAGCAACTCGAGAGGCCAGCGGGATTCCCTTCCTCAGACAAGACGAGGCCTGACTCTCCTGTTCCAACTCTGCAGGGACCCTGCGGTCGGAGTCCGAAACGGAGAGGAAGCCTGAGGTTCCTGCCTCCCCTCGAGGTGAGGCCCTCTTCCGTTGCGCCAGACCCAGTGCAGTCCCGAGAGGCCCCGCCAATTCCTCAGGGTCCCTCGCCTCTCAGAGGCACCCTGGGAAGTTCCCTAATGTCCCCGGCAGAAGGCAAGGGAAACGAGGGTTTCCCGCCGCCCCCCGAGAAAGACCTCGAGAGTCCTTCTTCAACGCATCTCGAGGCCCTATTCCCCTCCCGTGACTCGAGAGCCATGACGCGCTCCCCCTCGCCACGCGCATGGAGTCCTGACTTCCCTGGCGCCGCACGAAAGGCTCCCTGAGGTCCCCGTCGTGCCTCGGGAGAAACCCCACACTGGCGCCGCAGCTCGAGAAAACACACGAGACGCCCCCGTTATCATGAGATGAGGGCCATCATTAACTGCATGGCCTGGAGGGCAATCCCAAGTCGTCTCTCCAAACTCCACGGGAGGCTTGACTCACTAAGGCTACCCAGTGCGCTCAATAGGTACCCTTCGCGACTCGAGAGGAAAGCGGAATACTTTGCTTCCCCTAGAAACAAGGCGGACTTCCTGGGTGAGTCTGGAATGCCACCCCGAGATCCCTGTCACCCCTGGAGAGGAATATTTGGTCCTGGACACAAGCCTAGATATGGTCTATTTTGCCCCGCAGTGACTTGAGTGGGATCCCAGCTCACCCTCGCAACTCGAATGGAAGATTGGACTTCCATGGGCCAACACAGGAGGAAATCTGAATTCCCCGTCGAAACTCGAGACTCCCGCCGCAATGCGAGCAAAAGCACGTGATTCACTCGTCATCCCAAGATGAGGCCCTGGCCCGCTACAGCGTCTCAAGTGAAGTCCCACGTTCCGTCTTGAAGTGCGAAATGCTACTTTTCACCCTTGATGTAACCCCAAAAGTTCCCCAACACACCGTTCTCACCGAGGGGAACACCGAAGTTCCCGGCACCACTTCATCTGATCACTTTCTCCCCTCCTGATCACGACAGGAGGATATATTCCCCTGCTTTGTCTGGAAGGAGTTCCCACCCATCCCGGCGCACCTAAGGATGAGGCCTTTCTCAGGAGGAAATTCGAGACGTATCCTCGTGGGTGGTGCCACATGCCGAAAGACCCCGATGGTGCGGTCCAATCTGGATAAGAACCCGATGCCCGGACACCACTTCGAAGGCAACCCTGTGGATGAAGGCACCACAGAAGGGTTACTAAAACTCCCGTGCATCGTCCAGAAAAACCCACAGGTTCTACACACAGCTCGACAAGTGGAATGTCACCCCGTGAACAATTCTATAGGCAAGCAGAGTTCGATTCCTCCACACAAGATGAGGCCTGACTCTCCTGTCCCAACTCTTCAGGGACCCTGCCATCCGAGTTAGAAATGGAGAGGAAACCTGAGGTTCCTGTCTCAACTCGAGGTGAGGCCCTCTTCCATTGCACCAAACCCAGATGAGTCGCGAGAGGCCCCTCCCAACTCCACAGTATCCCTGAATTCTCAGAGGCACATTGAGAATCTACCTGAGGTCACCGGCACAAGTCAAGGGAACCCAGGGTTTCCTGCTGCGACCCGAGAAAGACCTTGAGAGTCCTTCAGCGCGTCTTGAGGCCCGATTCCCCTACCATGACTCGAGAGCAAAGACCCGCTCCCCATCGCCATGCGCATGGAGACCTGACTTCCCTGACGCCTGAAGAGAGTCTCCCTGAGCTCCCCGTCGTACCTCTTCGGAAACCCCATTCAGGCACCGCAGCTCGAGAAAACCCACGATACGCCCCCGTCATCACGAGATGAGGGACTTCTTTCCTGCCTGGCATGGAGAGCAAAACCGAGTCCTCTCTCCAGACTCCACAGGAGGCTTGACTCTCTTTAGGCCTCTCAGTTGGCTCCAAGAGATACCTGTCAGGACTTGAAGGGAGAGAGGAGTCCTTTGCTTCCCCTCGAGATGAGGCCTGACTCCCCGTGTGAGTCTGGAATGCAACCCCGAGTTCCTGTCGCACCTGGAGAGGAAAACTCGGTCCTGGACACAAGCCTAGATGAGGTCTATTTTGCACTGCAGTTACTAGAGAGCAATCGCCAGCTCTCCCTTGCAAATCGAATTGAAGATTGGACTTCCCTGGGCCAATACAATTGGAAGCCTGAATTCGACATCGTAACTCGAGAATCCCGCCGAAACTCGAGAAAATCCACGTGGTTCCCCCATCAGCGCTAGATGAGGCCCTTGCCCGCTACAGCGACTCAAGAGAAGTCCCACGTTCTGTCTTGAAGTGCGAAACGGTACTTGGCACCCTTGATGCAATCTCAAAATTCCCCGACATACCGGTCTCACTCGAAAGGAACACCGAGGTTCCCGGAACCACTTCATTTGAGCTCCTTCTGCCCTCGTGATCGCGACAGGAGTGTTGATTCCCCTGCTATGTCTGGAAGGCGTTCCCGACCTTTCCAGCGCGCCTAAGGATGAGGCAGGTCTCAGGAGGAAATTCGAGACATAGCCTCGTGGGTGGTGCCACAAGCCGAAAGACCCCGATTTCCCGGTCTACTCTTGATAAGAACGCGATGCCCTGACACCTTTACGAAGGAAAACCTGTGGATGAAAGCACAACACGAAGGGGCACTGACACCCCCGTTTATCATCCAGAAAAACCCGCAGGTTACAAACACAGTTCAACAAGTGGTCTGTCACCCCATGAACAACTCGAGAGGCAAGTGGAGTTCCATTCCTCCACACAAGGCGAGACCTGATTTTCTGTACCAACTCTGCAGGGAAACTGCGATCCGAGTCAGTACCGGCGCAAGGAAACCCAGGAGAGGAAACATGAGGTTCCTGCCTCCACTCGAGATGAGGCTCTCATCCATTGCACCAAACCCAGTGGAGTCCAGAGAGGCTACTCCCAACTCCACAGTACCCCTGACTTCTCAGAGGCACCCGGAGAAGCTCCATGAGGTCACCGGCACATGTCAAGGGAACCCAGGGTTTCCTGCCACAATGGGAAAAAGACCTCGAGAGTCCTACTTCAACGTGTCTTGAAGCCCGAATCTGCTTCCATGGCTCTATAGAAATGACACGCACCCCCTCGCCACGCACATGGAGACCTGACTTCCCTGGCACCATAAGAGACGCTCCCTGAGCTCCCTGTTGTACCTGGTGAGAAACCCCACACTGACGCCGCAGCTTGAGAAAACCCACCATACGCCCCTGTCATCGCGAGATGAGGGCCTTCTTTTCCTGCATGGCCTGGAGAGGAATACCGAATCCTCTTTTCAAACTCCACAGGAGGCTTGACTCCCTTTAGGCCACTTAGTGGGCTCCAAGAGATACCCATCGCGACTCGAGAGGAGAATGGAGTCCTTTGCTTCCCCTCGAGACAAGGCCTGACTCACCAGGTGGGTCTGGAATGCAACCCCGAGATCCCTGTCTCCCCTGGAGAGGAACATTAGGTCCTGGAAACAAGCCTAGATGAGGTCTCTTTTGCCCTTCTGTAACTCGAGAGCAATCCCCCGCTCTCCCTGACAACTCGAATGGAAGATTGGACTTCCCTGGGCCAACACAAGAGGAAGCCTGAATTCCCCTTCGTAACTCGAGAATCCCACCGCAACTCGAGAAAAAGCACTTGGTTCCCTCGTCATCGCAAGATGAGGCCCTTGCCCGCTACAGCTTCTCAAGAAAAGTCCCACGTTCCGTCTTGAAGTGCGAAACGATACTTGACACCCTTGATGTGACCCCAAAAGTTCCCCGAAATATCGGTCTCACTCGAGGTGAACACCGAGGTTCCCGGCACCAGTTTATCTGAGCCCCTTCTCCCCTCCTGTTCGTGATAGGAGGGTCACTTCCCCTGCTTTGTTTGTAAGGGGTTCCCGACCTTCACGGGGCACTTCAGGATGAGGCCGGTCTCACGAGGAAATTCGAGACGTAGCTCGCGGGTGGTGCCACATGCCAAAAGACTATGATTTCCCTGTACACTCTTCATAAGAACCCGATGCCTGGACACCTCTTCGAAGGCAACCCTGTGGATGAAGGCACAACACAAAGGGGCACTGACACCCTCGTGCATCGTCCGGAAAAACCCGCAGGTTCCACATACAGCTCAACAAGTGGCTTGTCACCCCTGAAGAACTCGAGAGGCAAGTGGGGTTTCATTCCTCTACACAAGACGAGGCCTGACTCTCCTGTCCCAACTCTGCAGGGACTTTGCGATCCGAATCAGACCAGCGCCAGTGAAGTCACGAGAAGAACGCTGAGGTTCCTGCCTCCACTCGAGATTAGGACCTCTTCCATTGCACGAAAACCAGTGGAGTCCCGAGAGACGCGTCCCAGCTCCACAGTATCCCTGACTTCTCAGAGGCACCCTGAGAAGCTCCCTGAGGTCACCAGCACAATTCGTGTGAACCCAGGGTTTACTGCCGCCACCATAGAAAGAACTCAAGAGTCCTTCTTCAACGCATTTTGAGGCCTGATTCCCCTACCATGACTCGAGGGCAATGACGCGCTCCCTCTGCTACACTCATGAAGCCCTGACTTCCCTGGCGCCACACGAGAGGCTCCCTGAGCTCCCCGTCATACCTCGTGAGAAACCCCACACTGGCGCCGCAGATAGAGAAAACCCACGAGACGCCCCCGTTTTCGCGACATGACGGCCTTCTTTTCTAGCATGGCCTGGAGATCAATCCCGAGTCCTCTCTCCAAACTCCACAGTAGGCTTGACTCCCTTTTGGTCACTCAGTGGACTCCAAGACATACCCGTCGCGAGTCGAGAGGAGAGTGGAGTCTTTTCCTTCCCCACAAGGCGAGGCCTGACTCCTCGGGTGAGTCTGATATGCGAACCGGAGATCCCTGTCGCCCCTGGAGAGAAACATTAGGTCCTGGACACAAGCCTAGATGAGGTCTCTTTTTTCCTGCAGTGACTCGAGAGCAATCCCCAACTCTCCCTCGCAACTCAAATGGAAGACTGGACTTCCCTGGGCCAACAGAAGAGGAAGCCTGAATTTCCCGTTGTAACTCAAGAATCCCGCCACAACTCGAGAAAAACCACATCATTCCCTATTCATCGCAAGATGCGGCCATTGCCGCTACAGCGTCTCAAAAGAAGTCTTACGTTCCATCTTGAAGTGCGATACGGTACTTGGCACCTTTGATGCGACCCCAAAAGTTCCCCAACACACTGGTCTCACTGGAGGGGAACACCGAGGTTCCCGGCATCACCTCATCTGTGCCCCTTCTCCCCTCCTGATCGAGACAGGAGGGTCGATTCCCCTGCTTTGTCTGCAAGGGGTTCCGACCTTCGCAGCGCACCTCAGGATGAGGCCGGTCTCACGAGGAAATTCGAGACGAACCACGTGGGTGGTGCCACATGCCGAACGCCCCCGATGCCCCGGTCCGCTCTTGAGAAGGCCCTGAGGCCCGGACCCCTCTTCGAAGGCAACCCTGTGGGTGAAGGCACAACACGAAGGGGTACTGACATCCCCATGCATAGTATGGAAAAACACGCAGATTCCAAACACAGATCGACAAGTGTCCTGTCATCCCTTGAAGAACTAGAGAGGCATGCGGAGTTCCTTTCCTCCACACAAGAGAAGGCCTGACTCTCCTTTCCCAACTCTGCAGGGACCGTGCGATCGGAGTCAGAAATGTAGATGAAACCTGACGTTCCTGCATCAACTCGAAATGAGGCCCTGTTCCATTGTGCCATACCCAGTGGAGTTCCGAGAGGCCCCTCCCAAATCCACAGTATCCCTGATTCTCAGAGGCACCCTCAGAAGTTCTCTGCGGTCACTGGCACAAGTCGAGTGAACCCAGGGTTTCCTGCTGCATTCTGAGCAAGACCTCGAGAGACCTTCTTTACCGCATCTTGAGGCCCGATACCCTACCATGACTGGAGAGCAATGACGCATTCCCCTCGCCACGCCCATTGAAACCTAACTTCCCTGGCGCCACACGAGAGGCTCCCTGCGCTCCCCGTCCTACCTCATGAAAACCCCACACTGGCACCGCCGCTCGAGAAAACTCACGAGACGCCCCCATCATCGTAAGATGAGGGCCTTCTTTTCCTACATGACCTAGAGAGCAATCCCGAGTCCACTCTCCAAACTCCACTGGAGGCCTGACTCCCTTTAGGCCACTCAGTAGCCTCCAAGAGATACACGTCGCTACTCTAGAGGAGAGCGGAGTCCGTTGCTTCCCCTCGAGCAGAGGCCTGACTACTTGGGTGAGTCTGGAATGGGATCCCGAGATCCGTGTCGCCCCTGTAGAGGAAAACTCGGTCCTGGACACAAGCCTAAATGAGGTCTTTTTTGTCCTGCATTGACTCAAGTGCAATCCCCAGCTCTCCCTCCCAACTCGAATGGATGATTGGACTTCCCTGGGCCAACACAAGAGGAAGCCTGTATTCCCCGTTGTAATTCGAGAATCCCACGGCAACTGGAGAAAAACAACGTGGCTCCTCCGTCATCGAAATATGAGGCCCCTGTCAGCTATAGCGTCTCCAGGGAAGTCCCATGTTCCGTCTTGAAGTGTGAAACGGTAGTTGGCACCCTTGATGAGACCCCCAAATTTCCCTGACACCCCGGTCTCACTCGAGGAGAACATGGAGGTTCCCAGCACCGCTTCAGCTGAGCCTCTTCTCCCCTCCTGATGGCGACAGGAGGGTCGATTCCCCTGCTTTGTCTGGAAGGGGTTCCCAGACTTCCCGGCGAACCTCAGGATGAGGCCAGTCTCACGAGGGAAGTCGAGACGTAGCCTCGTGGGTTGTGCCACATGCCGAAAGACCCCGATTTCCTGGTCCGCTATTGATAAGATCCCGATGCCTGGTCACCTCTTCGAAGGTAACCCTGTGGATGAAGGCACAACACGAAGGGGCACTGACACCCCTCTGCATCGTCCCCCAAAACCGCAGGTTCCACATACAACTCGACAGGTGGCCTGTCATCCCATGAACAACTCGAGAGGCAAGCGGAGTTCCATTACTCCACACAAGACGAGGTCTGACTCTCCTGTCCCAACTCTGCAGGGACCCTGCTATCCGAGTCAGAAATGGAGAGGAACCCTGACGTTACTGCCTCAATCCGAGATTAGGTCCTCTTCAATTGCACCAGTCCCTGTGATGTCCCGAGAAGCCCCTCTCAACTCCACAGTATCCCTGACTTCTCAGAGGAACCCCGCTAAGCTCCCTGAGGTCATGGGCACAAGTCGAGGGAACCCAGGGTTTCCTGCCACACCCCGAGAAAGACCTCGAGAGTTCTTCTTCGAAGCGTCTTGAGGCTTGATTCCCCTACCATGACTCGAGAGCAATGAGGCGCTCCCCCACGCCACGTCCATGGAGACCTGACTTCCGTGGCACCACAGGAGTCTCCCTGAGCTCCCCGTCCTATCTCGTGAGAAACCCCAACCAGGCACTGCACCTTGAGAAAACCCACGAGACGCCCCCGTCATCGCGAGATGAGGGCCTTCTTTTCCTGCATGGCCTAGAGAGCAATCCCGAGTCCTCTCTCCAAACTCCACAGGAGGCTTAACTCCATTTAGGCCACTCTTGGGCTCCAAGGGATACCCGTCGCGACTCGAGAGGAGAGCGGAGTCCATTCATTCCCTTCGTGACGAGGCCTGACTCCCCGGGTGAGTCTGGAATGCAACCCCGAGATCCCTGTCGCCCCTGGAGAGAAAAACTCGGTCCTGGACACAAACCTAGATGAGCTCTATTTTGCCCTGCAGTGACTCGAGAGCAATCTCCAGCTCTCACTTGCAACTCGAATGGAAGATTGGACTTCCCTGGGCCAACACAAGAAGAAACCTGTATTCCCCATCGTAACTCAAGAATCCTGCCACAACTCGAGAAAAAACACGTGGGTCCCCCGTCAGCGCTAGATGAGGCCCTTGCCCACTACAGCGTCTAAAGAGAAGTCCCAGGTTCCGTCTTGAAGTGCGAAACGGTACTTGGCACCCTTGATGCAACGCGAAAAGTTACCCGACTTTCACTCAAGGAGAGCACCGAGGTTCCCGGCACTACTTCATCTGAGCCCTTTCTCTCCTCCTGATCCCGAAAGGAGGGTCGATTCCCCTGCTTTGTTTGGAAAGGGTTCCCGGACTTTCCTGCGCGCCTCAGGATGAGGCCGGTCTCATGAGGAAATTCGAGACGTAGCCTCGTGGGTGGTGCAACATGCTGAAAGAACCCAATTTCCCGGTCCGCACTTGAGGAGAACCCGATGCCCGGACACCTCTTCGAAGGCAACCCTGTGGATGAAGGCACAACAGGAAGGAGCACTGACGCCCCCATGCATCTCCGAAAAACCCGCAGGTTCCACACACATCACGAAAAGTGGTGTCATCCTTGAACAACTTGAGATGTAAGCGGAGTTCCATTCCTCCGCAGAACACGAGACCTGACACTCCTGAGCAAACTCAACAGGGACCCTGCGATCTGAGTCAGATCCGGCCTCCAGGAAGTCAGGAGCAGAACCCTGAGGTTCCTGCCTGAACTCGAGATGAGGCCCACTTCCATTGCACCAAACCCAGAGGAGTCCCGAGAGGCCTCTCCCAAATCCACAGTATCCCTGACTTCTCAGAGGCACCCTGAGACGCTCCCTGAGGTCACCGGCACAAGTCAAGGGAACCCAGGGTTTCCTGCCGCAACCCTAGAAAGACATCGAGAGTTCTTTTTCTACCCGTCATGAGGCCCGATTCCCCTACCCTGACTTGAGAGCAATGACGCGCTCCCACTTGCCCCGCCAATGGAGACCTGACTTCCCTGTTGCCACACGAGAGGCTACCTGAACTCCCCGTCGTACCTCGTGAGAAACCCCACACTGGCGCCGCAGCTCGAGAAAACCCACGAGACGCCCCCGTCATCTCGAGATGTGGGCCTTCTTTTCCTGCATGGCCTGGAGAGCAATCCCGAGTCCTCTCTCCAAACTGAAGAGGAGGGTTGACTCCCTTTAGACCACTCAGTGGGCTCCAAGAGATACGCGTCGCTACTCGAGAGGAGAGCCGAGTCCTTTGCTTCCCCTCGAGACGAGGCCTAACTCCCTGGGTGAGTCTGTAATGCAAACCCGAGATCCCTGTCGCCCTTGGAGAGGATCATTGGGTCCTGAACACAAGGCTAGATGAGGTCGCTTTTGCCCTGCAGTAACTCGAGAGCACTCCCCAGCTTTCCCTCGCAACCCGAATGGAATATTGGACCTCCCTGGGCCAACACAAGAGGAAGCCTGAATTCCCAGTAGTAATTCGAGAATTCCACCTCAACTTGAGAAAAACCACGTGGTTTCCCCTTCATTGCAAGATGAGGCCCTTGCCCGCTCCAGCGTCTCAAGAGTAATCCCACGTTCTGTCTTCAAGTGCGAAATGATATTTGGCACCCTTAATGCTACCCCAAAAGTTCCCCGACATACGGGTCGCACTCGAGGGGAACACCGAGGTTCCTGGCACCACTTCATCTGAGCCCCTTCTCCCCTCCTGATCGCGAAAGGAGGGTCGATTCACCTGCTTTGTCTGCAAGGGGTTCCTGACCTTCTCCACGCACCTCAGATGAGGCTGTCTCACGAGGAAATTCGAGACGTAGCCTCGATGGTGGTGCCACATGCCGAAAGACCGCGATTTCCCGATCCGCTCTTGATAAGAACGCGATGCCCAGACACCTATTCGAAGATAGTGTGGATGAAGGCACAACACGAAGGGGCACTGACACCCCCGTGCATCGTCCGGAAAAGACCGCAGGTTACTCATACAGCTCAACAAGTGCCTGTCACCCAGTGAACAACTCGAGAGGCAAGCGGAGGTCCATTCCTGCACACAAGACAAGGCCTGACTCACCTCTCCCAACTATGCAGGGGGCTGCGATTGGAATCAGAAATGGAGAGGAACCCTGAGGTTCCTGCCTCCCCTCGAGATGAGGCCCCCTTCCATTTCACCAAACCCAGTGGAGTCCCGAGAGGTCTTTCCCAACTCCACAGTATCCCTGACTTCTCAGAGGCACCCGGAGAATCTCCCTGAGGTCACCGGCACAAGTCGAGGGAACTCAGGTATTCTTGCCAAGACCCGAGAGAGATCTTGAGAGTCCTTCTTCAATGCATCTAGAGGCCTGATTCCCCTACCATGACTCGAGAGCAATGACGCGCTCCCCCTCGCCACACGCATCGAGACCTAACTTCCCTGGCGCCACACAAGAGGCTCCCTGAGCTCCCCGTCGTACCTCCTGAGAAACCAACACAGGCGCTGCAGCTCGGTAAAACCACTGAGACCCCCCCCCCCCCAGTCATCGTGAGATGAGGGCCTTCTTTTCCTGCATGTCCTGGAGTGCAATCCCGAGTCCTCTCTCCAAACTCCAGAGGAGGCTTGACTCCCTTTAGTCCACTCAGTGGGCTCCAAGAAATACGCGTCGCGACTCGAGAAGAGAGATAAGTCCTTTGTTTCCCCTCGAGACGACGCCTGACTCCTGGGTGAGTCTGGAATGCAACCCCAAGATCCCAGTCACCCCTTGAGAGGAACATTAGGTCCTAGACACAAGCCTGGATGAGGTTTCTTTTGCCCTGCAGTGACTCGAGCGCAACCCCCAGCTCTCCCTCGCAACTCGAATGGAAGATTGGGCTTCCCTGGGCCAACACAAGAGGAAGCCAGAAATCCCCTTCGTAACTCGAGAATCCCGCCGCAACTCGAGAAAAACCACGTGTTTCCAACGTCATCCCAAGATGAGGCCCTTGCTGCTATGGCCTCTCAAGAAAAGAACCACGTTCCGTCTTGAAGTGCGAAACGGTACTTTGCACCCTTGATGCGACACCAAATGTTCCTGGACACGCCGGTCTCACTCGACAGGAACACCTAGGTTCCCGCACCACTTCATCTGAGCACCTTCTCCCCTCCTGTTCGAGACAGGAGGGTCTATTCCCCTGCTTTGTTTGGAAGGGGTTCCCCACATTCCCGGTGCACCTCAGGATGAGACCGGTCTCACGAGGAAATTCGAGACATAGCATCGGGGGTGGTGTCACATGCCGAAATACCCCGATTTCCCGGCCCACTCTTGAGAAGAACCCGATGCCCGGACACCTCTTCGAAGGCAACCCTGTGGACGAAGGCACAAAACGAAGGGTCACTGACACTCCCGTGCATCATTCGGTAAAAGCCGCAGGTTCCACACACAGCTCGACAAGAGGCCTGTCATCCCATGAACAACTCGAGAGGCAAGCAGAGTTCCATTCCTCCACTCAAGACGAGGCCTGACTCTCCGGTCCCAACTCTGAAGGGACCCTGCGATCAGAGTCCGAAATGGAGAGGAACCCTGAAGTTCCTGACTCCACTCGAGATGAGGCCCTCTTCCATTACACCAAAAACAGTGGAGGCCCGAGAGGCCCCTCCCAAATCCACAGTATCGCGACTTCTCAGAGGCACCCTTAGAAGCTCCCTGAGGTCACCGGCACAAGTCGAGGGAACACAGGGTTTCCTGACGCAACCCGAGAAAGACCTCGAAAATCCTCCTTCACGCGTCTTGAATCCCGATTCCCCTACCATGACTCGAGAGCAATGACGCGTTCCCCCTCGAAACTCGCATGGAGACTTGACTTCCCTGGCGCCACACGAGAGGCTCCCTGAGCTCCCCGTCATACCTCGTGAGAAATCCCACACTGGCTCCCCAGCTCGAGAAAACCCACGAGACGCCTCCGTCATCGCGAGATGAAGGCCTTCTTTTCCTGCATGGCCTGGAGAGCAATCTCGAGGCCTCTCTTCAAACTCCACAGGAGGCCTGACTCCCTTTAGGCCACTCTGTGGGCTCCAAGAGATACCCATTGGGACTCGAGAGGAGAGCGGAATTCTTTGCTTCCCCTATATACCAGGCCTGACTCCTCAGGTGAGTCTGGAATGCAACCCCGAGATCCCTGTCGCCCCTGGAGAGGAACATTAGGTCCTAGACACAAGCATAGATGAGGTCTCATTTGCCCTGAAGTGACTCGAGAGCAATCCCCTGCTGTCCCTCGCACCTCGAATGGAAGAATGGACTTCCCTGGGACAACACAAGAGGAAACCTGAATTCCCCATCGTAATTCGAAAATCCCGCCGCAACTCGAGGAAAACCACATGGTTCCCCCGTCATCGCAAGATGAGGCCCTTGCCAGCTACAGCGTCTCAGGAGAAGCCCCACGTTCCATCTTGAAGTTTAAAACGATAATTGGCAACCTTGATGTTACCACAAAAGTTCCCCGACACCCTGGTCTCACTCGAGGGGAACACCAAGGTTCGGTGCACCGCTTGTTCTGAGCCCCTTATCCCCTCCTGATCGCGATGGGAGGGTCGATTACCCTGCTTTGTCTGGAAGGGGTTCCGGACCTTCCCGGCGCACCTCAGGATGAGGCCGGTCTCACGAGGAAATTCGAGACGTAGCCTTGTGGTTGGTGCCACACGCCGAAAGACCCCGATTTCCCTGTCTGCTCTTGATAAGAACCCAATGCTAGGACACCTCTTCGAAGGCAATCCTGTGGACGAAGGCACAAAACGAAGGGGTCTGACACCCTCCTGCATCGTTGGAAAAGCCCGCAAGTTCCACATACAGATCGACAAGTGGCCTGTCACCCCGTGAACAACTCGAGAGGCAAGAGGAGTTAAATTCCTCCACACAAGACGAGGCCTGACTCTCCTGTCCCAACTCTGCATGGACACTGAGATCCGATTCAGAAATGGAGAGGAACCATGAGGTTCCTGCCTCAACTCGAGATAAGGCCCTCTTCTACTGCACCAAACCCAGTGGAGTTCGGAGCGGCCCCTCCCAACTGCACAGTATCCCTGACTTCTCAGAGGCACCCTGAGAAGCTCCCTGAGGTCACGGGCATAAGTCGAGGGAACCCAGGGTTTCCTGCCGTAACCTGAGAAAAATCTCGAGAGTCCTTCTTCACGTGTCTTGAGGCCCGATTCCCCTACCATGACTGGAGAAAAATGACGCGCTCCCCCTCGCCACGCGCATGAAGATCTGACTTCCCCGGCACCACATGAGAGTCTCCCTGAGCTCCCCATCGTACCTCGTGAGAAACCCCACACTGGCGCCGCAGCTCGAGAAAACCCACGAGACGCCCCTGTCATGGTGAAATGAGGGCCTTCTTTCCTGCATGACCTGAAGAGCAATCCCGAATCCTCTCTCCAAACTCCAAAGGAGGCTTGACTCCCTTTAGGTCACTCAGTGGGCTCCAAGAGATACGTGTCGATACTCAGGAGGAGAGCGGTGTCCTTTGCTTCCCCTCGAGATGAGGTCTGACTACCAGGGTGAGTCTGGAATGCAACCCTGGATCCCTGTCGCCCCTGGAGAGGAACCTTAGGTCCTGGACAAAAGCCTAGAGGAGGTCTCTTTGGCCCTGCAGTGACTCAGGCAAAACCCCTAGCTTTCCCTTGCAACTCGAATGGAAGATTGGCCTTTCTGAGCCAACACAAGAGGAAGCCTGAATTTCCAGTTGTAATTTGAGAAACCCGCCGCAACTCGAGAAAAATCACGTGGTTCCCTGTATTGCAAGATGAGGCCCTTGCCCCCTACAGCGTCTCAAGAGAAGTCTCACATTCCGTCTTGAAGTGCAAAACAGTACTTGGCACCCTTGATGCGACCCCAAAAGTTCCCCTATATACCGATCTCACTAGAGGGGACACTGAAGTTCCCGGCACCACTTCATCTGAGGCCTTTCTCCTCTCATGATCGCGATAGGAGGGTCGATTCCACTGCTTTGTCTCGAAGGGGTTCCCGACCTTCCCGGCGCACCTCAGGATGAGGCCGGTCTCACGAGGAAATTCGAGACGTAGCCTCGAGGGCCATACAACATGCCGAAAGACCCCGATTCCATGGTCCACTTTTGATCAAAACCAGACTCCTGGACACCTCTTCGAAGGCAAGCCTGTGGATGAAGGCACAACACGTAGGGGCACTGACACCCCGTGCATCTTCCGGAAAAACCCGCAGGTTCTCACACAGCTCCACAAGTGGTCTGTCACCTCGTGAACAACTCGAGAAGCAAGCGGAGTTCCATTCCTCCACACAAGACGATGCCTGACTCTCCTGTCACAACTCTAGGGACCTTGCGCACCGAGTCAGAAATGGAGAGGAAGCCTGAGGTTCCTGCCTCCACTCAAGACGAGGCCTTTTCCATTGCCGCAAAACCAGAGGAGTCCCGAGAGGCCCGTCCCAAATCCACAGTATGCCTGGCTTCTCAGAGGCACCCTGAGAAGCTCCCTAAGGTCACCGGCAGAAGTCGACGGAACCCAGGGTTTCCTGCCGCAACCTGAGAAAGACCTTGAGAGTCCTGCTTTAACGTATCTTGAGGCCCGATTCCCGTACCATATCTCGAGAGCAATGACGCGCTCCCCCTTGCCATGCGCATGGAGACCTGACTTCCCTGGCGCCACACGAAAGGCTCTCTGAGCTTCCCGTCGCACCTCGTCAGAAACCGCACACTGGCACCACAGCTCGAGAAAACCAACAAGACGCCCCTGTCATCGCGAGATGAGGATCTTCTTTTCCTGCATGGCCTGGAGAGCAATCCCGAGTCCTCTCTCCAAACTCCACAGGGGGCTTGACTCCCTTTAGGCCACTCAGTGGGCTCCAAGAGACACCTGTGGTGACTCAAGAGGAGAGCGGGGTCCTTTGCTTCCCCTCGAGTCGAGCTCTGACTCCCAGGATGCTTCTGGAATGCAAACCCGAGATCGCTGTCGGCCCTGGAGAGGAATATTAGGTCCTGGACACAAGCTTAGATGAGGTCTCTTTTGCCCTGCAGTGACTCAAGAGCAAACCCCAGCTCTCCCTCGAAACTCGAATGGAAGATTGGACTTCCCTGGGCCAACACAAGAGGAAGCCTGAATTCCCTGTCGTAACTCGAGAATCCCGCCGCACCTTGAGAAAAACCACGTGATTCCCCCGTCATCCCAAGATGAGGCCCTTGCCCTCTACAGCGTGTCAAGTGAAGCCCCAAGTCCGTATTGAAGTGCAAAACGGTACTTGGCACCCTTGAAGCGACCCCAAAAGTTTCCCGACACACCGGTCCCACTCGAGGGGAACACCGAGGTTCCCGGCACGACTTCAACTGAGCCCTTTCACTCCTCCTGATCGCGACAAGATGGTCGATTCCCCTGCTTTGTCTGGAAGGGGTTCCCGATCTTCATGGCGCACCTCAGGATGACACCAGTCTAACGAAGAAATTCGAGACGTAGCCTCATGGATGGTGCCACGTTCTGAAAGACCCCGATTTCCTGCTCCGCTATTGATAAGAACCCGATGTCCAGACACCTCTTTGAAGGCAACCCTGTGGATGAAGGCACAACACGAAGGGGCACTGACCCCCTCATGCATCTTACGGAAAAAACCGAAGGTTCCACTCACAGCTCAACAAATGGTCTGTTATCCTGTGAACAACTCGAGAGGCAAGTGGAGTTCCATTCGTCCACACAAGACGAGGCCTGACTCTCCTGTCCCAATTCTTCAGGGACCCTGTGGTCGGAGTTTTAAATGGAGAGGAACCCTTAGGTTCCTGCCTCAACTCGAGATGAGAACCTTTGCTATTGCACCAAACCCAGTGGAGTTCCGAGAGCCCCTCCCAAGTCCACAGTATGCCTGACTTCTCAGAGGCACCCTGAGAAGCTCCCTAGGTCACCGGTACAAGTCGAGGGAACCCAGGGTTTCCTGCCACAACCTGAGAAAGACCTTGAGACTCCTTCTTCAACGCGTCTTGAGTCCCGATTTCCCTACCATGACTCGAGAGCATTTATGGGCTCCCCCTCATCACACGCATAGACACCTGACTTTCCTGGCGCCACATGAGAGGCTCCCTGAGATCCCCATTGTACCTCGTGAGAAAATTCATACTTGCGCCCCAACTCGAGAAAGCCCACAAGACGCCCCCGTCATTGCGAGCTGAGGGCCTTCTCTTCCTGTATGGCCTGGAGAGCAATCCCGAGTCCTCTCTCCAACTCCACAGGAGGCTTGACTCCCTGGAGGCCACTCAGTGGGCTCCAAGAGATACCTATCGCGACCCAGGAGGATATCAGAATCCTTTGCTTCCCCTCGAGCCGAGGCCTGACTCACTGGGTGAGTCTGGAATGTGTCCCCGTGATCCCTATCGCCCCTGGAGAGGAACATTAGGTCCTGGACACAAGCCTAGATGAGGTCTATTTTGACCTGCCGTGACTCGAGAGCAATTCCCACCCAGCTCTCTCTGGCAACTCGAATGGAAGAATGGACTTCCCTGGGCCAACAGAAGAGGAAGCCTGAATTCCCCGTCGTAAGTCAACAATCCCATCGCAACTCGAAAAAAACCACGTGGTTTCCCCTTCATCACAAGATGAGGCCCTTGCCCACCACAGCGTCTCAAGAGAAGTCCCACGTTTCGTCTTGAAGTTTGAAACAGTATTTGGCAAGCTTCATGAGACCCCAAAAGTTCCCTGACATACCAGTCTCACTCAAGGGGAACACCGAGGTTCCCGGCACCACTTCATCTGAGCCCCTTCTCCCCTCCTGATCGCGACAGGAGGGTCGATTAACCTGCTTTGTCTGGAAGGCTTTCCCCACCTTCCAGGGGCACCTCAGCATGAGGCCCGTCTCATGAGGAAATTCGAGACGTAGCCTCGTGTGTGGTGCCGCATTCCAAAAGACCCCGATTTCCTGGTCCGCTCTTGATAAGAACCTGATGCCCACACACCACTTCGAAGGCAACCCTGTGGATGAAAGCACATCACGAAGGGGCACTGACACCGCCGTGCATTGTCAGGAAAAAACCGCAGGTTCCACACACAGCTCGACAAGTGGCCTGTCACTCCTTGAACAACTTGAGAGGCAAGCGGAGTTCCATTCCTCCACACAAGACGAGGCCTGACTCTCCTGTCCCAACTCTGCAAGGACCCTGCGATCTGAGTCCGAAATGGAGAGGAACCCTGAGGTTCCTTCCTGATCTCAAGATTAGGCCCTCTTCCATTGCAGCAAACCCAGTGGAGTCCCGAGAGGCCTCTCCCAGCTCCATAGTATACCTGACTTCTCAGAGGCACCCTGAGAAGCTACCTGAGGTCACAGGCACAAGTCGAGGGAACCCAGGGTTTCCTGCCGCAACCCGAGAAAGACCTCGAGCGTCCTTTTTCATTGTGTTGAGCCCTGATTCCTCTACCATGACTCGAGAGCAATGACGTGCGCCCCCTCGCCACTCGTATGGAGACTTGACTTCCCTGACACCACACGAGAGGCTCCCTGAGCTTCCGGTCGTACCTTGTGAGAAACCCCACACTGGCACCGCAGCTCCAGAAAAACCACGAGACTCCCCCGACATCACGAGATGAGGGCCTTCTTTTCCTGCATGGCCTGGAGAGCAATCCCGCGTGCTCTCTCCAAACTCCACAAGAGAGGAGCCAAGATTGCTGAGGAGTAGGACGGGGAGAACTCTTTTCCTCCCCAAACAATTTCATCAAAAGAGCATTTAAACGTCGAGTAAATTCCACAATACAACTTATGAATGCTGCCAGAGGACATCAGGCACCCAGAAAAGCACCCCAACTCTTGGAAAGTAGGTAGGAAAAAGTATAAAAGACAAAAAAAGAGACAAAAGAGGGAGGGAGGGATTTCCGTCCCGGGAAGATAGTCTTAAAAAGAGAAAAGTTTCCAAACACCAGGAAAGCTTTTCACTGCCAAATCTTTGCCAAGCTTTGGAAGCACAAAGGGCAACATAAGGGGGATAAAAATAAATAAACAATTAAAACTAGCAGACTGCAAGCCCTACGGTAACTCCCCCAGCCGCGAAGCAGTGCAGACGCCTGCTCACACCATTAGCAAGCAGGGGCTGGGCAGGGAGGCGCGGCGCGGGCTGCATCGCTTAGAGTAAGAATCTGGCCTGAATACCCTGAGCGCTATCTGAACGAAATAACTTGGGCTAGCAAACCAGACTCTGGGATATCTACCACGCAAAAAGCCAGCCCTAACCTAAGACACCGCCAGGCCCACGCACAGAACAAAGGACTGAACAGAGATAGCCGGCTGCACACCTTCCCCCTCCGGTGACAGGCAGCCAGAGCCGGAAGGGGGCAATTGCAGCCCCAGGGAGACATTATCTATAAAACTGTAAGCAGGCTTCTTTGCTAACTAAAACTTCTTGGGGATCTGGACGGTCAACATCTGCCTGAGAAAGTGCGCCTGTTTTACACCCAGATAACCGAGTGGTGGGGAGGCGATAAGTCACAACATTGGCGCTCGCCAAACACCTCATCACCTGAGCTGCTCGGACCTGGGAAGAGCACAAAACGCAGGCCGAACTGAGTCTGTGCCTCTGAGGACTACCCGAGTGCCTGAACCTGAGCGGCTTGGACCTGGGAGTGCATGCAGCCCAGGGCCAGCCTCGGATTGTTCCCGGTGGAACAACCTAGAGCCCGAGCAGTGTGGGCAGGAAGGCTACACGCGCCGTGAGCGGGGGCAGACCCAGTGTGGCTGAGGCACTGCGAGCGCACGCCAGTGTTATTTGTTTGCAGCATCACTCCCTCCCTCCCTCCCCACAGCGCAACTGAACAAGTGAGCCTAAAAAAAAAAAGTGTCCTCCACCGTCCCCTTTGTGTCAGGGCGTAAACCAGACACTGAAGAGACCAGCAAACAAAAGAAGCTATAACAGAGGGAAACGCCTTGGAAGCTACAGGCAATAGATTAAAACCCTGTGGTTATTAGGACTACATAGGAAGGCGCCTATAGATCTTGAGAAATATAAGTCGGACCAAGGAACTAGCCAAAAATGAACCGAACCCACGATACTCACAACAAAACCAGAGAAAGTCCTAGATATATTTTTATGATCATTCTTTCTTTTTTTTAATTTTTTTAATTTTAAGTCCTCTATTGTTCATTTAATTTTCACTTTTATAACCTATTACTTTGCAAAAAAAAGACCCTATTTTTTTCTTCTTCAGCAAACTTCATATATATATATTTATATATATATATATATATAATAATTTTTTGACCTTGTTTTTTTGTTTTGTTTTTTTTTCTTCTTTTCTTTAACATTGTATTTTTGAAATTCCAAACTGTACTCTAGATTTTTAATTTATGCTTTTTGATATTTGATATCAATTTTGTACCTGTAGTTTCTTTATAATTTTTGCGACATTGCTTGCTTTTGTTTGTTTGTTTTCTCTTTAGTTTTCTTCTTCCTTTTTTTTAACATTGTATTTTTGAAATTCCAAACTCTACTCTAGATTTTTAATTTTTGCTTTTTGGTATTAGTTATCAATTTTGTACCTGTATTTTCTTGATAATTTTTGCGACCATGTTTGTTTTTCTTTGTTCGTTTTTTCTCTCTTTCTTTTCCTTCTTCTTTTCTTTAACATCGTATTTTTGAAATTCCAAACTCTACTCTAGATTTTTAATTTTTGCTTTTATGTATTTGTTACCAATTTTGTACCTTTAAGAACCCAATCTTCAGTACCCATTTTTCACTAGGGAGCGAGATTACTGGCTTGACTGCTCTCTCTCCCTTTGGACTCTCCTTTTTCTCCACCAGGTCGCCTGTGTCTCCTCCCTAACCCCTCTCTACTCTACCCAACTCTGTGAATTTCTGTGTATTCCAGACGGTGGAGAACATTTAGGGAACTGATTACTGGCTGGATCTGTCTCCCTCCTTTTCATTCCCCCCTTTTATCCTTCTGGCCACCTCTGTCTCCTTCCTCCTTCTTCTTGTCTCTGTATAACTCTGTGAACATCTCTGAGCGGTCCAGTTGTGGAGTGCACATAAGGAAGTGACTACTGGCCAGCCCACTCTCTCCACTATTGATTCCACCTCATCTCATTTGGGTCACCTCTAACTCCCTCCTCCCTCTTCTCTTCTCCATGTAACGCTGTGAACCTTTCTGAGTGGCCCTCACAGTAGAGAAACTTTTCTTCTTTAACGTAGATGTTTTATCAATGGTGCTGTATAGAAGCAGAAGTTTTGAAACTACTGTAAAAGTAAGACAGATAACTGGAAGCAGGAGGCTTAAGTCCAAACCCTGCCTCCAGGGAACTCCTGACTCCAAGGAACATTAATTGACAGGAGCTCATCAAATGCCTCCATACCGACACTGAAATCAAGCACCACACAAGGGCCAACAAGTTCCAGGGCAAGACATACCAAGCAAATTCTGCAGTAACAAAGGAACGCAGCCCTGAGCTTCAAGATACAGGCTGCCCAAAGTCACCCCAAAGCCACAAACATCTCATAACTCATTACTGGGCACTTCATTGCACTCCAGAGAGAAGAAATACAGCTCCACCCACCAGAACATGGACACAAGCTTCCCTAACCAGGAAACCTTGACAAGACACCTGTACAAACCCACACACAACGAGGAAATGCCAGAGTAAAGAACTCCACAAACTGCCAGAATACAGAAAGGACACCCCAAACTCAGCAATTTAAACAAGATGAGACAGAGGAATACCCAGCAGATAAAGGAACAGGATAAATGCCCACCAAACCAAACAAAAGAGGAAGAGATAGGGAATCTACCTGATAAAGAATTCCGAGTAAGGATAGTGAAATGGATCTAAAATCTTGAAATTAAAATGGAATCACAGATAAATAGCCTGGAGACAAGGATTGAGAAGATGCAAGAAAGGTTTAACAAGGACCTAGAAGAAATAAAAAAAGAGTCAATATATAATGAATAATGCAATAAATGAAACTAAAAACACTCTGGAGGCAACAAATAGTAGAATAACAGAGGCAGAAGGTAGGATTAGTGAATTCGAAGATAGAATGGTAGAAATAAATGAATCAGAGAGGATAAATGAAAAACGAATTAAAAGAAATGAGCACAATCTCAGAGACCTCCAGGACAATATTAAACGCTACAACATTCGAATCATAGGGGTCCCAGAAGAAGAAGACAAAAAGAAAGACCGTGAGAAAATACTTGAGGAGATAATAGTTGAAAACTTCCCTAAAATGGGGAAGGAAATAATCACTCAAGTCCAAGAAACCCAGACAGTCCCAAACAGGATAAAGCCAAGGCGAAACCCCCCAAGACACATATTAATCACATTAACAAAAATCAAACACAAAGAACAAATATGAAAAGCAGCAAGGGAAAAACAACAAATAACACACAAGGGAATTGCCATAAGGATAACAGCTGATCTTTCAATAGAAACTCTTCAAGCAAGGAGGGAATGGCAAGACATACTTAAAATGATGAAAGAAAATAACCTACAGCCCAGATTATTGTACCCAGCAAGGATCTCATTCAAGTATGAATGAGAAATCAAAAGCTTTTCAGACAAGCAAAAGCTGAGAGAATTCTGCACCACCAAACCAGCTCTCCAACAAATACTAAACAGGAAACACAAAAACGGTGTATAAATTCGAACCCCAAACAATAAAGTAAATGGCAATGGGATCATACTTATCAGTAGTTACCTTAAACGTAAATGGGTTGAATGCTCCAACCAAAAGACAAAGACTGGCTGAATGGATACAAAAACAAGACCCCTACATATGTTGTCTACAAGAGACCCACCTCAAAACAGGGGATACATACAGACTGAAAGTGAAGGGCTGGAAAAAGATTTTCCATGCAAATAGGGACCAAAAGAAAGCAGGAGTAGCGATACTCATGTCAGATAAAATAGACTTTAAAACAAAGGCTGTGAAAAGAGACAAAGAAGGTCACTACATAATGATCAAAGGATCAATCCAAGAAGAAGATATAACAATTATAAATATATATGCACCCAACGTGGGAGCACCACAGTATGTAAGACAAATGCTAACAAGTATGAAAGGAGAAATTAACACTAACACAATAATAGTTGGAGATTTTAATACCCCACTCACACCTATGGATAGATCAACTAAACAGAAATTTAACAAGGAAACACAAACTTTAAATGATACAATAGACCAGTTAGACCTAATTGATATCTATAGGACAATTCATCCCAAAACAATGAATTTCAACTTTTTCTAAAGTGCACATGGAACCTTCTCCAGGATAGATCACATCCTGGGCCATAAAGCTAGCATTGGTAAATTCGAAAAAATAGAAATCATTCCAAGCATCTTTTCTGACCACAATGCAGTAAGATTAGATCTCAATTACAGGAGAAAAACTATTAAAAATTCCAACATATGGAGGCTGAACAACACGCTGCTGAATAACCAACAAATCACAGAAGAAATCAAAAAAGAAATAAAAATTTGCATAGAAACGGATGAAAATGAAAACAGAACAACCCAAAACTTGTGGGACACGGTAAAAGCAGTCCTAAGGGGAAAGTTCATAGCAATACAGGCACACCTCAGGAAACAAGAAAAAAGTCAAATAAATAAACTAACTCTACACCTAAAGCAACTAGAAAAGGAAGAAATGAAGAACCCCAGGGTTAGTAGAAGGAAAGAAATCTTAAAAATTAGAGCAGAAATAAATGCAAAAGAAACAAAAGAGACCATAGCAAAAATCAACAAAACCAAAAGCTGGTTCTTTGAAACGATAAATAAAATTGACAAACCATTAGCCAGACTCATCAAGAAACAAAGGGAGAAAAATCAAATCAATAAAATTAGAAATGAAAATGGAGAGATCACAACAGAAAACACAGAAATACAAAGGATCATAAGAGACTACTATCAACAATTATATGCCAATAAAATGGACAACGTGGAAGAAATGGACAAATTCTTAGAAAAGTACAACTTTCCAAAACTGGACCAGGGAAGAAATAGAAAATCTTAACAGACCCATCACAAGCACGGAAATGGAAACTGTAACCAAAAATCTTCCAGCCAACAAAAGCCCAGGTCCAGATGGCTTCACAGCTGAATTCTACCAAAAATTTAGAGAAGAGCTAACACCTATCCTGCTCAAACTTTTCCAGAAAATTGCAGAGGAAGGTAAACTTCCAAACTCATTCTATGAGGCCACCATCAGCCTAATACCAAAACCTGACAAAGATCCCACAAAAAAAGAAAACTACAGGCCAATATCACTGATGACATAGATGCAAATATCCTTAACAAAATTCTAGCAATCAGAATCCAACAACACATTAAAAAGATCATACACCATGACCAAGTGGGCTTTATCCCAGGGATGCAAGGATTCTTCAATATCCGCAAATCAATCAATGTAATACACCACCTTAACAAATTGAAAAATAAAAACCATATGATTTTCTCAATAGATGCAGAGAAAGCCTTTGACAAAATTCAACATCCATTTATGATAAAAAATCTCCAGAAAGCAGGAATAGAAGGAATATACCTCAACATAATAAAAGCTATATATGACAAACCCACAGCAAACATTATCCTCAATGGTGAAAAATTGAAAGCATTTCCTCTAAAGTCAGGAACAAGACAAGGGTGCCCACTTTCACCATTACTATTCAACATAGCTTTGGAAGTTTTGGCCACAGCAATCAGAGCAGAAAAAGAAACAAAAGGAATCCAAATTGGAAAAGAAGAAGTAAAACTCCCACTGTTTGCAGATGACATGATCCTCTACATAGAAAACCCTAAAGACTCCAGCAGAAAATTACTAGAACTAGCCAATGACTATAGTAAAGTTGCAGGATATAAAATCAACACACAGAAATCCCTTGAATTCCTATACACTAATAATGAGAAAACAGAAAGAGAAATTAAGGAAACAATTTCATTCACCATTGCAACGGAAAGAATAAAATACTTAGGAATATACCTACCTAAAGAAACTAAAGACCTATATATAGAAAACTATAAAACACTGGTGAAAGAAATCAAAGAGGACACTAATAGGTGGAGAAATATACCATGTTCATGGATTGGAAGAATCAATATAGTGAAAATGAGTATACTACCCAAGGCAATTTATAGATTCAATGCAATCCCTATCAAGCTACCAACAGTATTCTTCACAGAGCTAGAACAAATAATTTCACAATTTGTATGGAAATACAAAAAACCTCGAATAGCCAAAGCGATCTTGAGAAAGAAGAATGGAACTGGAGGAATCAACCTACCTGATTTCAGGCTCCGCTACAAAGCCACAGTTATCAAGACAGTATGGTACTGGCACAAAGACAGAAATATAGATTAGTGGAACAAAATAGAAAGCCCAGAGATAAATCCACACACATATGGACACCTTATCTTTGACAAAGGAGGCAAAAATATACAATGGATTAAAGACAATCTCTTTAACAAGTGGTGCTGGGAAATCTGGTCAACCACTTGTAAAAGAATGAAACTAGAACACTTTCTAACACAATACACAAAAATAAACTCAAAATGGATTAAAGATCTAAACGTAAGACCAGAAACTATAAAACTCCTAGAGGAGAACATAGGCAAAACACTCTCTGAAATACATCACAGCAGGATCCTCTATGACCCACCTCCCAGAATATTGGAAATAAAAACAAAAATAAACAAATGGGGCCTAATTAACCTTAAAAGCTTCTGCACATCAAAGCAAACTATTAGCAAGGTGAAAAGACAGCCTTCGGAATGGGAGAAAATAATAGGAAATGAAGCAACTGACAAACAACTAATCTCAAAAATATACAAGCAACACCTACAGCTCAACTCCAGAAAAATAAATGACCCAATCAAAAAATGGGCCAAAGAACTAAATAGACATTTCTCCAAAGAAGACATACAGATGGCTAACAAACACATGAAAAGATGCTCAAAATCACTCATTATCATAGAAATGCAAATCAAAACCACTATGAGGTACCATTTCACGCCAGTCAGAATGGCTGCAATCCAAAAGTCTACAAATAATAAATGCTGGAGAGGGTGTGGAGAAAAGGGAACCCTCTTACACTGTTGGTGGGAATGCAAACTAGTACAGCCACTATGGAGAACAGTGTGGAGATTCCTTAAACAACTGGAAATAGAACTGCCTTATGATCCAGCAATCCCACTGCTGGGCATACACACTGAGGAAACCAGAAGGGAAAGAGACACGTGTACCCCAATGTTCATCGCAGCACTGTTTCTAATAGCCAGGACATGGAAGCAACCTAGATGTCCATCAGCAGATGAATGGATAAGAAAGCTGTGGTACATATACACAATGGAGTATTACTCCGCCATTAAAAAGAATAGAATGAATCAGTTCTAATGAGGTGGATGAAACTGCAGCCTATTATACAGAGTGAAGTAAGCCAGAAAGAAAAACACCAATACAGTATACTAACGCATATATATGGAACTTTGAAAGACGGTAACAATAACCCTGAGTACGAGACAGCAAAAGAGACACTGATGTATAGAAGAGTCTTATGGACTCTGTGGGAGAGGGAGAAGGTGGGAAGATTTGGGAGAATGGCATTGAAACATGTAAAATATCATGTATGAAAAGAGTTGCCAGTCCAGGTTTGATGCATGACACTGGATGCTTGGGGCTAGTGCTCTGGGACGACCCAGAGGGATGCTATGGGGGGGAGGAGGGAGGGTTCAGGATGGGGAGCACATGTATACCTGAGGCGGATTCATTTTGATATTTGGAAAAACTAATACAATTATGTAAAGTTTAAAAATAAAATAAAATTAAAAAAAAAAAATCCACAGGAGGCTTGACTCCCTTTAGGCCACTCAGTGGTCTCCAAGAAATACCCGTCGGGACTCGAGAGCAGAGCAGAGTCCTTTCCTTCCTCTCGAGATAAGGCCTGACTCCTCGGGTGCGTCTAAAATGCAACCCCGAGATCTCTGTCGCCCCTGGAGAGGAACATTAGGTCCCGGACACAAGCTTAGATGAGGTCTCTTTTGCCCTGAAGTGACTCGAGAGCAATCCCTAGCTCTCTCTCGCAACTCTAATGGAAGATTGGACTTCCCTGGGCCAACACAAGAGGAAGCCTGAATTCCCCATCATAACTCGAGAATCCCGCCGAAACTCGAGAAAAACCACATGGTTACCCCGTCATCGCAAGATGAGGCCCTTGCCCGCTACAGCGTCTAAAGAGAAGTCCCAGGTTTCTTCTTGAAGTGTTTTCACAATTCAAGTGTGAAAACTTGGCACCCTTGATGCGATTCCAAAAGTTCCCCAACACCCTGGTCTCTCTCGAGGGGAACACCGAGGTTCCCGGTACGACTTCATCTGAGCCACTTCTCCCCTCCTGATTGCGACTGGAGGGTCGACTCCCGTGTTTTGTCTGGAAGGGGTTCCCAACCTTCCCGGCGCACCTCAGGATGAGGCCGGTCTAACGAGAATATTTGAGACGTAGCTTCATGGGTGGTAACACATGCTGAAAGACCCCGATTCCCCGGTCCGCTCTTGATAAGAACCCGATGCCCGGACACCTCTTCAAAGGCAACCCTGTGGAAGAAGGCACAACACGAAGGGGCACTGACACCCTCGTGCATCGTCCGGAAAAACCCGCAGATTCCAAACACAGTTCGACAAGTTGCCTGTCACCCCATGAATAACTCGAGAGGCAAGCGGAGTTCCATTCCTCCTTACAAGACGAGGCATGACTCTCCTGTCCTAACTCTGCAGGGACCCTGCGATCAGAGTCAGAAATGGAGATGAAACTTGAGGTTCCTGCCTCCACTCGAGATGAGGCCCTCTTCTATTGCACCAAACCCAGTGGAGTCCCGAGAGGGCCCTCCCAACTCCAGGGTATCCCTGACTTCTCAGAGGCACACTGAGAAGCTCCCTGAGGCCACCGGCACTAGTCGAGGGAACCCAGGGTTTACTGCCGTGACCCAAGAAACACCTTGAAAGTCCTTCTTTAACGGTTCTTGAGGCCCAATACACCTTCCATGACTCTAGAGCAATGACGCGCTCCCCCTCGCAATGCGCATGGAGACCTGACTTCCCAAGCGCCACATGAGAGGCTCCCTGAGCTCCCCGTAGTACCTCATGAGAAACCCCACACTGGCGCTGCAGCTCGAGAAAACCCACGAGACGCCCCCTTCATCGCGAGATGATGGCCTTCTTTTCCTGCATGGCCTGGAGAGCAATCACGAGTCCTCTCTCCAAACTCCACAGGAGGCTTGACTCCCTTTAGGCCACTCAGTGGGCTCCAAGAGATACCCGTCGCAACTCGAGAGGAGAGCGGAGTCCTTCGCTTCCCCTCGAGACAAGGACTGACTCCCCGGGTGCATCAGGAAAGCAACCCCGAGATCCCTGTCCCCCCTGGAGACGAACATTATGTCCTGGACACAAGCCTAGATAAGGTCTCTTTTGCCCTGCAGTAACTCAAGCGCAATCCCTAGCTCTCCCTCGCAACTCGAATGGAAGACTGGACTTCCCTGGGCCAACACAAGAGGAAGCCTGAATTTCCTGACCTAACTCGAGAATCCCGCCACAACTCGAGAAAAACGACGTGGTTAACCCGTCACCACAAGATGAGGCCCTTGCCAGCTACAGCGTCTCAAGAGAAGTCTCACGTTCCGTCTTGAAGTTTGAAACGGTACTTAGAACCTTTGATGTGACTCCAAAAGTTCCCCGACATCCCAGTTTTACTCGAGGGGAACATCGAGGTTCCCGGCACCACTTCATCTGAGCCCCTTCTCCCCTCCTGATTGGGACAAGAGGGTCGATTCACTTGCTTTGTCTGAAAGGGTTACCGACCTTCCTGGTGCACCTCAGGTTGAGGTCCGTCTCAAGAAGAAATTCGAGACGTAGGCTTGTGGGTGGTGCCACATGCCGAAAGACCCTGATTTCCTGGTCTGCTCTTGATAAGAACCTGAAGGCTGGATACCTCTTCGAAGGCAACCCTGTGTATGAAGGCAAAAAACAAAGGGGAACTGACACCCCCATGCATCGTCCGGATAAAACCGCAGGTTCCACACACAGCTCGACAAGTGGCCTGTTATCCGGTGAACAACTCGAGAGTCCAGTGGAGTTCCATTCCTCCACACAAGACGAGGCCTGACTCTCCTGTCCTAACTCTGTAGGGACTCTGTGTTCAGAGTCAGAAATGGAGAGCAACCCTGAGGTTCCTGCTTCAAATCGAGATGAGGCCCTCTTCTGACAAGGTCCAGCCTCGGCTGGTCCAGGGTTTTCGAAGGGGAGACAGAGTAGGCGACCTATTGATTTATTTATCAAAGATATAAAGAGTAATAGAATGAGGATAGCTCAGTAGGAAAATTTAGTGGAGAAAAGAAGCTGAGTAGCTTGGTTTATGCGGAAAATCAGTATAACCCGTGACACCAGGTTAGCTCTTACCACGGAGGCCGCAGTCTCCCTCTTGAATAGCGAAAAGTGCCCCACCTTAGACACCTTCTCAAGTGGTCTTCGAAGCCCAGGCAAATAAATGGTCGCAGAGGATATCCGCGCTCCAGATGGACACTCATCTGAAAATTGAGGGGAAGAATGACATTAGGAGACTAAGCGTTGGCAATCAAGGCCCGTAGCTTTATTTTCAACAGGGGCTTTTATACCCTAAGTTACACATAGAGGATAATGGGGATGCAAAGTCAGCAGCCTTTGATCCTTATCAAAAACCAGGGTTTCTTTCCTGCAAATGTATCATATACAAATGGTTTAGGTGATTTACATCATCTTCTAGCCAGAAGACCTATTAACATTTTATGACTCTTGACAAAGACTTATCAACCGTAAGACTTATTTTCTCTAAGAGTAATTATTTTAAGGTTTGGCCCCATCTTTCGAAGATAAAATTGCATTCCTATAGGGCAGATATGTAATGGGTTTACAACAAAGGAAAGAATTTATTACCTTAAGGGTCTAAAGTTAGTAACACCAAGGCCACTACTTATTTTTTCTACATACCAACTATATTAATTAACACACATTCAAGGATACAATTCAGGGGATGTGGAAACTTGGCAAAAAGGATTGGTTCATCAATGAAATCTTTTACTAGTTTTATTCTGACAGTTTCTAACTCTCTGAGAGGCTCTAAGCTATTTGAATATCTTAAACTTCCCGTGCGTCTCGAGGCTGGGAGACTGTACACAATCGTATGCATAGCTGTAGGAGACCGGGTAAACTTGTCAGGCGAGTTAGAAAACCATCTGAGGGGTTTGGATTTAAACACTACTAATTGCCCAGGAACATTATTAGTTGGAGCTGTAAGTTAGCTCTTTGACAGAGAGAGTGAGATGGTGGTAGGGGACATCCCCAGTAATGTCAGAGGTGAGAGAACAAAGTCATAAAAAAGGCAGACTTTGGTTTTTGGGGGTAGATGCTCAAGAATATACGGGGGAACTCCCGGAGGCTCGATCCCGCCTTTGTGTATGCCGAGACTCTTTCCTCATGACATTTGTCACGAGTGGAATGTCTCTCGCTGGCTCCCGGCAATCTTCCATTGCACCAAACGCAGTGGAGTCCCGAGAGGCCCCTCCCAACACCACAGTATCAGTGTCTTCTCAGAGGCACCCTGAGCAACTCCCTGAGGTCACCGGCACAAGTCGAGGGAACACAGGGTCTCCTGCCGCAACCCGAGAAAGACCTCAAGAGTCCGTCTTCAACGCGTCTTGAGGCCGGATTCCCCTACCATGACTCGAGAGCAATGACACGCTCCCCCTCGCCATGCGCATGGACACCTGACTTCACTGGCGCCACATGAGAGGCTCCCTGAGCTCCCCGTCATACCTCGTGAGAAACCCCACACTGGCGCCGCAGCTCGGGAAAACCCACGAGACGCCACCGTCATCGCGAGATTGGGGACTTCTTTTCCTGCCTGACCTGGAGAGCAATCCCTGGTCCTTTCTCCAAACTTCACAGGAGGCTTTACTCCCTTTAGGCCACTCAATGGGCTCCAAGAGATACCTGTCGCGACTTGAGAGGAGAGCAGAGTACTTTGTTTCCCCTCGAGATGAGGCCTTACCTCGGGTGAGTCTGGAATGCAACCCCGAGATCCCTGTTGCCCCTGGAGAGGAACATTATGTCCTGGACAAAAGCCTAGATGAGGTCTATTTTGCCCTACAGTGACTCGAGAGCAACACCCATCTCTCCCTCGCAATTCGAATGGAAGATTGGTCTTCACTGGGCCAACACAAGAGGAAGTCTGAATTTCCCGTTGTAACTCGAGAATCCCGCCGCAACTCTTAAAAACCACGTGGTTCCCCATTCATCGCAATATGAGGCCTTTGCCCGCTACAGAGTCTCAAGAGAAGTCCCATGTTTCGTCATAAAGTTCGAAATGCTACTTGGCACCCTTGATGCGACCCCAAAAGTTCCCCAATATACCGGTCTCACTCCAAGGGAACACCGAAGTTCCTGGCACCACTTCATTTGAGCCCCTTCTCCGCTCCTGATCACGGCAGGAAGGTCAATCCCCCTGCTTTGTCTAGAAGGGGTTCCCGACCTTCATGGCGCACCTCAGGATGAGGCCAGTCTCACGAAGAAATTCGAGACGTAGCCTCGTGTTGGTGCCACGTGCCAAAAGACCCCGATTTCTCGGTCTTGCTCTTGATAAGAACCCGATGCCCGGACACCTCTTCTAAGGCAACCCTGTGGATGAAGGCACTACACGAGGGGGCACTGGCAACCCTGTTCATCGTCCGGAAAACCCCGCAGGATCCACATACAGCTCCACAACTGGCCTGTCACCCCTTAAACAATGAGAGAGGAAAGCGGAGTTCCCTTCCTCAGACAAGACGAGGCCTGAGTATCCAATCCCAACTCTGCAGGCACGCTTCGATCTGAGTCAGAAATGGAGAGGAAACCTGAGGTTCCTGCCTCAACCCGAGATGAGGCCCTCTTCCATTAAAACAAACCCAGTGGAGTCCCGAGAGGCCACTCCCATCTCCACAGTATCCCTGACTTCTCATAGGCATTCTGATAAGCTCCTTGAGGCCACCGGCAAACGTCGAGGGAAATAAGGGTTTCCTGCCACAATCGAAGAAAGACCTCGAGAGTCCTTCTTCAATGCGTCTTGAGGTCAGATTCCCCTACCATGGCTCGAGAGCAATAACGCGCTCCCCCTCGCCATGCACATGGAGACCTGACTTCCCTGGCGCCACATGAGAGGCTCCCTGAGCTCCCTGACGTACCTCGTGTGAAACCCCACACTGGCGCCGCAGCTCGAGAAAACCCACAAGACCCCTCCGTCATCGCGAGATGAGGGCCATCTTTTCCTGCATGGCCTGGAGAGCAGTCCCAAGTCCTCTCTCCAAACTTCACAGGAGGCTTGACTCCCTTTAGGCCACAAAGTGGGCTCCAAGAGGTGCCCGTCGCGACTCGAAAGGAGAGCGGAGTCCTTTGCTTCCCTTCGACACGAGGCCTGACTCCCTGGGTGAGTCTGGAATGCAAACCTGAGATCTCTGTGGCCCTTGGAGAGGAACATTAGGTCCTGGACACAAGCCTAGATGAGGTCTCCTTTGCCCTGCAGTGACTCGAGCGCAACCCCCAGCTCTCCCTCGCAACTCGAATGGATGATTGGACTTCCCTGGCCCAACACAAGAGGAAGCCTGAAATCCCCGTCGTAACTCGAGAATCCCACCGCAACTCGAGAAAAACCACGTGGCTCCCCCGTCATCGCAAGATGAGGCACTTGGCCGCTACAGCGTATCAAGAGAAGTCCCACGTTCCATCCTGAAGTACAAAACGGTACTTGGCACCCTTGATGCGACCCCCAAAGTTCCCTGACATACCGGTCTCACTCGAGGGAAACACCAAAGTTCACGGCACCACTTCCTGTGAGCCCCTTCACCCCTCCTGATCGCAACAGGAGGGTCGACTCCCATGCTTTGTCTGCAAGGGGTTCCCGACGTTCCCCGCGAACCTCTGGATGAGGCCGGTCTCATGAGGAAATTCGAAAAGTAGCCTCATGGTTGGTGCCACATGCTGAAAGATCCCGAATTCCCAGTCCACTCTAGATAAGAACCTGACACCCGGACATCTCTTCGAAGGCAACCCTGTGGATGAAGGCACAACACGAAGGGACACTGACATCCCCATGCATCGTCTGGAAAAACCCGCCGATTCCACTCACAGCTCCAAATGTGGACTGTCACCCCGTGAACAACTCGAGAGGCAAGTGAAGTTGCATTCCTTCACACAAGACGAGGCCTTACCCTCCTGGCCCAACTCTTCAGGGACCCTGCGATCGGAGTCAGAAATGGAGAGGAACCCTGAGGTTCCTGCCTCAACTAGAGAAGAGGCCCTCTTCCATTGAACCAAACTCAGTGGTGTCCCGAGAGGCCCCTCCCAACACCACAGTATCCCTGAATTCTCAGAGGCTCCCTGAGAAGCTACCTGAGGTCACTGGCACAAGTCGAGGGAACCCAGAGTTTCCTGAAGTAACCCGAGAAAGACTTGGAGAGTCCTTTTTCAACGTCTCTTAATGCCCGATTCCCCTACCATGACTCCAGAGCAAGGACGCGCTCCCCTTGCCACAAGCAGGAAAACTGACTTCCCTAGTACCACACAAGAGGCTCCCTGAGTACCCCATCGTACCTCGTGAGAAAACACACAGTGGCGCCGCAGTTCGAGAAAAACCACAAGATGCCCCCGTCAAGGAGAGATGGGGGCCTTCTTTTCCTGCCTGACCTGGAGAGCAATCCCTGGTCCTCTCTCCAAACTTCACAGGAGGATTGACTCCCTTTAGGCCACTCAGTTGGGTCCAAGAAAAACCCGGTGCGACTCGAGAGGAGAGCGGAGTCCTTTGCTTCCCTCGAGACGAGGCCTGACTCCCCGGGTGAGTTTGGAATGCAACCCCGAGATCCCTGTCGCCCCTGGAGTGGAACATTATGTCCTAGACACAAGACTAGATGAGGTCTATTTTGCCCTACAGTGACTCGAGAGCAACCTCCATCTCTCCCTCACAATTTGAATGGAAGATTGGTCTTCCCACGGTCAACACAAGAGGAAGTCTGAATTTCCCATCGTAATTCGAGAATTCAGCCTCAAGTCTTAAAAACCATGTGGTTCCCCCTTCATTGCAATATGAGGCCCTTGCCAGCTAGAGTCTCAAGAGAAGTCCCACGTTCCATCTTAAAGTTCGAAATGCTACTTGGCACCCTTGATGCGACCCCAAAGTTCCCCAACATACAGGTCTCACTCCAGGGGAAGACCGAAATTCCCGGCGTCTCCAGGGAAGTCCCATGTTCCATCCTTAAGTGTGAAACAGTACTTGACACCCTTGATGAGACCGCAAAAGTTCGCCGACACGCTGGGTTCCCTCAAGGGGAACACCGAGGGTCCCGGCACCACTTCATCTGAGCCCCTTCTCCCCTCCTGATCGCGACAGGAGAGTCGATTCCCCTGCTTTCTCTGGAAGGGGTTCCCGGCCTTCCTGGTGCACCTCAGGATGAGGCCGGTCTCAGGAGGAAATTCGAGACTAGCCATGTGTGAGGTGCCACGTGCCGAACGACCCCGATTTTCCGGTCCGCTCTTGATAAGAACCCGATGCCTGGACACCTCTTCGAAGGCAACCCTGTGAGTGAAGGCACAACACGAAGGGGCACTGACACCCCTGTTCATCATCCGGAAAAACCCGCAGGGTCTACACTCAGCACAACAAGGGGCCTGAGACTCCCGGAACAACTCGAGAGGCAACCAGAATTCCATTCCTCAGACAAGACGAGGCATGACTCTCCTGTCCCAACACTGCAGGGACCGTGCAGTCGGAGTCAGAATCGGAGAGGAAGCCTGAGGTTCCTGCCTCCCCTCGAGATGAGGCCCTCTTCCATTGCGCCGAACCCAGCAGAGTCCCGAGAGGCCCTGCCAACTCCACAGCATCCCTCACCTCTCAGAGTCACCATGGGAAGTTCCCTATAGTCCCCTGCAGAAGTCGAGGGAAACGAGGGTTTCCCGCCGCCACCCGAGAAAGACCTCGAGAGTCCTTCTTCAACGCGTCTTGAGGCCCTAGTCACTTCCCGTGACTCGAGAGTGATGCCCAGCTCCCCCTCGCCATGCGCATGGAGACCTGACTTCCCTGGTGCCGCACGAGAGGCTCCCTGAGGTCCTCGTCGTGCCTCTTGAGAAAACCCCCATGGGCGCCGCAGCCTGAGGAAACCCATGAGATGCCCCCGTCATCGCTAGATGAGGGCCTTCTTTTCCTACCTGGCCTGGAGAGCAATCCCGAGTCCTCTCTCCAAACTGGAGAGGAGGCTCGACACCCTTGAGTCCACTCATTGGGCTCCAAGAGATCCGTGTCGCGACTTGAGAGGAAAGCGGAGTCCTCTGCTTCCCCTCGAGGCGAGGCCTGACTCCCTGGTGGAGTCTGGACTGGAAACCCGAGATCCCTGTCTTCCCTTGAGAGGAATATTAGGTCCTGGACACACGCCTCGATGAGGTCTCTTTGGCCCTGTAGTGACTCGAGCAGAACCCCCAGCTTTCCCTCGCAACTCCAGGGGAAGATTGGGCTTCCCAGGGCCAACCCAAGAGGAAGCCTGAAATCCCCGTCGTTTTCGAGAATCCAGACTCAACTCGAGAAAAACGACGTGGTTCCAACGTCTTCAAAGAATGAGGCCCTTGCCCGCTACAGCGTCCCCAGGGAAGTCACATGTTCTGTCCTGAAGTGGGAAACGGTACTTGGCTCCCTTGTTGCGACCCCTAAAGTTCCCTGAAATGCCGGGTTCCCTCGAGTGGAACACCTAGAGTCCCGGCCCCACTTCATCTGAGCCCCATCTCCCCACCTGATCACGACAGGAGAGTCGATTCCCCTTCTTTGTGTGGAAGGTGTTCCCGGCCTTCCCGGCGCACCTCAGGATGATGCTGGTCTCACGAGGAAATTCGAGATGAGCCACGTGGGTGCTGCCACATGCCGAACGACCCCGATTTCCTGGTCCGCTCTTGAAATGAACCCGATGCCCGGACACCTCTTTGAAGGCAACCCTGTGGGGGAAGGCACCAAATGAAGGGGCAATGACACCCCTGTGCATCTTCTGGAAACACCCGCAGGTTCCACACACAGCTCGACAAGGGGCCTGAAACCCACTGAACGAGTCAAGAGGCAAGCAGAGTTCCATTACTCAGACAAGACGAGGCCTGACTCTCCTGTCCCAACCCTGCAGGGACCCTGCGGTCGGAGTCAGAAATGGAGAGGAAGCCTGAGGTTCCTGCCTCCAATCGAGATGAGGCCCTCTTTCATTTCGTCAAACCTAGTCGAGTCCCGAGAGGCCCCTCTAACTCCTCAGTATCCCTCACCTCTCAGAGGCACCTGGGAAGTTCCCTAAGGTCCCCGGTAGAGGTCGAGGGAAATAAGTGTTTCCCGCCCCTACCCAAGAAAGACCTCGAGAGTCCTTCTTAAATGCGTCTTGAGGCCCTAGTCCCTCCCATGACTCCAGAGCAATGACCCGATCTGCCTGGCCACACGCATGGAGGACTGACTTCTCTGGCGCCACACGAGAGGCTCCCTGAGCTCCCCATCATATCTCGTGAGAAACCCCACACTGACGCCGCAGCTCGAGAAAACCCATGAGATGCTCCCGTCATCAAGAGAGGAGGGCCATCTTTAACTGAATGGTATGCAGATCAAGCGTGAACCTTCTGTCCAAGCTACACAGGACGCTTGACTCCCGTTAGGCCACTCATTGGGCTCCAAGAGTTACACGTCGTGACTCGACAGGATAGTGGAGTCCTTTGCTTCCACTCGAGACGAGGCGTGACCCACCAGGTGAGACTGGAATGCGACCCCGATATCCCTGTTGCCCCTGGAGAAGAACACTACGTCCTGGACCCAAGCCTAGATGAGGACTCTTTGCCCTGAAGTGACTCGAGAGCAACCCACAGCTCTCTGTGACAAGTTGAATGGAAGATTGGACTTCCTGGGCCAACACAAGAGGAAGCCTGAATTCCCCGTCGTAACTCGAGAATCCCGCCTCAACTCGAGAAAAACCACGTGTTTCCCTCGTCATCGCAATATGAGGCCCTTGCCCGCTACAGCATCTTCAGAGAATTCCCACGTTCCGTCTTGAAGTGCGAAACTGTACTTGGCACCCTTGATGCGACCTCAAAAGTGCCGTGACATACCGGTCTCACTCGAGGGGACCACCGAGGTTCCCGGCACCACTTCATCTGAGCCCCTTCTCCCCTTCTGATCGTGACCGGTGGATCGATTCCCCTGCTTTGTCTGCAAGGGGTTCCCTACCTTCCCGGCGAACCTCAGGATGAGGCCGGTCTCCCGAGGAAATTCGAGACGTAGCCTCGTGGGTGGTACCACATGCTGAAAGACCCCAATTTTCTGGTACGCTCTTGAAAAGAACCCGATGCCCGGACACCTCTTTGAAGGCAACCCTTTGGATGAAGGCACAACACGAAGGGGCACTGACACCCCTGTGCATCGTCTGGAAAAACCCGCAGGTTCCACACACAGCTCAACAAGTGGCCTGTCACTCCGTGAACAACTCGAAAGGCAAGCGGAGATCCATTCCTCCACAGAAGACGAGGCGTGACTCTCTTGTCCATACTCGGCAGATACTCTGCGACCCGAGTCAGAAATGGAGAGGACCCCTGAGGTTCTTGCCTCCATTCGAGATGAGGCCCTCTTCGATTGCACCAAACCCAGTTGAGTAAAGAAAGGCCCCTCCCAAATCCACAGTGTCCCTGACTTCTCAGAGGCACCCTGAGAAGTTGCCTGAGGTCACCGACACAAGTCGAGGGAACCCAGGGTTCCCTGCCGCAACCCGAGAAAGACCTCGAGAGTCCTTCTTCAATGCGTCTTGAGGCCCAATTCGCCTACTATGACTCGAGAGCAATCACGCACTCCCCTTCACCACATGCACGGAGACCTGACGTCCCTAGCACCACACGAGAGGCTCTCTGAATTCCCCGTCGTACCTCGTGAGAAATCTGATACTGGCGCCGCAGCTGGAGAAAACCCACGAGACGCCCCCGTCATCGCGAGATGAGGGCCTTTTTTCCTGCATGGCCAGGAAAACAATCCTGAGTCATCTCTCCAAACTCCATAGGAGGCTTCACTCCCTTTACGCCACGCAGTGGGCTCCAAGAGATACCCGTCGCGAATCGACAGGAGAGTGGAGTCCTTTTTTTCCCCTCAACACGAGGCCTGACTCTCTGGGTGAGTCGAGAATGCAACCCTGAGATCCCTGTCGGCCCAGTAGTGGAACACTAGGTCCTGGACACAAGCGTAGATGATGTCTATTTTGCCCTGCAGTGACTGGAGAGCAATCCCCAGTTCTAACTCGCAACTCGAATGGAATACTGGATTTTCCTGGCGCCACACAAGAGGCTCCCTGAGATCCCCGTGGTACTTCATGAGACACCCCACACTGGTGCCGCAGCTCGAGAAAACCCACGAGACGCCACCGTCATCTCGAGATGAGGGCCTCCTTTTCCTGCATGGCCTGGAGTCCAATCCCGAGTCCTCTCTCCAAACTCCACAGGAGGCTTGACTCCCTTTAGGGCACACAGTGGGCTCCAAGAGATACCCATCACGACTCAAAAGGACAGCGGAGTTCTTTGCTTCCCCTCGAGACGAGGCCTGATTCCCCGGGTGAGTCTGGTATGCAACCCCCAGATCCCTGTCGCCCCTAGGGACGAACATTAAGTCCTGGACACAAGCCTAGATGAGGTCTATTTTGCCCTGCAGTGACTCGTGGACAATCCCCAGCTCTCCCTTGAAACTCGAATGGAAGATAGGACTTCCCTGGGCCAACACATGAGGAAGACTGTATTCCCCGTCGAAACTCGAGAATCCCGCCACAACTCGAGAAACGCCACGTGGTTCCCCCGTCATCCCAAGATGAGGCCCTTGCCCCCTACAGCGTCTCAAGAGAAGTCCCACGTTCCGTCTTGAAGTGCGAAACGGTATTGGCACCCTTGATGCGACCTCAACAGTTCCTCGACACACCGGTCTGACTCGAGGAGAACACCGAGGTTCCCGACACCACTACATCTGGGCCCCTTCTCCCCTCCGGATAGTGACAGGAGGGTTGATTCCCCTGTTTTGTCTTGAAGGGGTTCCCGCCTTTCCCGGTGCATCTCAGGATGAGGCCGGTCTCACGAGGATATTCGAGACATAGCCTCGTGGATGGTGACACATGCCGAAAGACCCCGATTTCCCGGTTCACTCTTGATAAGATCCCAATGCCCGGACACCTCTTTGAAGATAACCCTTTTGATGAAGGCACAACACAAAGGGGCACTGACACCCCCAGGTATCATCCGGAGAAACCCGCAGGTACCACACACAGCTCGAGAAGTGACCTGTCACCCCGTGAACAACTGGAGAGGCAAGCAGAGTTCCATTCCTCCACACAAGACGAGGCCTGACTCTCCTGTTTGAACTCTGCAGCGAAACTGCGATCCGAGTCAGATCTGGCCCAGGGGAAGTCAGGAGAGGAAACATGAGTTTCCTGCCTCCACTCGAGATGAGGCCCTCTTCCATTGCACCGAACCCAGTGGAGTCCCGAGAGGCCCCTCCCAACTGCACAGTATCCCTGACTTCTCAGAGGCACCCTTAGACCTTCCTGAGATCACCGGCACAAGTCGAGGGAACCAAGGGTTTCCTGCCCCAACCCGTAAAAGACCTCGAGAGTCCTTCTTCAACGCGTCTTGAGGTGCGATTCCCCTACCATGACTCGAGAGCAATGACGCGCTCCCCCTAGCCACGCGCATAGAAACCTGACTTCCCTGGCGCCACAGGAGAGGCTCCCTGAGCTCCCCATTATACCTCGTGAGCAACACCACACTGGAGCCGCAGCTCGAGAATACACACGAGACGCCCCAGTCCTCACGAGATGAGGGCCTTCTTTTGCTGTATGGCCTGAGCAATCCTGAGTCCTCTCTCCAAACTCCACAGGAGGCTTGACTCATTTTAGGCCACACAGTGAGCTCCAAGATATACCCGTCGCGAATTGACAGGAGAGCGGTGTCCTTGGCATCCCCTCGAGACGAGGCCTGACTCCCCGGGTGAGTCGAGAATGCAATGCTGAGATCGCTTTCGCCCCAGCAGAGGAACATTAGGTCCTGGACACAAGCCTAGATGAGGTCTATTTGGCCCTGCAGTGTCTCGAGAGCAATCCCCAGTTCTAACTCACAATTCGAATGAAAACTGGACTTCCCTGGGCCAGTTGAAGAGGAAGCCTGAATTCCCGGTTGTAACTCGAGAATCCCGCCCCAACTCAAGAAAAACCACGTGGTTCCCCCATCATCGAATGATGAGGCCCTTGCCCGCTACAGCGTCTCAAGAGAAGTCCCACGTTCCGTATTGAAGAGCGAAAAGTTACTTGGAACCCTTGATGCGACCCCAAAAGTTCCCCGACATACCAGTCTCACTTGAGGAGAACACCGAGGTTCCCGGCACCACTTCATCTGAGACTCTTCTCCCCTCTTGATCGCGACAGGAGGTTCGATTCCCCTGCTTTGTCTGGAAGGCGTTCCCGACCTTCCTGGCGCACATCAAGATGAGGCCAGTCTCACGAGGAAATTCGAGACATAGCCTCGTGGGTGGTGCGGCATGCCAAAAGACCCCGATTCCCTGGTCCGCTCTTGATAAGAACCCGATGGCAGAACCCAACTCGAAGGCAATCCTGTGGATCAAGGCACAACACGAAGGGGCAGTGACACCCCGGTGCATCGTCCAGAAAAACCCGCAAGTTCCACATACAAATCAACAAGTGGCCTGTCACCCCATGAACAACGCGAGAGTCAAGCGGAGTTCCATTCCTCCACACAAGACGAGGCCTGACTCTCCTGTCCCAACTCTGCAGGGACTCTGGGATCCGAGTCAGATCCGGCGCATTCGAAGCCAGGAGAGGAACCCTGAGGTTCCTGCCTCAACTTGTCATGAGGCCCTCTTCCATTGCACCAAACCCAGTGGAGTTCCGAGAGGCCCCTCCCAACTCCACAGTGACCCTGACTTCTCAGAGGCACGCTGAGAAGCTTCCTGAGGTCACTGGCACAAGTCGATGGAACCCAGGGTTTCCTGCTGCAACCCAAGAAAGACCTCGAGAGTCCTTCTTTAACACGTCTTCAGGCCCAATTCCCCTACCATGACTCGAGAACAATGACGGGCTCCCTCTCACCACGTGCATAGAGACCTGACTGCCCTGGCACCACGTGAGAGGCTCACTGAGCTCCCAGTCTTACTTCGAGAGAAACCCCACACTAGCGCCACAGCTCGAGAAAACCTACGAGACGCCCCAGTCATTGGGAGATGAGGGCCTTCATTTCATGCATTGCCTGGAGAGCAATCCCGTGTCCTCCCTCCAAACACCAGAGGAGGTTTGACTCCCTTTAAGCCACTCAGTGGGCTCCAAGACATACCCGTCCGACTCGAGAGGAGAGCAGAGTCCTTTGCTTCCCCTCGAGACGAGGCCTGACTCCAAGGTGAGTCTGGAATGCAACCCCGAGATTTCTGTCGAGTCTTGAGATGAACATTAGGTCCTGCACACAAGCCTTGGTGGGGTCTCTTTTGCCTTCAGTGACTAGAGCGCACCTCCAGCTCTTCCTCGAATCTCGAATGGAAGATAAGACTTTTGTGGGCCAACACAAGAGGAAGCATGAATTCCCTGTGGTAACTCAAATATCCCACCGCAACTCGAGAAAAACCAAGTGGTTCCGCAGTCATTCCAAGATGAGGCCCTTGCCCGCTGGAGCACCCCAAGAGAAGTCCAACGTTCCATTTTGAAGAGTGAAATGGTACTTGGAACGCTTTATGCAACCCCAAAAGTTACCCGACATACCTGTCTCACTTGAGGGAAACACCGAGGTTCCCAGCAGCACTTCATCTGAGCCACTTCTCCCCTCCTGATCGCCACAGGAGGGTCGATTCCTCTGCTTTGTCTGGAAGAGTTTCATGACCTTCGCGGCACACCTCAGGATGAGGCCGGTTTCATGAGGAAATTCGAGACAACCCACGTGGGTGCTGCCAAATGCTGAACGACCCCGATTTCCCAGTCCGCTCTTCATAAGAACCCGATGCCCGGACACCTCTTCGAAGGCAACCCTGTGGATGAAGGCACAAATCGAAGGATCACTGACACCCCCGTGCATCGTCTGGAAAAACCTGCAGATTCCACACACAGTTTGACAAGGGGCCTGAAACCTGATGAACAACTCGAGAGGCAAGCGGAGTTCCATTCCTCAGAAAAGACGTAGCCTGACTCTCCTGTCCCAACTCTGCAGGGACCATGCGGTCTGAGTCCGAAACAGAGAGGAAGTCTGAGGTTCCTGCCTCCCCTCGAGATGAGGCCCTCTTCCATTGCGACAAACCCAGCGGAGTCCCGAGAGGCCCCGCCAACTCCACAGTATCCATCAACTCTCAGAGACACCCTGGGAAGTTCCCTAAGGTCCCCGGCAGAAGTCGAGGGAAATGACTTTTCCCGACACAACCCGAGAAAGACCTCGATAGTCCCTCTTCAACGCGTCTCGAGGCCCTAGTCCCCTCCCGTGACTCGAGAGCCATGACGCGCTCCCCCTCGCCACGCGCAGGGAGACCTGACTTCCCTGGCGCCGCACGAGAGGCTCCCTGAGATCCTCGTCGTGCCTCGCGAGAAAACCCCCAAGGGCGCCGCAGCTCGAGGAAAGCCCTGAGACGCCCCCGTCCTCACGAGGTGAAGGGCCTTCTTTTCCTACATGGCCTGGAGAACAATCCCGAGCACTCTCTCCAAAATGAAGAGGAGGCTTGACTCCACTGAGGCCACTAGGGGGCTCCAAGAGATCCGCGTCGCGACTCGGGAGGACAGCGGAGTCCTTGGCTTCCTCTCGAGACTAGGCCTGGCACCCCGGGGGATCCTGGAATGCAACCCCGAGATCCCTGCCTTCCCTGGATAGGAACATTAGGTCCTGGACACACGCCTAGATGAGGTCTCTTTGGCCCTGCAGTGACTCAAGGCAGCCCCCAGCTTTCCCTCGCCACTCGAATGGAAGACGGGGCTTCCCAGGGCCAACAGAGGAGGAAGCCTGTAATCCCTGTCGTCACTCGAGAATCCCACCGCAAATCGAGAAAAAACACGTGGTTCTAACGTCTTCGCAAGATGAGGCCCTTGCCCACTACGGCGTCTCAAGGGAAGTCCCATGATCCGCCCTGAAGTGCGAAACGGTACCTGACACCCTTCGTACGACACCCAAAAGTTCCCCGACACGCCGGGTTCCCTCGAGGGGAACACCGAGAGTCCCGGCACAGCTTCATCTGAGCCCCTTCTCCCCTCCTGATCGCGACAGGAGAGGCGATTCCCCTGCGTGGTCCAGAAGGGGTTCCCGGCCTTCCCGGCGCACCTCAGGATGAGGCCGGTCTCACGGGGAAATTCGAGACGAGCCACGTGGGTGGTGCCACATGCCGAACGCCCCCGATTCCCCGGTCCGCTCTTGAGAAGGACCCGAGGCCCGGACCCCTCTTCGAAGGAAACCCTGTGGGTGAAGGTACCACTCGAAGGGGCACTGACACCCCCGTGAGTCGTCCGGAAAAACCCGCGGTTTCCACACACAGCTCGACGAGGTGCGTGAGACACCCTGAGCAATTCGAGAGGCAAGCGGAGTTCCCTTCCTCAGACAAGACGAGGCCTGACTCTCCTGTCCCAACTCTGCAGGGACCCTGTGGTTGGAGTCCGAAAAGGAGAGGAAGCCTAAGTTTCCTGTCTCCCCTCGAGATGAGGCCCTCTTCCATTGCGCCAAGCCCAGCGGAGTCCCGAGAGGCCCCGCCAACTCCACAGCATCCCTCACCTATCAGAGGCACCATGGGAAGTTCCCTCAGGTCCCTGGCAGAAGTCGAGGGAAATGAGGCTTTCCCGCCGCAACCCCAGAAAGACCTCGAGTGTCCTTCTTCAACGCGTCTGGAGGCCCTAGTCCTCTCCCATGACTCGAGAGCCATGACGCGCTCCCCCTCGCCACCCGCACAGAGACCTGACTTCCCTGGCACCGCACGAGAGGCTCCCTGAGATCCTCGTCTTGCCTCGTGAAAAACCCCCACGGGCGCCGCAGCTCGAGGAAACCCCTGAGAAGCCCCCATCCTCGCGAGGTGAGGGCCTTCTTTACCTGCCTGACCCAGACCGCAATCCTGAGTCCTCTCTCCAAACTGAAGAGAAGGCCTGACACCCTTGAGGCCACTCAGTGGGCTCCAAGAGATCTGCGTCGCGACTTGAGAGGAGAGCGGCATCCTTTGCTTGCCCTCGAGGCTAGGCCTGACTCCCCGGGGGAGTCTGGAACGCCACCCTGAGATCCCTGTCTTCCCTTGAGAGGAACGTTAAGTCCCGGACACAGGCCTAGATGAGGTCTCTTTGGCCCTACAGTGACTCGAGTGCAACCCCAAGCTTTCCCTCGCAACTCGAATGGAAGATTAGGCTTCCCGGGGCCAACACAAGAGGAAGCCTGAAATCCCCGTCGTAACTCTAGAATCCCGCCGCAACTCGAGAAAATCCACATGGTTCCAACGTCTTCGCAAGATGAGGCCCTTGCCCGCTACGGCGTCTCAAGGGAAGTCCCAGGTTCTGTCCTGAAGTGCGAAATGGTACTTGTCTCCTTTCATGCAACCCCCAAAAGTCCCCCACACGCCGGTTTCCCTCGAGGGTAACACCGAGGGTTCAGGCCCCACTTCATCTGAGCCCCTTCTCCCCTCCTGAGGGCGACAGGAGAGTCGATCCCCCTGCGTTGTCTGGAAGGGTCCCCGGCCTTCCTGGCACACGTCAGGATGAAGCCGGCCTCACTAGGAAATTTGAGACTAGCCCCGTGGGTGGTCCCACATGCCGAAAGACCCCGATTTCCCGGTCCGCTCTTAAAAAGAACCCGAGGCCCAGACACCTCTTCGAAGGCAACCCAGTGGGTGAAGGCACAACATGAAGGGGCACTGTCACCGTCGTGCATTTCCGGAAATACCCTCAGGTTCCACACACAGCTCAACAAGGGGCCTGAGACCCCCTGAGCACCTCGAGAGGCAAGCGGAGTTCCCTTCCTCAGACAAGACGATTCCTGACTCTCCTGTCCCAACTCTGCAGGTACCCTGCGGTCGGAGTCCGAAACGGAGAGGAAGCCTGAGGTTCCTGCCTTCCCTGGAGATGAGGCCCTCTTCCATTGCGCCAAACCCAGCAGAGTCCTGAGAGGCCCCGCCAACTCCACAGCATCCCTCATCTGTCAGAAGCACACTGGGAAGTTCCCTAAGTTCACCGGTAAACTTTTATTGCACAAGGTCCCCATGAAAAGGCCCACGCAGCAGGACAGCCACAGATTCTGTCTGCCATTAAAGGGCAGTAAGGTGCCCTCCCCTCTTCTTTGCTGCCTCGGCGGCCACCAGGGTGCAATTCGCGTACCCTTCCCTTTCCCATCCTAGCAGGTGCTCCAGGGCCCGCTGGCCTACAAAGTGCCAGAAGCAGGGCTGGGCCAGCCGGCCAGAATTCAGGGTTCTGTCCCTTGGACTTCCAGCAGACACTAGGCTGCTTGGGAAAACCGCGCAGACTCTGAGGATTTTCAGCAGAGGGGTGGAGTGGTAAAGGCCTTGACCCCAAAGACGAGGCCTTCCTGCGACCGCCAGGTTGGGGAGCTCTGAGACTGTGCCAACACAGGGCGGAATACATGGTTCCCTGCTCCACGCAGTCCCCGTTCCCTTACCTGTGTTCCGCACCCCTCCGCTGTGGCCAATGGATGCCGATCCTTGGGGATCCAGGAGTTCACGAAATGGGCATTCCCAGCCGCAATGGCGACCCCCAACAGCACATCTGGAAAGCCCTCCCCCACCCCTGCCAGGAGCCGACCCCCACTGCGAACGGACCCCCACCCCGCCCCGCGCCGCCAGGTTTCGTCCCGGCCCTGCCGGGCTCCCGGCGGGTTCCCAGCCATATTGGCGACCCCCGGGAGCACAACAGGGACCGACCCCCCACCCACAGCGAGCGGAATCTCGACCTGTGCAGCCCAGGTTTACCCCACCCTGGCTGCGCTCCCGGCGCGTTTCCAGCCGCAGTGGCCATCTCCGAGAGCACAACTGGGAAGCCCTCCCCTACCCCCGCCAGGAGCCGACACCCGCCCTGCGCCGCCCGGGGCACCCCACCCCTGCCGCGCTCCAGAGGCGCTGCCCACCTTCACCAGCGGCTCTCGGTGAGCCCCGTCCCCACGCCCGGTTCCAGGAGAGGCTCTCGGACCTCGCTGCTGCCGCCAGGTCAAACATGAGGACAATACATACACCCCACAGAGACAATCCAAGCTGTCTATGATTTAGGGATAAAACGAGGACTACAGAAAGGCAAGATGACCTGACCTAGGAGGGCCATGATATTCTATAGAACCAGACAAAGTTGGTTACCAAGGAAACATTTTTCCTTGGAACCTGGAAAGCTGGTTCTTTGCATATGCAATGACCAACAATTAGCTTGTTACCCAAGCCTGCCTCACTGCCACCTCCATCCCCCCACTCCCCAGAAGACTGGCTCAAAGAAATATTTTAAATCTCAGGCGGAAACCTGGAAGATGTCTTGTCTGTCTGTTTGGATTAAGGTATGTGTCAGTGTGAGCCTTGTGTTTTTTGATAATATTGCTCAAGTTCTGTGTTCTGATTTCAATGGTCTCAAGACAAGGCAGCCCTTCCAAATCAAACTGCTGGAAATACAAGAAAACATTGACCTAAATGAATGTCAGAGTCCCGTGAACTGGGAACTAGTCAATATTAAATATCTAGTATTTTTGGTTTTGCTCCTCCATTATAGACATGTCTAAGAGTCAACAACATTAAGCACAACATGTTCATAGTGCCTAGGTTTCTTTTGAGGTAAAAATTGCTCTATTGTTATATCTGTCACAAGCTTGTCAGCAAGAAACTACCTGGAAACGACAACAACAAAAGTAAAAAATGTAAATGTGATATGAGCTTTTAGACAAACTCTTTACAATAATTATACTCTAAAATATCTGCCTCTCATAGTCTTGATTGAAGGCAGAGGAGAAGGGGATGACAAGGGTACGATGGTTGGATGGCATCACTGACTCGATGGACATGAGTTTGAGCAAGCCCCTGGAGCTGGTGACGGACACGGAAGCCTGGCGTCCTTCAGGCCACGGGGTCCCAAAGAGTCAGACACGACTGAGCAACTGAACTGAACTGAACTAACAAACGTTTCTCCAGGTGTTTTGGTTACCCGAGTTTCTATCCTTGTGACGACAGTGTATTGAATAGCTAGGTCATTTCCAAATAAATGAAAGTTCTGAAACATTCACGACTTGAAAGGACCTCCCTTTTACACAGAAACAAAAGAGATTTTTGACTCTCCATGAATAGTGTCTGGCACCATCCTGACATGTTAAATGTAAGAAAGCAATTGTTTTGTTTTGTTTTGTTCTGTTCTTGGGGGTGGGGGGAGGGGGGCGGGCTATAGCCAATGCCAATATAAAAGTCAGTTCTTGGTTGCTGAAGGGAAATGTATGACTTGTTATATCAAGAAAGTATGTGGAATGCAATGGCACTTGAGGAAGGAAAACGAAGTAGTTCTGTCTTACAGGTGGCAGTTTCAGGATGGGAGAAGCAAAGGAATGGGTACAGAATGGGATAAGGAGGTTGTAGGGAAAGTGGACCCCCAGAAAAGAGTTCTGTGCCTAGCACAAGTTTTCTTGAGATGTCGAACTGCCTTTGCTAATGGAGTTTAAGTTTCTTTACCTCTTAAGTGATCTCTTCTAGGTTGACCTAGAACAGAAATCTTTGGTTAGCTTTGGCTAAGTGGAGAAGTAGTGTTTCACAGTGACATATGTGATCCTTCCTGACTGTTTGCAGCCCTTTTGATATCGATGCCTTGCTTCTGCTGCTGCTGCCGCCGCCGCTGCTGCTAAGTCGTTTCAGTCGTGTCCGACTCTGTGCGACCCCATAGACGGCAGCCCACCAGGCCCCGCAGTCCCTGGGGTTCTCTAGGCAAGAACACTGGAGTGGGTTGCCATTTCCTCCTCCCATGCATGAAAGTGAAAAGTGAACGTGAAGTCGCTCAGTGGTGTCCGACTCTTAACCACCCCATGGACTGCAGCCTACCAGGCTCCTCCATCCATGGGATTTTCCACGCAAGAGTACTGGAGTGGGGTGCCATTGCCTTCTCCCATATCTATGCACAAGCCTGCCTAAATAATTGACTTCTAGCTAGCTTTGGGATGCCAATGACCATCCACCCTTACCAGGCAACAGAGAAGAGAAAAACACTTACCACAGGAGGTCCTGGTAAGGAACAAGGAACTAACAAGCTCCCGCCAACCAGGATTCTGCAGAGGTCAACAAGAGGTCAGTAAGAGATGGAAGACTGCAGTCCAGAGGTCCTAGCAACTTCCATCTTGCAGCAGAGACCCAGCATAGTCAAAACGAATTCAATGTTGCAAAAAATAAGTAAACAAATAAAGGACAGAAGTCCTTTGAACACATGACTGAGATTAGGGGTGAGGCAGTACATGTACGGTGCCCGGAAAATCTTAAAGTATGAGAAAGGAAAGAATTTAAAGACAACTATCAAGCTGTCCGAACTGATAAAAACGAAAGATTACACAGTTTTTTCTGTATATATTAGCAGATAATAATCTGAAAAGGAATTTAAAAAAATTCCCTTTCAATAATGTCAACATGAATACAACACTTTGCCATGGATGTAACGAGGATGACAAGACTGGCACACTGGAAATTATACACCCTGGCTGAAAACTATCCTGAATACATGGACAGATATTCCATAACAATGGAAAGACTTAAGATGGCAATACCATGGAATGCATCTTCAATCTGAAATGAAGATTTGATATGATTTGATCGCTCAGAGCTTTTGTGTCATCAATTGTTATTAAAGTATAAATGAGATAGAGAAAGCTGCTGACTTAGACTTGAGGCGGGGTGTACACCCTGCTGGTCTCTAGCCAGATATTCTACAGGCACTAGCAGTCAGCTAAGGAAAGAAAGGCACTGTCTCAGGGAATGGCACCAGGCCCCTCCCCCAGGACATGCCTTGAGGTCACATTGGCAGCAGGTGAGTCATCCTGGGCCAAAAACTGATTGACATGAATCTTGAAGAAAGGCAGTATTCCAGGCAAATATATCATTTCCTTAACATAGATTAGGAGAACAAGGTACGAGGAAAACATACTGTTTTGTTCAAGTCGCTTCTGAGCCTATTGGGGGAACCGACCTGAAGCCAGAGTCCAGCAGATATACATAGGATATTTACATCGCTTAAGACAAACATTTCCTCAGGAACAAATGCATTGCTTAGCTCAAGGTTTGTCTGCGAAATTCTTACACATCAGTAGATGGCTCCGAGCTGGGTTTCTACACACAAGAACATGAATGCAAAGGACAAGCCTGCACAGCCCATCTGACCCCTCCCCCACAGCTAGCAGCATTTCCAAGTGACCTCCTAAGGCCTTCCCCAAAATACAGGGGCACCTCTGGGTTTCCTGTTTCAAGCTCTTCGAACACTTTTCTTAAAAAAAAAAAAAATCCTGCACACTTCTTGATAGAATGCCACAGTGCAAGGAAAACAGGCCTTCAATACTTAAACCTCCCTGTGCCAAACACTTGGGGCTTGGTTTTGTTTTGTTTTGTTTTTTAATTACACCACCACATAATTTAAACTTTTTACAATTTCTAATTATTCAGTACCAAAACACCAAACTTTTATTGCACAAGGTCCCCATGAAAAGGCCCACGCATCAGGACAGCCACAGATTCTGCCATGAAAGGGCAGCAAGGTGCCCTCCCCACTTCTTTGCTGCCTGGGCGGCCACCAGGGTTTGAAATCCATGCACCCTACTAACTTTCTAGGGTGCAATTCGCGGACCCTTCCCTTTCTCATCCTAGCAGGTGCTCCAGGGCCCGCTGGCCTACAAAGTGCCAGAAGCAGGGCTGGGCCAGCCGGCCAGAGTTCAGGGTTCTGTCCCTTGGACTTCCAGGGGACACTAGGCTGCTTGGGAAAACCGTGCAGACTGAGATTTTTCAGCAAAGGGGTGGATCGGTAAAGGCCTTGACACCAAGGGCGAGGCCTTTCTGCAACCGCCAGGTTGGGGAGCTCCGAGAATGTGCCAACAGAGGGCGGAATACGTGGTTCCCTGCTCCAAGCAGTCCCAGTTCTCTGACCTGTGGCCCGCAGCCCTCCGCTGCACCCACTAGATGTGGATCCTTGGGGACACATTAGCATAGGAAATGGGCGTTCCTAGCCGCAGTGGCGACCCCGGAGAGCACAACTGGGACCGAACCCCCACCCACAGCCATCTAAATCTCGACCCGCGCAGCCCAGGTTTACCCCGCCCCTGCCGCACTCCCAGCGCGTTTCCAGCTGCAGTGGGGACTCCCGAGAGCACAACTGTTACCACCCCCCACCCCCTCCCGACCAGAACCCCGACCCGCGCCGCCTGGGATCGCCCCGCCCCTGGCGCGCTCCCGGCGCATTGCCCACTTCCACCAGGGGCTCCCGGTGAGCCCTGTCCCCACGCCCGGTTCCAGGAGAGGCTCTCGGACCTCGCTACTGCCGCCAGGTCAAACTCGAGGACAATACATCCACCCCACAGAGACAATCCAAGCTGTCTATGATTTAGGGTTCAAACGAGGACTACAGAAAGGAAAGATGTCCTGACCTAGGAGGGCCATGAGAGTCTATAGATCCAAACAAAATTGGGTACCAAGGAAGCTTTTTTCCTTGGAACCCGGAAAGCTGGTTCTTTGCATATGCAATGACCAACAATTAGCTTGTTACCCAAGCCTGCCTCGCTGCCACCCCCCTCCCCCCCCCCCCACTTCCCAGGAAAACGGCTCAAAGAAATATTTTAAATCTCAGGCGGAAAACTGGAAGATGTCTTGTCTGTCTGTCTGGATTAAGGTATATGTCAGTGTGAGCCTTGTGTTTTTTGATAATATTGCTCAAGTTCTGAGTTCTGATTTCAATGGTCTCAAGACAAGGCAGCCCTTCCAAATCAAACTGCTGGAAATACAAGAAAACATTGACCTAAATGAATGTCAGAGTCCCGTGAACTGGGAACTAGTCAATATTAAATATCTAGTATTTTTGGTTTTGCTCCTCCACTATTGACATGTCTAAGAGTCAACAACATTAAGCACAACATGTACATAGTGCCTAGGTTTCTTTTGAGGTAAAAATTGCTCTATTGTTATATGTGTCACAAGCTTGTCAGCAAGAAAGTACCTGGAAACAGCAACAACCAATGTAAAATATGTAAATGTGATATGAGCTTTTAGATAAACTCTTAACAATAATTATACTCTAAAATATCTGCCTCTCATAGTCTTGATTGAAGGCAGAGGAGAAGGGGATGACAGAGGATAAGATGGTTGGATGGCATCACTGACTCGATGGACATGAGTTTGAGCAAGCCCCTGGAGTTGGTGATGGACACGGAAGCCTGGCGTCCTGCAGGCCACGGGGTCACAAAGAGTCAGACTCGACTGAGCAACTGAACTGAACTGAACTTACAATCGTTCCTCCAGGTGTTTTGGTTACCTGAGTTTCTATCCTGGTGCTAAACTAAGTGACGACAGTGTATTGAATAGCTAGGTCACTTCCAAATAAATGAAACTTCTGAAACATTCACGACTTGAAAGGACCTCCCTTTTACACAGAAACAAAAGAGATTTTTGACTCTGCATGAATAGTGACTGGCACCATCCGAACATATTAAATGTAAGAAAGCAATTTTTTTGTTTTGTTTTGTTTTGTTCTGTTCTTGCAGGAAGCGGGGTGGGCGCTATTATCACTGATAGGTATGCTCACCAATCTATCAAATGCCAATATAAGAGTCAGTTCTTGGTTGCTGAAGGGAAATGTATGACTTGTTATTACAAGAATGTATGGAATGCAATCACACTTTAAGAAGGAAAACGAAGTAGTTCTGTCTTACAGGTGGCAGTTTCAGGATGGGAGAAGCAAAGGAATGGGTACAGAATGGGATAAGGAGGTTGTAGGGAAAGTAGGCCCCCAGAAAAGAGTTTAGTGCCTAGCACAAGTTTTCTTGAGATGTTGAACTGCCTTTGCTAATGGAGTTTAAGTTTCTTTACCTCTTAAGTGATCTCTTCTAGGTTGACCTAGAACAGAAATCTTTCGTTAGCTTTGGCTAAGAGGAGAAGTATTGTTTCACGATGACATATGTGATCCTACCTGACTGTTCTCATCCCCTTTGATATCTATGCACTGCTGCTGCTGCTGCTGCAGCTGCTAAGTGGTTCAGTTGAGGCCGACCCTGTGCCACGCCATAGATGGCAGCCCACCAGGCCCCGCAGTCTCTGGGGTTCTCTAGGCAAGAACACTGGAGTGGGTTGCCATTTCCTCCTCCTATGCATGAAAGTGAAAAGTGAAAACGAAGTCACTCAGTGGTGTCCGACTCTTAGCCACCCCATGGACTGCAGCCTACCAGGCTCCTCCGTCCTTGGGATTTTCCAGGAGTGGGGTGCCATTGCCTTCTCCCATATCTGTGCACAAGCCTGCCTAAATAATTGACTTCTAGCCAACTTTGGGATGCCCATGACCACCCACCCTTACCAGGCAACAGAGAAGAGAAAAACACTTACCACAGGAGGTTCTGATAAGGAACAAGGAACTAACAAGCTCCCACCTACCAGGATTCTGCAGAGGTCAACAAGAGGTCAGCAAGAGATGAGAGACTGCAGTCCAGAGGTCCTAGCTACTTCCATCTAGCAACAAACACCCAGCATAGTCAAAACGATTTCAATGTTAAAGAATAAATAAATAAATAAATAAATAAATAAAAGGACAGAAGTTATTTGAACACATGTCTGAATTTAGGGGTGAGGCATTACATATGTGTCCCAGGATAATCTTAAAGTGTCAGAAAGTAAAGAAATTAAAGACAACTATCAAGCTGTCCAAACTGATAAAAATGAATGATTACACAGTTTTATCTGTATACATTAGCAGATAATAATCTGAAAAGGAATTTTAAAAAATTCCCTTTCAATAATATCAACATGAATAAAACACTTTGCCATGGATGTAACGAGGATGACAAGACTGGCACACTGGAAATTATACACCCTGGCTGAAAACTATCCTGAATACATGGACAGATATTCCATAACGATGGAAAGACTTAAGATGGCAATACCATGGAATGCATCTTCAATCTGAAATGAAGATTTGATATGATTTGATCGCTCAGAGCTTTTGTGTCATCAAGTGTTATTAAAGTATTAAAGAGATAGAGAAAGCTGCTGACTTAGACTCGAGGCGGGGTGGGGGGGGGTAGTAAGAGTACCCCCTGCTGGTCTTTAGCCAGATATTCTACAGGCACTAGCAGTCAGCTAAGGAAAGAAAGGAACTGTTTCAGGGAATGGCACCAGGCCCCTCCCCCACGACATGCATTGAGATAATATTGGCAGCAGGTGAGTCATCCCGGGCCAAAACTTGATTGACATGAATCTTGAAGAAAGGCAGTATTGCAGGCAAATATATCATTTCCTTAACATAGATAAGGAGAACAAGCTAGGAGGAAAACATGCTGTTTTGTTCAAATCGCTTCTGAGCCTTTTGGGGGAACCGACCTGAAGCCAGAGTCTAGCGGAAATACATAGGATATTTACATCGCTTAAGACAAACATTTTCTTAGGAAAAAATGCATTGCTTAGCTCAAGGTTTGTCTGCGAAATTCTTACACATCAGGAGATGGCTCCGAGCTGGGTTTCCACACACAAGAACATCCATGCAAAGGACAAGCCTGCACAGCCCATCTGCCCCCCTCCCGCACAGCCAGCAGCATTTCCAAGTGACCTCCTAAGGCCTTCCCCAAAATACAGGGGCACCTCTGGGTTTCCTGTTTCCCTCACTTCGAACACTTTTCTTAAAAAAAAAAAACCTGCACACTTCTTGATAGAATGCCACAGTGCAAGGAATACAGTCCTTCAATATTTAAACCTCCATTTGCAAAACACTTGGAGCTTGGTTTTGTTTTGTTTTGTTTTTTAATTACACCACCACATAATTTAAAGCTTTTACACGTTCTAATTATTCAGTTCCAAAACACCAAACTTTTATTGCACAGGGTCCTCATGAAAAGGCCCACGCAGCTGGACAACCACAGATTCTGCCATGAAAGGGCAGCAAGGTGCCCTCCCCCCTTCTTTGCTGCCTGGGCGGCCACCAGGGTTTGAAATCCATGCACCCTACTAAGTTTCTAGGGTGCAATCCATGGACCCTTCCCTTTCCCATCCCAGCAGGTGCTCAAGGGCCCGCTGGCTTACAAAGTGCCAGAAGAGGGCTGGGCCAGCCGGCCAGAGTTCAGTGTTCTGTCCCTTGGACTTCCAGCGGACACTAGGCTGCTTGGAAAAACCGCGCAGACTCTGAGATTTTTCAGCAGACGGGTGGAGCGGTAAAGGCCTTGACCCCAAAGGCAAGGCCTTTCTGCGACCGCCAGGTTGGGGAGCTCCGAGAATGTGCCAACAGACGGCGGAATACTTGGTTCCCTGCTCCACGCAGTCCCAGTTCCCTTACCTGTGGTCTGCAGCCCTCCGCTGCACCCACGGGATGGCGATCCTTGGGGACCCAGGAGCGGACGAAATGGGCGTTCCCAGCCGCAGTTGCAACCCCCGAGAGCGCAACTGGGAACCCCTCCCCATCCCCCCCGTGAGCCGACCCCGCCCCGCTCCGCCAGGGTTAGCCCCGCCCCTGCCGCGCTCCCTGCGAGTTTCCAGCCGCAGTGGCGACCCCGGGAGCACAACTGGGACCGACCCCCACCCAAAGCCATCTGAATCTCGACCCCCGCAGCCCGGGTTTACCTGTCCCGGGTGCGCTCCCGGCGAGTTTTCAGCCTCAGTGTCCACCTCTGAGAGCACAACTGGGAAGCCCGCCCCCACCCCCACCAGAAGCCGACCCCCGCCCCACGCCGCCCGCGTTCGCCCCGCCCCTGCACGGTCCAGGTACCTTCCCAGCTTCTAGCGTTCACGCCCGGGTAGGAGCAGGATGTAGGAGTATGGGAGATGTGTCTGGAGCCCGACAGCCTCAGCTCCGCTCTGGCCTGCCCTTTGGACCTAGGAGCCAGGCCAACTTGCAGAGGGCTTAGGGCCCCATTGTATGCAAACTACCAAGGCCTACCGCAAGGAGAGCTCTGTCCGAGGGAAGGGAAGTGACCCAGGCTGCGTTCCCAAGCTGTTGCTTGGCAATGCAGACTCAGCGGTAAACGGAGGGAATCAGGCTCTCTGTAGCCGCAGCTTCACACACAGGTGTGTCTCCGTAGGAATCAAGAAAGATCCTGACAGGGTGAGGTTCATTAGAGCTATACTAAAGAGCAAAGGCTTGTCCATGTGGTCTTGCCTTCCCCTGTGCCTTTGGGTCTCCAGGCTCGGCCCCAGCTCCGTGGAAACAACCCCTGAGAAAATATCTTCAAGATCCACTTTTCCCAGTGTCTGGGAACCGGGGTTCGTAGGAGGAGAGAAAAGCACGCCTCCATCGGGAACAAAAATGCAGCCCACCTGCCTGTGTTTTGAAGCCTCTATTTGGAAGGAATGGGTTAGCTTCTCCTAAAGGAGACCTCCAGATCTGCTCAGAAGTTGTTAATTCCAGAGGCAGGGTACTGGTTCCTGACTGCCCTTTGCTAGCCTTGCAAAGATATTCCTAGATTCTAGAGTTATTTTCCATGAAGAAGCAGGCTTCGGGAATGTGTCAGACGGGACTGGCTCCTTATTGCCCTCAGCTCAGCTATTGCCTTTCCATTCAAACTAGGGCAAGGCCCTACTTTATGAAGGGTAAGGGTCTTCTTCTTTGCAAACTGCCAAGGGCTACAGCAATGAGACCTCTGTCAAGGTGAGGGAAGCCTAAGAGGATGGATTCTCAAGCAGGTGCTTTGCCACAAAGCATCAGCACCCCACGGAGAGAATCAAGCTCCCTGTGCACCAATGTTGGGAGTGTAGCTTCACACACAGAGTTGTCTCTATAGGAGCCAAGAATGTTCCTGAGAGATTAGGTTCACTAAACCTCTCCTACAGAGCATAGACCTGTCAATGTGGTTTTGCCTTCCCCTGTGAGTTGGGTCCTCGAGGTCCGCCACACCTCCGGGGAAACTGTCCCTGAGAAAAGATCTCCAGGAACCGCTTCGCCGAGGCTGGGAAATGCTGTTCACAGGAAGTAAGGCAAGCGAATCTCCTGCAGAGTAAAAGAGGCCTTACAGTCCCTGGAGGAGCAGGCTGCCAGAGTGTGTGAAACCTGACTGTTGCCTTACTGGCCTCAGCTCCGCCATTGCCTGTTCATCCGAGCTAGCACCCATGCCTACTTGGAAAAGCATTTGGGTGCAGATTTCTACAAAGTGCCAAGGGCTACAGCAGTGAGAATTCTCTCAGTGGTAAGGGAGAGCATTTTATGGATTCTCAAGCTGTTTTCTGAATGACAGCGTCAAAATGAACAGAGAGAATCAGGCTCTCTGTGCCCCTATGTTAGGTACGCAGCTTCACACACAGAGGTGTCTCTATAGGAGCCAAGAATGCTCCTGAGAGATGAGGTTCACAAGAGGTCTGCTACAGAGCATAGACCTGTCCATGTGGTCTTGCCTTCCCCTGTGCCTTTGGGCCCCGGGCTCAGCCCCAGCTCCGTGGAAACAAGCCCTGAGAAAATATCTTCAAGATACGCTTTTCCCAGAGGCTGGGAACTGGAGTTCATAGGAGGAGAGAAAAGCAAGCCTCCTTCGGGCACGAAATGCAGCCAACCTGCCTGTGTTTTGAAGCCTCTATTTGGAAGGAATGGGTTAGCTTCTCCTAAAGAAGACCTCCAGATCTGCTCAGAAGTCGGTAATTCCAGAGGCAGGGTGCTGGTTCCTGACTGCCCTTTGCCAGCCTTGCAAAGACATTCCAAGATTCTAGAGTTATATTCCATGAAGGAGCAGGCTTCGGGAATGTGTCAGAGGGGACTGGCTCCTTATTGGCCTCAGCTCAGCTATTGCCTTTCCATTCAAACTAGGACAAGGGCCTAGTTTATGAAGTGTAAGGGTCTTCTTCTTTGAAACTGCCAAGGGCTACAGCAATGAGACTTCTGTCAAGGCGAGGGAAGCCTAAGAGGACGGATTCTCAAGCAGGTGCTTTGCTACAAAGCATCAGCACCCCACGGAGAGAACCAAGAAACCTGTTCCCCAATGTTGGGAGTGTAGCTTCACACAGAGTTGTCTCTATAGGAGCCAAGAATGTTCCTGAGAGATTAGGTTCACTAAACCTCTCCTACAGAGCATAGACCTGTCCATGTGGTTTTTCCTTCCCCTGTGAGTTGGGTCCTCGAGGTCCACCACACCTCCGGGGAAACTGTCCCTGAGAAAAGATCTCCAGGAACGGCTTCGATGAGGCTGGGAAACGCTGTTCACAGGAAGTAAGGCAAGCGAATCTCCTGCAGAGAAAAAGAGGCCTTACTGTCCCTGGAGGAGCAGGCTGCCAGAGTGTGTGAAACCTGACTGTTGCCTTACTGGCCTCAGTTCCACCATTGCCTGTTCCTCCGAACTAGGACCCAGGCCTATTTGGAGAAGCGTTTGGCTGCGGATTTCTACAAAGTGCCAAGGGCTACAGCAGTGAGAATTCTCTCAGCGGTAATGGAGAGCATTTTATGGATTCTCAAGCTGTTTTCTGAACGACAGGGTCAAAATGAACTGAGAAAATCAGGCTCTCTGTGCCCCTATGTTAGGTACGCAGCTTCACACACAGAAGTGTCTCTATAGGAGCCAAGAATGTTCCTGAGAGATGAGGTTCACTAGAAGTCTGCTACAGAGCATAGACCTGTCCATATGGTTTTGCCTTGCCCTGTGAGTTGGGTCCCTGAGGTCCGCCCCAGCTCAGGGGAAGGAGCCCCTGAGAAAAGATCTCCAGGGACCGCTATTCCCCCAGGCTGGCAAACGCAGTTCACAGGAGGTAACGCAAGCGAGCCTCCTGCAAGGCACAACAGGCCTTAGTGTCCCTGGACGATCAGGCTGCAAGAGTGTGTGAGACCTGACTGGTGCCTTACTGGCCTCAGCTCCGCCATTGCATGTTCCTCTGAACTAGGACCCAGGCCTACTAGGAGAAGGGTTTGGGTATGGATTTCTAAAAACTGCCAAGGGGTATAGCAATGAGAACTGTGTCACGGGTAAGGAAGAGCATTGTATGGATTTTCAAGCTGTTGTTTGAACGACAGCTTCAAAGATGCACAGAGAGAATCAGACTCTGTGTCTCCATGTTCGGTACACAGCTTCACAGACAGGGGTGTCTCCATAGGAAACAAGAACGTTCCTGACAGAGTGAGGTTCACTAGAGCTCTCCTAGAGAGCAAAGACTTGTCCATGTGGTTTTTCTTCCCCTGTGCGTTTGGGGCTCCAGGTTCGGCCCCAGCTCCGTGGAAACAACCTCTGAGAAAAGATCTTCAAGATCCGCTTTTCCCAGAGGCTGGGATGTGGGGTTCATAGGAGGCGGGAAAAGCAGGCCTCCTTCAGAGAGCAAGAGGCAGCCAAGCGGCCTGCGTTTGGAAGCCTCTATTTGGAAGAATGGGTTAGCTTCCCCTAAGGGAGACCTCCAGATCTGTTCAGAAGTCGGTAATTCCAGAGGCAGTGTGCAGGGTCCTGACTGCCCTTTGCCAGCCTTGCAAAGACATTCCTAGATTCTACAGTTATCTTCCTGAAGAAGCAGGCTTTGGGAATATGTCAGACTTGACTGGCGCCTTATTGGCCTCAGCTCAGCTATTGCCTTTCCATTCAAAGTAGGACAAGGCCCTACTTTATGAAGGGTAAGGGTCTTCTTCTTTCCAAACTGCCGAGGGCTACAGCAATGAGACCTCCGTAAATGCGAGGGAAGCATAAGCGGATGGATTATCAGGAAGGTTCTTTGCCACCAAGCATCAGCACCCCACGGAGAGAATCAGGCTCCCTTTGCCCCTATGTGGGGTGTGTAGATTCACACACAGTGGTGTCTCTACAGGAGCCAAGAATGTTCCTGAGAGATGAGGCTCACAAGAGCTCTCCTACAGAGTGCTCACCTGTACATGTGGTTTCGCCTTCCCCTGTGAGTTGGGTGCCCGAGGTCCACCCCAGCTCCGAGAAAACAGCCTCTGAGAAAAGATCTCCAGGAACCGCTTTTCGCCCAGGCTGGGAAAAGCTGTTCACAGGAAGTAAGGCAAGTGAGCCTCCTGCAGAGAAAAAGAAGCCTTACTGTCCCTGGAGGAGCAGGCTGCCAGAGTGTGTGAAAACTGACTGGTGCCATACTGGTCTTAGCTCCGCCATTGCTTGTTCCTCCGAACTGGGACTCAGGCCTACTTGGAGAAGGGTTTAGGTGCAGATTTCTACAAACTTCCAAGGGCTACTGCAATGAGAACTCTCTCAGAGGTAAGGGCGAGAATTGTATGGATTCTCAAGCTGTTTTCTGAACGACAGCATTAAACCTGCACAGAGAGAATCAGGCTCTTTGCCGCCATGTTGGGTACGCAGTTTCACACACAGAGGTGTCCGCATAGGAGCCAAGAACGTTCGTCAAAGACTGAGGTTCACTAGAGCTCTCTTAGAGAGCAAAGACTTGTTCATGTGGTTTTGCCTTCCCCTGTATGTGTGGGTCTCTGGGCACAACCCAAGCTCCGTGGAAACAACCCCTGAGCAAAGATCTCCAAGATCTGCTTTTCCCCCATGCTGGAAACCAGGGATCATAGGAGGCAGGAAAAGCAAGCCTCCTTCAGGCAAGAAGAGGCAGCCAACTAGCCTGTGTTTGGAAGCCTCTATTTGCAAGGAATGGGTTAGCTTCTCCAGAAGGAGACCTCCAGATCTGCTCAGAAGATAGATATTCCAGAGGCAGGGTCGAGGTTCCTGACTGCCCTTTGCCAGCCTTGCAAAGACATTCCTAGATTCTAGCAATATTTTCCATGAAGGAGCAGGCATCGGGAATATGTCAGAGTTGATGGGTGCCTTACTGGCCTCAGCTCAGCTATTGCCTTTCCTTTCAAACTAGGATCAGGGCCTACTTGGTGAAGGGTAAGTGTCTACTTCTTTCCCAACTGCCAAGAGACACAGCAATGAGACCTCTGTCAAGGCGAGGGAAGCGTAAGCAGATGGATTCTCAAACAGGTGCTTTGCCACAAAGCATCAGCACCCCACGGAGAGAATCAGGCTCCCTGTGCCCCTATGTTCGGTGTGTAGCTTTACACACAGATGTGTCTCTGTACGAGCCAAGAATGTTCCTAAGAGATGAAACACACTGACGTCTCCTACAGAGCATAGACCTGTCCATGTGGTTTTTCCTTCCCCTGTGAGATGGGTCCCCGAGGTCCACCCCAGCTCTGGGGATAGAGCCCCTGAGAAAAGATCTCCAGGAACCGCTTTTTGCCCAGGCTGGGAAACGCAGTTCACAGGAGGCAAGGCAAGCGAGCCTCCTGCAGGGAAAAATAGGCCTTACTGTCCCTGGAGGAGCAGGCTGCCAGAGTGTGTGACACCTGACTGGTGCCTTACTGACCTCAGCTCCGCCATTGCATGGCCATCCAAACCAGGACCCAGGCCTACTTGGAGAAGGGTTTGGGTGCGGATTTGTAAAAACTGCCAAAGGCTACAGCAATGAGAAGTCTCTCAGAGGTAAGGGAGAGCATTGTATGGATTCTCAAGCTGTTGTTTGAACGACAGCTTCAAAGCTGCAAAGAGAGAATCAGGCCCTGTGTGCCCCCTTGTTGGGTACACAGCTTCACACACAGGGGTGTCTCCATAGGAGTCAAGAACGTTCCTGACACAGTAAGTTTCACTTAGAGGTCTCCTGGAGAGCAAAGACTTGTCCATGTGGTTTTCCTTCCCCTGTGCGATTGGGTCTCTGGTCTCGGCCCCAGCTCCATGGAAACAACCCCTGAGAAAATATCTTCAAGATCCGCTTTTCCCAGAGGCTGGGAACAGGGCTTCATAGGATGCGAGAAAAGCAGGCCTCCTTCGGGCGCGAAAAGGCAGCCAACTGGCCTGTTTGGAAGCCTCTATTTGGAAAGAATGGGTTAGCTTCTCCTAAAGGAGACCTCCAGATCTGCTCAGAAGTCGGTAATTCCAGAGGCAGGGTGCTGGTTCCTGACTGCCCTTTGCCAGCCTTGCAAAGACATTCCCAGATTCTAGAGTTATTTTCCATGAAGGTGAAGGCTACGGGAGTATGTCAGACTTGGCAGGCACCTTATTGGCCTCAGCTCAGCTATTACCTTTCCATTCAAACTAGGACAAAGGCCTACTTTATGAAGGGTAAGGGTCTTCTTCTTTCCAAACTGCCAAGGGCTACAGCAATGGGACCTCTGTCAAGGCGAGGGAAGCCTAAGTGGATGGATCATCAAGCAGGTGCTTTGCCACAAAGCATCAGCACCCCACGGGGAGAATCAGGCTCCATTTGCCCCTATGTTGGGTGTGTAGCTTCACATACAGAGGTGTCTCTATAGGAGGCCAGAATGTTCCTGAGAGATGAGGTTCACTAGAGCTCTCCTACAGAGCATAGACCTGTCCATATGCTTTTGCCTTCCCCTGTGAGTTGGGTCCTCGAGGTCCTCCCCAGCTCCGGGGAAGGAGCCCCTGAGAAAAGATCTCCAGGGATCTCTTTTCCCCCAGGCTGGGAAATGCAGCTCACAGGAGGGAAGTCAAGTGAGCCTCCTGCAGGGAAAAAGAGGGCTTACTGTCCCTGGACGATCAGGCTGCAGAGTGTGTGAGACCTGACTGGTGCCTTACTGGCCTCAGCTCCGCCATTGCATGTTCCTCCGAACTAGGACCCAGGACTACTTGGAGAAGGGTTTGGGTGCGGATTTCTAAAAACTGCCAAGGGCTACAGCAATGAGAACTCTGTCACGGGTAAGGAAGAGCATTGTATGGATTTTCAAGGTGTTTTTTGAACGACATCTTTAAAGCTACACAGAGAGAATCAGGCTCTCTGTGCCCCCATGTTGGGTACGCAGCTTCGCACACAGGGGTGTCTCCATATGAATCAAGAATGTTCGTGACAGAGTGAAGTTCACTAGAGCTCTCCTAGAGAGCAAAGACTTGTACATGTGGTTTTTCTTCCCCTGTTAGTTTGGGTCTCCAGGCTTAGCCCCAGCTCCGTGGAAACAACCCCTGAGAAAAGATCTTCAAGATCCGCTTTTCCCAGAGGCTGGGATGTGGGATTCATAGGAGGCGGGAAAAGCAGGCCTCCTTCAGAGAGCAAGAGGCAGCCAAGCGGCCTGCGTTTGGAAGCCTCTATTTGGAAGAATGGGTTAGCTTCCCCTAAGGGAGACCTCCAGATCTGTTCAGAAGTCGGTAATTCCAGAGGCAGGGTGCAGGCTCCTGACTGCCCTTTGCCAGCCTTGCAAAGACATTCCTAGATTACAGCGTTATTTTCCATGAAGGAGCAGGCTTCGGGAATATGTCAGACTTGACTGGCGCCTTATTGGCCTCAGCTCAGCTCTTGCCTTTCCTTTCAAACTAGGACAAGGGCCCACTTTATGAGAGGTAAGGGTCCTCTTCTTTCCAAACTGCCAAGGGCTACAGCAATGAGACCTCTGTCAAGGCGAGGGAAGCGTAAGCTGATGGATTTTCAAGCAGGTGCTTTGCCACAAAGCATCAGCACCCCACGGAAAGAATCTGGCTCCCTTTGCCCCTACGTTGCGTGTGTAGCTACACACAGAGGTGTCTCGATAGGAGCCAAGAATGTTCCTGAGAGAGGAGGTTCACTGTTGGGGGCCAGAGTGAGGCACTCCGCCCATGGCAAAGGTCATGAGGAAGGAGGCTCGACATACGCAAAGGCGGGATCGAGCCTCAGGAGTCCCTCTGGAAATCCTCGAGCATCTACCCCCATAACCAGAGCCTGCCTACCTTACTACTTTGTGCTCTCACCTACACCTCTGACTTTACGGGGGGCTGTCCCCCACCACCTCTTTCGGAGAAGGAGTTAACCTAGAGCTCCAGTTGATAAAAACCCCTGGGTGTGACAAGAGCGTTTTAACCTACAAACTCCTCTGAAGGTTCTCTAGCCTGCCTGACAGGCTTGTCCGGCCACATGTGATTGCTCACAGCCTCCCAACCATGAGAGGCACGAGATGCTTTAAACCTTCTAAAAACAGGTTCCTTAGAAAAGTTAGAAAATTATTAGTATAAGTATAATGGGCTGATTAGAAATCATATTGGTGAAGGGTTTTTCATTTGTTGAGCTGATGTTTACTGCTAAGTCTCCACATCCCCTGCCCTTATACACATTAATGAATATATAGAAGAAATAAGTATTAACCTTTGATATAAATCACGTTAGACCTTAGGCTAAGTAAATTCTTTCCTTAACTAAAACCCACTACACCCTCACCCTATAGGAATGTAACTTTATTTGGGTGGCGTCTGTTTTAAGAATAATCACCCCTGGAGAAATAAATGTCCTGGTTGACTGACCGCTGTCACAAGGAGAGGGTCGTAAATTGTCAGCAGGCCCCCCGGCCAGAAGATGATGTAACACCCCTAAGACCTCTGTATACTTTTGTATGAAGCACCTAACTTTGATAAAAGTCAGGACTGCTGACCCCACGAGACTTTTGCATAACATCTCAGTGTATAAAAGTAGACCATGGAAAATAAAGAATTGGGATCAGTTTCTCGAAATACTGGTATCCCCATGTCTCTCTCTCTCTCTCACTCTGGTTGAGTCTCCATCTGGAGCGCGGAACCCACCAAGCTTACTAATTTTGCCTGGGCTTCTAAGATCCGACCGGGGAGGCCTCAGTGTCTCCTCTTCTTCGGGAGAATGGAAGGACGCCTGCGGCCTACGTAAGTGGTGCAAGCTTCTTGTCTTGAAGTTTTATTGGTCCCCCGCGTAAACCAAGCTACTCAGCCTCTTTTCTCCAATGAATTTTCCTACTGAGCTATCCTCATTTTATTATTCTTTATATCCTTAATTAACGTTTAATTAAGCAGTTGTTCCCTGACCCTCGCCTACGCCGTCTCTGCTTCGAATACCCTGGATCAGCTGGGGCTGGACCCCGGCAGTTCACTAGAGATCTCCTACAGAGCATAGACCTGTCCATTTGGTTTTGCCTTCCCCTGTGAGTTGGGTCCCCGAGGTCCGCCCCAACTCCGGGGAAACAGCCCCTGAGAAAAGATCTCCAGGAACTGCTTTCCGCCCAGGCTGGGAAACGCTGTTCACAGGAAGTAAGGCAAGCAAGCCTCCTGAAGGGAAATAGAGGCCTTACTGTCCCTGGAGGAGCAGGCTGCCAGAGTGTGTGACACCTGACTGGTGCCTTACTGGCCTCAGCTCCGCTATTGCATGTTCATCTGAACTTGAACCCAGGCCTACTTGGAGAAGTGTTTGTGTGCCGATTTCCAGAAACTGCGAAGGGCTACAGCAATGATAACTCTCTCAGTGGTAAGGGAGAGCATTGTGTGGATTCTCAATTTGTTGTTTGAACGACAGCGTCAAAGCTGCACAGAGAGAATCAGGTCTCTGTGTCTCTATGTTGGCTATGCAGCTTCCCACACAGAGATGTCCCCATTGGAGCCAAGAACATTCCGCATAGACTGAGGTTCACTAGAGCACTCCTAGAGAGCAAAGACTTATCCATGCGGTTTTCCCTTCCCCTGTGCGTGTGGGTCTCCGGGATCAGCCCCTGCTCCGTGGAAACAGCCTCTGAGAAAAGATCTCCAAGAACCTCTTATCCCCCAGGCTGGGAAGCGGAGTTCGCAGGAGGTGGGATAAGCAAGCTTCCTTCGGCAAGAAGAGACAGCCAACCGGCCTGTGTTTGGAAGCCTATATTTGCAAGGAATGGGTTAGTTTCTCCTGACCGAGACCTCCGGATGTGCTGAGAAGATAGAAATTCCAGAGGCAGGGTCGAGGTTCCTGACTGCCCTTTGCCAGCCTTGCAAAGACATTCCCAGATTCTAACGTTATTTTCCATGAAGGAGCAGGCATCGGGAATATGTCAGACTTGACTGGCGCCTTACTGGCCTCAGCTCAGCTACTGCCTTTCCATTCAAACAAGGACAAGGGCCTACTTGGTGAAGGGTAAGGGTCTGCTTCTTTCCAAACTGCCAAGGACTACAGCAATGAGACCTCTGTCAAGGTGAGGGAAGCCTATGCGGATGGATTCTTAGCAGGTGCTTTGCCACAAAGCATCAGCACCCACGGAGAGAATCAGACTCCCTTTGCCACTATGTTGGGTGTGTAGCTTCATGCACAGAGGTGTCTCTGTAGAAGCCAAGAATGTTCCTGAGAGATGAGGTTCACTAGAGCTCTCCTACAGAGCATAGACCTGTCCATGTGGTTTTGTCTTCCCCTGTGAGTTGGGCCCCCGAGGTCCGACCCAGCTCCAGGGAAACAGCCCCTGAGAAAAAATCTCCAGGAACAGCTTTGCGCCCAGGCTGGGAAATGCAGTTCACAGGAGGCAAGGCAAGCGAGCCTCCTGCAGGGAAAAAGAGGCCTTACTGCTCCTGGACGATCAGGCTGCAAGAGTGTGTGAGACCTCACTTGTGCCTTACTGGCCTCAGCTCCGCCGTTGCCTGTTGTTCCGAGCTAGGACCCAGGCCTACTTGGAGAAGGGTTAGGGTGCGGATTTCTACAAACTGTCAAGGACGACAGCAATGAGAATTCTCTTAGCAGTCAGGGAGAGCATTGTATGGATTCTCAAGCTGTTGTTTGAATGACAGCTTCAAAGCTACACAGAGAGAATCAGGCTCTCTGTTCCCCTATTTTGGCTGTGCAGCTTCACACACAGAATTTGACTCTGTTGGAGCCAGAAATATTCCTGAAAGACTTAGGCTCACCAAAGCTGTCCTCCAGAGCAAAGACATTGGATGTGGTTTTGCCTTCCCTTGCCAGTATGGGTCCCCTAGCTTGGCCCCAGCTCCGGGGATACAGCCTCTGAAAAAAATCTTCCAAGAAGCGATTTTTCCTCCAGGCTGTTAAGCGGAATTCGCAGTTTGCAAGTTAAGGAAGCCTGCTTCGTGGAAGAGCAAGCAGCCAACTGGCCCTGTGTTAGGAAGCCTGTATTTGAAAGGAATGGGTTAGCTTCTACAGCGGGAGAACCTCAGATCTGCTCAGGGGGCTGAAATACTAGAGTCAGGGTCGAGGTTCTCCCTTGTCCTTTGCGCACCTTGCAAAGACATTCCTAGCTTCTAGCGTTAGTGTCCCTGTAGTAGCAGGCTGCAGGAGCGTGTGATAAATGACTGCCGCGTTCCTGTCCTCAGCTCCGCTATTAACTTTCTATTCGAACTAGAACCCAGGCCTACTTTGAGAGGGGTTAGGGTCCAGTGTTTCCAAACTGCCAAGGGCTACGGCAATGCGAGCTCTGTCAGAGGTAAGAAAAGAGCAATTGGTTGGATTCTTCAGCTGCTGCGTGGCTGCACAGCTTCCGCGCTGCATGGAGAGCATGAGGCTCCTTGTGGCCCTATTTTGGGTACGCAGCAACATGCACACAGAATGTCTGTGTTCACTTATGTACAGGCTTATGTACACTAGAGCTCTCCTACAGAGCAAAGACCACTCAGTGGGCTCCAAGAGATACCTGTCGCGGCTCGAGAAGAGAGTGGAGTCCTTTGCTTCCCCTCGAGATGAGGCCTGACTCCCCGGGTGAGTATGGAATGCAACCCCAAATCCCTGTCGCCTATGGAGAGGAACATTAAGTCCTGGATACAAGCCTAGATGAGGTCTAGTTTGCCCTTCAGTGAATGGAGCCCAATCCCCAGCTCTCCCTGGCAACTCGAATGGAAGATTAGACTTCCTGGGCCAACACAAGAGGAAGCCTGAATTCCCCGTCGTAACTCGAGAATCCCACCGAAACTCGAGAAAATCCACGTGCTTCCCTCGTCATCGCAAGATGAGGCCCTTTGTCCGCTACAGCATCTCAAGAGAAGTCCCACGTTCCATCCTGAAGTGCGAAACGGTACTTGGCACCCTTGATGCGACCCCAAAAGTTCCGCGACATACCAGACTCACTCAAGGGGAACACCGAGGTTCCCGGCACCACTTCATCTGACCCCCTTCTCCTCTCCTGATTGCGACAGGAGGGTCGACTCCCCTTCTCTGTCTGCAAGGGGTTCCCGACCTTCCGGGCGCACCTCAGGATGAGGCCGGTCTCATGAGGAAGTTCGAGACGTAGCCTCGTGGGTGGTGCCACATGCCGAAAGACCCCAATTTCACGGTCCACTCTTGAAAAGAACCCGATGCCAGCACACCTCTTTGAAGGAAAACCTGTGGATGAAGGCACAACACGAAGGGGCACTGACACCCGCGTGCATCGTCCAGAAAAACCCGCAGGTCCCACAGACATTTCGACAAGTGGCCTGTCACCCTGTAAACAACTCGAAAGGCAAACGAAGGTCCATTCCTCAACAGAAGACTAGGTGTGACTCTCTTGTCCCTACTCTGCAGGGACCATGGGATCCGAGTCAGAAACGGAGAGGAAGCCTGAGGTTACTGCGTCCACTCGAGATGAGGCCCTCTTCCATTGCACCACACCCAGTGGAGTCCCGAGAGGCCCCTACCAACTCCACAGTATCCCTGAGTTCTCAGAGGCACAATGAGAAGCTCCCTGAGGTCACAGGCACAAGTCGAGGGAACCCTGGGTTTTCTGCCATGACTCGAGAAAGACCTCGAGAGTGCTTCAAAATGTGTTGAGTCGCGATTCCCCTACCATGACTCGAGAGCCATGACACGCGCCCCCTCTTCACGCGCATGGAGACCTGACTAACCTGGCACTGCACGAGAGGCTCCTTGAGATCCTCATCGTACCTCGTGAGGAAACCCACACTGCCGCGGCAGCTCGAGGAAACACATGAGACACCCCGGTAATCGCGAGATGAGGGCCTTATATTCCTGCATGGCCTGGAGACCAATCACGAGTCCTCTCTCCAAACTGAAGAGCACGCTGGACTCCGTTGAGGCCGCTCAGGGGGCTCCAACAGATCCTTGTCGCGACTCGAGAGGAGAGCGGAGTCCTTGGCTTCCCCTCGAGACGAGGCCTGACTCCCCGGGGGAGCCTGGAATGCAACCCCGAGATGCCTGCTTTCCCTGGACAGGAATAGTAGGTCCTGGACACACGCCTAGGTGAGGTCTCCTCGGCCCTGCAGTGACTCGAGCGCAACCCCCAGATTTCCCTTGCAACTCGAGGGGAAGATTGGGCTTCCCAGGGCCAACCCAAGAGGAAGGCTGAGATCCCCATTGTTACTCGAGAATCCCTCCGCAACTCGAGAAAAACCACGTGGTTCCAAACTCTTGGCAAGATGAGACCCTTGCCCGCGACGGCGTCTCAAGGGAAGTCCCCTCTTCCGCCCTGAAGGGCGGAAAGGATCCTGCCAGCCTTCATGCGACCCCCAAAAGTTCCCTGACACGCCGGGTTCCCTCGAGGGGAACACCGAGGGTCCCGCAACCGCTTCCTCTGAGCGCCTTCTCCCCTCCTGATCGCGACAGGAGAGGCGATTCCCCTGCGTGGTCTGGAAGGGGTTCCAGGCCTTCCCGGGGCACCTAAGGATGAGGCCGGTCTCACGAGGAAATTCGAGACGAGCCACGTGGGTGGGGCCACATGCCGAACGACCCCGATTCCCCGGTCCGCTCTTGAGAAGGACCCGCGGCCCGGACCCCTCTTCGAAGGCAACCCTGTGGGTGAAGGCACAACAAGAACGGGCACTGCCACCCCCGTGCATCATCCGCAAAGACCCGTGGGTTCCACACAGAGCTCGACGATGGGCCTGAGACACCCTGAGCAACTCGAGAGGCAAGCGGGGTTCCCTTCCTCAGACAAGACGAGGCCTGACTCTCCTGTCCCAACTCTGCAGGGACCCTGCGGTCGGAGTCCGAAACGGAGAGGAAGCCTGAGGTTCCTGCCTCCCCTCGAGGTGAGGCCATCTTCTGTTGCGCCAGACCCAGCGGAGTCCCGAGGGGCCCCGCCACCTCCACAGGATCCCTCGCCTCTCAGAGGCACCCTGGGAAGTTCCCTAAGGTCCCCGGCAGAAGGCGAGGGAAACGAGGTTTTTCCGCCGCCGCCCGAGAAAGACCTCGAGAGTCCTTCTTCAACGCATCTCGAGGCCCTAGACCCCTCCCGTGACTCGAGAGCCAGGACGCGCTCCCCCTCGCCACGCGCATGGAGACCTGACTTCCCTGGCGCCACACGAGAGGCTCCCTGAGATCCTCGTCGTGCTTCGGGAGAAAATCCAAACGGGAGCCGCAGCTCGAGGAAACCCCTGAGACGCCGCCGTCCTCGCGAGCTGAGGGCCTTCTTTTCCTGCATGGCCTGGAGAGCAATCCCGGGTCCTCTCTCCAAACGAAAGAGGAGGCTGGACTCCCTTGAGGCCGCTCAGGGGGCTCCAAGCGACCGGTGTCGCGACTCGAGAGGAGAGCGGAGTCCTTGGCTTCCCCCCGAGACGAGGCCTGACTCCCCGGGGGAGCCTGGAATGCAACCCCGAGATCCCTGCCTTCCCTTGAGAGGAAAATTAGGTCCCGGACACACGCCTAGTTGAGGTCTCTTCGGCCCTGCAGTGACTCGAGCGCAACCCCCAGCTTTCCCTCGCAACCCGAGGGGAAGATTGGGCTTCTCAGGGCCAACCCAAGGGGAAGGCTGATATCCCCGTTGTAACTCGAGAATCCCGCCGCAACTCGAGAAAAACCACGTGGTTCCCACCTCTTGGCAAGATGAGGCCCTTGCCCGCCACGGCGTCTCAAGGGAAGTCCCCTGTTCCGCCCTGAAGGGTGAAACGGACCCTGACAGCCTTCCTGCGACCGTAAAAAGTCCCCCGACACGCTGGGTTCCCCCGAGGGGAACACCGAGGGTCCTGGCACCGCTTCCTCTGAGCCCCTTCTCCCCTCCTGATCGCGACAGGAGAGGCGATTCCCCTGCGTGGTCTGGAACGGGTTCCCGGCCTTCCCGGCGCACCTCAGGATGAGGCCGGTCTCACGAGGAAATTCGAGACGAGCCACGTGGGTGGGGCCACATGCCGAACGCCCCCGATTCCCCAGTCCGCTCTTGAAAAGGACCCGAGGCCCGGATCCCTCTTCGAAGGCAACCCTGTGGGTGAAGGCACAACACGAAGGGGCACTGCCACCCCCGTGCTTCGTCCGCAAAGACCCGCGGGTTCCACACACAGCTCGACGAGGGGCCTGAGATCCCCTGAGCAACTCGAGAGGCCAGCGGGTTCCCTTCCTCAGACAAGACGAGGCCTGACTCTCCTGTCCCAACTCTGCAGGGACCCTGCGGTCGCAGTCCGAAACGGAGAGGAAGCCTGAGGTTCCTGCCTCCCCTCGAGGTGAGGCCCTCTTCCGTTGCGCCAGACCCAGCAGAGTCCCGAGGGGCCCAGCCAGCTCCACAGGATCCCTCGCCTCTCAGAGGCACCCTGGGAAGTTCCCTAAGGTCCCCGGCAGAAGGCGAGGGAAACGAGGTTTTTCCGCCGCCGCCCGAGAAAGACCTCGAGAGTCCTTCTTCAACGCGTCTCGAGGCCCTAGACCCCTCCCGTGACTCGAGAGCCATGACGCGCTCCCCCTCGCCACGCGCATGGAGACCTGACTTCCCTGGCGCCGCACGAGAGGCTCCCTGAGATCCTCGTCGTGCCTCGGGAGAAAACCCCCACGGGCGCTGCAGCTAAAGGAAACCCCTGAGACGCCCCCATCCTCGCGATCTGAGGGCCTTCTTTTCCTGCATGGCCTGGAGAGCAATCCCGGGTCCTCTCTCCAAACGGAAGAGGAGGCTGGACTCCCTTGAGGCCGCTCAGGGGGCTCCAAGAGACCCGCGTCGCGACTCGAGAGGAGAGCGGAGTCCTTGGCTTCCCCTCGAGACGAGGCCTGACTCCCCGGGGGAGCCTGGAATGCAACCCCGAGATCCCTGCCTTCCCTGGAGAGGAATATTAGGTCCCGGACACACGCCTAGGTGAGGTCTCTTCGGCCCTGCAGTGACTCGAGCGCAACCCCCAGCTTTCCCTCGCAACCCGAGGGGAAGATGGGGCTTCCCAGGGCCAACCCAAGGGGAAGGCTGAGATCCCCGTCGTAAGTCGAGAATCCCGCCGCAACTCGAGAAAAACCACGTGGTTCCCACCTCTTGGCAAGATGAGGCCCTTGCCCGCGACGGCGTCTCAAGGGAAGTCCCCTGTTCCGCCCTGAAGGGCGAAACGGTCCCTGACAGCCTTCCTGCGACCCCCAAAAGTCCACCGACACGACGGGTTCCCCCGAGGGGCACACCGAGGGTCCCGGCACCGCTTCCTCTGAGCCCCTTCTCCCATCCTGATCGCGAAAGGAGAGGCGATTCCCCTGCGTGGTCTGGAACGGGTTCCTGGTCTTCCCGGGGCACCTCAGGATGAGGCCGGTCTCACGAGGAAATTCGAGACGAGCCACGTGGGTGGTGCTACATGCCGAACGCCCCCGATTCCCCGGTCCGCTCTTGAGAAGGACCCGAGGCCCGGACCCCTCTTCGAAGGCAACCATGTGGGTGAAGGCACAACACGAAGGGGCACTGCCATCCCCGGGCATCGTCCGCAAAGACCCGCGGGTTCCACACACAGCTCGACGAGGGGCCTGAGACCCCCTGAGCAACTCGAGAGGCCAGCGGGGTTCCCTTCCTCAGACAAGACGAGGCCTGACTCTCCTGTCCCAACTCTGCAGGGACCTTGCGGTCGGAGTCTGAAACGGAGAGGAAGCCTGAGTTTCCTGCCTCCCCTCGAGGTGAGGCCCTCTTCCGTTGCGCCAGGCCCAGCGGAGTCCCGAGGGGCCCCGCCACCTCCACAGGATCCCTCCCCTCTTAGAGGCACCCTGGGAAGTTCCCTAAGGTCCCCGTCAGAAGGCGAGGGACATGAGGGTTTCCCGCCGCCCCCCGACAAAGACTTCGAGAGTCCTTCTTAAACGCGTCTCGAGGCCCTAGACCCCTCCCGTGACTCGAGAGCCATGACGCGCTCCCCCTCGCCACGCGCATGGAGACCTGACTTCCCTGGCGCCGCACGATAGGCTCCCTGAGATCCAAGTCGTGCATCGGGAGAAAACTCCCACAGGCGCCGCAGCTCGAGGAAACCCCTGAGACGCCCCCGTCCTCGCGAGCTGAGGGCCTTCTTTTCCTGCATGGCCTGGAGAGCAATCCCGGGTCCTCTCTCCAAACGGAAGAGGAGGCTGGACTCCCTTGAGGCCGCTCAGGGGGTTCCAAGAGACCCGCGTCGCGACTCGAGAGGAGAGCGGAGTCCTTGGCTTCCCCTCGAGACGAGGCCTGACTCCCCGGGGGAGCCTGGAATGCAACCCCGAGATCCCTGCCTTCCCTGGAGAGGAATATTAGGTCCCGGACACACGCCTAGGTGAGGTCTCTTCGGCCCTGCAGTGATTCGAGCGCAACCCCCAGCTTTCCCTCGCAACCCGAGGGGAAGATTGGGCTTCCCAGGGCCAGCCCAAGGGGAAGGCTGAGATCCTCGTCGTAACTCGAGAATCCCGCCGCAACTCGAGAAAAACCACGTGGTTCCCACCTCTTGGCAAGATGAGGCCCTTGCCCGCCACGGCGTCTCAAGGGAAGTCCCCTGTTCCGCCCTGAAGGGCGAAACGGTCCCTGACAGCCTTCCTGCGACCCCCAAAAGTCCCCCGACACTCCGGGTTCCCCCGAGGGGAACACCGAGGGTACCAGCACCGCTTCCTCTGAGCCCCTTCTCCCCTCCTGTTCGCGACAGGAGAGGCGATTCCCCTGCGTGGTCTGGAAGGGTTCCCGGCCTTCCCGGCGCACCTCAGGATGAGGCCGGTCTCACGAGGAAATTCCAGACGAGCCACGTGGGTCGGGCCACATGCCGAACGCCCCCGATTCCCCGGTCTGCTCTTGAGAAAGACCCGAGGCCCCGACCCCTCTTCGAAGGCAACCCTGTGGGTGAAGGCACAACACGAAGGGGCACTGCCACCCCCGTGCATCGTCCGCAAAGACCCGCGGGTTCCACACACAGCTCGACGAGGGGCCTGAGACCCCCTGAGCAACTCGAGAGGCCAGCGGGGTTCCCTTCCTCAGACAAGACGAGGCCTGACTCTCCTGTCCCAACTCTGCAGGGACCCTGCGGTCGGAGTCCGAAACGCAGAGGAAGCCTGAGGTTCCTGCCTCCCTTCGAGGTGGGTCCCTCTTCCGTTGCGCCAGACCCAGCGGAGTCCCAAGGGGCCCCGCCACCTCCACAGGATCCCTCGCCTCTCAGAGACACCCTGGGAAGTTCCCTAAGGTCCCCGGCAGAAGGCGAGGTACATGAGGGTTTCCCGCCGCCCCCCGACAAAGACCTCGAGAGTCCTTCTTCAACGCGTCTCGAGGCCCTAGTCCCCTCCCGTGACTCGAGAGCCAGGACGCGCTCCCCCTCGCCACGCGCATGGAGACCTGAATTCCCTGGCGCCCCACGAGAGGCTCCCTGAGATCCTCGTCGTGCCTCGGGAGAAAACCCCCACGGGCGCCGCAGCTCGAGGAAACCCCTGAGACTCCCCCGTCCTAGCGAGCCGAGGGCCTTCTTTTCCTGCATGGCCTGGAGAGCAATCCCAGGTCCTCTCTCCAAACGGAAGAGAAGGCTGGACTCCCTTGAGGCCGCTCAGGGTGCTCCAAGAGTCCCGCGTCGCGACTCGAGAGGAGAGCGGAGTCCTTGGCTTCCCCCCGAGACGAGGCCTGACTCCCCGGGGGAGCCTGGAGTGCAACCCCGAGATCCCTGCCTTCCCTGGAGGAGAATATTAGGTCCCGGACACACGCTTAGGTGAGGTCTCTTCGGCCCTGCAGTGACTCGAGCGCAACCCCCAGCTTTCCATCGCAACCCGAGGGGAAGATTGGGCTTCCCAGGGCCAACCCAAGGGGAAGGCTGAGATCCCCGTCGTAACTCAAGAATCCCGCCGCAATTCGAGAAAAACCACGTGGTTCCCACCTCTTGGCAAGATGAGGCCCTTTCCCGCGACGCCGTCTCAAGGGAAGTCCCCTGTTCCGCCCTGAAGGGCGAAACGGTCCCTGACAGCCTTCCTGCGACCCCCAAAAGTCCTCCGACACGCCGGGTTCCCCCGAGGGGAACACCGAGGGTCCCGGCACCGCTTCCTCTGAGCCCCTTCTCCTCTCCTGATCGCGACAGGAGAGGCGATTCCCCTGCATGGTCTGGAAGGGGTTCCCGGCCTTCCCGGCGCACCTCAGGATGAGGCCGGTCTCACGAGGAAATTCGAGACGAGCCACGTGGGTGGTGCCACATGCCGAACGCCCCCGGTTCCCCGGTCCGCCCTTGAGAAGGACCCGAGGCCCGGACCCCTCTTCGAAGGCAACCCTGTGGGTGAAGGCACAACACGAAGGGGCACTGCCACCCCTGTGCATCGTCCGCAAAGGCCCGCGGGTTCCACACACAGCTCGACGAGGGGCCTGAGACCCCCTGAGCAACTCGAGAGGCCAGCGGGGTTCCCTTCCTCAGACAAGACGAGGCCTGACTCTCCTGTCCCAACTCTGCAGGGACCCTGCGGTCGGAGTCCGAAACGGAGAAGAAGACTGAGGTTCCTGCCTCCCCTCGAGGTGAGGCCCTCTTCCGTTGCCGCAGACCCAGCGGAGTCCCGAGGGGCCCCGCCACCTCCACAGGATCCCTCGCCTCTCAGAGGCACCTTGGGAAGTTCCCTAAGGTCCCCGGCAGAAGGCGAGGGAAACGAGGGTTTCCCGCCGGGCCCCGACAAAGACCTCGAGAGTCCTTCTTCAACGCGTCTCGAGGCCCTAGTCCCCTCCCGTGACTCGAGAGCCAGGACGCGCTCCCCCTCGCCACGTGCATGGAGACCTGACTTCCCTGGCGCCGCACGAGAGGCTCCCTGAGATACTCGTCGTGCCTCGGGAGAAAACCCCCACGGGCGCCGCAACTCGAGGAAACCCCTGAGACGCCCCCGTCCTCGCGAGCTGAGGGCCTTCTTTTCCTGCATGGCCTGGAGAGCAATCCCGGGTCCTCTCTCCAAACGGAAGAGGAGGCTGGACTCCCTTGAGGCCGCTCAGGGGGTTCCAAGAGACCCGCGTCGCGACTCGAGAGGAGAGCGGAGTCCTTGGCTTCCCCTCGAGACGAGGCCTGACTCCCCGGGGGAGCCTGGAATGCAACCCCGAGATCCCTGCCTTCCCTGGAGAGGAATATTAGGTCCCGAACACACGCTTAGGTGAGGTCTCTTCGGTCCTGCAGTGACTCGAGCGCAACCCCCAGCTTTCCCTCGCAACCCGAGGGGAAGATTGGGCTTCCCAGGGCCAGCCCAAGGGGAAGGCTGAGATCCTCGTCGTAACTCGAGAATCCCGCCGCAACTCGAGAAAAACCACGTGGTTCCCACCTCTTGGCAAGATGAGGCCCTTGCCCGCCACGGCGTCTCAAGGGAAGTCCCCTGTTCCGCCCTGAAGGGCGAAACGGTCCCTGACAGCCTTCCTGCGACCCCCAAAAGTCCCCCGACACTCCGGGTTCCCCCGAGGGGAACACCGAGGGTCCCGGCAACGCTTCCTCTGAGCCCCTTCTCCCCTCCTGTTCGCGACAGGAGAGGCGATTCCCCTGCGTGGTCTGGAAGGGGTTCCCGGCCTTCCCGGCGCACCTCAGGATGAGGCCGGTCTCACGAGGAAATTCCAGACGAGCCACGTGGGTCGGGCCACATGCCGAACGCCCCCGATTCCCCGGTCTGCTCTTGAGAAAGACCCGAGGCCCCGACCCCTCTTCGAAGGCAACCCTGTGGGTGAAGGCACAACACGAAGGGGCACTGCTACCCCCGTGCATCGTCCGCAAAGACCCGCGGGTTCCACACACAGCTCGACGAGGGGCCTGAGACCCCCTGAGCAACTCGAGAGGCCAGCTGGTTTCCCTTCCTCAGACAAGACGAGGCCTGACTCTCCTGTCCCAACTCTGCAGGGACCCTGCGGTCGGAGTCCGAAACGCAGAGGAAGCCTGAGGTTCCTGCCTCCCTTCGAGGTGAGGCCCTCTTCCGTTGCCGCAGACCCAGCGGAGTCCCGAGGGGCCCCGCCACCTCCACAGGATCCCTCGCCTCTCAGAGGCACCCTGGGAAGTTCCCTAAGGTCCCCGGCAGAAGGCGAGGGAAATGAGGGTTTCCCGCCGCCCCCCGACAAAGACCTCGAGAGTCCTTCTTCAACGCGTCTCGAGGCCCTAGTCCCCTCCCGTGACTCGAGAGCCAGGACGCGCTCCCCCTCTCCACGCGCATGGAGACCTGAATTCCCTGGCGCCCCACGAGAGGCTCCCTGAGATCCTCGTCGTGCCTCGGGAGAAAACCCCCACGGGCGCCGCAGCTCGAGGAAACCCCTGAGACTCCCCCGTCCTAGCGAGCCGAGGGCCTTCTTTTCCTGCATGGCCTGGAGAGCAATCCCGGGTCCTCTCTCCAAAAGGAAGAGAAGGCTGGACTCCCTTGAGGCCGCTCAGGGTGCTCCAAGAGTCCCGCGTCGCGACTCGAGAGGAGAGCGGAGTCCTTGGCTTCCCCTCGAGACGAGGCCTGACTCCCCGGGGGAGCCTGGAGTGCAACCCCGAGATCCCTGCCTTCCCTGGAGGGGAATATTAGGTCCCGGACACACGCTTAGGTGAGGTCTCTTCGGCCCTGCAGTGACTCGAGCGCAACCCCCAGCTTTCCATCGCAACCCGAGGGGAAGTTTGGGCTTCCCAGGGCCAACCCAAGGGGAAGGCTGAGATCCCCGTCGTAACTCGAGAATCCCGCCGCAATTCGAGAAAAACCACGTGGTTCCCACCTCTTGGCAAGATGAGGCCCTTTCCCGCGACGCCGTCTCAAGGGAAGTCCCCTGTTCCGCCCTGAAGGGCGAAACGGTCCCTGACAGCCTTCCTGCGACCCCCAAAAGTCCCCCGACACGCCGGGTTCCCCCGAGGGGAACACCGAGGGTCCCGGCACCGCTTCCTCTGAGACCCTTCTCCTCTCCTGATCGCGACAGGAGAGGCGATTCCCCTGCATGGTCTGGAAGGGGTTCCCGGCCTTCCCGGCGCACCTCAGGATGAGGCCGGTCTCACGAGGAAATTCGAGACGAGCCACGTGGGTGGTGCCACATGCCGAACGCCCCCGGTTCCCCGGTCCGCCCTTGAGAAGGACCCGAGGCCCGGACCCCTGTTCGAAGGCAACCCTGTGGGGGAAGGCACAACACGAAGGGGCACTGCCACCCCCGTGCATCGTCCGCAAAGACCCGCGGGTTCCACACACAGCTCGACGAGGGGCCTGAGACCCCCTGAGCAACTCGAGAGGCCAGCGGGGTTCCCTTCCTCAGACAAGACGAGGCCTGACTCTCCTGTCCCAACTCTGCAGGGCCCCTGCGGTCGGAGTCCGAAACGGAGAGGAAGACTGAGGTTCCTGCCTCCCCTCGAGGTGAGGCCCTCTTCCGTTGCGCCAGACCCAGCGGAGTCCCGAGGGGCCCCGCCACCTCCACAGGATCCCTCGCCTCTCAGAGGCACCTTGGGAAGTTCCCTAAGGTCCCCGGCAGAAGGCGAGGGAAACGAGGGTTTCCCGCCGGCCCCCGACAAAGACCTCGAGAGTCCTTCTTCAACGCGTCTCGAGGCCCTAGTCCACTCCCGTGACTCGAGAGCCAGGACGCGCTCCCCCTCGCCACGTGCATGGAGACCTGACTTCCCTGGCGCCGCACGAGAGGCTCCCTGAGATACTCGTCGTGCCTCGGGAGAAAACCCCCACGGGCGCCGCAGCTCGAGGAAACCCCTGAGACTCCCCCGTCCTCGCGAGCTGAGGGCCTTCTTTTCCTGCATGGCCTGGAGAGCAATCCCGGGTCCTCTCTCCAAACGGAAGAGGACGCTGGACTCCCTTGAGGCCGCTCAGGGGGTTCCAAGAGACCCGCGTCGCGACTCGAGAGGAGAGCGGAGTCCTTGGCTTCCCCTCGAGACGAGGCCTGACTCCCCGGGGGAGCCTGGAATGCAACCCCGAGATCCCTGCCTTCCCTGGAGAGGAATATTAGGTCCCGGACACACGCTTAGGTGAGGTCTCTTCGGCCCTGCAGTGACTCGAGCGCAACCCCCAGCTTTCCCTCGCAACCCGAGGGGAAGATTGGGCTTCCCAGGGCCAGCCCAAGGGGAAGGCTGAGATCCTCGTCGTAACTCGAGAATCCCGCCGCAACTCGAGAAAAACCACGTGGTTCCCACCTCTTGGCAAGATGAGGCCCTTGCCCGCCACGGCGTCTCAAGGGAAGTCCCCTGTTCCGCCCTGAAGGGCGAAACGGTCCCTGACAGCCTTCCTGCGACCCCCAAAAGTCCCCCGACACGCCGGGTTCCCCCGAGGGGAACACCGAGGGTCCAGGCACCGCTTCCTCTGAGCCCCTTCTCCCCTCCTGATCGCGACAGGAGAGGCGATTCCCCTGCGTGGTCTGGAAGGGGTTCCCGGCCTTCCCGGCGCACCTCAGGATGAGGCCGGTCTCACGGGGAAATTCGAGACGAGCCACGTGGGTGGGGCCACATGCCGAACGCCCCCGGTTCCCCGGTCCGCCCTTGAGAAGGACCCGAGGCCCGGACCCCTCTTCGAAGGCAACCCTGTGGGTGAAGGCACAACACGAAGGGGCACTGCCACCCCCGTGCATCGTCCGCAAAGACCCGCGGGTTCCACACACAGCTCGACGAGGGGCCTGAGACCCCCTGAGCAACTCGAGAGGCCAGCGGGGTTCCCTTCCTCAGACAAGACGAGGCCTGACTCTCCTGTCCCAACTCTGCAGGGACCCTGCGGTCGGAGTCCGAAACGGAGAGGAAGACTGAGGTTCCTGCCTCCCCTCGAGGTGAGGCCCTCTTCCGTTGCCGCAGACCCAGCGGAGTCCCGAGGGGCCCCGCCACCTCCACAGGATCCCTCGCCTCTCAGAGGCACCTTGGGAAGTTCCCTAAGGTCCCCGGCAGAAGGCGAGGGAAACGAGGGTTTCCCGCCGCCCCCCGACAAAGACCTCGAGAGTCCTTCTTCAACGCGTCTCGAGGCCCTAGTCCCCTCCCGTGACTCGAGAGCCAGGACGCGCTCCCCCTCTCCACGCGCATGGAGACCTGACTTCCCTGGCGCCGCACGAGAGGCTCCCTGAGATCCTCGTCGTGCCTCGGGAGAAAACCCCCACGTGCCGTGAGCCGGCGCGAGACATTCCACTCGTGACAAAGGTCATGAGGAAGGGGGCTCGGCATACGCAAAGGCGGGATCGAGCCTCGGGAGTGCCCCCGGATATTCTCGAGCATCTACCCCCCAATAACCAGAGTCTGCCTACTTTATTGCTTTGTGCTCTCGCCTCTGACTTTACTGAGGGCTGTCCCCCACCACCATCTCACTCTCTCTGTCAAAGAGTTAACTTACAGCTCCAATTAATAAAGTTCCTGGGCAATTAGGAGTGTTTAAATCCAAACCCCCCAGATGGCTCTCTAACTCGCCTGACAAGTTTATCCGGACACCTACAGCTATGCATACGATTGTTTACAGTCTCCCAGCCTCCAGAGGCACGGGAAGCTTAAGATATTCAAATAGCTTAGAGCCTCTCAGAGAATTAGAAACTGTCAGAATAAAACTAGTAAAAGATTTCATTGATGAGCCAATGTTTGTTGCCAAGTTTTCACATCCCTTGAATTGTATCCTTGAATGTGCATTAATTAATATAGTTGGTATGTAGAAAAAATAAGTAGTGGCCTTGGTGTTAGTAACTTTAGACCCTTAAGGTAGTAAATTCTTTCCTTTGTAAACCCATTACACATCCACCCTATAGGAACGTAATCTTATCTTCGGAGGATGGCGCCAAACCTTAAAATAATTACTCTTAGAGAAAATAAGTCTTTGTTGATAAGTCCTTGTCAAGAGTCATAAAATGTTAATAGGCCTCTGGCCAGAAGATGATGTAAATCACCTAAACCATTTGTATACGATAAATCTGCAGGAAAGAAACCCTGGTTTTTGATAAGCATCAAAGACTGCTGATTTTGCATCCCCTATTGTCCTCTATGTGTAACTTAGGGTATAAAAGCCCCTGTTGAAAATAAAGCTATGGGCCTTGCTCACCAACGCTTGGTCTCCCCATGTCATTCTTCCCTTTAACTTCTAGCTGAGTGTCCATCTGGAGCGTGGATGTCCTCTGCGACCATTTATTTGCCTGGGCTTCTAAGACCCACTCGAGAAGGTGTCTAAGGTGGGGCACCTTCCGCTATTCGAGAGGGCGCCTGCGGCCTCCGTGGTCAGAGCTAACCTGGTGTCACGGGTTATATTGATTTTCCGCGTAAACCAGCCACTCAGCTTCTTTTCTCCACTGAATTTTCCTACTGAGCTATCCTCATTCTATTCCTCTTTATTATATCTAATTAACATTTGAATAGGTCGCCTAGCCGTCTCTCCTTCGAAGACCCTGGATCAGCCGGGGCTGGACCCCGGCAGGTGGCGCCCGAAACAGGTTTTTCGAAGGTAAGCTCCCCAAAGCAATTAGGGTCATCAGCCCTTTTGCTCCCCCGTTCTCGGAACAACTGGGTCATCAGCTCTCTTGTTCCCCCACGGAGCAGTTTGGGTCATCAGCTCTACTGCTCCCCCCTCGGAACAGTTTGAGTCACCAGCCTTCTGTTCCCCCCCACCCGGGACAATCTGGGTCATCAGCCCTAATGTCCTTCCAGTGTTCGGGACGGCTAGGACCCCACTCAAGGGTGCCGCGGACCCCCCTGTAGGACAGACAGGGCGAGAGGAGTGGGAAGTGTTGAAAGTGTTAAAGTGTTAGACTTAGAGAGAGAAAACAGTTTCTGAAGTTAAAAGGCCAAAGAAAAGCCTGATCTTTTGATAGCTAAAAGCAAAATCTTTTACTATACTTAATTTTCTGACATGGGTAACACTGAATCAAATGAAAGACAGCTCTTTATAGGAGTAATCTTACAGTTATTAAATAAAAGAGGAATCAAAGTTAAAAAATCTGCCATTCAATCATTTTTTTCATTTGTACAAGAGCACTGTCCCTGGTTCCCAGACGAAGGCTCTGTTAACTTAGATGTCTGGGAAAAAGTAGGAAAACAGCTAAAAACTTACCATGCCGAACATGGCTCAGAAAATGTCCCTAATGACGCTTTTTCCTTATGGAACATCATTAGAGATGTCTTAGACCCTGCCCCCGATTCAGAAAAAGTACATCTTAAAGGGGATAGTGAAGAAAATGCTGTGGCTAAACCTGCCCCTGAATCTAAAAAAGTAACCTTTAAAGAGGAAAATGAGGTCGAAACTGTAGTTAAACCTCAGGAAAATGAGAAAAATGAAGACCCACCTGACTATCGGCAACTAAGAAAAATGTTAGCAGCCATGACTACTCAGGAACAACTTAAAGTTAGGGATGAGAAACAAGATCAGCCTTCCCCAAAAGAAAAAGAGAATTTAGGCGAGATAATAGCTAAATATCACTCTGATGGAGATCGGCATCTCTTAAACAATGATGCCCCAAAAGGCCTAAGAGAAACTTCTCCTGTCAGACCACCCGTTCCTAGGAGCTTGAGGGAAACATCCCTTATCAGACAGTCTGTAAGATTTAGTCACCAAACAGTTAAAAGATCTCCAGAACAGGAGAAGAGAAATACGGGACGCTCCCATCCCCCCATGCCTCCTCCTCCATGTGGGGGTAAAGGGCCTCCGCTAGGAGTTTCCCGGAAAGGGGTTTTCTCTAGTCCCGAGGATAAATTTGATCCTCACCTTGAGGCTTCTTTTTTAGTCCCCTCTGCAGTTTAGATAGGGTAAAGAGGGTACAAAATAAATAAAAATATTCTCAAAAAAAAAATGGGTTTCTCTGCATCTAAGAATAGACAAATGTTTATTGGCTCTGTGTATTATGATTAGACATGTCCTGGACCTCCGTCATGAGGCTGTTAAATAGCCTATGAGAGAGGCTATAGCGGTGGATGGTGGTGAGTCTCCACTTTCTGCACAGATCATAATTTCTGCTATTGGAAAAAAAAAAAAAAAAGAGGGAGAAAGTGCTTTACCTCCCAAGGAAGGAGAGGGCTTACAGGACGCTGCGGCTGAGCGCCCTGGCGAGCTCCCTCCCCCTCTGCGCAAACCTTTAAAAAACTTATCCACCACTTTCTGATTTAAGGCGATTGCCACCGCCTCCGTTTGTGCCTCCCAGGACCCAGGAGTTCCCCACTTTGCCCCCAAAGCCTCTCAAAGAGTTGCCTAAGCCTGAGGAAGATAAAAAGTTTTTTAAACAAAGGAGCTTTTAGTACACAATATGCAGAGCGTGCTCCTTGGAGAAAACCCCCTCAGGGGGGGTCTCACCCAGGCTAGGAGAAAAGGCAAGAGGATTGAGCAACAATATTAACCCCTGACGTGCCGCTTACTTCAATTCCAACGGGAGTGGCTGGCCCCCTACCCGAGGACTTTGGAAGATTTGTCCTGGGGCGTAGCTCGCTTTCTTTTCAAATAAAAAAAAAAAAAAGAAAGAAAAAAAGAAATTTCGGTGGTGCATGGTGTAGTAGATTCTGATTATATTGAGAAATTAAAGTCTTGATCTCACTGTCTACCAAAACTGTATAAATTAATAAAGGTTAAAGAGTAACATAGCTTTTGCTTTTACCTTATTATCAGAAAAGAAAAAACTTGACTTCTCAAGATAAGAGCCACAAAACATTTGAATCTAGTGATCTAGCCTTTTGGGTGCAGGAAATTACAGCTCCAAGGCCTTTAAAAGATCTTTTAATTCAAGGGAATAAAATGTCAAGACTGAGTTACAAGCAGTTATTTAGGCCTTTCAACATTTAGGAGACCACACCTTTAATCTTTTGACTGACTCCTGATATATTGTAGGGTTGTTTCCTCATATTGAAACTGCTAATATTCCAAAAAATAAAACTACTATCTTCTCCTTGTTATCTGATTTACAGAAAGATTAAACACAGAGATAAAAAATATTTTGTGGGACATAGAGCCCATTCCAGCTTGCCCGGCCCTTTACATGAAGGAAATGCTTTGGCAGATGCATTGACTAAAGTAATTGTTTTAAACTTAAATAAAAAGATTGATAAGGCCAAAAATTCTCACAAAATTCACCATCAAAATGCAGCTGGTTCAAGGTATAAATTTCATATCTCTAGGTAAACAGCTAGACAAATAGTTATGTCCAAATTGTAATTAATCACTTAAACGTAAACACACAGGGGCAGACTACAATGATGAGACACTAGATGCCTGAATTACAGGCTACGACTCGGCCCCTGGTCAAGTAAAAAGACCTCCATACTGGAGAGTGAAAAAGGCCAGATGTGTTGCTAACTTGTGGGAGAGGGTATGCTTGTATATTTCTACAGAATGCAGATTCTTCGATTTGGATCTCAGACAAATTCGTCATGTCACGTTCCCCAAAGACCAGGTTCGCGGCGCGCACTCGCTCGCTCCCCCTCCCCCAGCCAGCTCTCGCCTCCGCGCCGCCAGCAGCGCCCAGTACCCTTCTCGCTGCACCCTGCGACCTAGAGCAAAGAAGTCTGTGCGGTGAGTGAGGGCCAGAGAGGAAAGCGCGCCCGCGGAATGCAGTCCAGACCAGCGCGCTCCCGCCGGCGAGAGGGGAACGCTGAGAGCCCAAGCCGCGGCGGCTAGCCCAAGGCCGCGAGCCCCGCCCCTCCGCCCGCCGTAAGCGCCGAGGCCCACAGCTTGCCGCTCGCGTTCTGCCTCCTGATGCTGGGGACACTGCTCCCCGGGGCCGACGCCTGCAGCTGCTTCCTGGCTCATCTTGTTTAAACCCTCAATATAATGTTTGCTCCTTTGTGGTAGTGGTGTTGTGAACAATGTGTGCTTTCATCTTGTTTGACCCCCCAATATAATGTTTGTTCTTTTGTTGTGTTGAAACGCCCACCCTATCTCATGATACCTGTGTCTGTGCATTCTTATTGGTATGATAATTACGGTTTGGCTGTATCACAACAACTGCAGGATTTAATGCGAACCCGACGGTTTGTGGGCTTACTTATCTTGGGAATAGCAGCTTTGACAAGTGCAATCACTTCTGTTACTGTGACAGCAATATCATTGACTCAACAAGTACATACTGCTCAATATGTTGATTCTATGTCCAAAAATGTTTCTTTAGCATTGGCAACACAGGAAGCTATAGACAGGAAATTAGAAATGAGGGTAGACGCCCTAGAGGAAGCAGTAATACATATTGGGACTGAATTGCAGGCTTTAAAGGTGAAAATGGCATTGTCCTGTCATGCTGACTATCGGTGGATATGTGTAACACCCCTGAAAGTAAATGAGACAGATTTTGAATGGGAAAAGATTAAAAACCATATTTCAGGTATCTGGAACAGCTCTGACATTGGTCTAGACTTAGGGAAACTTCACAATCAAATAGCAACTATGGAACACTCCCGATTAGATTTTACTGCCGCTGGAACAGCAAATGATTTCTTCCATACTTTCTCTAACTACATTTCAGGAAAAAATATGCTGTCTACCTTCCTTAGCTATGTTACTGTGGCTGTTTTAATTCTGCTTCTCATATTCATTCTTCCTTGTATTGTCAGGATTCTTCGGCAGAGCATTCAGAGGCTCGCGACTGAGCTACATCTGGCTGTTTTAAGAAATAAAAAACGGGGAGATGCCGGGAGCCGGCGAGAGACATTCCACTCGTGACAAAGGTCATGAGGAAGGGGGCTCGGCATACGCAAAGGCGGGATCGAGCCTCGGGAGTGCCCCCGGATATTCTCGAGCATCTACCCCCCAAAAACCAGAGTCTGCCTACTTTATTGCTTTGTGCTCTCGCCTCTGACTTTACTGGGGGCTGTCCCCCACCACCATCTCACTCTCTCTGTCAAAGAGTTAACTTACAGCTCCAATTAATAAAGTTCCTGGGCAATTAGGAGTGTTTAAATCCAAACCCCTCAGATGGCTCTCTAACTCGCCTGACAAGTTTACCCAGAAACCTACAGCTATGCATACGATTGTTTACAGTCTCCCAGCCTCCAGAGGCACGGGAAGCTTAAGATATTCAAATAGCTTAGAGCCTCTCAGAGAATTAGAAACTGTCAGAATAAAACTAGTAAAAGATTTCATTGATGAGCCAATGTTTGTTGCCAAGTTTTCACATCCCTTGAATTGTATCCTTGAATGTGCATTAATTAATATAGTTGGTATGTAGAAAAAATAAGTAGTGGCCTTGGTGTTAGTAACTTTAGACCCTTAAGGTAGTAAATTCTTTCCTTTGTAAACCCATTACACATCCACCCTATAGGAACGTAATCTTATCTTCGGAGGATGGCGCCAAACCTTAAAATAATTACTCTTAGAGAAAATAAGTCTTTGTTGATAAGTCCTTGTCAAGAGTCATAAAATGTTAATAGGCCTCTGGCCAGAAGATGATGTAAATCACCTAAACCATTTGTATACGATAAATCTGCAGGAAAGAAACCCTGGTTTTTGATAAGCATCAAAGACTGCTGATTTTGCATCCCCTATTGTCCTCTATGTGTAACTTAGGGTATAAAAGCCCCTGTTGAAAATAAAGCTATGGGCCTTGCTCACCAACGCTTGGTCTCCCCATGTCATTCTTCCCTTTAACTTCTAGCTGAGTGTCCATCTGGAGCGTGGATGTCCTCTGCGACCATTTATTTGCCTGGGCTTCTAAGACCCACTCGAGAAGGTGTCTAAGGTGGGGCACCTTCCGCTATTCGAGAGGGCGCCTGCGGCCTCCGTGGTCAGAGCTAACCTGGTGTCACGGGTTATATTGATTTTCCGCGTAAACCAAGCCACTCAGCTTCTTTTCTCCACTGAATTTTCCTACTGAGCTATCCTCATTCTATTCCTCTTTATTATATCTAATTAACATTTGAATAGGTCGCCTAGCCGTCTCTCCTTCGAAGACCCTGGATCAGCCGGGGCTGGACCCCGGCACCCACGGGCGCCGCAGCTCGAGGAAACCCCTGAGACTCCCCCGTCCTCGCGAGCTGAGGGCCTTCTTTTCCTGCATGGCCTGGAGAGCAATCCCGGGTCCTCTCTCCAAACGGAAGAGGAGGCTGGACTCCCTTGAGGCCGCTCAGGGTGCTCCAAGAGACCCGCGTCGCGACTCGAGAGGAGAGCGGAGTCCTTGGCTTCCCCTCGAGACGAGGCCTGACTCCCCGGGGGAGCCTGGAATGCAACCCCGAGATCCCTGCCTTCCCTGGAGAGGAATATTAGGTCCCGGACACACGCCTAGGTGAGGTCTCTTCGGCCCTGCAGTGACTCGAGCGCAACCCCCAGCTTTCCCTCGCAACCCGAGGGGAAGATTGGGCTTCCCAGGGCCAACCCAAGGGGAAGGCTGAGATCCCCGTCGTCACTCGAGAATCCCGCCGCAACTCGAGAAAAACCACGTGGTTCCCACCTCTTGGCAAGATGAGGCCCTTGCCCGCGACGCCGTCTCAAGGGAAGTCCCCTGTTCCGCCCTGAAGGGAGAAACGATCCCTGACAGCCTTCCTGCGACCCCCAAAAGTCCCCCGACACGCCGGGTTCCCCGAGGGGAACACCGAGGGTCCCGGCACCGCTTCCTCTGAGCCCCTTCTCCCCTCCTGATCGCGACAGGAGAGGCGATTCCCCTGCGTGGTCTGGAAGGGGTTCCCGGCCTTTCCGGCGCACCTCAGGATGAGGCCGGTCTCACGAGGAAATTCAAGACGAGCCACGTGGGTGGTGCCACATGCCGAACGCCCCCGGTTCCCCGGTCCGCTCTTGAGAAGGACCCGAGGCCCGGACCCCTCTTCGAAGGCAACCCTGTGGGTGAAGGCACAACACGAAGGGGCACTGCCACCCCCGTGCATCGTCCGCAAAGACCCGCGGGTTCCACACACAGCTCGACGAGGGGCCTGAGACCCCCTGAGCAACTCGAGAGGCCAGCGGGGTTCACTTCCTCAGACAAGACGAGGCCTGACTCTCCTGTCCCAACTCTGCAGGGACCCTGCGGTCGCAGTCCGAAACGGAGAGGAAGCCTGAGGTTGCTGCCTCCCCTCGAGGTGAGGCCCTCTTCCGTTGCGCCAGACCCAGCGGAGTCCCGAGGGGCCCCGCCACCTCCACAGGATCCCTCGCCTCTCAGAGGCACCCTGGGAAGTTCCCTAAGGTCCCCGGCAGAAGGCGAGGGACATGAGGGTTTCCCGCCGCCCCCCGACAAAGACCTCGAGAGTCCTTCTTCAACGCGTCTCGAGGCCCTAGTCCCCTCCCGTGACTCGAGAGCCAGGACGCGCTCCCCTTCGCCACGCGCATGGAGACCTGACTTCCCTGGCGCCGCACGAGAGGCTCCCTGAGATCCTCGTCATGCCTCGGGAGAAAACCCCCACGGGTGCCGCAGCTCGAGGAAACCCCTGAGACGCCCCCGTCCTCGCGAGCTGAGGGCCTTCTTTTCCTGCATGGCCTGGAGAGCAATCCCGGGTCCTCTCTCCAAACGGAAGAGGAGGCTGGACTCCCTTGAGGCCGCTCAGGGGGCTCCAAGAGACCCGCGTCGCGACTCGAGAGGAGAGCGGAGTCCTTGGCTTCCCCTCGAGACGAGGCCTGACTCCCCGGGGGAGCCTGGAGTGCAACCCCGAGATCCCTGCCTTCCCTGGAGAGGAATATTAGGTCCCGGACACACGCCGAGGTGAGGTCTCTTCGGCCCTGCAGTGACTCGAGCGCAACCCCCAGCTTTCCCTCGCAACCCGAGGGGAAGATTGGGCTTCCCAGGGCCAACCCAAGGGGAAGGCTGAGATCCCCGTCGTCACTCGAGAATCCCGCCGCAACTCGAGAAAAACCACGTGGTTCCACCTCTTGGCAAGATGAGGCCCTTGCCCGCCACGGCGTCTCAAGGGAAGTCCCCTGTTCCGCCCTGAAGGGCGAAACGGTCCCTGACAGCCTTCCTGCGACCCCCAAAAGTCCCCCGACACTCCGGGTTCCCCCGAGGGGAACACCGAGGGTCCCGGCACCGCTTCCTCTGAGCCCCTTCTCCCCTCCTGATCGCGACAGGAGAGGCGATTCCCCTGCGTGGTCTGGAAGGGGTTCCCGGCCTTCCCGGCGCACCTCAGGATGAGGCCGGTCTCACGAGGAAATTCGAGACGAGCCACGTGGGTGGGGCCACATGCCGAACGCCCCCGGTTCCCCGGTCCGCCCTTGAAAAGGACCCGAGGCCCGGACCCCTCTTCGAAGGCAACCCTGTGGGTGAAGGCACAACACGAAGGGGCACTGCCACCCCCGTGCATCGTCCGCAAAGACCGCGGGTTCCACACACAGCTCGACGAGGGGCCTGAGACCCCCTGAGCAACTCGAGAGGCCAGTGGGGTTCCCTTCCTCAGACAAGACGAGGCCTGACTCTCCTGTTCCAACTCTGCAGGGACCCTGCGGTCGGAGTCCGAAACGGAGAGGAAGCCTGAGGTTCCTGCCTCCCCTCGAGGTGAGGCCCTCTTCCGTTGCGCCAGACCCAGCGGAGTCCCGAGGGGCCCCGCCACCTCCACAGGATCCCTCGCCTCTCAGAGGCACCCTGGGAAGTTCCCTAAGGTCCCCGACAGAAGGCGAGGGACACGAGGGTTTCCCACCGCCCCCCGACAAAGACCTCGAGAGTCCTTCTTCAACGCGTCTCGAGGCCCTAGTCCCCTCCCGTGACTCGAGAGCCAGGACGCGCTCCCCCTCGCCACGCGCATGGAGACCTGACTTTCCTGGCGCCACACGAGAGGCTCCCTGAGCTCCCCGTCGTACCTCGTGTGAAACCCCACACTGGTGCCGCAGCTCGAGAAAACCCACAAGATCCCTCCGCCATCGCGAGATGAGGGCCATCTTTTCCTGCATGGCCTGGAGAGCAGTCCCAAGTCCTCTCTCCAAACTTCACAGGAGGCTTGACTCCCTTTAGGCCACAAAGTGGCTCCAAGAGGTGCCCGTCGCGACTCGAAAGGAAAGCGGAGTCCTTTGCTTCCCTTCGACATGAGGCCTGACTCCCTGGGTGAGTCTGGAATGCAAACCTGAGATCCCTGTGGCCCTTGGAGAGGAACATTAGGTCCTGGACACAAGCCTAGATGAGGTCTCCTTTGCCCTGCAGTGACTCGAGCGCAACCCCCAGCTCTCCCTCGCAACTCGAATGGATGATTGGACTTCCCTGGCCCAACACAAGAGGAAGCCTGAAATCCCCGTCGTAACTCGAGAATCCCGCCGCAACTCGAGAAAAACCACGTGGCTCCCCCGTCATCGCAAGATGAGGCCCTTGGCCGCTACAACATATCAAGGGAAGTCCCACTTTCCATCCTGAAGTATAAAACGGTACTTGGCACCCTTTATGCGACCCCCAAAGTTCCCTGACATACCGGTCTCACTCGAGGGAAACACCAAAGTTCACGGCACCACTTCCTGTGAGCCCCTTCACCCCTCCTGATCGCGACAGAAGGGTCAATTCCCATGTTTTGTCTGCAAGGGGTTCCCGACGTTCCCTGCGAACCTCCGGATGAGGCCGGTCTCATGAGGAAATTCGCAAAGTAGCCTCATGGTTGGTGCCAAATGCTGAAAGATCCCGAATTCCCGGTCCACTCTAGATAAGAACCTGACGCCCGGACATCTCTTCGAAGGCAACCCTGTGGATGAAGGCACAACACGAAGGGACACTGACATCCCCATGAATCGTCTGGAAAAACCCGCAGATTCCACTCACAGCTCCAAATGTGGACTGTCACCTCGTGAACAACTCGAGAGGCAAGTGAAGTTGCATTCCTTCACACAAGACGAGGCCTTACTCTCCTGTCCCAACTCTTCAGGGACCCTGCAATTGGAGTCAGAAATGGAGAGGAACCCTGAGGTTCCTGCCTCAACTAGAGAAGAGGCCCTCTTCCATTGAACCAAACTCAGTGGTGTCCCGAGAGGCCCCTCCCAACACCACAGTATCCCTGAATTCTCAGAGGCTCCCTGAGAAGCTACCTGAGGTCACTGGCACAAGTCGAGGGAACCCAGAGTTTCCTGAAGTAACCCGAGAAAGACTTGGAGAGTGCTTTTTCAACGTCTCTTGATGCCCGATTCCCCTACCATGACTCCAGAGCAAGGACGCGCTCCCCTCGCCACAAGCAGGAAAACTGACTTCCCTAGTACCACACAAGAGGCTCCCTGAGTACCCCATCGTACCTCGTGAGAAAACCCACACTGGCGCCGCAGTTCGAGAAAAACCACAAGATGCCCCCGTCAAAGAGAGATGGGGGCCTTCTTTTCCTGCCTGACCTGGAGAGCAATTCCTGGTCCTCTCTCCAAACTTCACAGGAGTATTGACTCCCTTTAGGCCACTCAGTTGTGTCCAAGAAATACCCAGTGCGACTCGAGAGGAGAGCGGTGTCCTTTGCTTCCCTGGAGACGAGGCCTGACTCCCCGGGTGAGTTTGGAATGCAACCCCGAGATCCCTGTCGCCCCTGGAGTGGAACATTATGTCCTAGACACAAGCCTAGATGAGGTCTATTTTGCCCTACAGTGACTCGAGAGCAACCTCCATCTCTCCCTCACAATTTGAATGGAAGATTGGGCTTCCCACGGTCAACACAAGAGGAAGTCTAAATTTCCCATCGTAATTCGAGAATTCAGCCTCAAGTCTTAAAAACCATGTGGTTCCCCCTTCATCGCAATATGAGGCCCTTGCCAGCTAGAGTCTCAAGAGAAGTCCCACGTTCCATCTTAAAGTTCGAAATGCTACTTGGCACCCTTGATGCGACCCCAAAGTTCCCCAACATACCGGTCTCACTCCAGGGGAACACCGAAGTTCCCGGTGTCTCCAGGGAAGTCCCAGGTTCCGCCCTGAAGGGCGACACGGTACTTGACACCCTTGATGCGACCGCAAAAGTTCCCCGACACGCTGGGTTCCCTCGAGGGGAACACCGAGGGTCCCGGCACCACTTCATCTGAGCCCCTTCTCCCTTCATGATCGCGACAGGAGAGTCGATTCCCCTGCGTGGTCTGGAAGGGGTTCCCGGCCTTCCTGGCGCACCTCAGGATGAGGCCGGTCTCAGGAGGAAATTAGAGACTAGCCACGTGTGAGGTGCCACGTGCCGAACGACCCTGATTTTCCAGTCCGCTCTTGATAAGAACCCGATGCCCGGACACCTCTTCGAAGGCAACCCTGTGGGTGAAGGCACAACACGAAGGGGCACTGACACCCCCGTGCATCATCGGGAAAAACCCGCAGGGTCTACACACAGCTCGACAAGGGGCATGAGACTCCCGGAACAACTCGAGAGGCAACCAGAATTCCATTCCTCAGACAAGACGAGGCATGACTCTCCTGTCCCAACACTGCAGGGACTGTGCAGTCGGAGTCTGAAACCGAGAGGAAGCCTGAGGTTCCTGCCTCCCCTCGAGATGAGGCCCTCTTCCATTGCGCCGAACCCAGCAGAGTCCCGAGAGGCCCTGCCAACTACACAGCATCCCTCACCTCTCAGAGGCACCCTGGGAAGTTCCCTAAGGTCCCCTGCAGAAGTCGAGGGAAACGAGGGTTTCCCGCCGCAACCCGAGAAAGACCTCGAGAGTCCTTCTTCAACGCCTCTTGAGGACCTAGCCGCTTCCCATGACTCGAGAGTGATGACCAGCTCCCCCTCGCCATGCGCATGGAGACCTGACTTCCCTGGCGCCGCACGAGAGGCTCCCTGAGGTCCTCGTCGTGCCTCGTGAGAAAACCCCCATGGGCGCAGGAGCCTGAGGAAACCCATGAGACGCCCCCGTCATCGCGAGATGAGGGCCTTCTTTTCCTGCCTGGCCTGGAGAGCAATCCCGAGTCCTCTCTCCAAACTGAAGAGGAGGCTCGACACCCTTGAGTCCACTCAGTGGGCTCCAAGAGATCCGTGTCGCGACTTGAGAGAAAAGCGGAGTCCTTTGCTTCCCCTCCAGGCCAGTCCTGACTCCCCGGGGGAGTCTGGAATGGAAACCCGGGATCCCTGTCTTCCCTTGAGAGGAATATTAGGTCCTGGACACACGCCTCGATGAGGTCTCTTTGGCCCTGTAGTGACTCGAGCAGAACCCCCAGCTTTCCATCGCAACTCGAATTGAAGATTGGGCTTCCCAGGGCCAACCCAAGAGAGACCTGAAATTCCTATCATTTTCGAGAATCCCGATGCAACTCAAGAAAAACGACGTGGTTCCAACGTCTTCACAGGATGAGGCCCTTGCCCGCTACAGCGTCTCCAGGGAAGTCCCATGTTCCGTCCTGAAGTGGGAAACGGTACTTGGCTCCCTTGATGCGACCCCTAAAGTTCCCTGAAACGCCGGGTTCCCTGGAGTGGAAGACCGAGGGTCCCGGCACCACTTCATCTGAGCCCCATCTCCCCTCCTGATCGCGACAGGAGAATTGATTCCCCTACTTTGTGTGGAAGGGGTTCCCGGCCTTCCCGGCGCACCTCAGGATGAGGCCGGTCTCACGAGGAAATTCGAGACGAGCCACGTGGGTGGGGCCACATGCCGAACGCCCCCGATTCCCCGGTCCGCTCTTGAGAAGGACCTGAGGCCCGGACCCCTCTTTGAAGGCAACCCTGTGGTTGAAGGCACAACACGAAGGGGCACTGCCACCCCCGTGCATCGTCCGCAAAGACCTGCGGGTTCCACACACAGCTCGACGAGGGGCCTGAGACCCCCTGAGCAACTCGAGAGGCCAGCGGGGTTCCCTTCCTCAGAAAAGATGAGGCCTGTCTCTCCTGTCCCAACTCTGCAGGGACCCTGCGGTCGGAGTCCGAAACGGAGAGGAAGCCTGAGGTTCCTGCCTCCCCTCGAGGTGAGGCCCTCTTCCGTTGCGCCAGACCCAGCGGAGTCCCGAGGGGCCCCGCCACCTCCACAGGATCCCTCGCCTCTCAGAGGCACCCTGGGAAGTTCCCTAAGGTCCCCGGCAGAAGGCGAGGGAAACGAGGGTTTCGCGCCGCCCCCCGAGAAAGACCTCGAGAGTCCTTCTTCAACGCGTCTCGAGGCCCTAGTCCCCTCCCGTGACTCGAGAGCCAGGACGCGCTCCCCCTCGCCACGCGCATGGAGACCTGACTTCCCTGGCGCCGCATGAGAGGCTCCCTGAGATCCTCGTCGTGCCTCGGGAGAAAACCCCCACGGGCGCCGCAGCTCGAGGATACCCCTGAGATGCCCCCGTCCTCGCGAGCTGAGGGCCTTCTTTTCCTGCATGGCCTGGAGAGCAATCCCGGGTCCTCTCTCCAAACGGAAGAGGAGGCTGGACTTCCTTGAGGCTGCTCAGGGGGCTCCAAGAGACCCGTGTCGCGACTCGAGAGGAGAGCGGAGTCCTTGGCTTGCCCTCGAGACGAGGCCTGACTCCCCGGGGGAGCCTGGAATGCAACCCCGAGATCCCTGCCTTCCCTGGAAAGGAATATTAGGTCCCGGACACACGCCTAGGTGAGGTCTCTTCGGCCCTGCAGTGACTCGAGCGCAACCCCAAGCTTTCCCTCGCAACCCGAGAGGAAGATTGGGCATCCCAGGGTCAACCGAAGGGGAAGGCTGAGATCCCCGCCGCAACTCTAGAAAAACCACGTGGTTCCCACCTCTTGGCAAGATGAGGCCCTTCCCCGCGACGGCGTCTCAAGGGAAGTCCCCTGTTCTGCCCTGAAGGGCGAAACGGTCCCTGACAGCCTTCCTGCAACCCCCAAAAGTCCCCCGACACGCCGGGGTCCCCCGAGGGGAACACCGAGGGTCCCGGCACCGCTTCCTCTGAGCCCCTTCTCCCCTCCTGATCGCGACAGGAGAGGCGATTCCCCTGCGTGGTCTGGAAGGGGTTCCCGGCCTTCCCGGCGCACCTCAGGATGAGGCCGGTCTCACGAGGAAATTCGAGACGAGCCACGTGGGTGGGGCCACATGCCGAACGCCCCCGATTCCCCGGTCCGCTCTTGAGAAGGACCCGAGGCCCGGACCCCTCTTCGAAGGCAACCCTGTGGGTGAAGGCACAATACGAAGGGGCACTGCCACCCCCGTGCATCGTCCGCAAAGACCCGCGGTTTCCACACACAGCTCGACGAGGGGCCTCAGACCCCCTGAGCAACTCGAGAGGCCAGCGGGGTTCCCTTCCTCAGACAAGACGAGGCCTGACTCTCCTGTCCCAACTCTGCAGGGACCCTGCGGTCGGAGTCTGAAGCGGAGAGGAAGCCTGAGGTTCCTGCCTCCCCTCGAGGTGAGGCCCTCTTCCGTTGCGCCAGACCCAGCGGAGTCCCGAGGGGCCCCGCCACCTCCACAGGATCCCTCGCCTCTCAGAGGCACCCTGGGAAGTTCCCTAAGGTCCCCGGCAGAAGGCGAGGGAAACGAGGGTTTCCCGCCGCCCCCGGAGAAAGACCTCGAGTGCTGGGAGCCGGCATATTGCATATTGAGTGAGGATCTTGAATAGCTCAACTGGAATTCTATCACTGCCGGGAGCCAGCGTGAGGCACTCCGCCCATGACAAAGGTCATGAGGAAGGAGGCTCGGCATACGCAAAGGCGTGATCGAGCCTCAGGAGTCCCCCTGGAGATTCTCGAGCATCTACCCCCAAAACCAGAGTCTGCCTACTTTCTGCTTTGTGCTTTCACCTACCCCTCTTACTTTATGGGGGGCTGTCCCCCACTACCTCTCTCTGAAAAGAGAGTTAGCTTACAGCTCCAGTTAATAATTCCTGGATGTGACAGTGTTTCAACCTACAAACTCCTTTGGAAATCCTCTAGCCTGCCTGAATGGGTTTTTCCGGCCACATGTGATTGTTCAGAGCCTGCCAACTGTGAGAGGCAGGAGATGTTCTAAACTGCCTAAACACAGATTCCTTTGAGTAGTTAAAAGATTGATTAGAAAATGTATTGGTGAAGGGTTTTTCACTTGTTGGGCCAATGTTTGCTGCTAAGTCTCCATACTCCTTACCTACTGTGTCTTTGGCAGTGTATTGATTGATATAATGGGTGTATAGAAATGTAAAATGCAGCTTTGTCCAATGCTTTTTGGAAGGCTGGTGCCTGACTTTGGAATAATCACCTTTAGAGAAAAATAAGTTTCTTAAAATGTTAACAGGCCTCCGGGCCAGAAGATGATGTCAATCACCTGAACTTTTGCATATGATAAGTTTGAAAGCCTGGCTTAGATTAGAACCAGGAACTGCTGTCCTTACATGACTCCACCCCTTCCCCCATTATCCTCTATGCATACCTTAAGGTATAAAAACTACTTTGGAAAATAAAGTGCGGGCCTTGTTCACTGAAACTTGGTCTCCCCATGTCACTATCTCTCCCAAATTCCAGCTGAGCATCCATCTGGAGCGCCGATGTCCTCTGCGACCATTTATTTGCCTGGGCTTCTAAGACCCACTCGAGAAGGTGTCTAAGGTGGGGCACCTTCCGCTATTCGAGAGGGCGCCTGCGGCCTCCGTGGTCAGAGCTAACCTGGTGTCACGAGTTATATTGATTTTCCGCGTAAACCAAGCCACTCAGCTTCTTTTCTCCAATGAATTTCCCTACTGAGCTATCCTTATATCAGCCGCTTTTCTCCACTGAATTTCCTCACTGAGTTATCCTTATTCTATTACTCTTTGTATCCTTAATTATAGTGTAATTAAGCAGTTATTCCCTGACCCTCGCCTAGCCGTCTCTCCTTCGAATACCCTGGATAAGCCGGGGCTGGTCCCCGGAACTCGAGAGTCCTTCTTCAACGCGTCTCGAGGCCCTAGTCCCCTCCCGTGACTCGAGAGCCAGGACGCGCTCCCCCTCGCCACGCGCATGGAGACCTGACTTCCCTGGTGCCGCACGAGAGGCTCCCTGAGATCCTCGTCGTGCCTCGGGAGAAAACCCCCACGGGCGCCGCAGCTCGAGGAAACCCCTGAGACGCCCCCGTCCTCGCGAGCTGAGAGCCTTCTTTTCCTGCATGGCCTGGAGAGCAATCCCGGGTCCTCTCTCCAAACGGAAGAGGAGGCTGGACTCCCTTGAGGCCGCTCAGGGGGCTCCAAGAGACCCGCGTCGCGACTCGAGAGGAGAGCGCAGTCTTTGGCTTGCCCTCGAGACGAGGCCTGACTCCCCGGGGGAGCCTGGAATGCAACCCCGAGATCCCTGCCTTCCCTGGAGAGGAATATTAGGTCCTGGACACACGCCTAGGTGAGGTCTCTTCGGCCCTGCAGTGACTCGAGCGCAACCCCCAGCTTTCCCTCGCAACCCGAGGGGAAGATTGATCTTCCCAGGGCCAACCCAAGGGGAAGGCTGAGATCCCCTTCGTAACTCGAGAATGCCGCCGCAACTCGAGAAAAACCACGTGGTTCCAACCTCTTGGCAAGATGAGGCCCTTGCCCGCGACGGCGTCTCAAGGGAAGTCCCCTGTTCCGCCCTGAAGGGCGAAACGGTCCCTGACAGCCTTCCTGCGACCCCCAAAAGTCCCTCGACACGCCGGGGTCCCCCGAGGGGAACACCGAGGGTCCCGGCACCGCTTCCTCTGAGCCCCTTCTCCCCTCCTGATCGCGACAGGAGAGGCGATTCCCCTGCGTGGTCTGGAAGGGGTTCCCGGCCTTCCCGGCGCACCTCAGGATGAGGCCGGTCTCACGAGGAAATTCGAGACGAGCCACGTGGGTGGGGCCACATGCCGAACGCCCCCGATTCCCCGGTCCGCTCTTGAGAAGGACCCGAGGCCCGGACCCCTCTTCGAAGGCAACCCTGTGGGTGAAGGCACAACACGAAGGGGCACTGCCACCCCCGTGCATCGTCCGCAAAGACCCGCGGGTTCCACACACAGCTCGACGAGGGGCCTGAGACCCCCTGAGCAACTCGAGAGGCCAGCGGGGTTCCCTTCCTCAGACAAGACGAGGCCTGACTCTCCTGTCCCAACTCTGCAGGGACCCTGCGGTCGGAGTCCGAAACGGAGAGGAAGCCTGAGGTTCCTGCCTCCCCTCGAGGTGAGGCCCTCTTCCGTTGCGCCAGACCCAGCGGAGTCCCGAGGGGACCCGCCACCTCCACAGGATCCCTCGCCTCTCAGAGGCACCCTGGGAAGTTCCCTAAGGTCCCCTGCAGAAGGCGAGGGAAATGAGGGTTTCCCGCCGGCCCCCGACAAAGACCTCGAGAGTCCTTCTTCAACGCGTCTCGAGGCCCTAGTCCCCTCCCGTGACTCGAGAGCCAGGACGCGCTCCCCCTCGCCACGCGCACGGAGACCTGACTTCCCTGGCGCCGCACGAGAGGCTCCCTGAGATCCTCGTCCTGCCTCGGGAGAAAACCCCCACGGGCGCCGCAGCTCGAGGAAACCCCTGAGACGCCCCCGTCCTCGCGAGCTGAGGGCCTTCTTTTCCTGCATGGCCTGGAGAGCAATCCCGGGTCCTCTCTCCAAACGGAAGAGGAGGCTGGACTCCCTTGAGGCCGCTCAGGGGGCTCCAAGAGACCCGCGTCGCGACTCGAGAGGAGAGCGCAGTCCTTGGCTTCCCCTCGAAACGAGGCCTGACTCCCCGGGGGAGCCTGGAATGCAACCCCGAGATCCCTGCCTTCCCTGGAGAGGAACATTAGGTCGCGGACACACGCTTAGGTGAGGTCTCTTCGGCCCCGCAGTGACTCGAGCGCAACACCCAGCTTTCCTTCGCAACCCTAGGGGAAGATTGATCTTCCCAGGGCCAACCCAAGGGGAAGGCTGAGATCCCCGTCGCAACTCGAGAATGCCGCTGCAACTCGAGAAAAACCATGTGATTCCCACCGCTTGGCAAGATGAGGCCCTTGCCCGCGACGGCGTCTCAAGGGAAGTCCCCTGTTCCGCCCTGAAGGGCGAGACTGTCCCTGACAGCCTTCCTGCGACCCCCAAAAGTCCCCCGACACGCTGGGGTCCCCCGAGGGGAACACCGAGGGTCCGGGCACCGCTTCCTCTGAGCCCCTTCTCCCCTCCTGATCGCGACAGGAGAGGCGATTCCCCTGCGTGGTCTGGAAGGGGTTCCCGGCCTTCCCGGCGCACCTCAGGATGAGGCCGGTCTCACGAGGAAATTCGAGACGAGCCACGTGGGTGGGGCCACATGCCGAACGCCCCCGATTCCCCGGTCCGCTCTTGAGAAGGACCCGAGGCCCGGACCCCTCTTCGAAGGCAACCCTGTGGGTGAAGGCACAACACGAAGGGGCACTGCCACCCCCGTGCATCGTCCGCAAAGACCCGCGGGTTCCACACACAGCTTGACGAGGGGCCTGAGACCCCCTGAGCAACTCGAGAGGCCAGCGGGGTTCCCTTCCTCAGACAAGACGAGGCCTGACTCTCCTGTCCCAACTCTGCAGGGACCCTGCGGTCGGAGTCCGAAACGGAGAGGAAGCCTGAGGTTCCTGCCTCCCCTCGAGGTGAGGCCCTCTTCCGTTGCGCCAGACCCAGCGGAGTCCCGAGGGGCCCCGCCACCTCCACAGGATTCCTCGCCTCTCAGAGGCTCCCTGGGAAGTTCCCTAAGGTCCCCGGCAGAAGGCGAGGGAAACGAGGGTTTCCCGCCGCCCCCCGACAAAGACCTCGAGAGTCCTTCTTCAACGCGTCTCGAGGCTCTAGTCCCCTCCCGTGACTCGAGAGCCAGGACGCGCTCCCCCTCGCCACGCGCATGGAGACCTGACTTCCCTGGCGCCGCACGAGAGGCTCCCTGAGATCCTCGTCGTGCCTAGGGAGAAAACCCCCACGGGCGCCGCAGCTCGAGGAAACCCTGAGACGCACCCGTCCTCGCGAGCTGAGGGCCTTCTTTTCCTGCATGGCCTGGAGAGCAATCCCGGGTCCTCTCTCCAAACGGAAGAGGAGGCTGGACTCCCTTGAGGCCGCTCAGGGGGCTCCAAGAGACCCGCGTCGCGACTCGAGAGGAGAGCGCAGTCCTTGGCTTCCCCTCGAGACGAGGCCTGACTCTCCGGGGGAGCCTGGAATGCAACCCCGAGATCCCTGCCTTCCCTGGAGAGGAATATTAGGTCCCGGACACACGCTTAGGTGAGGTCTCTTCGGCCCCGCACTGACTCGAGCGCAACCCCCAGCTTTCCCTCGCAACCCGAGGGGAAGATTGGGCTTCCCAGGGTCAACCCAAGGGGAAGGCTGAGATCCTCGTCGTAACTCGAGAATCCCGCCGCAACTCGAGAAAAACCACGTGGTTCCCACCGCTTGGCAAGATGAGGCCCTTGCCCGCCACGGCGTCTCAAGGGAAATCCCCTGTTCCGCCCTGAAGGGCGAGACGGTCCCTGACAGCCTTCCTGCGACCCCCAAAAGTCCCCCGACACGCCGGGGTCCCCCGAGGGGAACACCGAGGGCCCTGGCACCGCTTCCTCTGAGCCCCTTCTCCCCTCCTGATCGCGACAGGAGAGGCGATTCCCCTGCGTGGTCTGGAAGGGGTTCCCGGCCTTCCCGGCGCACCTCAGGATGAGGCCGGTCTCACGAGGAAATTCGAGACGAGCCACGTGGGTGGGGCCACATGCCGAATGCCCCCGATTCCCCGGTCCGCTCTTGAGAAGGACCCGAATCCCGGACCCCTCTTCGAAGGCAACCCTGTGGGTGAAGGCACAACACGAAGGGGCACTGCACCACCGTGCATCGTCCGCAAAGACCCGCGTGTTCCACACACAGCTCGACGAGGGGCCTGAGACCCCCTGAGCAACTCGAGAGGCCAGCGGGGTTCCCTTCCTCAGACAAGACGAGGCCTGACTCTCCTGTCCCAACTCTGCAGGGACCCTGCGGTCGGAGTCCAAAACGGAGAGGAAGCCTGAGGTTCCTGCCTCCCCTCGAGGTGAGGCCCTCTTCCGTTGCGCCAGACCCAGCGGAGTCCCGAGGGGCCCCGCCACCTCCACAGGATCCCTCGCCTCTCAGAGGCACCCTGGGAAGTTCCCTAAGGTCCCCGGCAGAAGGCGAGGGAAACGAGGGTTTCCCGCCGCCCCCCGACAAAGACCTCGAGAGTCCTTCTTCAACGCGTCTTGAGGCCCTAGTCCCCTCCCGTGACTCGAGAGCCCGGATGCGCTCCCCCTCGCCACGCGCATGGAGACCTGACTTCCCCGGCGCCGCACGAGAGGCTCCCTGAGATCCACGTCGTGCCTCGGGAGAAAACCCCCACGAGCGCCACAGCTCGAGGAAACCCCTGAGCCGCCCCCGTCCTCGCGAGCTGAGGGCCTTCTTTTCCTGCATGGCCTGGAGAGCAATCCCGGGTCCTCTCTCCAAACGGAAGAGGAGGCTGGACTCCCTTGAGGCCGCTCAGGGGGCTCCAATAGACCCGCGTCGCGACTCGAGAGGAGAGCGCAGTCCTTGGCTTCCCCTCGAGACGAGGCCTGACTCCCCGGGGGAGCCTGGAATGCAACCCCGAGATCCCTGCCTTCCCTGGAGAGGAATATTAGGTCCCGGACACACGCCTAGGTGAGGTCTCTTCGGCCCTGCAGTGACTCGAGCGCAACCCCCAGCTTTCCCTCGCAACCCGAGGGGAAGATTGGGCTTCCCAGGGCCAACACAAGGGGCAGGCTGAGATCCCCGTCGTAACTCGAGAATGCCGCCGCAACTCGAGAAAAACCACGTGGTTCCCACCTCTTGGCAAGATGAGGCCCTTGTCCGCGACGGCGTCTCAAGGGAAGTCCCCTGTTCCGCCCTGAAGGGCGAAACAGTCCCTGACAGCCTTAATGCGACCCCCAAAAGTCCCCCGAGACGCCGGGGTCCCCGAAGGGGAACACCGAGGGTCCCGGCACCGCTTCCTCTGAGCCCCTTCTCCCCTCCTGATCGCGAGAGGAGAGGCGAATCCCCTGCGTGGTCTGGAAGGGGTTCCCGGTCTTCCAGGCGCACCTCAGGATGAGGCCGGTCTCACGAGGAAATTCGAGACGAGCCACGTGTGTGGGGCCACATGCCGAACGCCCCCGATTCCCCGGTCCGCCCTTGAGAAGGACCCGAGGCCCGGACCCCTCTTCGAAGGCAACCCTGTGGGTGAAGGCACAACACGAAGGGGCACTGCCACCCCCGTGCATCGTCCGCAAAGGCCCGCGGGTTCCACACACAGCTCGACGAGGGGCCTCAGACCCCCTGAGCAACTCGAGAGGCCAGCGGGGTTCCCTTCCTCAGACAAGACGAGGCCTTACTCTCCTGTCCCAACTCTGCAGGGACCCTGCGGTCGGAGTCCGAAACGGAGAGGAAGCCTGAGGTTCCTGCCTCCCCTCGAGGTGAGGCCCTCTTCCGTTGCGCCAGACCCAGCGGTGTCCCGAGAGGCCCCTCTAACTCCTCAGTATCCCTCACCTCTCAGAGGCACCTGGGAAGTTCCCTAAGGTCCCCTGTAGAGGTCGATGGAAACGAGTGTTTCCCGCCCCAACCCAAGAAAGACCTTGAGAATCCTTCTTAAATGCCTCTTGAGGCCCTAGTCCCTCCCATGACTCGAGAGCAATGACGCGATCTGCCTGGCCACACGCATGGAGTCAGGCTTCTCTGGCGCCGCACGAGAGGCTCCCTGAACTCCCCATCATATCTCGTGAGAAACCCCACACTGGCGCCGCAGCTCGAGAAAACCCATGAGACGCTCCCGTCATCATGAGAGGAGGGCCATCTTTAACTGCATGGTATGCAGATCAAGCGTGAACCTTCTGTCCAAACTACACAGGACGCTTGACTCCCTTTAGGCCACTCATTGGGCTCCAAGAGTTACGTGTCGCGACTCGAGAGGATAGTGGAGTCCTTTGCTTCCACTCGAGACGAGGCGTGACCCACCGGGTGAGACTGGAATGCGACCCCGATATCCCTGTCGGCCCTGGAGAGGAACATTACGTCCTGGACCCAAGCCTAGATGAGGACTCTTTGCCTTGAAGTGACTCGAGAGCAACCCCCAGCTCTCTCTGACAAGTTGAATGGAAGACTGGACTTCCTGGGCCAACACAAGAGGAAGCCTGAATTCCCCGTTGTAACTCGAGAATCCCGCCTCAACTCGAGAAAAACCACGTGTTTCCCTCGTCATCGCAATATGAGGCCTTTGCCCGCTACAGCATCTCCAGAGAATTCCCACGTTCCGTCTTGAAGTGCGAAACTGTACTTGGCACCCTTGATGCGACCTCAAAAGTGCCGTGACATACCGGTCTCACTCGAGGGGACCACCGAGGTTCCCGGCACCACTTCATCTGAGCCCCTTCTCGCCTTCTGATCGCGACCGGTGGGTCGATTCCCCTGCTTTGTCTGCAAGGGGTTCCCGAGCTTCCCGGCGCACCTCAGGATGAGGCCGGTCTCCCGAGGAAATTCGAGACGTAGCCTCGTGGGTGGTACCACATGCTGAAAGACCCCAATTTTCCGGTACACTCTTGAAAAGGACCCGATGCCCAGACACCTCTTTGAAGGCAACCCTGTGGATGAAGGCACAACACGAAGGGGCACTGACACCCCCGTGCATCGTCCGGAAAAACCCGAAGGTTCCACACTCAGCTCAACAAGTGGCCTGTCACTCCGTGAACAACTCGAAAGGCAAGGGGAAATCCATTCCTCCACAGAAGACGAGGCGTGACTCTCTTGTCCATACTCTGCAGGTACCCTGCGACCCGAGTCAGATATGGAGAGGACCCCTGAGGTTCCTGCCTCCATTCGAGATGAGTCCCTCTTCGATTGCACCAAACCCAGTTGAGTAACGAAAGGCCCCTCCCAAATCCACAGTGTCCCTGACTTCTCAGAGGCACCCTTAGAAGTTGCCTGAGGTCACCGACACAAATCAAGGGAACCCAGGGTTCCCTGCCGCAACCTGAGAAAGACCTCAAGAGTCCTTCTTCAATGCGTCTTGAGGCCCGATTCGCCTACTATGACTGGAGAGCAATCACGTACTCCCCTTCACCACACGCACGGAGACCTGACGTCCCTAGCACCACACGAGAGGGTCTCTGAGCTCCCCGTTGTACCTCGTGAGAAATCTGATACTGGCGCCGCAGCGGGAGAAAACCCACGAGACGCCCCCGTCATCGTGAGATGAGGGCCTTTTTTCCTGTATGGCCAGGAAAACAATCCTGAGTCATCTCCAAATTCCATAGGAGGCTTCACTCCCTTTACGCCACGCAGTGGGCTCCAAGAGATACCCGTCGCGACTCGACAGGAGAGCGGAGTCCTTTTTTTCCCCTCAAGACGAGGCCTGACTCTCCGGGTGAGTCGAGAATGCAACCCTGAGATCCCTGTCGGCCCAGTAGTGGAACACTAGGTCCTGGACACAAGCGTAGATGAGGTCTATTTTGCCCTGCAGTGACTGGAGAGCAATCCCCAGTTCTAACTTGCAACTCGAGTGGAATACTGGATTTTCCTGGCGCCATACAAGAGGCTCCCTGAGATCCCCGTGGTACTTCATGAGACACCCCACACTGGCGCCGCAGCTCGAAAAAACCCACGAGACGCCACCATCATCTCGAGATGAGGGCCTTCTTTTCCTGCATGGCCTGGAGTCCAATCCCGAGTCCTCTCTCCAAACTCCACAGGAGGCTTGGCTCCCTTTAGTACACACAGTAGGCTCCAAGAGATACCCATCGCGACTCGAGACGAGAGCGGAATTCTTTGCTTACCCTCGAGGTGAGAACTGACTCCCCGGATGAGTCTGGAATGCAAACCCGAGATCCCTGTCGCCCCTGGAGAGCAACGTTAGATCCTGGACACAAGTCTAGATTAGGTCTCTTTTGCCCTGCAGTGACTCTAGCGCAATCCCCAGCTCCCCCTCGCAACCCGAATGGAAGATTGGATTTCAAGGCCAACAAAAGGAAGCCTAAATTCCCGGTCATAACTCGAGAATCCCGCCGCAACTCGAGCAAAACACATGGTTCTCCCGTCATCGCAAGATGAGGCCCTTGCCCGCTACAGCGTTTCAAAAGATGTCCCAGGTTCCGTCTTGAAATGCGAAACGGTACTTGGCACCCTTGATGCGACCCCAAAAGTCCCCCAACACGCCGGTCTCACTCAAGGGGAACACCGAGGTTCCTGGCACCACTTCATTTAAGCCCCTTCTCCCCTCCTGATCGTGACCGGTGGGTCGATTCCCCTGCTTTGTCTGCAAGGGGGCCCGACCTTCCCTGCACAACTCAGGATGAGGCCGGTCTCATGGGGAAATTCGATACGTAGCTTTGTGGGTGGTGCCACTTGCTGAAAGACTCTAATTTCCCGGTCCGCTCTTGATAAGAATCCGATGCTCGGACACCTCTTGGAAGGCAGCCTTGAGTATGAAGGTACAACACGAAGGGGCACTAACACACCTGTGCATCATCCGGAAAAACGGGCAGGTTACACACACAGCTCGACAAGTGGCCTGTCACCTCGAGAACAACTCGAGAGGCAAGAGGAGTCCCATCCTCCAGAAAAGACGAGGCCTGACTCTCCTGTACCAACATGCAGGGACCTTGCGATCTGAGTCAGAAATGGAGAGGAACACTGAGGTTCCTGCTTCAAATTGAGATGAGTCCCTCTTACATTCCACCAAATGCAGAGGAGTCTCGAGAGGCCCCTCCAAACTGCACAGTATCCCTGACTTCTCAGAGGCACTCTGAGAAGCTCCCTGAGGTCGCAGGCACAAGTCAAGGGAACACTGGGTTTTATGCAGTGACCCGAGAAAGACCTCGAGAGTCCTTCTTGAACCCGTCTTGAGGCCCGATTACCCTACCATGACTTGAGAGAAATGACGAGCTCCCCCTAGCCATCTCATGGGGACCTGACTTCCCTGGTGCCACACGAGAGGCTCCCTGAGCTCCCTCTCGTACCTCGTCAGAAACCTGGCACTAGCGCAGCAGTCTAGAAAACCCACGAGACGCCGCCATCATCACGAGATGAGGGCCTTCTTTTCCTGCATGGCCTGGAGAGGAATCCCGAGTCCTCTATCCAAACACCACAGGAGGCTTGACTCCCTTTAGGGCACACAGTGGGTTCCAAGAGATACCTATCGCGACTCAAAAGGACAGCGGAGTTCTTTGCTTCCCCTCGAGACGAGGCCTGATTCCCCGGGTGAGTCTGGTATGCAACCCCAAGATCCCTGTCGCCCCTAGGGACGAACATTAAGTCCTGGACACAAGCCTAGATGAGGTCTATTTTGCCCTGCAGTGACTCGAGAGCAATCCCCAGCTCTCCCTTTAAACTCGAATGGAAGATAGGACTTCCCTGGCCCAACACATGAGGAAGACTGTATTCCCCGTCGAAACTCGAGAATCCCGCCACAACTCGAGAAACGCCACGTGGTTCCCCCGTCATCCCAAGATGAGGCCCTTGCCCCCTACAGCGTCTCAAGAGAAGTCCCACGTTCCATCTTGAAGTGCGAAACGGTATTGGCACCCTTGATGCGCCCTCAAAAGTTCCTCGACACACCAGTCTGACTCGAGGAGAACACCGAGGTTCCCGGCACCACTACATCTGGGCCCCTTCTCCCCTCCTGATCGCGACAGGAGGGTCGATTCCCCTGTTTTGTCTTGAAGGGGTTCCCACCTTTCCAGGTGCATCTCAGGATGAGGCCGGTCTCACGAGGATATTCGAGACATAGCCACGTGGATGGTGAAACATGCCGAAAACCCCGATTTCCCGGTCCGCTCTTGATAAGATCCTGATGCCCGGACACCTCTTTGAAGATAACCCTTTTGATGAAGACACAACACTTAGGGGCACTGACACCCCTGGGTATCGTCCGGAGAAACCCGCAGGTACCACACACAGCTCGAGAAGTGACCTGTCACCCCGTGAACAACTGGAGAGGCAAGCAGAGTTCCATTCCTCCACACAAGACGAGGCCTGACTCTCCTGTTCGAACTCTGCAGCGAAACTGCGATCCGAGTCAGATCTGGCCCAGGGGAAGTCAGGAGAGGAAACATGAGTTTCCTGCCTCCACTCGAGATGAGGCCCTCTTCCATTGCACCGAACCCAGTGGAGTCCCGAGAGGCCCCTCCCAACTGCACAGTATCCCTGACTTCTCAGAGGCACCCTTAGACCTTCCTGAGATCACCGGCACAAGTCGAGGGAACCAAGGGTTTCCTGCCCCAACCCGTAAAAGACCTCGAGAGTCCTTCTTCAACGCGTCTTGAGGTGCGATTCCCCTACCATGACTCGAGAGCAATGAGGCGCTCCCCCTAGCCACGCGCATAGAAACCTGACTTCCCTGGCGCCACAGGAGAGGCTCCCTGAGCTCCCCATTATACCTCGTGAGCAACACCACACTGGAGCCGCAGCTCGAGAATACCCACGAGACGCCCCAGTCCTCACGAGATGAGGGCCTTCTGTTGATGTATGGCCTGGAGAGCAATCCTGAGTCCCCTCTCCAAACCCAACAGGAGGCTTGACTCATTTTAGGCCACACAGTGAGCTCCAAGATATACCCGTCGCGACTTGACAGGAGAGCGGTGTCCTTGGCTTCCCCTCGAGACGAGGCCTGACTCCCCGGGTGAGTCGAGAATGCAATGCTGAGATCGCTTTCGCCCCAGCAGAGAACATTAGGTCCTGCACACAAGCCTAGATGAGGTCTATTTGGCCCTGCAGTGTCTCGAGAGCAATCCCCAGTTCTAACTCACAATTCGAATGAAAACTGGACTTCCCTGGGCCAGTTGAAGAGGAAGCCTGAATTCCCGGTTGTAACTCGAGAATCCCGCCCCAACTCAAGAAAAACCACGTGGTTCCCCCGTCATCGAAAGATGAGGCCCTTGCCCGCTACAGCGTCTCAAGAGAAGTCCCACGTTCCGTATTGAAGAGCGAAAAGTTACTTGGAACCCTTGATGCGACCCCAAAAGTTCCCCGACATACCAGTCTCACTTGAGGAGAACACCGAGGTTCCCGGCACCACTTCATCTGAGACTCTTCTCCCCTCTTGATCGCGACAGGAGGTTCGATTCCCCTGCTTTGTCTGGAAGGCGTTCCCGACCTTCCTGGCGCACATCAAGATGAGGCCAGTCTCACGAGGAAATTCGAGACATAGCCTCGTGGGTGGTGGGGCATGCCAAAAGACCCCGATTCCCTGGTCCGCTCTTGATAAGAACCCGATGGCAGAACCCAACTCGAAGGCAATCCTGTGGAACAAGGCACAACACGAAGGGGCAGTGACACCCCAGTGCATCGTCCAGAAAAACCCGCAAGTTCCACATACAAATCGACAAGTGGCCTGTCACCCCATGAACAACACGAGAGTCAAGCGGAGTTCCATTCCTCCACACAAGACGAGGCCTGACTCTCCTGTCCCAACTCTGCAGGGACTCTGGGATCCGAGTCAGATCCGGCGCATTCGAAGCCAGGAGAGGAACCCTGTGGTTCCTGCCTCAACTTGTCATGAGGCCCTCTTCCATTGCACCAAACCCAGTGGAGTTCCGAGAGGCCCCTCCCAACTCCACAGTGACCCTGACTTCTCAGAGGCACGCTGAGAAGCTTCCTGAGGTCACTGGCACAAGTCGATGGAACCCAGGGTTTCCTGCTGCAACCCAAGAAAGACCTCGAGAGTCCTTCTTTAACACGTTTTCAGGCCCAATTCCCCTACCATGACTCGAGAACAATGACGGGCTCCCTCTCACCACGTGCATAGAGACCTGACTGCCCTGGCACCACATGAGAGGCTCACTGAGCTCCCAGTCTTACTTCGTGAGAAACCCCACACTAGCGCCACAGCTCGAGAAAACCTACGAGACGCCCCAGTCATCGGGAGATGAGGGCCTTCATTTCCTGCATTGCCTGGAGAGCAATCCCGGGTCCTCCCTCCAAACACCAGAGGAGGTTTGACTCCCTTTAAGCCACTCAGTGGGCTCCAAGACATACCCGTCCGACTCGAGAGGAGAGCAGAGTCCTTTGCTTCCTCTCGAGACGAGGCCTGACTCCAGGGTGAGTCTGGAATGCAACCCCGAGATTCCTGTCGCCCCTTGACATGAACATTAGGTCCTGCACACAAGCCTTGGTGGGGTCTCTTTTGCCTTCAGTGACTAGAGCGCACCTCCAGCTCTTCCTCGAATCTCGAATGGAAGATAAGACTTTTGTGGGCCAACACAAGAGGAAGCATGAATTCCCTGTGGTAACTCAAATATCCCACCGCAACTAGAGAAAAACCAAGTGGTTCCCCAGTCATTCCAAGATGAGGCCCTTGCCCGCTGGAGCACCCCAAGAGAAGTCCCACGTTCCAATTTGAAGAGCGAAACGGTACTTGGAACGCGTTATGCGACCCCAAAAGTTACCCGACATACCTGTCTCACTTGAGGGAAACACCGAGGTTCCCAGCAGCACGTCATCTGAGCCACTTCTCCCCTCCTGATCGCCACAGGAGGGTCGATTCCTCTGCTTTGTCTGGAAGGGTTTCATGACCTTCGCGGCACACCTCAGGATGAGGCCGGTTTCATGAGGAAATTCGAGATTAGCCACGTGGGTGGTGCCAAATGCTGAACGACCCCGATTTCCCAGTCCGCTCTTCATAAGAACACGATGCCCGGACACCTCTTCCGAGGCAACCCTGTGGATGAAGACACAAAACGAAGGGTCACTGACACCCCCATGCATCGTCTGGAAAAACCTGCAGATTCCACACACAGTTTGACAAGGGGCCTGAAACCCCATGAACGACTCGAGAGGCAAGCGGAGTTCCATTCCTCAGAAAAGACATAGCCTGACTCTCCTGTCCCAACTCTGCAGGGACACTACGATCAGAGTCAGTATTGGAGAGGAAGCCTGAGGTTCCTGCCTCCACTCGAGATGAGGCCCTCTTCCATTGTGACAAACCCAGTGGAGTCCCGAGAGGCCCCGCCAAATCCACAGCGTCCCTCACCTCTCAGAGGCACCCTGGGAAGTTCCCTCAGGTCTCCGGTAGAAGTCGGGGGAAAGGAGGGTTTCCCGCTGCAACCCGAGAAAGACATCGAGAGTCCTTCTTCAACGCGTCTTGAGGCCCTAGACCCCTCCCATGACTCGAGAACAATGACGCGCTCCTTCTCGCCACGTGCATGGAGACATGACTTCCCCGGCGCCGCACGAGAGGCTCCCTGAGTTCCTCGTCGTGCCTCGGGAGAAAACCCCCACGGGTTCCGCAGCTCGAGGAAACCCCTGAGATATCCCCCGTCCTCGCGAGGTGAGGGCCTTCTTTTCCTGCCTGGCCTGGACAGTAATCACGAGTCCTCTCTCAAAAGTGAAGAGGAGGCTGGACTCCCTTGAGGCCACACATGGGGCACCAAGATATCCGCGTCGCAACTAGGGAGGAGAGCGGAGTCCTATGCTTCCCCTCGAGGCGAGGCCTGACTCCCCGGGGGAGCATGGGATGCAACCCCGAGATGCTTTTCTTCCCTGGAGAGGAGCATTAGGTCCTGGACACACGCCTAGATGAGGTCTCTTTGGCCCTGCAGTGACTCGAGCGCAACCCCCAGCTTTCCCTCGCCAATAGAATAGAAGATTGGGCTACCCAGGGCCGACACAAGAGGAAGCCTGTAATCCCCCGTCGTAACACGAGAATCCCGCCGCAACTCGAGAAAAACCACGTGGTTCCCACCTCTTGGCAAGATGAGGCCCTTGCCCGTGACGGCGTCTAAAGGGAAGTCCCCTCTTCCGCCCTGAAGTGCGAAAAGGGAACTGACAGCCTTCATGCGAACCCAAAAGTTCCCCGACACGCCTGGTTCCCTCGAGGGGAACACCGAGGGTCCCGGCACCGCTTCATCTGAGCCCCTTCTCCGCTCCTGAACGCGACAGAAGAGTCGATTCCCCTGCGTGGTCTGGAAGGGGTTCCCGGCCTTCCCGGCGCACCTCAGGAAGAGGCCGGTCTCACAAGGACATTTTAAATGAGCCACGTGGGTGGTGCCACACGCCGAACGACCCCGATTCCCCGAACCGCTCTTGAGAAGAACCCGATGACGTACCCCTCTTTGAAGGCAACCCTGTGGGTGAAGGCACAGACCTAAGCAGCACTGACATCCCCGTGCATCGTCCGGAAACACCCGCGGGTTTCACACACAGTTCGACGAGGGGCCTGTGGCCCCCTGAACAACTCGAGAGGCAAGCGGGGTTCCCTTCCTCAGACAAGACGAGGCCTGACTCTCCAGTCCCAACTCTGCAGGGACCTTGCGGTCGTTGTCCGAAACGGAGAGGAAGCCTGAGGTTCCTGCCTCCCCTCGAGGTGAGGTCCTCTTCCGTTGCGCCAGACCCAGCAGAGTCCCGAGGGACCCCGCCACCTCCACAGGATCCCTCGCCTCTCAGAGGCACCCTGGGAAGTTCCCTAAGGTCCCCGGCAGAAGGCGAGGGAAACGAGGGTTTCCCGTCGTCCCCCGTGAAAGACCTCGAGAGTCCTTCTTCAACGCGTCTCGGGGCCCTAGTCCCCTCCCGTGACTCGAGAGCCAGGACGCGCTCCCTCTCGCCACGCGCATGGAGACCTGACTTCCCTGGCGCCGCACGAGAGGCTCCCTGAGATCCTCGTCGTGCCTCGGGAGAAAACCCCCACGGGCGCCGCAGCTCGAGGAAACCCCTGAGACGCCCCCGTCCTCGCGAGCTGAGGGCCTTCTTTTCCTGCATGGCCTGGAGAGCAATCCCGGGTCCTCTCTCCAAACGGAAGAGGAGGCTGGACTCCCTTGAGGCCGCTCAGGGGGCTCCAAGAGACCAGCGTCGCGACTCGAGAGGAGAGCAGAGTCCTTGGCTTCCGCTCGAGACGAGGCCTGACTCCCCGGGGGAGCCTGGAATGCAACCCCGAGATACCTGCCTTCCCTGGAGAGGAATATTAGGTCCCGGACACACGCCTAGGTGAGGTCTCTTCGGCCCTGCAATGACTCGAGCGCAACCCCCAGCTTTCCCTCGCAACCCGAGGGGAAGATTGGGCTTCCCAGGGCCAAGACAAGGGGAAGGCTGAGATCCCCGTCGTAACTCGAGAATCCCGCCGCAACTCGAGGAAAACCACGTGGTTCCCACCTCTTGGCATGATGAGGCCCTTGCCCGCCACGGCGTCTCAAGGGAAGTCCCCTGTTCCGCCCTGAAGGGCGAAACGGTCCCTGACAGCCTTCCTGCGACCCCCAAAAGTCCCGCGACACGCCGGGGTCCGCCGAGGGGAACACCGAGAGTCCCGGCACCGCTTCCTCTGAGCCCCTTCTCCCCTCCTGATCGCGACAGGAGAGGCAATTCCCCTGCGTGGTCTGGAAGGGGTTCCCGGCCTTCCCGGCGCACCTCAGGATGAGGCCGGTCTCACGAGGAAATTCGAGACAAGCCACGTGGGTGGGGCCACATGCCGAACGCCCCCGATTCCCCGGTCCGCTCTTGAGAAGGACCCGAGGCCCGGACCCCTCTTCGAAGGCAACCCTGTGGGTGAAGGCACAACACGAAGGGGCACTGCCACCCCCGTGCATCGTCCGCAAAGACCCGCGGGTTCCACACACAGCTCGACGAGGGGCCTGAGACCCCCTGAGCAACTCGAGAGGCCAGCGGGGTTCCCTTCCTCAGACAAGACGAGGCCTGACTCTCCTGTCCCAACTCTGCAGGGACCCTGCGGTCGGAGTCCGAAACGCAGAGGAAGCCTGAGGTTCCTGCCTCCCCTCGAGGTGAGGCCCTCTTCCGTTGCGCCAGACCCAGCGGAGTCCCGAGGGGCCCCCCTCCTCCCCAGGATCCCTCGCCTCTCAGAGGCACCCTGGGAAGTTCCCTAAGGTCCCCGGCAGAAGGCGAGGGAAACGAGGGTTTCCCGCGGCCCCCCGAGAAAGACCTCGAGAGTCCTTCTTCAACGCGTCTCGAGGCCCTAGTCCCCTCCCGTGTCTCGAGAGCCAGGACGCGCTCCCCCTCGCCACGCGCATGGAGACCTGACTTCCCTGGCGCCGCACGAGAGGCTCCCTGAGATCCTCGTCGTGCCTCGGGAGAAAACCCCCACGGGCGCCGCAGCTCGAGGAAACCCCTGAGACGCCCCCGTCCTCGCGAGCTGAGGGCCTTCTTTTCCTTCATGGCCTGGAGAGCAATCCCGGGTCCTCTCTCCAAACGGAAGAGGAGGCTGGACTCCCTTGAGGCCGCTCAGGGGGCTCCAAGAGACCAGCGTCGCGACTCGAGAGGAGAGCAGAGTCCTTGGCTTCCCCTCGAGACGAGGCCTGACTCCCCGGGGGAGCCTGGAATGCAACCCCGAGATACCTGCCTTCCCTGGAGAGGAATATTGGGTCCCGGACACACGCCTAGGTGAGGTCTCTTCGGCCCTGCAATGACTCGAGCGCAACCCCCAGCTTTCCCTCGCAACCCGAGGGGAAGATTGGGCTTCCCAGGGCCAAGCCAAGGGGAAGGCTGAGATCCCGGTCGCAACTCGAGAATGCCGCCGCAACTCGAGAAAAACCACGTGGTTCCCACCTCTTGGCATGATGAGGCCCTTGCCCGCCACGGCGTCTCAAGGGAAGTCCCCTGTTCCGCCCTGAAGGGCGAAACGGTCCCTGACAGCCTTCCTGCGACCCCCAAAAGTCCCGCGACACGCCGGGGTCTGCCGAGGGGAACACCGAGAGTCCCGGCACCGCTTCCTCTGAGCCCCTTCTCCCCTCCTGATCGCGACAGGAGAGGCGATTCCCCTGCGTGGTCTGGAAGGGGTTCCCGGCCTTCCCGGCGCACCTCAGGATGAGGCCGGTCTCACGAGGAAATTCGAGACAAGCCACGTGGGTGGGGCCACATGCCGAACGCCCCCGATTCCCCGGTCCGCTCTTGAGAAGGACCCGAGGCCCGGACCCCTCTTCGAAGGCAACCCTGTGGGTGAAGGCACAACACGAAGGGGCACTGCCACCCCCGTGCATCGTCCGCAAAGACCCGCGGGTTCCACACACAGCTCGACGAGGGGCCTGAGACCCCCTGAGCAACTCGAGAGGCCAGCGGGGTTCCCTTCCTCAGACAAGACGAGGCCTGACTCTCCTGTCCCAACTCTGCAGGGACCCTGCGGTCGGAGTCCGAAACGCAGAGGAAGCCTGAGGTTCCTGCCTCCCCTCGAGGTGAGGCCCTCTTCCGTTGCGCCAGACCCAGCGGAGTCCCGAGGGGCCCCCCTCCTCCCTAGGATCCCTCGTCTCTCAGAGGCACCCTGGGAAGTTCCCTAAGGTCCCCGGCAGAAGGCGAGGGAAACGAGGGTTTCCCGCCGCCCCCCGACAAAGACCTCGAGAGTCCTTCTTCAACGCGTCTCGAGGCCCTAGTCCCCTCCCGTGTCCTGAGAGCCAGGACGCGCTCCCCCTCGCCACGCGCATGGAGACCTGACTTCCCTGGCGCCGCACGAGAGGCTCCCTGAGATCCTCGTCGTGCCTCGGGAGAAAACCCCCACGGGCGCCGCAGCTCGAGGAAACCCCTGAGACGCCCCCGTCCTCGCGAGCTGAGGGCCTTCTTTTCCTTCATGGCCTGGAGAGCAATCCCGGGTCCTCTCTCCAAACGGAAGAGGAGGCTGGACTCCCTTGAGGCCGCTCAGGCGGCTCCAAGAGATCCGCGTCGTGGCTCGAGAGGAGAGCACAGTCCTTTGCTTCCCCTCGAGGCGAGGCCTGACTCCCCGGGGGAGTCTGGAGTGCGATCCCGAGATCCTTGTCTTTCCATGAGAGGACTATTAGGTCCTGGACACATGCCTAGATGAGGTCTCTTTGGCCCTGCAGTGACTCGAGCACAACCCCCAGCTTTCGCTCGCAACTCGAAGGGAAGTTTGGGCTTCCCAGGGCCAACACAAGAGGAAGCCTGAAATCCCCATCATAACTCGAGAATCCCGCCACAACTCGAGAAAAACCACGTGGTTCCATCGTCTTCGCAGCATGAGCCCCTTGCCCTCCACAGCGTCTCAAAAGATGTCCACGTTCCCACTGAAGTGCAAAACAGTACTTGGCACCCATGATGGCACCCCCAAAGTTCCCCAACATACATGCCTCACTCGAGGGGAACACCCATGTTCCCCACACCACATCATTTGAGCCCCTTCTCCCCTCCTGATTGCAACAGGAGTGTCGATTCTCCTGCTTTGTCTGGAAGGCGTTACCAGTCTTCCCAGCGCACCTCAGGATGAGGCCGGTCTCACGAGGAAATTGGAGATGTAGCCTCGTGGGTGGTGCCACATACGGAAAGACCCCATTTCCTGGTCCGCTATTAATAAGAACCCGATGCCCGTACACTTCTTCGAATGCATCCCGTTGGATGAAGGCACAACAAGGAGGGGCCCTGCACACCCGTGCATCTTTTGGAAAATTCTGCAGGTTCCACATACAGCTCGACAAGTGACCTGTTACCTCGTGAACAACTCGAGAGGCAAGCTAAGTTTCATTTCTCCACAGAATACGAGGCCTGACTCTCCTGTCCCAACTCTGCAGGAATCCTGAGATCGGAGTCTGAAATGGAGAGGAACCCTGAGGTTCCTTCCTCAACACGAGATGAGGCCCTCTTGCATTATACCACACCCAGTGGTGTCCCGAGTGGCCCCTCCCAACTCCACAGAATCCCTGACTTCTCAGAGGCACCATGTTAAGCTCCCTGAGGTCACCAGCACAAGTCGAGAAAAACCAGGGTTTCCTGCCGCAACCGGAAAAAGACCTTGAGAGTCGTTCTTCAACGCCTCTTGAGGCCCGATTCCCCTACCATGACTCGAGAGCAATGACGCGCTCCCCCTCCACACGTGCATGGAGACCTGTCTTTCCTGTCACCACACGAGAGACTCCCTGAGCTCCCCATCGTATCTTGTGAGAAACCCCATCCTTGCACCGCACCTCGAGAAAATGCACAAGACGCCCCCGTCATCACGTTATGAGGGCCTTCTTTTCCTGCATGGCCTGGAGAGCAATCCCGAGTCCTCTCTCCAATCTCCACAGGAGGCTTGACTCCCTTTAGGCCACACAATGGGCTCTAAGAGATACCCGTCGCGACTCAAGAGGAGAGGGGAGTCCATTCATTACCCTCTTGAAGAGGCCTGACTCCTCGGGAGGATCTGGAATGCAACTCCGAGATCCCTGTTGCCCCTTGAAAGGAACATTAGGTCCTAGACACAAGCCTAGATGAGGTCTCTTTTGCCCTGCAATAACTCGAGCCAACCCCCAGCTCTAGCTCTCAACTCGTATGGAAATTTGGACTTCCCTGGGCCAACACAAGAGGAAGCCTGAATTCCCTGCCGCAACTCGAGAAAAACCACGTGGTTCCCCCGTCATCACAAGATGGGGCCCGTGCTCACTACGGCGTCTCAAGAGAAGTCCCACGTTCTGTGTTGAAGTGCGAAACGTTACTTGGCACCCTTAATGCGACCCCAAATGTTCCCCGACACACCGGTTTCATTTGAGGGGAACACCGAGGTTCCCGGCACCACTTCTTTTGAGCCCCTTCTCCCCTCCTGATAGCGACAAGAGGGTCGATTCCCCTGCTTTGACTTAAAGGAGTTCCCGACATTCACGGCGCACCTCAGGATGAAGCCGGACTCATGGGAAATTTCGAGACGTGGCCTCATGGGGGGTGCCACATGCCGAAATACCCCGATTTCCCAGTACACTCTTGAGAAGAACCCGATGACCAGACACCTCTTTGAAGACAACCCTGTGGATGAAGGTACAACAAAAGGGGCACTGACACCCCTGTGCATCGTCTGGAAAAACCCGCAGGTTCCACATACAGCTCTACAAGAGGCCTGTCACCCCGTGAACAACTCGAGATGCAAGCGGATTTCCATTCCTTCACACAAGATGAGTCCTGACTCTCCTCTCCCAACTCTGCAGGAACATGCGATCCAAGGCAGAAATGAAGAGGAAACCTGATGTTCCTGCTTTATCTAAAGATGATGCCTTTTTCCATTTCACCAAACCCAGTGGAGTTCCGAGAGGTCACTCCCAACTCCACAGTATCCCTGATTTCACATAGGCACCTGAGAAGCTCCCTGACGTAACATGCATGAGTCGAGGGAACCCATGGTTTCCTGCCACAACCTGAGAAAGACCTTGAGAGTCCTTCTTCAATGCGTCTTGAGGTCAAAATCCCCTATCATGACAAGAGAGCAATGACGCACTCCCCCTCGCCACGTGCATGGAGACCTGACTTCCCTGGCGCCGCACAAGATGCTCCCTGAGCTCCCAGCCTTACCACGAGGGAAACACCACACTTGTGCCTCAGCTCGAGAAAACCAACGAGATGCCCCTGTCATTGCGAGATGAGGGCCTTCTTTTTCTGCATGGCCTGGAGAGCAATACCGAGTCCTCTCTCCAAAATCCACAGGAAGCTTGGCTCCCTGTAGGCCACTCAGTGGGCTCCAAGAGATATCCGTCGCGACTCGAGAGGAGAGTGGAGTCATTTGCTTCCCCTCTAGACGAGGCCTGACTCCCCGGGTGAGTCTGGAATGCAACCCCGAGATCCCTGTCGCCCCTGGAGAGGAACATTAGATCCTGGACACAAGCCAAGATGAGGTCTCTTTTTCCCTACAGTGACTTGTGCGCAATCCCCAGCTCTCCCTCGCAACTCGAATTGAAGATTGGACTTCCCTGGGCCAACACAAGAGGAAGCCTGAAATCCCCGTCGTAACTTGAGAATCCCGCCGTAACTGGAGAAAAACCAAGTGATTGCCCCATCATCGCAATATGAGGCACTTTCCCGCTACAGCGTCTCAAGAGTAGTCCCACGTTCCATCTTGAAGTGCGAAACAGTACTTGGCACCCTTGATGCGACCCCAAAAGTTCCCCAACATACCGGTCTCACTTGAGGGGAACACCGAAGTTCCCGGCACCATTTCTTTTGAGCGCCTTCTCCCCTCCTGATCACGACAGGAGGGTCGATTCCCCTGCTTTGTCTGCAAGGGTTTCCCGACCTTAACGGCGCACCTCAGGATGATGCCGGTCTCACGAGGAAGTTCGAGACGTAGCCTCGTGGGTGGTGCCACATGCCGAAAGACTCCGATTGCCCGGTCCGCTCTTGATAAGAACCTGATGCCTGGACACCCCTTAGAAGGCAACTCTGTGGATGAAGGCACAACACGAAGGGGCACAGACACACCCGTGCATCGTCTGGAAAAACCTACAGGTTCCACACACAGCTCGACACGTGGTCTGTCACCCCGTGCACAACTCGAGAGGCAAGCTGAGTTCCATTCTCCACACAGGACGAGGCCTGACTCTCCTGTCCCAAATCTGCTGGGACCCTGCAATCCGAATCAGAAATGGAGAGGAACCCTGAGGTTCCTGCCTCAACTCAAGATGAGGCCCTCTTCCATAGCACCAAAACCACTGGAGTCCCGAGAGGTCCCTCCAACCCACAGTGTCCCTGACTTCTCAGAGGCACCCTGACAAGCTCCCTGAGATCTCCGGCACAAGTCGATGGAACCCAGGGTTTCCTGCTGCAACCCGAGAAAGATTGGACAGTCCTTCTTTGATGCGTCTTGAGGCCCGATTCCCCTACCATGTCTCAAGAGCAATGAAGCACTCCCAGTACCCATGCGCATGGAGACTTAACTTCCCTGGCACCTCACGAGAGGCTCCCTGAGGTCCCCGTCGTACCTCGTGAGAAACCCCACACTGGCGCCGCAGCTCGAGAAAACCCACGAGACGCCCCCGTTATCGTGAGATGAGGGCCATCATTAACTGCATGGCCTGGAGGGCAATCCCGAGTCGTCTCTCCAAACTCCACGGGAGGCTTGACTCACTAAGGCTACTCAGTGCGCTCAATAGGTACCCGTCGCGACTCGAGAGGAAAGCGGAGTACTTTGCTTCCCCTAGAAACAAGGCCGGACTTCCCAGGTGAGTCTGGAATGCCACCCCGAGATCCCTGTCACCCATGGAGAGGAATATTCGGTCCTGGACACAAGCCTAGATATGGTCTATTTTGCCCTGCAGTGACTCGAGTGGGATCACAGCTCACCCTCGCAACTCGAATGAAAGATTGGACTTCCATGGGCCAACACAGGAGGAAATCTGAATTCCCCGTCGAAACTCGAGACTCCCGCCGCAATGCGAGAAAAACCACGTGGTTCACTCGTCATCCCAAGATGAGGCCCTGGCCCGCTACAGCGTCTCAAGTGAAGTCCCACGTTCCGTCTTGAAGTGCGAAATGCTACTTTTCACCCTTGATGTAACCCCAAAAGTTCCCCGACACACCGTTCTCACCGAGGGGAACACCGAAGTTCCCGGCACCACTTCATCTGATCACTTTCTCCCCTCCTGATCACGACAGGAGGGTAAATTCCCCTGCTTTGTCTGGAAGGAGTTCCCGCCCATCCCGGCGCACCTAAGGATGAGGCCTTTCTCAGGAGGAAATTCGAGACGTAGCCTCGTGGGTGGTGCCACATGCCGAAAGACCCCGATTGTGTGGTCCGCTCTATATAAGAACCCGATGCCCGGACACCACTTCGAAGGCAACCCTGTGGATGAAGGCACAACAGAAGGGTTACTAAAACTCCCGTGCATCGTCCAGAAAAACCCGCAGGTTCTACACACAGCTCGACAAGTGGAATGTCACCCCGTGAACAACTCGATAGGCAAGCAGAGTTCGTTTCCTCCACACAAGACGAGGCCTGACTCTCCTGTCCCAACTCTTCAGGGACCCTGCCATCCGAGTCAGAAATGGAGAGGAAACCTGAGGTTCCTGCCTCAACTCGAGATGAGGCCCTCTTGCATTGCACCAAACCCAGATGAGTCGCGAGAGGCCCCTCCCAACTCCACAGTATCCCTGAATTCTCAGAGGCACCTTGAGAATCTACCTGAGGTCACCGGCACAAGTCGAGGGAACCTAGGGTTTCCTGCTGCGACCCGAGAAAGACCTTGAGAGTCCTTCGGCGCGTCTTGAGGCCCGATTCCCCTACCATGACTCGAGAGCAAAGACCCGCTCCCCATCACCATGCGCATGGAGACCTGACTTCCCTGACTCCTGAAGAGAGTCTCCCTGAGCTCCCCGTCGTACGTCTTTGGAAACCCCATTCAGGCACCGCAGCTCGAGAAAACCCACGATACGCCCCCGTCATCACGAGATGAGGGACTTCTTTCCTGCCTGGCATGGAGAGCAAAACCGAGTCCTCTCTCCAGACTCCACAGGAGGCTTGACTCTCTTTAGGCCTCTCAGTTGGCTCCAAGAGATTCCTGTCAGGACTTGAAGGGAGAGCGGAGTCCTTTGCTTCCCCTCGAGACGAGGCCTGACTCCCCGTGTGAGTCTGGAATGCAACCCCGAGTTCCTGTCGCACCTGGAGAGGAAAACTCGGTCCTGGACACAAGCCTAGATGAGGTCTATTTTGCACTGCAGTTACTAGAGAGCAATCGCCAGCTCTTCCTTGCAAATCGAATGGAAGATTGGACTTCCCTGGGCCAACACAAGAGGAAGCCTGAATTCCCCGTTGTAACTCGAGAATCCCGCCGCAGCTTGAGAAAAACCACGTGGCTCCCCCGTCATCGCAAGATGAGGCCCTTGGCCACTACAGGGTATCAAGAGAAGTCCCACGTTCCATCCTGAAGTACAAAACGGTACTTGGCACCCTTGATGCGACCCCCAAAGTTCCCTGACATACCGGTCTCACTCGAGGGAAACACCAAAGTTCACGGCACCACTTCCTGTGAGCCACTTCACCCCTCCTGATCGCGACAGGAGGGTCGATTCCCATGCTTTTTCTGCAAGGGTTCCCGATGTTCCCCGTGAACCTCCGGATGAGGCCGGTCTCATGAGGAAATTCGAAAAGTAGCCTCATGGTTGGTGCCACATGTTGAAAGATCCCGAATTCCCGGTCCACTCTAGATAAGAACCTGACGCCCGGACATCTCTTCGAAGGCAACCCTTTGGATGAAGGCAGAACACGAAGGGACGTTGACATCCCCATGCATCGTCTGGAAAAACCCGCCGATTCCACTCACAGCTCCAAATGTGGACTGTCACCCCGTGAACAACTCGAGAGGCAAGTGAAGTTGCATTCCTTCACACAAGACGAGGCCTTACTCTCCTGTCCCAACTCTTCAGGGACCCTGCGATCGGAGTCAGAAATGGAGAGGAACCCTGAGGTTCCTGCCTCAACTAGAGAAGAGGCTCTCTTCCATTGAACCAAACTCAGTGGTGTCCCGAGAGGCCCCTCCCAACACCACAGTATCCCTGAATTCTCAGAGGCTCCCTGAGAAGCTACCTGAGGTCACTGGCACAAGTCGAGGGAACCCAGAGTTTCCTGAAGTAACCCGAGAAAGACTTGGAGAGTCCTTTTTCAACGTCTCTTGATGCCCGATTCCCCTACCATGACTCCAGAGCAAGGACGCGCTCCCATCGCCACAAGCAGGAAAACTGACTTCCTTAGTACCACACAAGAGGCTCCCTGAGTACCCCATCATACCTCGTGAGAAAACCCACAGTGGCGCCGCAGTTCGAGAAAAGCCAAAAGATGCCCCCGTCAAGGAGAGATGGGGGCCTTCTTTTCCTGCCTGACCTGGAGAGCAATCCCTGGTCCTCTCTCCAAACTTCACAGGAGGATTGACTCCCTTTAGGCCACTCAGTTGGGTCCAAGAAATACCCGGTGCGACTCGAGAGGAGAGCGGAGTCCTTTGCTTCCCTCGAGACGAGGCCTGACTCCCCTGGTGAGTTTGGAATGCAACCCCGAGATCCCTGTCGCCCCTGGAGTGGAACATTATGTCCTAGACACAAGCCTAGATGAGGTCTATTTTGCCCTACAGTGACTCGAGAGCAACCTCCATCTCTCCCTCACAATTTGAATGGAAGATTGGTCTTCCCACGGTCAACACAAGAGGAAGTCTGAATTTCCCATCGTAATTCGAGAATTCAGCCTCAAGTCTTAAAAACCATGTGGTTCCCCCTTCATCGCAATATGAGGCCCTTGCCAGCTAGAGTCTCAACAGAAGTCCCACGTTCCATCTTAAAGTTCGAAATGCTACTTGGCACCCTTGATGCGACCCCAAAGTTCCCCAACATACCGGTCTCACTCCAGGGGAACACCGAAGTTCCGGGCGTCTCCAGGGAAGTCCCATGTTCCGTCCTTAATTGCGAAACGGTACTTGACACCCTTGATGCGACCGCAAAAGTTCCCCGACACGCTGGGTTCCCTTGAGGGGAACACCGAGGGTCCAGGCACCACTTCATCTGAGCCCCTTCTCCCCTCCTGATCGTGACAGCAGAGTCGATTCCCCTGCTTTCTCTGGAAGGGGTTCCCGGCCTTCCTGGTGCACCTCAGGATGAGGCCGGTCTCAGGAGGAAATTCTTGACTAGCCATGTGTGAGGTGCCACGTGCCGAACGACCCTGATTTTCCGGTCCGCTCTTGATAAGAACCCGATGCCCGGACACCTCTTCAAAGGCAACCCTGTGAGTGAAGGCACAACACGAAGGGGCACTGACACCCTCGTGCATCATCCAGAAAAACCCACAGGGTCTACACAAAGCTCGACAAGGGGCCTGAGACTCGCGGAACAACTCGAGAGGCAACCAGAATTCCATTCCTCAGACAAGACGTGGCATGACTCTCCTGTCCCAACACTGAACGGACCGTGCAGTCGGAGTCAGAATCGGAGAGGAAACCTGAGGTTCCTGCCTCCCCTCGAGATGAGGCACTCTTCCATTGCGCTGAACCCAGCAGAGTCCCAAGAGGCCCTGCCAACTCCACAGTATCCCTCACCTCTCAGAGGCACCCTGGGAAGTTCCCTATAGTCCCCTGCAGAAGTCGAGGGAAACGAGGGTTTCCCGCCGCCACCCGAGAAAGACCTCGAGAGTCCTTCTTCAACGCGTCTTGAGGCCCTAGTCATTTCCCATGACTCGAGAGTGATGACCAGCTCCCCCTCGCCATGCGCATGGAGACATTAGTTCCCTGGCGCCGCACGAGAGGATCCCTGAGGTCCTCATCGTGCCTCGTGAGAAAACCCCCACGGGCGCCACAGCCTGAGGAAACCCATGAGACGCCCCTGTCATTGTGAGATGAGGGCCTTCTTTTCCTGCCTGTCCTGGAGAGCAATCCCGAGTCCTCTCTCCAAACTGAAGAGGAGGCTCGACACCCTTGAGTCCACTCAGTGGGCTCCAAGAGATCCGTGTCGCGACTTGAGAGGAAAGCGGAGTCCTCTGCTTCCCCTCGAGGCGAGGCCTGACTCCCCAGGGGAGTCTGGAATGGAAACCCGAGATCCCTGTCTTCCCTTGAGAGGAATATTAGGTCCTGGACACACGCCTCGATGAGTTCTCTTTGGCCCTGTAGTGACTCGAGCAGAACCCCCAGCTTTCCTTCGCAACTCCAGGGGAAGATTGGGCTTCCCAGGGCCAACCCAAGAGGAAGCCTGATATCCCCGTCGTTTTCGAGAATCCAGACGCAACTCGAGAAAAACGACGTGGTTCCAACGTCTTCACAGGATAAGGCCCTTGCCCGCTACAGCGTCTCCAGGGAAGTCCCATGTTCCGTCCTGAAGTGGGAAACGGTACTTGGCTCCCTTGATGCGACCCCTAAAGTTCCCTGAAACGCCGGGTTCCCTCGAGTGGAACACCTAGAGTCCTGGCCCCACTTCATCTGAGCCCCATCTCCCCTCCTGATCTCGACAGGAGAGTCGATTCCCCTGCTTTGTGTGGAAGGTGTTCCCGGCCTTCCCGGCGCACCTCAGGATGATGCTGGTCTCACGAGGAAATTCGAGATGAGCCACGTGGGTGGTGCCACATGCCGAATGACCTCGATTTCCCGGTCCGCTCTTGAAATGAACCCGATGCTCGGACACCTCTTTGAAGGCAACCCTGTGGGGGAAGGCACAAAATGAAGGGGCAATGACACCCCCGTGCATCTTCTGGAAACACCCGCAGGTTCCACACACAGCTCGACAAGGGGCCTGAGACCCACTGAACGACTCGAGAGGCAAGCAGAGTTCCATTACTCAGACAAGACGAGGCCTGACTCTCCTGTCCCAACCCTGCAGGGACCCTGCAGTCGGAGTCAGAAATGGAGAGGAAGCCTGAGGTTCCTGCCTCCAATCAAGATGAGGCCCTCTTTCATTTCGTCAAACCTAGTGGAGTCCCGAGAGGCCCCTCTAACTCCTCAGTATCCCTTACCTCTCAGAGGCACCTGGGAAGTTCCCTAAGGTGCCCTGTAGAGGTCGAGGGAAACGAGTGTTTCACGCCCCAACCCAAGAAAGACCTCGAGAGTCCTTCTTAAATGCGTCTTGAGGCCCTAGTCCCTCCCATGACTCCAGAGCAATGACGCGATCTGCCTGGCCACACTCATGGAGGCCTGACTTCTCTGGCGCTGCACGAGAGGCTCCCTGAGCTCCCCATCATATCTCGTGAGAAACCCCACACTGGCGCCACAGCTCGAGAAAAACCCATGAGACGCTCCCGTCATCACGAGAGGAGGGCCATCTTTAACTGCATGGTATGCAGATCAAGCGTGAACCTTCTGTCCAAGCTACACAGGACGCTTGACTCCCTTTAGGCCACTCATTGGGCTCCAAGAGTTACACGTCGCGACTCGAGAGGATAGTGGAGTCCTTTGCTTCCACTCGAGACGAGGCGTGACCCACCGGGTGAGACTGGAATGAGACCCCGATATACCTGTTGCCCCTGGAGAGGAACACTACGTCCTGGACCCAAGCCTAGATGAGGACTCTTTGCCCTGAAGTGACTCGAGAGCAACCCACAGCTCTCTCTGACAAGTTGAATGGAAGATTGGACTTCCTGGGCCAACACAAGAGGAAGCCTGAATTCCCCGTTGTAACTCGAGAATCCCGCCTCAACTCGAGAAAAACCACGTGTTTCCCTCGTCATCGCAATATGAGGCCCTTGCCCGCTAGAGCATCTCCAGAGAATTCCCACGTTCCGTCTTGAAGTGCGAAACTATGCTTGGCACCCTTGATGCGACCTCAAAAGTGCCGTGACATACCGGTCTCACTCGAGGGGACCACCGAGGTTCCCGGCACCATTTCATCTGAGCCCCTTCTCCCCTTCTGATCGCGACCGGTGGGTCGATTCCCCTGCTTTGTCTGCAAGGGGTTCCCTACCTTCCCGGCGAACCTCAGGATGAGGCCGGTCTCCCGAGGAAATTCGACACGTAGCCTCGTGGATGGTACCACATGCTGAAAGACCCCAATTTTCTGGTACGCTCTTGAAAAGAACCCGATGCCCAGACACCTCTTTGAAGGCAACCCTGTGGATGAAGGCACAACACGAAGGGGCACTAACACCCCTGTGCATGATCCGGAAAAACCCGCAGGTTCCACACTCAGCTCAACAAGTGGCCTGTCACTCTGTGAATAACTCAAAAGGCAAGCGGAGATCCATTCCTCCACAGAAGACGTGGCGTGACTCTCTTGTCCATACTCGGCAGGTATCTGCGACCCGAGTCAGAAATGGAGAGGACCCCTGAGGTTCCTGCCTCCATTCGAGATGAGGCCCTCTTTGATTGCACCAAACCCAGTTGAGTAACGAAAGGCCCCTCCCAAATCCACAGTGTCCCTGACTTCTCAGAGGCACCCTGAGAAGTTGCCTGAGGTCACCGACACAAGTCGAGGGAACCCAGGGTTCCCTGCCGCAACCCGAGAAAGACCTCGAGAGTCCTTCTTCAATGCGTCTTGAGGCCAGATTCGCCTACTATGACTCGAGAGCAATCACGCACTCCCCTTCACCACACACACGGAGACCTGACGTCCCTAGCACCACACGAGAGGCTCTCTGAACTCCCCATCGTACCTCGTGAGAAATCTGATACTGGCGCCGCAGCTGGAGAAAACCCACGAGACGCCCCCGTCATCGCGAGATGAGGGCCTTTTTTCCTGCATGGCCAGGAAAACAATCCCGAGTCATCTCTCCAAACTCCATAGGAGGCTTCACTCCCTTTACGCCACGCAGTGGGCTCCAAGAGATACCCGTCGCGACTCGACAGGAGAGCGGAGTCCTTTTTTCCCCCTCAAGACGAGGCCTGACTCTCCGGGTGAGTCGAGAATGCAACCCTGAGATCCCTGTCGGCCCAGTAGTGGAACACTAGGTCCTGGACACAAGCGTAGATGAGGTCTATTTTGCCCTGCAGTGACTGGAGAGCAATCCCCAGTTCTAACTTGCAACTCGAATGGAATACTGGATTTTCCTGGCGCCACACAAGAGGCTCCCTGAGATCCCCGTGGTACTTCATGAGACACCCCACACTGGCGCCGCAGCTCGAGAAAACCCACGAGATGCCACCGTCATCTCGAGATGAGGGCCTTCTTTTCCTGCATGGCCTGGAGTCCAATCCCGAGTCCTCTCTCCAAACTCCACAGGAGGCTTGACTCCCTTTAGTACACACACTGGGCTCCAAGAGATACCCATCGCGACTCGAGATGAGAGCGGAATTCTTTGCTTACCCTTGAGGTGAGAACTGACTCCCCGGATGAGTCTGGAATGCAAACCCGAGATCCCTGTCGCCCCTGGAGAGCAACGTTAGATCCTGGACACAAGCCTAGATTAGGTCTCTTTTGCCCTGCAGTGACTCTAGTGCAATCCCCAGCTCCCCCTCGCAACCCGAATGGAAGATTGGATTTCAAGGCCAACAAGAGGAAGCCTAAATTCCCGGTCATAACTCGAGAATCCCGCTGCAACTCGAGCAAAACCACGTGGTTCTCCCGTCATCGCAAGATGAGGCCCTTGCCCGCTACAGCGTTTCAAAAGATGTCCCAGGTTCCGTCTTGAAGTGCAAAAAGGTACTTGGCACCCTTGATGCGACCCCAAAAGTCCCCCAACACGCCGGTCTCACTCAAGGGGAACACCGAGGTTCCCGGCACCACTTCATTTAAGCCCCTTCTCCCCTCCTGATCGTGACCGGTGGGTCGATTCCCCTGCTTTGTCTGCAAGGGGGCCCGACCTTCCCTGCACAACTCAGGATGAGGCCGGTCTCATGGGGAAATTCGATACGTAGCTTTGTGGGTGGTGCCACTTGCTGAAAGACTCCAATTTCCCGGTCCGCTCTTGATAAGAGTCCGATGCTCGGACACCTCTTGGAAGGCAGCCTTGAGTATGAAGGTACAACACGAAGGGGCACTAACACACCTGTGCATCATCCGGAAAAACGGGCAGGTTACATACACAGCTCGACAAGTGGCCTGTCACCTCGAGAACAACTCGAGAGGCAAGAGGAGTCCAATCCTCCAGAAAAGACGAGGCCTGACTCTCCTGTACCAACATGCAGGGACCTTGCGATCTGAGTCAGAAATGGAGAGGAACACTGAGGTTCCTGCTTCAACTCGAGATGAGTCCCTCTTACATTCCACCAAATGCGGAGGAGTCTCGAGAGGCCCCTCCAAACTGCACAGTATCCCTGACTTCTCAGAGGCACTCTGAGAAGCTCTCTGAGGTCGCAGGCACAAGTCAAGGGAACCCTGGGTTTTATGCAGTGACCCGAGAAAGACCTCGAGAGTCCTTCTTCAACCCGTCTTGAGGCCCGATTACCCTACCATGACTCGAGAGCAATGACGAACTCCCCCTAGCCATCTCATGGGGACCTGACTTCCCTGGCGCCACACGAGAGGCTCCCTGAGCTCCCTCTCGTACCTCGTCAGAAACCTGGAACTAGCGCGGCAGTCTAGAAAACCCACGAGACGCCACCGTCATCGCGAGATGAGGGCCTTCTTTTCCTGCATGGCCTGGAGAGGAATCCCGAGTCCTCTATCCAAACACCACAGGAGGATTGACTCCCTTTAGGGCACACAGTGGGCTCCAAGAGATACCCATCGCGACTCAAAAGGACAGCAGAGTTCTTTGCTTCCCCTCGAGACGAGGCCTGATTCCCCGGGTGAGTCTGGTATGCAACCCCAAGATCCCTGTCGCCCCTAGGGACGAGCATTAAGTCCTGGACACAAGCCTAGATGAGGTCTATTTTGCCCTGCAGTGACTCGAGAGCAATCCCCAGCTCTCCCTTTAAACTCGAATGGAAGATAGGACTTCCCTGGGCCAACACATGAGGAAGACTGTGTTCCCCGTCGAAACTCGAGAATCCCACCACAACTCGAGAAACGCCACGTGGTTCCCCCGTCATCGCAAGATGAGGCCCTTGCCCCCTACAGCGTCTCAAGAGAAGTCCCACGTTCCGTCTTGAAGTGCGAAACGGTATTGGCACTCTTGATGCGACCTCAAAAGTTCCTCGACACACTGGTCTGACTCGAGGAGAACACCGAGGTTCCCGGCACCACTACATCTGGGCCCCTTCTCCCCTCCTGAACGCGACAGGAGGGTCGATTACCCTGTTTTGTCTTGAAGGGGTCTCCGCCTTTCGCGGTGCATCTCAGGATGAGGCCGGTCTCACGAGGATATTCGAGACATAGCCTCGTGGATGGTGACACATGCCGAAAGACCCCGATTACCCGGTTCGCTCTTGATAAGATCCCAATGCCCGGACACCTCTTTGAAGATAACCCTTTTGATGAAGGCACAACACTTAGGGGCACTGACACCCCCGGTTATCGTCCGGAGAAACCCGCAGGTACCACACACAGCTCGAGAAGTGACCTGTCACCCCGTGAACAACTGGAGAGGCAAGCAGAGTTCCATTCCTCCACACAAGACGAGGCCTGACTCTCCTGTTCGAACTCTGCAGCGAAACTGCGATCCGAGTCAGACCTGGCCCAGGGGAAGTCAGGAGAGGAAACATGAGTTTCCTGCCTCCACTCGAGATGAGGCCCTCTTCCATTGCACCGAACCCAGTGGAGTCCCGAGAGGCCCCTCCCAACTGCACAGTATCCCTGACTTCTCAGAGGCACCCTTAGACCATCCTGAGATCACCGGCACAAGTCGAGGGAACCAAGGGTTTCCTGCCCCAACCCGTAAAAGACCTCGAGAGTCCTTCTTCAACGCGTCTTGAGGTGCGATTCCCCTACCATGACTCGAGAGCAATGACGCGCTCTCCCTAGCCATGCGCATAGAAACCTGACTGCCCTGGCACAACGTGAGAGGCTCACTGAGCTCCCAGTCTTACTTCGTGAGAAACCCCACACTAGCACCACAGCTCGAGAAAACCTACGAGACGCCCCAGTCATCGGGAGATGAGGGCCTTCATTTCCTGCATTGCCTGGAGAGCAATCCCGTGTCCTCCCTCCAAACACCAGAGGAGGTTTGACTCCCTTTAAGCCACTCAGTGGGCTCCAAGACATACCCGTCCGACTCGAGAGGAGAGCAGAGTCCTTTGCTTCCCCTCGAGACGAGGCCTGACTCCAAGGTGAGTCTGGAATGCAACCCCGAGATTTCTGTCGAGCCTTGCCATGAACATTAGGTTCTGCAAACAAGCCTTGGAGGGGTCTCTTTTGCCTTCAGTGACTAGAGCGCACATCCAGCTATTCCTCGAATCTCGAATGGAAGATAAGACTTTTGTGGGCCAACACAATAGGAAGCATGAATTCCCTGTGGTAACTCAAATATCCAACCGCAACTCGAGAAAAACCAAGTGGTTCCGCAGTCATTACAAGATGAGGCCCTTGCACGCTGGAGCACCCCAAGAGAAGTCCAACGTTCCATTTTGAAGAGCGAAACGGTACTTGGAACGCTTTATGCGACCCCAAAAGTTACCCGACATACCTGTCTCACTTGAGGGAAACACCGAGGTTCCCAGCAGCACTTCATCTGAGCCACTTCTCCCCTCCTGATCGCCACAGGAGGGTCGATTCCTCTGCTTTGTCTGGAAGAGTTTCATGACCTTCGCGGCACACCTCAGGATGAGGCCGGTTTCATGAGGAAATTCGAGACAACCCACGTGGGTGGTGCCAAATGCTGAACGACCCCGATTTCCCGGTCCGCTCTTCATAAGAACCCGATGCCCGGACACCTCTTAGAAGGCAACCCTGTGGATGAAGACACAAAACGAAGGGTCACTGACACCCCCGTGCATCGTGTGGAAAAACCTGCAGATTCCACACACAGTTTGACAAGGGGCCTGAAAACCCATGAACAACTCGAGAGGCAAGCAGAGTTCCATTCCTCAGAAAAGAAGTAGCCTGACTCTCCTGTCCCAATTCTGCAGGGACCCTGATGTCGGAGTCCAAAACAGAGAGGAAGTCTGAGGTTCCTGCCTCCCCTCGAGATGAGGCCCTCTTCCATTGCGCGAAACCCAGCGGAGAACCGAGAGGCCCCGCAAACTCCACAGTATCCCTCAACTCTCAGAGACACCCTGGGAAGTTCCCTAATGTCCCCGGCAGAAGGAGAGGGAAACGAGGGTTTCCCGCCGCCCCCCGAGAAAGACTTCGAGAGTGCTTCTTCAACGTGTCTCGAGGCCCTAGTCCTCTCCCGTGACTCGAGAGCCATGACGCGCTCCCCCTCGCCACACACATGGAGACCTGACTTTCCAGGCGCCGCACGAGAGGCTCCCTGAGATCCTCGTCGTGCCTCGGGAGAAAACCCCCACGGGTGCCGCAGCTCGAGGAAACATCTGAGACACCCCAGTCCTTGCGAGCTGAGGGCCTTCTTTTCCTGCATGGCCTGGAGAGCAATCCCGGGTCCTCTCTCCAAACGGAAGAGGAGGCTGGACTCCCTTGAGGCCGCTCAGGGGGCTCCAAGAGATCCGCCTCACGACTCGAGAGGAGAGCGGAGTTCTTGGCTTGCCCTCGAGACGAGGCCTGACTCCCCGGGGGAGCCTGGAATGCAACCCCGAGATTCCTGCCTTTCCTGGAGAGGAATATTAGGTCCCGGACACACGTCTAGGTGAGGTCTCTTCGGCCCTGCAGTGACTCGAGCGCAACCCCCAGCTTTCCCACGCAACTCGAGGGGAAGATTGGGCTTCCCAGGGCCAACCCAAGAGGAAGCCTGAGATCCCCGTCGTAACTCGAGAATCCCGCCGCAACTCGAGAAAAACCACGTGGTTCCCACCTCTTGGCAAGATGAGGCCCTTGCCCGCCACGGCGTCTCAAGGGAAGTCCCCTGTTCCGCCCTGAAGGGCGAAACGGTCCCTGACAGCCTTCATGCGACCCCCAAAAGTTCCCTGACACGCCGGGTTCCCTCGAGGGGAACACCGAGGGTCCCGGCACCGCTTCATCTGAGCCCCTTCTCCCCTCCTGATCGCGACAGGAGAGTCGATTCCCCTGCGTGGTCTGGAAGGGGTTCTCGGCCTTCCCGGCGCACCTCAGGATGAGGCCGGTCTCACGAGGAAATTCGAGATGAGCCACGTGGGTGGTGTCACATGCCGAACGACCCCGATTCCCCGGTCCACCCTTGAGAAGGACCCGAGGTCCGGACCCCTCTTCGAAGGCAACACTTTGGGGGAAGGCACAACACGAAGGGGCACTGCCACCCCCATGCATCGTCCGCAAAGGCCCGCGGTTTCCACACAAAGCTAGACGAGGGGCCTGAGACCCACTGAACAACTCGAGAGGCAAGCAGGGTTCCCTTCCTCAGTCAAGACGAGGCCTGACTCTCCTGTCCCAACTCTGCAGGGACCCTGCGGTCGGAGTCCGAAATGGAGAGGAAGCCTGAGGTTCCAGCCTCCCCTCGAGGTGAGGCCCTCTTCCGTTGCGCAAGACCCAGCGGAGTCCCGAGAGGCCCCGCCAACTCCACAGGATGCCTCGCCTCTCAGAGGCACCCTGGGAAGTTCCCTAAGGTCTCCGGCAGAAGGCGAGGGAAACGAGGGTTTCCCGCCGCTCCCCAAGAAAGACCTCGAGAGTCCTTCTTCAACACGTCTCGAGGCCCTAGTCCCCTCCCGTGACTCGAGAGCCAGGACGCGCTCCCCCTCGCCACGCGCACAGAGACCTGACTTCCCTGGCACCGCACGAGAGGTTCCCTGATATCCTCGTCTTGCCTCGTGAGAAAACCCCCACGGGCGCCGCAGCTCGAGGAAACCCCTGAGAAGCCCCCGTTCTCGCGAGGTGAGGGCCTTCTTTTCCTGCCTTACCCAGAGCGCAATCCCGAGTCCTCTCTCCAAACTGAAGAGGAGGCCTGACTCCCTTGAGGCCCCTCAGTGGGCTCCAAGAGATCTGCGTCGCGACTTGAGAGGAGAGCGGCATCCTTTGCTTGCCCTCGAGACGAGGCCTGACTCCCCGGGGGAGTCTGGAACGCCACCCTGAGATCCCTGTCTTCCCTTGAGAGGAACGTTAAGTCCCGGACACAGGCCTAGATGAGGTCTCTTTGGCCCTGCGGTGACTCGAGTGCAACCCCCAGCTTTCCCTCGCAACTCGAATGGAAGATTAGGCTTCTCGGGGCCAATACAAGAGGAAGCCTGAAATCCCCGTCGTAACTCTAGAATCCCGCCGCAACTCGAGAAAATCCACATGGTTCCAACGTCTTCGCAAGATGAGGCCTTGCCCGCTACGGCGTCTCAAGGGAAGTCCTAGGTTCTGTCCTGAAGTGCGAAACGGTACCTGACTCCTTTCATGCATCCCCCAAAAGTCCCTCACACGCCGGTTTCCCTCGAGTGTAACACCGAGGGTTCCGGCCCCACTTCATCTGAGCCCCTTCTCCCCTCCTGATGGCGACAGGAGAGTCGATCCCCCTGCGTTGTCTTGAAGGGTCCCCGGCCTTCCCGGCACATCTCAGGATGAAGCCGGCCTCACTAGGAAATTTGAGACTAGCCCCGTGGGTGGTCCCACATGCCGAAAGACCCCAATTTCCCTGTCCGCTCTTGAAAAGAACCCGAGGCACGGACACATCTTCGAAGGCAAGCTAGTGGGTGAAGGCACAACACGAAGGGGCACTGTCACTGTCGTGCATCGTCCGGAAACACCCGCAGGTTCCACACACAGCTCAACAAGGGGCCTGAGACCCCCTGAGCACCTCGAGAGGCAAGCGGAGTTCCCTTCCTCAGACAAGACGATTCCTGACTCTCTTGTCCCAACTCTGCAGGGACCCTGCGGTCGGAGTCCGAAACGGAGAGGAAGCCTGAGGTTCCTACCTTCCCTGGAGATGAGGCCCTCTTCCATTGCGCCAAACCCAGCAGAGTCCTGAGAGGCCCCGCCAACTCCACAGCATCCCTCATCTGTCAGAAGCACACTGGGAAGTTCCCTAAGGTCACCGGCAGAAGTCGACGGAACCCAGGGTTTCCTGCCGCAACCCGAGAAAGACCTTGAGAGTCCTGCTTTAACGTGTCTTGAGGCCCGATTCCCGTATCATATCTCGAGAGCAATGACGCGCTCCCCCTTGCCATGCGCATGGAGACCTGAATTCCCTGGTGCCACACGAAAGGCTCCCTGAGCTTCCCGTCGCACCTCGTCAGAAACCGCACACTGGCACCGCAGCTCGAGAAAACCAACAAGACGCCCCTGTCATCGCGAGATGAGGGTCTTCTTTTCCTGCATGGCCTGGAGAGCAATCCTGAGTCCTCTCTCCAAACTCCACAGGGGGCTTGACTCCCTTTAGGCCACTCAGTGGGCTCCAAGAGACACCTGTGGTGACTCAAGAGGAGAGCGGGGTCCTTTGCTTCCCCTCGAGTCGAGCTCTGACTCCCAGGATGCGTCTGGAATGCAACCCCGAGATCGCTGTTGGCCCTGGAGAGGAATATTAGGTCCTGGACACAAGCATAGATGAGGTCTCTTTTGCCCTGCAGTGACTCAAGAGCAAACCCCAGCTCTCCCTCGAAACTCGAATGGAAGATTGGACTTCCCTGGGCCAACACAAGAGGAAGCCTGAATTCCCCGTCGTAACTCGAGAATCCCGCCGCACCTTGAGAAAAACCACGTGATTCCCCCGTCATCCCAAGATGAGGCCCTTGCCCTCTACAGCGTGTCAAGAGAAGCCCCAAGTCCGTATTGAAGTGCAAAACGGTACTTGGCACCCTTGAACTGACCCCAAAAGTTTCCCGACACACCGGTCCCACTCGAGGGGAACACCGAGGTTCCCGGCACGACTTCAACTGAGCCCTTTCACTTCTCCTGATCGCGACAAGATGGTCGATTCCCCTGCTTTGTCTGGAAGGGGTTCCCGATCTTCATGGTGCACCTCAGGATGACACCAGTCTAACGAAGAAATTCGAGACGTAGCCTCATGGATGGTGCCACGTCCTGAAAGACCCCGATTTCCTGCTCCGCTATTGATAAGAACCCGATGTCCGGATACCTCTTTGAAGGCAACCCTGTGGATGAAGGCACAACACGAAGGGGCACTGACCCCCTCATGCATCTTACGGAAAAAACCGAAGGTTCCACTCACAGCTCGACAAATGGTCTGTTATCCTGTGAACAACTCGAGAGGCAAGTGGAGTTCCATTCCTCCACACAAGACGAGGCCTGACTCTCCTGTCCCAACTCTTCAGGGACCCTGTGGTCGGAGTTTGAAATGGAGAGGAACCCTTAGGTTCCTGCCTCAACTCGAGATGAGAACCTTTGCCATTGCACCAAACCCAGTGGAGTTCCGAGAGCGCCTCCCAAGTCCACAGTATGCCTGACTTCTCAGAGGCACCCTGAGAAGCTCCCTGAGGTCACCGGTACAAGTCGAGGGAACCCAGGGTTTCCTGCCGCAACCTGAGAAAGACCTCGAGACTCCTTCTTCAACGCGTCTTGAGTCCCGATTTCCCTACCATGACTCGAGAGCATTTATGGGCTCCTCCTCATCACACGCATAGACACCTGACTTTCCTGGCGCCACACGAGAGGCTCCCTGAGCTCCCCGTCGTACCTCGTGAGAAAACTCATACTTGCGCTCCAACTCGAGAAAACCCACAAGACGCCCCCGTCATTGCGAGCTGAGGGCCTTCTTTCCTGTATGGCCTGGAGAGCAATCCCGAGTCCTCTCTCCAACTCCATAGGAGGCTTGACTCCCTGGAGGCCACTCAGTGGGCTCCAAGAGATACCTATCGCGACCCAGGAGGATATCAGAATCCTTTGCTTCCCCTCGAGCCGAGGCCTGACTCACTGGGCGAGTCTGGAATGCGTCCCCGTGATCCATGAGACTCCCCCGACATCGCGAGATGAGGGCCTTCTTTTCCTGCATGGCCTGGAGAGCAATCCCGCGTGCTCTCTCCAAACTCCACAAGAGAGGAGCCAAGATTGCTGAGGAGTAGGACGGGGAGAACTCTTTCCCCCCCAAACAATTTCATCAAAAGAGCATTTAAACGTCGAGTAAATTCCACAATACAACTTATGAATGCTGCCAGAGGACATCAGGCACCCAGAAAAGAACCCAACTCTTGGAAAGTAGGTAGGAAAAAGTATAAAAGACAAAAAAAGAGACAAAAGAGGGAGGGAGGGATTTCCGTCCCAGGAAGATAGTCTTAAAAAGAGAAAAGTTTCCAAACACCAGGAAAGCTTTTCACTGCCAAATCTTTGCCAAGCTTTGGAAGCACAAAGGGCAACATAAGGGGGATAAAAATAAATAAACAATTAAAACTCGCAGATTGCAAGCCCTACGGTAACTCCCCCAGCCGCGAAGCAGTGCAGACGCCTGCTCACACCATTAGCAAGCAGTGGCTGGGCAGGGAGGCGCAGCGCGGGCTGCATCGCTTAGAGTAAGAATCTGGCCTGAATACCCTGAGCGCTATCTGAACGAAACAACTTGGGCTAGCAAACCAGACTCTGGGATATCTACCACGCAAAAAGCCAGCCCTAACCTAAGACACCGCCAGGCCCGCACACGGAACAAAGGACTGAACAGAGATAGCCGGCTGCAGACCTTCCCCCTCCGGTGACAGGCAGCCAGAGCCGGAAGGGGGCAATCGCAGCCCCAGAGAGACATTATCTATAAAACTGTAAGCAGGCTTCTTTGCTAACTAAAACTTCTTGGGGATCTGGACGGTCAACATCTGCCTGAGAAGGTGCGCCTGTTTTACACCCAGATAACCGAGTGGCGGGGAGGTGATAAGTCACAACATTGGCGCTCGCCAAACACCTCATCACCTGAGCTGCTCGGACCTGGGAAGAGCACAAAACGCAGGCCCAACCGAGTCTGTGCCTCTGAGGACTACCCGAGTGCCTGAACCTGAGCGGCTTGGACCTGGGAGGTGCATGCAGCCCAGGGCCAGCCTCGGATTGTTCCCGGTGGAACAACCTAGAGCCCGAGCAGTGTGGGCAGGGAGGCTACACGTGCCGTGAGCGGGGGCAGACCCAGTGTGGCTGAGGCACTGCGAGCGCACGCCAGTGTTATTTGTTTGCAGCATCACTCCCTCCCTCCCTCCCCACAGCGCAACTGAACAAGTGAGCCTAAAAAAAAAAAGTGTCCTCCACCGTCCCCTTTGTGTCAGGGCGTAAACCAGACACTGAAGAGACCAGCAAACAAAAGAAGCTATAACAGAGGGAAACGCCTTGGAAGCTACAGGCAATAGATTAAAACCCTGTGGTTACTAGGACTACATAGGAAGGCGCCTATAGATCTTGAGAAATATAAGTCGGACCAAGGAACTAGCCAAAAATGAACCGAACCCACGATACTCACAACAAAACCAGAGAAAGTCCTAGATATATTTTTATGATCATTCTTACTTTTTTTTAATTTTTTTAATTTTAAGTTCTCTATTGTTCATTTAATTTTCACTTTTATAACCTATTACTTTGCAAAAAAAAAAAAGACCCTATTTTTTTCTTCTTCAGCAAACTTCATATATATATATATATATAAAATAATTTTTTGACCTTGTTTTTTTGTTTTGTTTTTTTTTTCTTCTTTTCTTTAACATTGTATTTTTGAAATTCCAAACTGTACTCTAGATTTTTAATTTATGCTTTTTGATATTTGATATCAATTTTGTACCTGTAGTTTCTTTATAATTTTTGCGACATTGCTTGTTTTTGTTTGTTTGTTTTCTCTTTAGTTTTCTTCTTCCTTTTTTTTAACATTGTATTTTTGAAATTCCAAACTCTACTCTAGATTTTTAATTTTTGCTTTTTGGTATTAGTTATCAATTTTGTACCTGTATTTCCTTGATAATTTTTGCGACCTTGTTTGTTTTTCTTTGTTCGTTTTTTCTCTCTTTCTTTTCCTTCTTCTTTTCTTTAACATCGTATTTTTGAAATTCCAAACTCTACTCTAGATTTTTAATTTTTGCTTTTATGTATTTGTTACCAATTTTGTACCTTTAAGAACCCAATCTTCAGTACCCATTTTTCACTAGGGAGCGAGATTACTGGCTTGACTGCTCTCTCTCCCTTTGGACTCTCCTTTTTCTCCACCAGGTCGCCTGTGTCTCCTCCCTAACCCCTCTCTACTCTACCAAACTCTGTGAATTTCTGTGTATTCCAGACGGTGGAGAACACTTAGGGAACTGATTACTGGCTGGATCTGTCTCCCTCCTTTTCATTCCCCCCTTTTATCCTTCTGGCCACCTCTGTCTCCTTCCTCCTTCTTCTCATCTCTGTATAACTCTGTGAACATCTCTGAGCCGTCCAGTTGTGGAGTGCACATAAGGAAGTGACTACTGGCCAGCCCACTCTCTCCACTATTGATTCCACCTGATCTCATTTGGGTCACCTCTAACTCCCTCCTCCCTCTTCTCTTCTCCATGTAACGCTGTGAACCTTTCTGAGTGACCCTCACAGTAGAGAAACTTTTCTTCTTTAACGTAGATGTTTTATCAATGGTGCTGTATAGAAGGAGAAGTTTTGAAACTACTGTAAAAGTAAGACAGATAACTGGAAGCAGGAGGCTTAAGTCCAAACCCTGACTCCAGGGAACTCCTGACTCCAAGGAACATTAATTGACAGGAGCTCATCAAATGCCTCCATACCGACACTGAAATCAAGCACCACACAAGGGCCAACAAGTTCCAGGGCAAGACATACCAAGCAAATTCTCCAGCAACAAAGGAACGCAGCCCTGAGCTTCAAGATACAGGCTGCCCAAAGTCACCCCAAAACCACAAACATCTCATAACTCATTACTGGACACTTCATTGCACTCCAGAGAGAAGAAATACAGCTCCACCCACCAGAACACGGACACAAGCTTCCCTAACCAGGAAACCTTGACAAGACACCTGTACAAACCCACACACAGCGAGGAAATGCCACAGTAAAGAACTCCACAAACTGCCAGAATACAGAAAGGACACCCCAACCTCAGCAATTTAAACAAGATGAGACAGAGGAATACCCAGCAGATAAAGGAACAGGATAAATGCCCACCAAACCAAACAAAAGAGGAAGAGATAGGGAATCTACCTGATAAAGAATTCCGAGTAAGGATAGTGAAATGGATCTAAAATCTTGAAATTAAAATGGAATCACAGATAAATAGCCTGGAGACAAGGATTGAGAAGATGCAAGAAAGGTTTAACAAGGACCTAGAAGAAATAAAAAAAGAGTCAATATATAATGAATAATGCAATAAATGAAATTAAAAACACTCTGGAGGCAACAAATAGTAGAATAACAGAGGCAGAAGATAGGATTAGTGAATTCGAAGATAGAATGGTAGAAATAAATGAATCAGAGAGGATAAATGAAAAACGAATTAAAAGAAATGAGCACAATCTCAGAGACCTCCAGGACAATATTAAACGCTACAACATTCGAATCATAGGGGTCCCAGAAGAAGAAGACAAAAAGAAAGACCGTGAGAAAATACTTGAGGAGATAATAGTTGAAAACTTCCCTAAAATGGGGAAGGAAATACTCACTCAAGTCCAAGAAACCCAGAGAGTCCCACACAGGATAAAGCCAAGGCGAAACCCCCCAAGACACATATTAATCACATTAACAAAAATCAAACACAAAGAACAAATATGAAAAGCAGCAAGGGAAAAACAACAAATAACACACCAGGGAATTGCCATAAGGATAACAGCTGATCTTTCAATAGAAACTCTTCAAGCAAGGAGGGAATGGCAAGACATAATTAAAATGATGAAAGAAAATAACCTACAGCCCAGATTATTGTACCCAGCAAGGATCTCATTCAAGTATGAATGAGAAATCAAAAGCTTTTCAGACAAGCAAAAGCTGAGAGAATTCTGCACCACCAAACCAGCTCTCCAACAAATACTAAACAGGAAACACAAAAACGGTGTATAAATTCAAACCCCAAACAATAAAGTAAATGGCAATGGGATCATACTTATCAGTAATTACCTTAAACGTAAATGGGTTGAATGCTCCAACCAAAAGACAAAGACTGGCTGAATGGATACAAAAACAAGACCCCTACATATGTTGTCTACAAGAGACCCACCTCAAAACAGGGGATACATACAGACTGAAAGTGAAGGGCTGGAAAAAGATTTTCCGTGCAAATAGGGACCAAAAGAAAGCAGGAGTAGCGATACTCATATCAGATAAAATAGACTTTAAAACAAAGGCTGTGAAAAGAGACAAAGAAGGTCACTACATAATGATCAAAGGATCAATCCAAGAAGAAGATATAACAATTATAAATATATATGCACCCAACGTGGGAGCACTACAGTATGTAAGACAAATGCTAACAAGTATGAAAGGAGAAATTAACACTAACACAATAATAGTTGGAGATTTTAATACCCCACTCACACCTATGGATAGATCAACTAAACAGAAATTTAACAAGGAAACACAAACTTTAAATGATACAATAGACCAGTTAGACCTAATTGATATCTATAGGACATTTCATCCCAAAACAATGAATTTCACCTTTTTCTAAAGTGCACATGGAACCTTCTCCAGGATAGATCACATCCTGGGCCATAAAGCTAGCATTGGTAAATTCGAAAAAATAGAAATCATTCCAAGCATCTTTTCTGACCACAATGCAGTAAGATTAGATCTCAATTACAGGAGAAAAACTATTAAAAATTCCAACATATGGAGGCTCAACAACACGCTGCTGAATAACCAACAAATCACAGAAGAAATCAAAAAAGAAATCAAAATTTGCATAGAAACGGATGAAAATGAAAACAGAACAACCCAAAACTTGTGGGACACGGTAAAAGCAGTCCTAAGGGGAAAGTTCATAGCAATACAGGCACACCTCAAGAAACAAGAAAAAAGTCAAATAAATAAACTAACTCTACACCTAAAGCAACTAGAAAAGGAAGAAATGAAGAACCCCAGGGTTAGTAGAAGGAAAGAAATCTTAAAAATTAGAGCAGAAATAAATGCAAAAGAAACAAAAGAAACCATAGCAAAAATCAACAAAACCAAAAGCTGGTTCTTTGAAACGATAAATAAAATTGACAAACCATTAGCCAGACTCATCAAGAAACAAAGGGAGAAAAATCAAATCAATAAAATTAGAAATGAAAATGGAGAGATCACAACAGAAAACACAGAAATACAAAGGATCATAAGAGACTACTATCAACAATTATATGCCAATAAAATGGACAACGTGGAAGAAATGGACAAATTCTTAGAAAAGTACAACTTTCCAAAACTGGACCAGGGAAGAACTAGAAAATCTTAACAGACCCATCACAAGCACGGAAATGGAAACTGTAATCAAAAATCTTCCAGCCAACAAAAGCCCAGGTCCAGACGGCTTCACAGCTGAATTCTACGAAAAATTTAGAGAAGAGCTAACACCTATCCTGCTCAAACTCTTCCAGAAAATTGCAGAGGAAGGTAAACTTCCAAACTCATTCTATGAGGCCACCATCAGCCTAATACCAAAACCTGACAAAGATCCCACAAAAAAAGAAAACTACAGGCCAATATCACTGATGACATAGATGCAAAAATCCTTAACAAAATTCTAGCAATCAGAATCCAACAACACATTAAAAAGATCATACACCATGACCAAGTGGGCTTTATCCCAGGGATGCAAGGATTCTTCAATATCCGCAAATCAATCAATGTAATACACCACCTTAACAAATTGAAAAATAAAAACCATATGATTTTCTCAATAGATGCAGAGAAAGCCTTTGACAAAATTCAACATCCATTTATGATAAAAACTCTCCAGAAAGCAGGAATAGAAGGAACATACCTCAACATAATAAAAGCTATATATGACAAACCCACAGCAAACATTATCCTCAATGGTGAAAAATTGAAAGCATTTCCTCTAAAGTCAGGAACTAGACAAGGGTGCCCACTTTCACCATTACTATTCAACATAGCTTTGGAAGTTTTGGCCACAGCAATCAGAGCAGAAAAAGAAACAAAAGGAATCCAAATTGGAAAAGAAGAAGTAAAACTCTCACTGTTTGCAGATGACATGATCCTCTACATAGAAAACCCTAAAGATTCCACCAGAAAATTACTAGAACTAGTCAATGACTATAGTAAAGTTGCAGGATATAAAATCAACACACAGAAATCCCTTGAATTCCTATACACTAATAATGAGAAAACAGAAAGAGAAATTAAGGAAACAATTTCATTCACCATTGCAACGGAAAGAATAAAATACTTAGGAATATACCTACCTAAAGAAACTAAAGACCTATATATAGAAAACTATAAAACACTGGTGAAAGAAATCAAAGAGGACACTAATAGGTGGAGAAATATACCATGTTCAGGGATTGGAAGAATCAATATAGTGAAAATGAGTATACGACCCAAGGCAATTTATAGATTCAATGCAATCCCTATCAAGCTACCAACAGTATTCTTCACAGAGCTAGAACAAATAATTTCACAATTTGTATGGAAATACAAAAAACCTCGAATAGCCAAAGCGATCTTGAGAAAGAAGAATGGAACTGGAGGAATCAACCTACCTGATTTCAGGCTCCGCTACAAAGCCACAGTTATCAAGACAGTATGGTACTGGCACAAAGACAGAAATATAGATTAGTGGAACGAAATAGAAAGCCCAGAGATAAATCCACACACATATGGACACCTTATCTTTGACAAAGGAGGCAAAAATATACAATGGAGTAAAGACAATCTCTTTAACAAGTGGTGCTGGGAAATCTGGTCAACCACTTGTAAAAGAATGAAACTAGAACACTTTCTAACACAATACACAAAAATAAACTCAAAATGGATTAAAGATCTAAACGTAAGACCAGAAACTATAAAACTCCTAGAGGAGAACATAGGCAAAACACTCTCTGAAATACATCACAGCAGGATCCTCTATGACCCACCTCCCAGAATATTGGAAATAAAAACAAAAATAAACAAATGGGGCCTAATTAACCTTAAAAGCTTCTGCACATCAAAGCAAACTATTAGCAAGGTGAAAAGACAGCCTTCGGAATGGGAGAAAATAATAGGAAATGAAGCAACTGACAAACAACTAATCTCAAAAATATACAAGCAACACCTACAGCTCAACTCCAGAAAAATAAATGACCCAATCAAAAAATGGGCCAAAGAACTAAATAGACATTTCTCCAAAGAAGACATACAGATGGCTAACAAACACATGAAAAGACGCTCAAAATCACTCATTATCATAGAAATGCAAATCAAAACCACTATGAGGTACCATTTCACGCCAGTCAGAATGGCTGCAATCCAAAAGTCTACAAATAATAAATGCTGGAGAGGGTGTGGAGAAAAGGGAACCCTCTTACACTGTTGGTGGGAATGCAAACTAGTACAGCCACTATAGAGAACAGTGTGGAGATTCCTTAAACAACTGGAAATAGAACTGCCTTATGATCCAGCAATCCCACTGCTGGGCATACACACTGAGGAAACCAGAAGGGAAAGAGACACGTGAACCCCAATGTTCATCGCAGCACTGTTTATAATAGCCAGGACATGGAAGCAACCTAGATGTCCATCAGCAGATGAATGGATAAGAAAGCTGTGGTACATATACACAATGGAGTATTACTCCGCCATTAAAAAGAATAGAATGAATCAGTTCTAATGAGGTGGATGAAACTGGAGCCTATTATACAGAGTGAAGTAAGCCAGAAAGAAAAACACCAATACAGTATACTAACGCATATATATGGAACTTTGAAAGACGGTAACAATAACCCTGAGTACGAGACAGCAAAAGAGACACTGATGTATAGAAGAGTCTTATGGACTCTGTGGGAGAGGGAGAAGGTGGGAAGATTTGGGAGAATGGCATTGAAACATGTAAAATATCATGTATGAAAAGAGTTGCCAGTCCAGGTTTGATGCATGACACTGGATGCTTGGAGCTAGTGCACTGGGACGACCCAGAGGGATGCTATGGGGGGGAGGAGGGAGGAGGGTTCAGGATGGGGAGCACATGTATACCTGAGGCGGATTCATTTTGATATTTGGAAAAACTAATACAATTATGTAAAGTTTAAAAATAAAATAAAATTTTAAAAAAAATCCACAGGAGGCTTGACTCCCTTTAGGCCACTCAGTGGTCTCCAAGAAATACCCGTCGGGACTCGAAAGCAGAGCAGAGTCGTTTCCTTCCTCTCGAGATGAGGTCTGACTCCTCGGGTGCGTCTAAAATGCAACCCCGAGATCTCTGTTGCCCCTGGAGAGGAACATTAGGTCCTGGACACAAGCTTAGATGAGGTCTCTTTTGCCCTGAAGTGACTCGAGAGCAATCCCTAGCTCTCTCTCGCAACTCCAATGGAAGATTGGACTTCCCTGGGCCAACACAAGAGGAAGCCTGAATTCCCCATCGTAACTCGAGAATCCCGCCGAAACTCGAGAAAAACCACATGGTTACCCTGTCATCGCAAGATGAGGCCCTTGCCCGCTACAGCGTCTAAAGAGAAGTCCCAGGTTTCTTCTTCAAGTGTTTTCACACTTCAAGTGTGAAAACTTGGCACCCTTGATGCGATTCCAAAAGTTCCCCGACACCCTGGTCTCTCTCGAGGGGAACACCGAGGTTCCCGGTAGGACTTCATCTGAGCCACTTCTCCCCTCCTGATTGCGACTGGAGGGTCGACTCCCGTGCTTTGTCTGGAAGGGGTTCCCAACCTTCCCGGCGCACCTCAGGATGAGGCCGGTCTAACGAGAATATTTGAGACGTAGCTTCATGGGTGGTAACACATGCTGAAAGACCCCGATTCCCCGGTCCACTCTTGATAAGAACCCGATGCCCGGACACCTCTTGAAAGGCAACCCTGTGGAAGAAGGCACAACACGAAGGGGCACTGACACCCTCGTGCATCGTCCGGAAAAACCCGCAGATTCCAAACACAGTTCGACAAGTTGCCTGTCACCCCGTGAATAACTCGAGAGGCAAGCGGAGTTCCATTCCTCCTTACAAGACGAGGCCTGACTCTCCTGTCCCAACTCTGCAGGGACCCTGCGATCAGAGTCAGAAATGGAGACGAACCCTGAGGTTCCTGCCTCCACTCGAGATGAGGCCCTCTTCTATTGCACCAAACCCAGTGGAGTCCCGAGAGGGCCCTCCCAACTCCAGGGTATCCTTGACTTCTCAGAGGCACACTGAGAAGCTCCCTGAGGCCACCGGCACTAGTCGAGGGAACCCAGGGTTTACTGCCGTGACCCAAGAAACACCTTGAAAGTCCTTCTTTAACGGTTCTTGAGGACCGATACACCTTCCATGACTCTAGAGCAATGACACGCTCCCCCTCGCAATGCGCATGGAGACCTGACTTCCCAAGCGCCACATGAGAGGCTCCCTGAGCTCCCCGTAGTACCTCATGAGAAACCCCACACTGGCGCTGCAGCTCGAGAAAACCCACGAGACGCCCCCTTCATCGCGAGATGATGGCCTTCTTTTCCTGCATGGCCTGGAGAGCAATCACGAGTCCTCTCTCCAAACTCCACAGGAGGCTTGACTCCCTTTAGGCCACTCAGTGGGCTCCAAGAGATACCCGTCGCAACTCGAGAGGAGAGCGGAGTCCTTCGTTTCCCCTCGAGACAAGGACTGACTCCCCGGGTGCATCAGGAAAGCAACCCCGAGATCCCTGTCCCCCCTGGAGACGAACATTATGTCCTGGACACAAGCCTAGATAAGGTCTCTTTTGCCCTGCAGTAACTCAAGCGCAATCCCTAGCTCTCCCTCGCAACTCGAATGGAAGACTGGACTTCCCTGGGCCAACACAAGAGGAAGCCTGAATTTCCTGACCTAACTCGAGAATCCCGCCACAACTCGAGAAAAACGACGTGGTTAACCCGTCACCACAAGATGAGGCCCTTGCCAGCTACAGCGTCTCAAGAGAAGTCTCACGTTCCGTCTTGAAGTTCGAAATGGTACTTAGCACCTTTGATGTGACTCCAAAAGTTCCCCGACATCCCAGTTTTACTTGAGGGGAACATCGAGGTTCCCGGCACCACTTCATCTGAGCCCCTTCTCCCCTCCTGATCGGGACAAGAGGGTCGATTCACTTGCTTTGTCTGAAAGGGTTACCGACCTTCCTGGTGCACCTCAGGTTGAGGTCCGTCTCAAGAAGAAATTCGAGACGTAGGCTTGTGGGTGGTGCCACATGCCGAAAGACACTGATTTCCTCGTCTGCTCTTGATAAAAATCTGAAGGCTGGATACCTCTTCGAAGGCAACCCTGTGTATGAAGGCAAAAAACGAAGGGGAACTGACACCCCCATGCCTCGTCCGGATAAAACCGCAGGTTCCACACACAGCTCGACAAGTGGCCTGTTATCCGGTGAACAACTCGAGAGTCCAGTGGAGTTCCATTCCTCCACACAAGACGAGGCCTGACTCTCCTGTCCTAACTCTGTAGGGACTCTGTGTTCAGAGTCAGAAATGGAGAGCAACCCTGAGGTTCCTGCTTCAAATCGAGATGAGGCCCTCTTCTGACAAGGTCCAGCCTCGGCTGGTCCAGGGTTTTCGAAGGGGAGACAGAGTAGGCGACCTATTGATTTATTTATCGAAGATATAAAGAGTAATAGAATGAGGATAGCTCAGTAGGAAAATTTAGTGGAGAAAAGAAGCTGAGTAGCTTGGTTTATGCGGAAAATCAGTATAACCCGTGACACCAGGTTAGCTCTGACCACGGAGGCCGCAGGCTCCCTCTCGAATAGCGAAAAGTGCCCCACCTTAGACACCTTCTCAAGTGGTCTTCGAAGCCCAGGCAAATAAATGGTCGCAGAGGATATCCGCGCACCAGATGGACACTCATCTGAAAATTGAGGGGAAGAATGACTTAGGAGACTAAGCGTTGGCAATCAAGGCCCGTAGCTTTATTTTCAACAGGTGTTTTTATACCCTAAGTTACACATAGAGGATAATGGGGATGCAAAGACAGCAGCCTTTGATCCTTATCAAAAACCAGAGTTTCTGTCCTGCAAATGTATCGTATACAAATGGTTTAGGTGATTTACATCATCTTCTAGCCAGAAGACCTATTAACATTTTATGACTCTTGACAAAGACTTATCAACCGTAAGACTTATTTTCTCTAAGAGTAATTATTTTAAGGTTTGGCCCCATCTTTCGAAGATAAAATTGCATTCCTATAGGGCAGATGTGTAATGGGCTTACAACAAAGGAAATAATTTATTACCTTAAGGGTCTAAAGTTAGTAACACCAAGGCCACTACTTATTTCTTCTGCATACCAACTATATTAATTAATACACATTCAAGGATACAATTCAGGGGATGTGGAAACTTGGCAACAAGCATTGGTTCATCAATGAAATCTTTTACTAGTTTTATTCTGACAGTTTCTAACTCTCTGAGAGGCTCTAAGCTATTTGAATATCTTAAGCTTCCCGTGCCTCTCGAGGCTTGGAGACTGTAAACAATTGTATGCATTGCTGTAGGAGACCGGGTAAACTTGTCAGGCGAATTAGAGAGCCATCTGACTTGTTTGGATTTAAACACTCCTAATTGCCCAGGAACTTTATTAATTGGAGCTGTAAGTTAGCTCTTTGACAGAGAGAGTGAGATGGTGGTGGGGGACAGCCCCCAGTAAAGTCAGAGGTGAGAGCACAAAGCAATAAAGTAGGCAGACTCTGGTTTTGGGGGGTAGATGCTCAAGAATATCCGGGAGGACTCCCGAGGCTCGATCCCGCCTTTGTGTATGCCCAGCCTCCTTCCTCATGACCTTTGTCACGAGTGGAATGTCTCTCGCCGGCTCCCGGCATCTCCCCGTTTTTTATTTCTTAAAACAGCCAGATGTAGCTCAGTCGCGAGCCTCTGGATACTCTGCCGAAGAATCCTGACAATACAAGGAAGAATGATTATGAGAAGCAGAATTAAAGCAGCCACCGCAGCATAGCTAAAGACATTGGACAGAATATTCTTTCCTGAGATGTAGTTAGGGAAAGTATGGAAGAAATCATTTGCTGTTCCAGCAGCAGTAAAATCTAATTGGGAGTGCTCCATGGTTGCTATTTGATAGTGAAGTTTCCCTACGTCTCAACCAATGTCAGAGCTGTTCCAGATACCTGAAATATGGTTTTTAATCTTTTCCCATTCAAAATCTGTCTCATTTACTTTCAGGGGTGTTCCACATATCCACCGATAGTCAGCATGACAAGACAATGCCATTTTCACCTTTAAAGCCTGCAATTCAGTCCCAATATGTATTACTGCTTCCTCTAGGGCGTCTACCCTCATTTCTAATTTTCTCTCTATAGCTTCCTGTGTTGCCAATGTTAAAGAAACATTTTTGGACATAGAATCAACATATTGAGCAGTATGTACTTGTTGAGTCAATGATATTGCTGCCACAGTAACAGAAGTGATTGCACTTATCAAAGCTGCTGTTCCCAAGATAATTAAGCCCACAAACCGTCGTGTTTGCATTAAATCCTGTAGTTGTTGTAATACAGCAAGACCATAATTCAATAAGTGGTTACATCATAAGATAAGGTGGATGTTGTAGCATTACAAAGGAGCAAACATTATATTGAGGGTTTAAACAAGATGAACCAGGGAGCAGCTGTAGGCGTCAGCCCGGGGGAGCAGTGTCCCCAGCATCAGGAGGCAGAACGCGAGCGGCAGGCTGTGGGCCAAGGCGCCTATGGTGGGCGGAGGGGCAGGGTTCGTGGTTTAGGTCTAGCCGCCACCGCTTGGGCTCAGGGCGGTCCCCTCTCGCCGGTGGGGCCACGCTGGTCTGGACGGCACTCCGCGGGCGCGCTTTCCTCTCTGGCCCTCACTCGCTGCACAGACTTCTTTGCTCTAGGTCACGGGGTGCAGAGAGGTGGGTGCGAGGTGCTGCTGGTGGCACGGAGGCGAGAGCTGGCTGGGGGAGGGGGAGCGAGCGAGTGCGCGGGCCGCGAACCTGGTCTTTGGGGAATGTGACATGACGAATTTGTCTGAGATCCAACCCGGAGAATCTGCATTCTGTAGAAATATACAAGCATACCCTCTCCCACAAGTTAGCAACACATCTGGCCTTTTTCACTCTCCCGTAAGGAGGCCTTTTTACTTGACCAGGGGCCGAGTCGTAGCCTGTAATTCAGGCATCTAGTGTCTCATCATTGTAGTCTGCCCCCGTGTGTTTACGTTTAAGTGATTAATTACAATTGGAACATAACTTCACTATTTGTCTAGCTGTTTCCCTATGGATATGTTAATTTAGGTCTAATGTTTAGTTTAGGTCTCTGTATAAATTTAAGTAATAAATGTATAACCTCCTTATCTCATTTTGGTATACAGGTATACAGATATACCTAAATGCAAAATGCATTTATATATGTATTTATATATGGCAACAAGTATAAAGTTATTGACATATAATATATATAAATCAATATACTTGAATTAATCTTTATAATTAATATATTAATTAATATATATTACAACAATACAACACATACACAGCTAATACCAACCAACACAAACCAATATACTGTAATAATACATGTCACACATTTATAATTATACAGTGTATAGAACATATATCATCACAGCACATCAATCCATACCAATTAATATCAGCCACACACACATTATATTACTGCCATATATATTTAATTATACAGTATATATATATGTGTGTGTATATAGTATACATATTAATTTATATACAAATTAATTAAGTATAGATCTATAAATAGAATTAGGTGTACCTTTATTATATTTTATTTATACCCATACCTAATTAGGCAAACTGTAATTAGGCAAATACATTTATATTATGTATTTATAACAATATATAAAGTATTGTTAAATGTACCACCTGTACAGCATCTCCACCCCACATACCACTTTCTCTAATCCCACCAACTCATTTTCAGTATTATGTGTTGGCCAGGAGCTGGGCCAGTCTTTCCCAGCAATGTTAAGAGACGTCTGTTCCTGTGTCTAATAGCCCTGGCGTTTTATTCTCTTGAATTAAAAGATCTTTTAAAGGCCTTGGAACTGTAATTTCCTGCACCCAAAAGGCTAGATCACTAGATCCAAATGTTTTGTGGCTCTTAGATTGAGAAGTCAAGTTTTTCCTTGTCTGATAGTAAGGTAAAAGTAAAAGCTGCGTTACTCTTTGACCTTTATTAATTTGTACAGTTTTGATAGGCAGTGAGATCAAGACTTTAATTTCTCAATATCATCAGAATCTACTACACCATGCACCAGCGAAATTTCTTTTTTTCTTTTTTTTTTTATTTAATTTTTTTTTTAAAAGAAAGCAAGCTACGCCCCAGGACAAATCTTACAATGTCCTCAGATAGGGGGCCAGCCACTCCGGTTGGAATTGGAGTAAGCGGCACATCAGGGGTTAATATTGTTATTAAATCTCCTTGCCTTTTCGCTTTTCTCCTAGCCTGGGTGAGACCCCCCTGAGGGAGTTTTCTCCAAGGAGCACGCTCTGCATATTGTGTACTAAAAGCTCCTTTGTTTAAAAAGCTTTTTATCTTCCTCAGTCTTAGCCAACACTTTGGGAGGCTTTGGGGGCAAAGTGGGGAACTCCTGGGTCCTGGGAGGCACAATCGAAGGCGGTGGCAGTCGCCTTAAATCAGAAAGTGGTGGATAAGTTTTTTAAAGGTTTGCGCAGAGGGGGAGGGAGCTCGCCAGGGCTCTCGGCCGCAGCGTCCTGTAAGCCCTCTCCTTCCTTGGGAGGTAGACCACTTTCTCCTTCCTTTTTTTTTTTCAATGGCAGAAAATATGATCTGTGCAGTAAATGGAGACTCACCACCATCCACCTCTATAGCCTCCCCCATAGTCTATTTAACAGCCTCGTGACGGAGGTCCAGGACATTTCTAATCATATTCCACACTCAATAAATATTTGTCTATTCTTAGATGCAGAGAAATCCATTTTTAATTTTTTTTTAATTTTAGAGAATATTTTTATTTATTTTGTAACCTCTTTACCCTGGCTAAACTGCAGAGGGGACTAGAAAAGAAGCCTCAAGGTGAGGATCAAGTTCATCCTTGGGACTAGAGAAAATCCTTCTCCGGGAAACTCCTAGCGGTGGCCCTTTACCCCGACATGGAGGAGGAGGCATAGGGGGATGGGAGCGTCCCGAAGTTTTCCTCTTCTGTTCCGGAGATCCTTTAACTGTTTGGTAACTAAATCTTACGAACTGTCTGATCGGGGATGTTTCCCTCAACCTCCTAGGAGCGGATGGTCTGATTAGGGATGTTTTCTTAAACTTTTAGGAGCATCTTTAGCTTAAAAAAAAAAAAATCCTCATCAGAATGGCATCGAGCTGCTGTTTCCTCTAAACCTTTTTCAAATTGAGGGGAGAGCTGATCTTTCTTTTCATCCCTATCTTTTACATGCTCATTGGCAGTCATAGCGGCTAGCCATTCATTTAGCTGTCGATAGCTAGGTATAGCCTCTTCATTTTCACTTTTCTTTATAACAGGTACCTTTTCAGATTTGCTTTTTTGTTTAACAGGTACTTTTCCAACTTTACTTTCCTCTTTAACAGGTACCTTTTCAAATTCATGAGCTGGATCTAAAACATCTCTAGTCATATTCCACAGAGGAAAGGTGTAAGTAGGGATTTTTTCCAAACCTTGCTGAGCACAATAAGCTCTTAGCTGTTTTCCTAGTTTTTTCAAGATATCGAGGTTAACAGTGCCTTGTTGTAGAAACCAAGGGCAGTGGTCTTGTACAAATGTACAAAATGATTGAATGGAAGATTTTTTAACCTTGATTCTTCTTTTACTTAATAACTGTAAAATTACTCCTATAAAGAGCTGTCTTTCATTTGATTCAGTGTTGCCCATGTCAGAAACTTAAGGATAGTAAAAGATTTTGCTTTTAGCTATCTAAAGATTAGGCCTTTTTTGTCAGCCTTTTTAGAAACCGTTTTTTCTCTCTAACTCTTCAACACTTCCCACTCCTCTCGCCCTGTCTATTCTACAGGGGGATCTGCAGCCCCCTAAGTGGGATCCTATCTGTCCCGAAAACTGAACACTGGGGGAATGGGGTTGGGGATTTACCTTCGAAATGCCTGTCTCGGGCACCACCTGCAGAGGTCCAGCCCCAGCTGATCCAGGGTATTCGAAGGGAAGATGGAGTAGGCGACCTATTTATATATTTATTTATTCATCAAAGATATAAAGAGTAATAGAATGAGGATAGCTCAGTAGGAAAATTCAGTGGAGAAAAGCAGCTGAGTAGCTTTGTTTATGCGGAAAATCAATATAACCCGTGACACCAGGTTAGCTCTGACCACGGAGGCTGCAAGTGCCCTCTAGAATAGAGGAAGGTGCCCCACCTTAGACACCTTATCGAGTGGGTCTTCGAAGCCCAGGCAAATAAATGGTCGAAGAGGATATCCGCGCTCCAGATGGACACTCATCTGAAAACTGAGGGGAATAATGACATGGGGAGACCAAGCGTTGGCGAGCAAGGCCCGTAGCTTTATTTTCAACACAGGTTTTAATACCCTAAGTTACACATAGAGGATAATAGGGGATGCAAAGTCAGCAGTCTTTAATCCTTATCAAAAACCAAGGTTTCTTTTCTGCAGATTTATCGTATAAAAATGGTTTAGATGATTTACATCATCTTCTGGCCAGAAGACCTATTAACATTTTATGACTCTTGACAAAGACTTATCAACCATAAGAGTTATTTTCTCTAAGAGTAATTGTTTAAGGTTTGGCGCCATCTTTCGAAGATAAAATTGCATTCCTATAGGGAGGATGTGTAATGGGTTTACAACAAAGAAAAGAATTTATTACCTTAAGGGTCTAAAGTTACCAACATCAAGGCCACTACTTATTTTTTCTACATACCAACTATATTAATTAGCACACATTCAAGGATACAATTCAGGGGATGTGGAAACTTGGCAAAAAGCATTGGTTCATCAATGAAATCTTTTACTAGTTTTATTCTGACAGTTTCTAACTCTCTGAGAGGCTCTAAGCTATTTGAATATCTTAAACTTCCCGTGCGTCTCGAGGCTGGGAGACTGTACACAATCGTATGCATAGCTGTAGGAGACCGGGTAAACTTGTCAGGCGAGTTAGAAAACCATCTGAGGGGTTTGGATTTAAACACTACTAATTGCCCAGGAACATTATTAGTTGGAGCTGTAAGTTAGCTCTTTGACAGAGAGAGTGAGATGGTGGTGGGGGACATCCCCAGTAATGTCAGAGGTGAGAGAACAAAGCAATAAAGAAGGCAGACTTTGGTTTTTGGGGGTAGATGCTGAAGAATATACGGGGGAACTCCCGGAGGCTCGATCCCGCCTTTGCGTATGCCGAGACTCTTTCCTCATGACATTTGTCACGAGTGGAATGTCTCTCGCTGGCTCCCGGCAATCTTCCATTGCACCAAACGCAGTGGAGTCCCGAGAGGCCCCTCCCAACACCACAGTATCAGTGTCTTCTCAGAGGCACCCTGAGCAACTCCCTGCGGTCACCGGCACAAGTCGAGGGAACACAGGGTATCCTGCCGCAACCCGAGAAAGACCTCAAGAGTCCGTCTTCAACGCGTCTTGAGGACGGATTCCCCTACCATGACTCGAGAGCAATGACACGCTCCCCCTCGCCATGCGCATGGACACCTGACTTCCCTGGCGCCACATGAGAGGCTCCCTGAGCTCCCCGTCATACCTCGTGAGAAACCCCACACTGGCGCCACAGCTCGGGAAAACCCACGAGACGCCACCGTCATCGCGAGATTGGGGACTTCTTTTCCTGCCTGACCTGGAGAGCAATCCCTGGTCCTTTCTCCAAACTTCACAGGAGGCTTTACTCCCTTTAGGCCACTCAATGGGCTCCAAGAGATACCTGTCGCGACTTGAGAGGAGAGCAGAGTACTTTGTTTCCCCTCGAGATGAGGCCTTACCTCGGGTGAGTCTGGAATGCAACCCCGAGATCCCTGTTGCCCCTGGAGAGGAACATTATGTCCTGGACAAAAGCCTAGATGAGGTCTATTTTGCCCTACAGTGACTCGAGAGCAACACCCATCTCTCCCTCGCAATTCGAATGGAAGATTGGTCTTCACTGGGCCAACACAAGAGGAAGTCTGAATTTCCCGTTGTAACTCGAGAATCCCGCCGCAACTCTTAAAAACCACGTGGTTCCCCATTCATCACAATATGAGGCCTTTGCCCGCTACAGAGTCTCAAGAGAAGTCCCATGTTTCGTCATAAAGTTCGAAATGCTACTTGGCACCCTTGATGCGACCCCAAAAGTTCCCCAATATACCGGTCTCACTCCAAGGGAACACCGAAGTTCCTGGCACCACTTCATTTGAGCCCCTTCTCCCCTCCTGATCACGGCAGGAAGGTCGATTCCCCTGCTTTGCCTAGAAGGGGTTCCCGACCTTCATGGCGCACCTCAGGATGAGGCCAGTCTCACGAAGAAATTCGAGACGTAGCCTCGTGTTGGTGCCACGTGCCGAAAGACCCCGATTTCTCGGTCTTGCTCTTGATAAGAACCCGATGCCCGGACACCTCTTCTAAGGCAACCCTGTGGATGAAGGCACTACACGAGGGGGCACTGGCAACCCTGTTCATCGTCCGGAAAATCCCACAGGATCCACATACAGCTCCACAACTGGCCTGTCACCCCTTAAACAACGAGAGAGGCAAGCGGAGTTCCCTTCCTCAGACAAGACGAGGCCTGAGTATCCAATCCCAACTCTGCAGGCACGCTTCGATCTGAGTCAGAAATGGAGAGGAAACCTGAGGTTCCTGCCTCAACCCGAGATGAGGCCCTCTTCCATTAAAACAAACCCAGTGGAGTCCCGAGAGGCCACTCCATCTCCACAGTATCCCTGACTTCTCATAGGCATTCTGAGAAGCTCCTTGAGGCCACCGGCAAACGTCGAGGGAAATAAGGGTTTCCTGCCACAACCGAAGAAAGACCTCGAGAGTCCTTCTTCAACGCGTCTTGAGGTCAGATTCCCCTACCATGGCTCGAGAGCAATAACGCGCTCCCCCTCGCCACGCACATGGAGACCTGACTTCCCTGGCGCCACATGAGAGGCTCCCTGAGCTCCCTGTCGTACCTCGTGTGAAACCCCACACTGGCGCCGCAGCTCGAGAAAACCCACAAGACCCCTCCGTCATCGCGAGATGAGGGCCATCTTTTCCTGCATGGCCTGGAGAGCAGTCCCAAGTCCTCTCTCCAAACTTCACAGGAGGCTTGACTCCCTTTAGGCCACAAAGTGGGCTCCAAGAGGTGCCCGTCGCGACTCGAAAGGAGAGCGGAGTCCTTTGCTTCCCTTCGACATGAGGCCTGACTCCCTGGGTGAGTCTGGAATGCAAACCTGAGATCCCTGTGGCCCTTGGAGAGGAACATTAGGTCCTGGACACAAGCCTAGATGAGGTCTCCTTTGCCCTGCAGTGACTCGAGCGCAACCCCCAGCTCTCCCTCGCAACTCGAATGGATGATTGGACTTCCCTGGCCCAACACAAGAGGAAGCCTGAAATCCCCGTCGTAACTCGAGAATCCCGCCGCAACTCGAGAAAAACCACGTGGCTCCCCCGTCATCGCAAGATGAGGCCCTTGGCCGCTACAGCGTGTCAAGAGAAGTCCCACGTTCCATCCTGAAGTACAGAACGGTACTTGGCACCCTTGATGCGACCCCCAAAGTTCCCTGACATACCGGTCTCACTCGAGGGAAACACCAAAGTTCATGGCACCACTTCCTGTGAGCCCCTTCACCCCTCCTGATCGCGACAGGAGGGTCGACTCCCATGCTTTGTCTGCAAGGGGTTCCCGACGTTCCCCGCGAACCTACGGATGAGGCCGGTCTCATGAGGAAATTCAAAAAGTAGCCTCATGGTTGGTGCCACATGTTGAAAGATCCCGAATTCCCGGTCCACTCTAGATAAGAACCTGACGCCCGGACATCTCTTCGAAGGCCACCCTGTGGATGAAGGCACAACACGAAGGGACACTGACATCCCCATGTATCGTCTGGAAAAACCCGCCGATTCCACTCACAGCTCCAAATGTGGACTGTCACCCCGTGAACAACTCGAGAGGCAAGTGAAGTTGCATTCCTTCACACAAGACGAGGCCTTACCCTCCTGGCCCAACTCTTCAGGGACCCTGCGATCGGAGTCAGAAATGGAGAGGAACCCTGAGGTTCCTGCCTCAACTAGAGAAGAGGCCCTCTTCCATTGAACCAAACTCAGTGGTGTCCCGAGAGGCCCCTCCCAACACCACAGTATACCTGAATTCTCAGAGGCTCCCTGAGAAGCTACCTGAGGTCACTGGCACAAGTCGAGGGAACCCAGAGTTTCCTGAAGTAACCCGAGGAAGACTTGGAGAGTGCTTTTTCAACGTCTCTTGATGCCCGATTCCCCTACCATGACTCCAGATCAAGGATGCGCTCCCCTCGCCACAAGCAGGAAAACTGACTTCCCTAGTACCACACAAGAGGCTCCCTGAGTACCCCATCGTACCTCGTGAGAAAACCCACAGTGGCACTGCAGTTCGAGAAAAACCACAAGATGCCCACGTCAAGGAGAGATGGGGGCCTTCTTTTCCCGCCTGACCTGGAGAGCAATCCCTGGTCCTCTCTCCAAACTTCACAGGAGGATTGACTCCCTTTAGGCCACTCAGTTGGGTCCAAGAAATACCCGGTGCGACTCGAGAGGAGAGCGGAGTCCTTTGCTTCCCTCGAGACGAGGCCTGACTCCCCGGGTGAGTTTGGAATGCAACCCCGAGATCCCTGTCGCCCCTGGAGTGGAACATTATGTCCTAGACACAAGCCTAGATGAGGTCTATTTTGCCCTACAGTGATCGAGAGCAACCTCCATCTCTCCCTCACAATTTGAATGGAAGATTGGGCTTCCCACGGTCAACACATGAGGAAGTCTGAATTTCCCATCGTAATTCGAGAATTCAGCCTCAAGTCTTAAAAACCATGTGGTTCCCCCTTCATCGCAATATGAGGCCCTTGCCAGCTAGAGTCTCAAGAGAAGTCCCATGTTCCATCTTAAAGTTCGAAATGCTACTTGGCACCCTTGATGCGACCCCAAAGTTCCCCAACATACCGGTCTCACTCCAAGGGAACACCGAAATTCCCGGCGTCTCCAGGGAAGTCCCATGTTCTGTCCTTAAGTGCGAAATGGTACTTGACACCTTGATGCGACCGCAAAAGTTCCCCGACACGCTGGGTTCCCTCGAGGGGAACACCAAGGGTCCCGGCACCACTTCATCTGAGCCCCTTCTCCCCTCCTGATCGCGACAGGAGAGTCGATTCCCCTGCTTTCTCTGGAAGGGGTTCCCGGCCTTCCCGTTGCACCTCAGGATGAGGCCGGTCTCAGGAGGAAATTCGAGACTAGCCATGTGTGAGGTGCCACGTGCCGAACGACACCGATTTTCCGGTCCGCTCTTGATAAGAACCCGATGCCCGGACACCTCTTCAAAGGCAACCCTGTGAGTGAAGGCACAACACGAAGGGGCACTGACACCCCCGTGCATCATCCGGAAAACCCGCAGGGTCTACACACAGCTCGACAAGGGGCCTGAGACTCCCGGAACAACTCGAGAGGCAACCAGAATTCCATTCCTCAGACAAGACGAGGCATGACTCTCCTGTCCCAACACTGCAGGGACCATGCAGTCGGAGTCCGAAACCGAGAGGAAGCCTGAGGTTCCTGCCTCCCCTCGAGATGAGGCCCTCTTCCATTGCGCCGAACCCAGCAGAGTCCCGAGAGGCCCTGCCAACTACACAGCATCCCTCACCTCTCAGAGGCACCGTGGGAAGTTCCCTAAGGTCCCCTGCAGAAGTCGAGGGAAACGAGGGTTTCCCGCCGCAACCCAAGAAAGACCTCGAGAGTCCTTCTTCAACGCCTCTTGAGGACCTAGCCGTTTCCCATGACTCGAGAGTGATGACCAGCTCCCCCTCGCCATGCGCATGGAGACCTGACTTCCCTGGTGCCGCACGAGAGGCTCCCTGAGGTCCTCGTCGTGCCTCGTGAGAAAACCCCCATGGGCGCAGCAGCCTGAGGAAACCCATGAGACGCCCCCGTCATCGCGAGATGAGGGCCTTCTTTTCTTGCCTGGCCTGGAGAGCAATCCCGAGTCCTCTCTCCAAACTGAAGAGGAGGCTCGACACCCTTGAGTCCACTCAGTGGGCTCCAAGATATACGTGTCGCGACTTGAGAGGAAAGCGGAGTCTTTGCTTCCCCTCCAGGCGAGTCCTGACCCCCCGGGGGAGTCTGGAATGGAAACCCGTGATCCCTGTCTTCCCTTGAGAGGAATATTAGGTCCTGGACACATGCCTCGATGAGGTCTCTTTGGCCCTGTAGTGACTTGAGCAGAACCCCCAGCTTTCCATCGCAACTCGAATTGAAGATTGGTCTTCCCAGGGCCAACCCAAGAGGAAGCCTGAAATTCCTGTCGTTTTTGAGAATCCCGATGCAACTCGAGAAAAACGACGTGGTTCCAACGTCTTCACAGGATGAGGCCCTTGCCCGCTACAGCGTCTCCAAGGAAGTCCCATGTTCCGTCCTGAAGTGGGAAACGGTACTTGGCTCCCTTGATGCAACCCCTAAAGTTCCCTGAAACGCCGGGTTCCCTCGAGTGGAACACCGAGGGTCCCGGCACCACTTCATCTGAACCCCATCTCCCCTCCTGATCGCGACAGGAGAATCGATTCCCCTACTTTGTGTGGAGGGTGTTCCCGGCCTTCCCTGCGCACCTCAGGATGATGCTGGTCTCACGAGGAAATTCGAGATGAGCCACGTGGGTGGTGCCACATGCAGAATGACCCCGATTTCCCGGTCCGCTCTTGAAATGAACCCGATGCCCGGACACCTCTTTGAAGGCAACCCTGTAGGGGAAGGCACAAAACGAAGGGGCACTGACACCCCCATGCATCTTCTGGAAACACCCGCAGGTTCCACACACAGCTTGTCAAGGGCCCTGAGACCCCCTGAACGACTCGAGAGGCAAGCAGAGTTCCGTTACTCAGACAAGACGAGGCCTGACTCTCCTGTCCCAACTCTGCAGGGACCCTGCGGTCGGAGTCAGAAATGGAGAGGAAGCCTGAGGTTCCTGCCTCCAATCGAGATGAGGCCCTCTTTCATTTCGTCAAACCTAGTGGAGTCCCGAGAGGCCCCTCTAACTCCTCAGTATCCCTCACCTCTCAGAGGCACCTGGGAAGTTCCCTAAGGTCCCCTGTAGAGGTCGATGGAAACGAGTGTTTCCCGCCCCAACACAAGAAAGTCCTTGAGAGTCCTTCTTAAATGCCTCTTGAGGCCCTAGTCCCTCCTATGACTTGAGAGCAATGACGCGATCTGCCTGGCCACACGCATGGAGTCAGGCTTCTCTGGCGCCGCACGAGAGGCTCCCTTAACTCCCCATCATATCTCGTGAGAAACCCCACACTGGCGCCGCAGCTGGAGAAAACCCATGAGACGCCACCGTCATCGCGAGATGAGGGCCTTTTTTCCTGCATGGCCAGGAAAACAATCCCGAGTCATCTCTCCAAACTCCATAGGAGGCTTCACTCCCTTTACGCCACGCAGTGGGCTCCAAGAGATACCCGTCGCGACTCGACAGGAGAGCGGAGTCCTTTTTTTCCCCTCAAGACGAGGCCTGACTCTCCGGCTGAGTCGAGAATGCAACCCTGAGATCCCTGTTGGCCCAGTAGTGGAACACTAGGTCCTGGACACAAGCGTAGATGAGGTCTATTTTGCCCTGCAGTGACTGGAGAGCAATCCCCAGTTCTAACTTGCAACTCGAATGGAATACTGGATTTTCCTGGCGCCATACAAGAGGCTCCCTGAGATCCCTGTGGTACTTCATGAGACAGCCCACACTGGCGCCGCAGCTCGAGAAAACCCACGAGACGCCACCGTCATCTCGAGATGAGGGCCTTCTTTTCCTGCATGGCCTGGAGTCCAATCCCGAGTCCTCTCTCCAAACTCCACAGGAGGCTTGACTCCCTTTAGTACACACAGTGGGCTCCAAGAGATACCCATCGCGACTCGAGACGAGAGCGGAATTCTTTGCTTACCCTCGAGGTGAGAACTGACTCCCCGGATGAGTCTGGAATGCAAACCCGAGATCCCTGTCGCCCCTGGAGAGCAACGTTAGATCCTGGACACAAGCCTAGATTAGGTCTCTTTTGCCCTGCAGTGACTCTAGCGCAATCCCCAGCTCCCCCTCGCAACCCGAATGGAAGACTGGATTTCAAGGCCAACAAGAGGAAGCCTAAATTCCCGGTCATAACTCGAGAATCCCGCCGCAACTCGAGCAAAACCACGTGGTTCTCCCGTCATCGCAAGATGAGGCCCTTGCCCGCTACAGCGTTTCAAAAGATGTCCCAGGTTCCGTCTTGAAATGTGAAACGGTACTTGGCACCCTTGATGCGACCCCAAAAGTCCCCCAACATGCCGGTCTCACTCAAGGGGAACACCGAGGTTCCCGGCACCACTTCATTTAAGCCCCTTCTCCCCTCCTGATCGTGACCGGTGGGTCGATTCCCCTGCTTTGTCTGCAAGGGGGCCCGACCTTCCCTGCACAACTCAGGATGAGGCCGGTCTCATGGGGAAATTCGATACGTAGCTTTGTGGGTGGTGCCACTTGCTGAAAGACTCCAATTTCCCGGTCCGCTCTTGATAAGAATCCGATGCTTGGACACCTCTTGGAAGGCAGCCTTGAGTATGAAGGTACAACACGAAGGGGCACTAACACACCTGTGCATCATCCGGAAAAACGGGCAGGTTACACACACAGCTCGACAAGTGGCCTGTCACCTCGAGAACAACTCGAGAGGCAAGAGGAGTCCCATCCTCCAGAAAAGACGAGGCCTGACTCTCCTGTACCAACATGCAGGGACCTTGCGATCTGAGTCAGAAATGGAGAGGAACACTGAGGTTCCTGCTTCAACTCGAGATGAGTCCCTCTTACATTCCACCAAATGCAGAGGAGTCTCGAGAGGCCCCTCCAAACTGCACAGTATCCCTGACTTCTCAGAGGCACTCTGAGAAGCTCCCTGAGGTCGCAGGCACAAGTCAAGGGAACCCTGGGTTTTATGCAGTGACCCGAGAAAGACCTCGAGAGTCCTTCTTCAACCCGTCTTGAGGCCCGATTACCCTACCATGACTCGAGAGCAATGACGAGCTCCCCCTAGCCATCTCATGGGGACCTGACTTCCCTGGCGCCACACGAGAGGCTCCCTGAGCACCCTCTCGTACCTCGTCAGAAACCCGGCACTAGCGCAGCAGTCTAGAAAACCCACGAGACGCCGCCATCATCACGAGATGAGGGCCTTCTTTTCCTGCATGGCCTGGAGAGGAATCCCGAGTCCTCTATCCAAACACCACAGGAGGCTTGACTCCCTTTAGGGCACAAATTGGCCCCAAGAGATACCCATCGCGACTCAAAAGGACAGCGGAGTTCTTTGCTTCCCCTCAAGACGAGGCCTGATTCCCCGGGTGAGTCTGGTATGCAACCCCAAGATCCCTGTCTCCCCTAGGGACGAACATTAAGTCCTGGACACAAGCCTAGATGAGGTCTATTTTGCCCTGCAGTGACTCGAGAGCAATCCCCAGCTCTCCCTTTAAACTCGAATGGAAGATAGGACTTCCCTGGCCCAACACATGAGGAAGACTGTATTCCCCGTCGAAACTCGAGAATCCCGCCACAACTCGAGAAACGCCACGTGGTTCCCCCGTCATCCCAAGATGAGGCCCTTGCCCCCTACAGCGTCTCAAGAGAAGTCCCACGTTCCGTCTTGAAGTGCGAAACGGTATTGGCACCCTTGATGCGCCCTCAAATGTTCCTCGACACACCAGTCTGACTCGAGGAGAACACCGAGGTTCCCGGCACCACTACATCTGGGCCCCTTCTCCCCTCCTGATCGCGACAGGAGGGTCGATTCCCCTGTTTTGTCTTGAAGGGGTTCCCACCTTTCCCGGTGCATCTCAGGATGAGGCCGGTCTCACGAGGATATTCGAGACATAGCCACGTGGATGGTGACACATGCCGAAAGACCCCGATTTCCCGGTCCGCTCTTGATAAGATCCTGATGCCCGGACACCTCTTTGAGGATAACCCTTTTGATGAAGGCACAACACTTAGGGGCACTGACACCCCTGGGTATCGTCCGGAGAAACCCGCAGGTACCACACACAGCTCGAGAAGTGACCTGTCACCCCGTGAACAACTGGAGAGGCAAGCAGAGTTCCATTCCTCCACACAAGACGAGGCCTGACTCTCCTGTCCCAACTCTGCAGGGACTCTGCGATCCGAGTCAGATCCGGCGCATTCGAAGCCAGGAGAGGAACCCTGTGGTTCCTGCCTCAACTTGTCATGAGGCCCTCTTCCATTGCACCAAACCCAGTGGAGTTCCGAGAGGCCCCTCCCAACTCCACAGTGACCCTGACTTCTCAGAGGCACGCTGAGAAGCTTCCTGAGGTCACTGGCACAAGTCGATGGAACCCAGGGTTTCCTGCTGCAACCCAAAAAGACCTCGAGAGTCCTTCTTTAACACGTTTTCAGGCCCAATTCCCCTACCATGACTCGAGAACAATGACGGGCTCCCTCTCACCACGTGCATAGAGACCTGACTGCCCTGGCACCACATGAGAGGCTCACTGAGCTCCCAGTCTTACTTCGTGAGAAACCCCACACTAGCGCCACAGCTCGAGAAAACCTACGAGACGCCCCAGTCATCGGGAGATGAGGGCCTTCATTTCCTGCATTGCCTGGAGAGCAATCCCGGGTCCTCCCTCCAAACACCAGAGGAGGTTTGACTCCCTTTAAGCCACTCAGTGGGCTCCAAGACTTACCCGTCCGCCTCGAGAGGAGAGCAGAGTCCTTTGCTTCCCCTCGAGACGAGGCCTGACTCCAGGGTGAGTCTGGAATGCAACCCCGAGATTCCTGTCGCCCCTTGACATGAACATTAGGTCCTGCACACAAGCCTTGGTGGGGTCTCTTTTGCCTTCAGTGACTAGAGCACACCTCCAGCTCTTCCTCGAATCTCGAATGGAAGATAAGACTTTTGTGGGCCAACACAACAGGAAGCATGAATTCCCTGTGGTAACTCAAATATCCCACCCAACTAGAGAAAAACCAAGTGGTTCCCCAGTCATTCCAAGATGAGGCCCTTGCCCGCTGGAGCACCCCAAGAGAAGTCCCACGTTCCAATTTGAAGAGCGAAACGGTACTTGGAACGCGTTATGCGACCCCAAAAGTTACCCAACATACCTGTCTCACTTGAGGGAAACACCGAGGTTCCCAGCAGCACTTCATCTGAGCCACTTCTCCCCTCCTGATCGCCACAGGAGGGTCGATTCCTCTGCTTTGTCTGGAAGGGTTTCATGACCTTCACGGCACACCTCAGGATGAGGCCGGTTTCATGAGGAAATTCGAGACTAGCCACGTGGGTGGTGCCAAATGCTGAACGACCCCGATTTCCCAGTCCGCTCTTCATAAGAACACGATGCCCGGACACCTTTTCGAAGGCAACCCTGTGGATGAAGACACAAAACGAAGGGTCACTGAGACCCCCATGCATCGTCTGGAAAAACCTGCAGATTCCACACACAGTTTGACAAGGGGCCTGAAACCCCATGAACAACTCGAGAGGCAAGCGGAGTTCCATTCCTCAGAAAAGACATAGCCTGACTCTCCTGTCCCAACTCTGCAGGGACACTACGATCAGAGTCAGAATTGGAGAGGAAGCCTGAGGTTCCTGCCTCCACTCGAGATGAGGCCCTCTTCCATTGCGACAAACCCAGTGGAGTCCCGAGAGGCCCCGCCAAATCCACAGCGTCCCTCACCTCTCAGAGGCACCCTGGGAAGTTTCCTCAGGTCCCCGGCAGAAGTCGGGGGAAACGAGGGTTTCCCGCTGCAACCCGAGAAAGACATCGAGAGTCCTTCTTCAACGCGTCTTGAGGCCCTAGTCCCCTCCCATGACTCGAGAACAATGACGCGCTCCTTCTCGCCACGTGCATGGAGACATGACTTCCCTGGAACCGCACGAGAGGCTCCCTGAGATCCTCGTCGTGCCTCGGGAGAAAACCCCCACGGGTGCCGCAGCTCGAGGAAACCCCTGAGATGCCCCCGTCCTCGCGAGGTGAGGGCCTTTTTTTCCTGCCTGGCCTGGAGAGTAATCACGAGTCCTCTCTCAAAAGTGAAGAGGAGGCTGGACTCCCTTGAAGCCACTCAGGGGGCACCAAGATATCCGCGTCGCGACTCGGGTGGAGAGCGGAGTCCTTTGCTTCCCCTCGAGGCGAGGCCTGACTCCCCGGGGGAGCATGGGATGCAACTCCGAGATCCTTGTCTTCCCTGGAGAGGAGCATTAGGTCCTGGACACACGCCTAGATGAGGTCTCTTTGGCCCTGCAGTGACTCGAGCGCAACCCCCAGCTTTCCCTCACCACTAGAATAGAAGATTGGGCTACCCAGGGCCGACACAAGAGGAAGCCTGTAATCCCCCGTCGTAACACGAGGATCCCGCCGCAACTCGAGAAAAACCACGTGCTTCCCACCTCTTCGCAAGATGAGGCCTTGCCCGTGACGGCGACTCAAAGGAAGTCCCCTGTTCCGCCCTGAAGTGCGAAACGGGACCTGACAGGCTTCATGTGACCCCAAAAGTTCCCCGACACGCCTGGTTCCCTCGAGGGGAACACCGAGGGTCCCGGCACCGCTTCATCTGAGACCCTTCTCCCCTCCTGATCGCGACAGGAGAGTCGATTCCCCTGCGTGGTCTGGAAAGGGTTCCCGGCCTTCCTGGCGCACCTCAGGATGAGGCCAGTCTCACGAGGACATTTGAAATGAGCCACGTGGGTGGGGCCACACGCCAAACGACCCCGATTCCCCGGTCCGCACTTGAGAAGAATCCGATGACGTACCCCTCTTCGAAGGCAACCCTGTGGGTGAAGGCACAGACCTAAGTGGCATTGACATCCCCGTGCATCGTCCGGAAAGACCCGCGGTTTCCACACACAGCTCGACGAGGGGCCTGAGGCCCCCTGAACAACTCGAGGGGCAAGCGGGGTTCCCTTCCTCAGACAACACAAGGCCTGACTCTCCTGTCCCAACTCTGCAGGGACCCTGCGGTCGGAGTCCGAAATGGAGAGGAAGCCTGAGGTTCCTGCCTCCCCTCGAGGTGAGGCCCTCTTCCGTTGCGCCAGACCCAGCGGAGTCCCGAGGGGCCCCGCCACCTCCACAGGATCCCTCGCCTCTCAGAGGCACCCTGGGAAGTTCCCTAAGGTCCCCGGCAGAAGGCGAGGGAAACGAGGGTTTCCCGCCGGCCCCCGACAAAGACCTCGAGAGTCCTTCTTCAACGCGTCTTGAGGCCCTAGTCCCCTCCCGTGACTCGAGAGCCATGACGCGCTCCCCCTCGCCATGTGCATGGAGACCTGACTTCCCTGGCGCCGCACGGGAGGCTCCCTGAAATCCTCGTCGTGCCTCGGGAGAAAACGCCCACGGGCGCCGCAGCTCGAGGAAACCCCTGAGACGCCCCCGTCCTCGCGAGCTGAGGGCCTTCTTTTCCTGTATGGCCTGGAGAGCAATCCCGGGTCCTCTCTCCAAACGGAAAAGGAGGCTGGACTCCCTTGAGGCCGCTCAGGGGGCTCCAAGAGACCCGCGTCGCGACTCGAGAGGAGAGCGCAGTCCTTGGCTTCCCCTCGAGACGAGGCCTGACTCCCCGGGGGAGCCTGGAATGCAACCCCGAGATCCCTGCCTTCCCTGGAGAGGAATATTAGGTCCCGGACACACGCCTAGGTGAGGTCTCTTCGGCCCTGCAGTGACTCGAGCACAACCCCCAGCTTTCCCTCGCAACCCGAGGGGAAGATTTGGCTTCCCAGGGCCAACCCAAGGGGAAGGCTGATATCCCCGTCGTAACTCGAGAATCCCGCCGCAACTCGAGAAAAACCACGTGGTTCCCACGTCATGGCAAGATGAGGCACTTGCCCGCGACGGCGTCTCAAGGGAAGTCCCCTGTTCCGCCCTGAAGGGCGAAACGGTCCCTGACAGCCTTCCTGCGACCCCCAAAAGTCCCCCGACACGCCGGGGTCCCCCGAGGGGAACACCGAGGGTCCCGGCACCAGTTCCTCTGAGCCCCTTCTCCCCTCCTGATCGCGACAGGAGAGGCGATTCCCCTGCGTGGTCTGGAAGGGGTTCCCGGCCTTCCCGGCGCACCTCAGGATGAGGCCGGTCTCACGAGGAAATTCGAGACGAGCCACGTGGGTGGGGCCACATGCCGAACGCCCCCGATTCCCTGGTCTGCTCTTGAGAAGGACCCGAGGCCCGGACCCCTCTTCGAAGGCAATCCTGTGGGTGAAGGCACAACACAAAGGGGCACTGCCACCCCAGTGCATCGTCCGCAAAGACCCGCGGGTTCCACACACAGCTTGACGAGGGGCCTGAGAACCCCTGAGCAACTCGAGAGGCCAGCGGGGTTCCCTTCCTCAGACAAGACGAGGCCTGACTCTCCTGTCCCAGCTCTGCAGGGACCCTGCGGTCGGAGTCCGAAACGGAGAGGAAGCCTGAGGTTCCTGCCTCCCCTCGAGGTGAGGCCCTCTTCCGTTGCGCCAGACCCAGCGGAGTCCCGAGGGGCTCCCCCACCTCCACAGGATCTCTCGCCTCTCAGAGGCACCCTGGGAAGTTCCCTAAGGTCCCCGGCAGAAGGCGAGGGAAACGAGGGTTTCCCGCCGCCCCCCGACAAAGACCTCGAGAGTCCTTCTTCAACGCGTCTCGAGGCCCTAGTCCCCTCCCGTGACTCGAGAGCCATGACGCGCTCCCCCTCGCCACGCGCATGGAGACCTGACTTCCCTGGCGCCGCACGAGAGGCTCCCTGAGATCCTCGTCGTGCCTCGGGAGAAAACCCCCATGGGCGCCGCAGCTCGAGGAAACCCCTGAGACGCCCCCGTCCTCGCGAGCTGAGGGCCTTCTTTTCCTTCATGGCCTGGAGAGCAATCCCGGGTCCTCTCTCCAAACGGAAGAGGAGGCTGGACTCCCTTGAGGCCGCTCAGGGGGCTCCAAGAGACCCGCGTCGCGACTCGAGAGGAGAGCGGAGTCCTTGGCTTCCCCTCGAGACGAGGCCTGACTCCCCGGGGGAGCCTGGAATGCAACCCCGAGATCCCTGCCTTCCCTGGAGAGGAAGATTAGGTCCCGGACACACGCCTAGGTGAGGTCTCTTTCGCCCTGCAGTGACTCGAGCGCAACCCCCAGCTTTCCCTCGCAACCCGAGGGGAAGATTGGGCTTCCCAGGGCCAACCCAAGGGGAAGGCTGAAATCCCCGTCGTAACTCGAGAATGCCGCCGCAACTCGAGGAAAACCACGTGGTTCCCACTTCTTGGCAAGATGAGGCCCTTGCCCTCCACGGCGTCTCAAGGGAAGTCCCCTGTTACGCCCTGAAGGGCGAAACGGTCCCTGACAGCCTTCCTGCGACCCCCAAAAGTCCCCCGACACGCCGGGGTCCCCCGAGGGGAACACCGAGAGTCCCGGCACCGCTTCCTCTGAGCCCCTTCTCCCCTCCTGATCGCGACAGGAGAAGCGATTCCCCTGCGTGGTCTGGAAGGGGTTCCCGGCCTTCCCGGCGCACCTCAGGATGAGGCCGGTCTCACGAGGAAATTCGAGACGAGCCACGTGGGTGGGGCCACATGCCGAACGCCCCCGATTCCCCGGTCCGCTCTTGAGAAGGACCCGAGGCCCGGACCCCTCTTCGAAGGCAACCCTGTGGGTGAAGGCACAACACGAAGGGACACTGCCACCCCCGTGCATCATCCGCAAAGACCCGCGGGTTCCACACACAGCTCGACGAGGGGCCTGAGACCCCCTGAGCAACTCGAGGGGCCAGCGGGGTTCCCTTCCTCAGACAAGACGAGGCCTGACTCTCCTGTCCCAACTCTGCAGGGACCCTGCGGTCGGAGTCCGAAACGGAGAGGAAGCCTGAGGTTCCTGCCTCCCCTCGAGGTGAGGCCCTCTTCCGTTGCGCCAGACCCAGTGGAGTCCCGAGGGGCCCCGCCACCTCCACAGGATCCCTCGCCTCTCAGAGGCACCCTGGGAAGTTCCCTAAGGTCCCCGGCAGAAGGCGAGGGAAACGAGGGTTTCCCGCCGCCCCCCGACAAAGACCTCGAGAGTCCTTCTTCAACGCGTCTCGAGGCCCTAGTCCCCTCCCGTGACTCGAGAGCCATGACGCGCTCCCCCTCATCACGCGCACGGAGACCTGACTTCCCTTGCGCCGCACGAGAGGCTCCCTGAGATCCTCGTCGTGCCTCGGGAGAAAACCCCCACGGGCGCCGCAGCTCGAGGAAACCCCTGAGACGCCCCCGTCCTCGCGAGCTGAGGGCCTTCTTTTCTGCATGGCCTGGAGAGCAATCCCGGGTCCTCTCTCCAAACGGAAGAGGAGGCTGGACTCCCTTGATGCCGCTCAGGGGGCTCCAAGAGACCCGCATCGCGACTCGAGAGGAGAGCGGAGTCCTTGGCTTCCCCTCGAGACGAGGCCTGACTCCCCGGGGGAGCCTGGAATGCAACCCCGAGATCCCTGCCTTCCCTGGAGAGGAATATTAGGTCCCGGACACACGCCTAGGTGAGGTCTCTTGGGCCCTGCAGTGACTCGAGTGCTACCCCCAGATTTCCCTCGCTACTTGAATGGGAGATGGGGCTTCCCAAGGCCAACCCAAGAGGAAGCCTGAAATCCTCGTCGAAACTCGAGAATCCTGCCACAACTCGAGAAAAACCACGTGGTTTCAACGTCTTCGCAAGATGAGGCCCTTGCCCGGTACAGCGTCTCAAGGGAAGTCCCATGTTCCGTCGTGAAGTGAGACACGGTACCTGACACCCTTCATGCGACATCCAAAAGTTCCCCGACATGCCGGGTTCCCTTGAGGGGAACACCGGGCGACCCGGAACCACTTCCTCTGAGCTCCTACTCCTCTCCTGTTCGCGACAGGAGAGTTGATTCCCCTGCGTGGTCTGGAAGGGGTTCCCGGCCTGCACGGCGCCCCTCAGGATGAGGCCGGCCTCGCGAGGAAATTCGAGACAAGCCCCGTGGCTGGTGCCCCATGTTGAACGACCCTGATTTCCCGGTCCGCAGTTGAGGAGAACCCGATGCCCGGACACCTCTTCGAAGGCCACCCTGTGAGTGAAGAAACAACCCGAAGGGGCACTGACACTCCCGTGCATCGTCCGAAAACACCCGCGGTTTCCACACACAGCTCCACGAGGGGACTGAGACTCCCTGAGCAACTCGAGAGGCAAGCGGAGTTCCCTTCCTCAGACAAGACGAGGCCTGACTCTCCTGCCCCAACGCTGCAGGGACACTGCTGTCGGAGTACGAAACGGAGAGGAAGCCTGAGGTCCTGTCTCCCCTCGAGATGAGGCCCTCTTCGATTGCGCCAAACCCAGAGGAGTCCCGAGATGGCCCACCAACTCCACAGCATCCCTCACCTCTAAGAGGAACCCTGGGAAGTTCCCTCAGGTCACCGGGAGAAGTCGAGGGAAACGAGGGTTTCCCGCCGCAAGCCGAGAAAGACCTCGAGAGTCCTTCTTCTACACGCCTTGATGCCCTACTCCCCTCCCAGGACTCGAGAAGAATGACGCGCTCCCCCTCGCCACGCTCATGGAGACCTGACTTCCCTGGCGCCGCACGAGAGGCTCCCTGAGAACCTCGTCGTGCCTCGTGAGAAAAGCCCCACAGACGCCGCAGCTCGAGGAAACCCCTGAGAAGCCCCCGTCCTCGCGAGGTGAGGGCCTTCTTTTCCTGCCTTTCCTGGAGAGCAATCCCGAGTCATCTCTCCAAACTGAAGATTAGGCTTGACTCCCTTGAGGCCAGTCAGAGGGCTCTAAGAGATCCGCGTCATGGCTCAAGAGAAGAGCGGAGTCCTTTGCTTCCCCTCGAGGCGAGGCCTGACTCCACGGGGGACTCTGGAGTGCAACCCCGGGATCCCTCTCTTCCCTTGAGAGTACTACTAGGTCCTGGACACACGCCTAGATGAGGTCTCTTGGGCCCTGCAGTGACTCGAGCGCAACCCCCAGCTTTCCCTCGCAACTCGAATGGAAGATGGGGCTTCCCAGGGCCAACCCAAGAGGAAGCCTGAAATCCCCATCGTAACTCGAGAATCCCGCCGCAACTCGAGAAAAACCACGTGGTCCCAACGTCTTCGTAAGATGGGGCCCTTGCCCGCTACGGCGTCTCAAGGGAAGTCTCACGTTCCGTCCTGAGTTGCGAAACGGTACCTGACACCCTTCATGTGACCTCCAAAATTTCCCAGACACGCCGGGTTCCCTCGAGGGGAACACCGAGGGTCCTGGCACCCCTTCATCTGAGCCCCTTCTCCCCTCCTCATCACGACAGGAGAGTCGATTCCCCTGCGTATTCTGGAAGGGGTTCCCGGCTTTCCCGGCACACCTCAGGATGAGGCCGGCCTCCCGAGGAAATTCGAGACGAGCCCCGTGGGTTGTGCCACATGCCGAACGACCCCGATTTCCCAGTCCGCTCTGGATAAGAACCCGATGCCCAGACACTTCTTTGAAGGCAACCCTGTGGGTGAAGTTACCATTCGAAGGGGCACTGACACCCCCGTGCGTCGTCCGGAAAAACCCGCGGTTTCCACACACAGCTCGACGAGGTGCGTGAGACACCCTGAGCAATTCGAGAGGCAAGCGGAGTTCCCTTCCTCAGACAAGACGAGGCCTGACTCTCCTGTCCCAACTCTGCAGGGACCCTGTGGCTGGAGTCCGAAAAGGAGAGGAAGCCTAAGTTTCCTGTGTCCCCTCGAGATGAGGCCCTCTTCCATTGCGCCAAGCCCAGCGGAGTCCCGAGAGGCCCCGCCAACTCCACAGCATCCCTCACCTATCAGAGGCACCATGGGAAGTTCCCTCAGGTCCCCGGCAGAAGTCGAGGGAAACGAGGCTTTCCCGCCGCAACCCCAGAAAGACCTCGAGTGTCCTTCTTCAACACGTCTGGAGACCCTAGTCCTCTCCCATGACTGGAAAGCCATGACGCGCTCCCCCTCACCACGCGCACAGAGACCTGACTTCCCTGGCACCGCACGAGAGGCTCCCTGAGATCCTCGTCTTGCCTCGTGAGAAAACCCCCACGGGCGCCGCAGCTCGAGGAAACCCCTGAGAAGCCCCCATCCTCGCGAGGTGAGGGCCTTCTTTTCCTGCCTGACCCAGAGCACAATCCCGAGTCCTCTCTCCAAACTGAAGAGAAGGCCTGACTCCCTTGAGGCCACTCAGTGGGCTCCAAGAGATCTGCGTCGCGAATTGAGAGGAGAGCAGCATCCTTGGCTTGCCCTCGAGGCGAGGCCTGACTCCCCGGGGGAGTCTGGAACGCCACCCTGAGATCCCTGTCTTCCCTTGAGAGGAACGTTAAGTCCCGGACACAGGCCTAGATGAGGTCTCTTTGGCCCTGCAGTGACTCGAGTGCAACCCTCAGCTTTCCCTCGCAACTCAAATGGAAGATTAGGCTTCCCGGGGCCAACACAAGAGGAAGCCTGAAATCCCCGTCGTAACTCTAGAATCCCGCCGCAACTCGAGAAAATCCACATGGTCCCAACGTCTTCGCAAGATGAGGCCCTTGCCCGCTACGGCGTCTCAAGGGAAGTCCCAGGTTCTGTCCTGAAGTGCGAAACGGTACCTGACTCCTTTCATGCAACCCCCAAAAGTCCCCCACACGCCGGTTTCCCTCGAGGGTAACACCGAGGGTTCCGTCCCCACTTCATCTGAGCCCCTTCTCCCCTCCTGATGGCGACAGGAGAGTCGATCCCCCTGCGTTGTCTGGAAGGGTCCCCGGCCTTCCCAGCACACCTCAGGATGAAGCTGGCCTCACTAGGAAATTTGAGACTAGCCCCGTGGGTGGTCCCACATGCCGAAAGACCCCGATTTCCCTGCCCGGTCTTGAAAAGAACCCGAGGCCCGGACACCTCTTCGAAGGCAACCCAGTGGGTGAAGGCACAACACGAAGGGGCACTGTCACCGTCGTGCATTTCCGGAAACACCCGCAGGTTCCACACACAGCTCAACAAGGGGCCTGAGACCCCCTGAGCACCTCGAGAGGCAAGCGGAGTTCCCTTCCTCAGACAAGACGATTCCTGACTCTTCTGTCCCAACTCTGCAGGGACCCTGCGGTCGGAGTCCGAAACGGAGAGGAAGCCTGAGGTTCCTGCCTTCCCTGGAGATGAGGCCCTCTTCCATTGTGCCAAACCCAGCGGAGTCCTGAGAGGCCCCGCCAACTCCACAGCATCCCTCATCTGTCAGAAGCACACTGGGAAGTTCCCTAAGGTCACCGGTAAACTTTTATTGCACAAGGTCCCCATGAAAAGGCCCATGCAGCAGGACAGCCACAGATTCTGTCTGCCATTAAAGGGCAGTAAGGTGCCCTCCCCCCTTCTTTGCTGCCTCGGCGGCCACCAGGGTGCAATTCGCGTACCCTTCCCTTTCCCATCCTAGCAGGTGCTCCAGGGCCCGCTGGGCTACAAAGTGCCAGAAGCAGGGCTGGGCCAGCCGGCCAGAATTCAGGGTTATGTCCCTTGGACTTCCAGCGGACACTAGGCTGCTTGGGAAAACCGCGCAGACTCTGAGGTTTTTCAGCAGAGGGGTGGAGCGGTAAAGCCCTTGACCCCAAAGACGAGGCCTTTCTGCGACCGCCAGGTTGGGGAGCTCTGAGACTGTGCCAACACAGGGCGGAATACATGGTTCCCTGCTCCAGGCAGTCCCCGTTCCCTTACCTGCGTTCCGCACCCCTCCGCTGTGGCCAATGAATGCCGATCCTTGGGGATCCAGGAGTTCACGAAATGGGCATTCCCAGCCGCAATGGCGACCCCCAACAGCACATCTGGAAAGCCCTCCCCCATCCCCGCCAGGAGCCGACCCCCGCTGCGAACGGACCCCCACCCGCCCCGCGCTGCCAGGTTTCGTCCCGGCCCTGCCGGGCTCCCGGCGGGTTCCCAGCCATATTGGCGACCCCCGGGAGCACAACAGGGACCGACCCCCCACCCACAGCGAGCGGAATCTCGACCTGTGCAGCCCAGGTTTACCCCACCCTGGCTGCGCTCCCGGCGCGTTTCCAGCTGCAGTGGCCATCTCCGAGAGCACAACTGGGAAGCCCTCCCCTACCCCCGCCAGGAGCCGACACCCGCCCTGCGCCGCCCGGGCTCGCCCCGCCCCTGCCGCGCTCCAGGGGCGCTGCCCACCTTCACCAGTGGCTCTTGGTGAGCCCCGTCCCCACGCCCGGTTCCAGGAGAGGCTCTCGGACCTCGCTGCTGCCGCCAGGTCAAACATGAGGACAATACATACACCCCACAGAGACAATCCAAGCTGTCTATGATTTAGGGATAAAACGAGGACTACAGAAAGGCAAGATGACCTGACCTAGGAGGGCCATGATATTCTATAGAACCAGACAAAGTTGGTTACCAAGGAAACTTTTTTCCTTGGAACCCGGAAAGCTGGTTCTTTGCATATGCAATGACCAACAATTAGCTTGTTACCCAAGCCTGCCTTACTGCCACCCCCATCCCCCAACTCCCCAGAAGACTGGCTCAAAGAAATATTTTAAATCTCAGGCGGAAACCTGGAAGATGTCTTGTCTGTCTGTTTGGATTAAGGTATGTGTCAGTGTGAGCCCTGTGTTTTTTGATAATATTGCTCAAGTTCTGTGTTCTGATTTCAATGGTCTCAAGACAAGGCAGCCCTTCCAAATCAAACTGCTGGAAATACCAGAAAACATTGACCTAAATGAATGTCAGAGTCCCGTGAACTGGGAACTAGTCAATATTAAATATCTAGTATTTTTGGTTTTGCTCCTCCATTATAGACATGTCTAAGAGTCAACAACATTAAGCACAACATGTTCATAGTGCCTAGGTTTCTTTTCAGGTAAAAATTGCTCTATTGTTATATGTGTCACAAGCTTGTCAGCAAGAAACTACCTGGAAACGACAACAACAAAAGTAAAAAATGTAAATGTGATATGAGCTTTTAGACAAACTCTTTACAATAATTATACTCTAAAATATCTGCCTCTCATAGTCTTGATTGAAGGCAGAGGAGAAGGGGATGACAGAGGATAAGATGGTTGGATGGCATCACTGACTCGATGGACATGAGTTTGAGCAAGCCCCTGGAGCTGGTGACGGACACGGAAGTCTGGCGTCCTTCAGGCCACGGGGTCCCAAAGACTCAGACACGACTGAGCAACTGAACTGAACTGAACTAACAAACGTTTCTCCAGGTGTTTTGGTTACCCGAGTTTCTATCCTTGTGACGACAGTGTATTGAATAGCTAGGTCATTTCCAAATAAATGAAAGTTCTGAAACATTCACGACTTGAAAGGACCTCCCTTTTACACAGAAACAAAAGAGATTTTTGACTCTCCATGAATAGTGTCTGGCACCATCCTGACATGTTAAATGTACGAAAGCAATTGTTTTGTTTTGTTTTGTTCTGTTCTTGGGGGTGGGGGGAGGGGGGCGGGCTATAGCGAATGCCAATATAAAAGTCAGTTCTTGGTTGCTGAAGGGAAATGTATGACTTGTTATTACAAGAAAGTATGTGGAATGCAATGGCACTTGAGGAAGGAAAACAAAGTAGTTCTGTCTTACAGGTGGCCGTTTCAGGATGGGAGAAGCAAAGGAATGGGTACAGAATGGGATAAGGAGGTTGTAGGGAAAGTGGACCCCCAGAAAAGAGTTCTGTGCCTAGCACAAGTTTTCTTGAGATGTCGAACTGCCTTTGCTAATGGAGTTTAAGTTTCTTTACCTCTTAAGTGATCTCTTCTAGGTTGACCTAGAACAGAAATCTTTGGTTAGCTTTGGCTAAGTGGAGAAGTAGTGTTTCACGGTGACATATGTGATCCTTCCTGACTGTTTGCAGCCCTTTTGATATCGATGCACTGCTTCTGCTGCTGCTGCCGCCGCTGCTGCTGCTAAGTCGTTTCAGTCGTGTCCGACTCTGTGCAACCCCATAGACGGCAGCCCACGAGGCCCCGCAGTCCCTGGGGTTCTCTAGGCAAGAACACTGGAGTGGGTTGCCATTTCCTCCTCCCATGCATGAAAGTGAAAAGTGAACGTGAAATCGCTCAGTGGTGTCCGACTCTTAGCAACCCCATGGACTGCAGCCTACCAGGCTCCTCCATCCATGGGATTTTCCACGCAAGAATACTGGAGTGGGGTGACATTGCCTTCTCCCATATCTATGCACAAGCCTGCTTAAATAATTGACTTCTAGCTAGCTTTGGGATGCCAATGACCATCCACCCTTACAAGGCAACAGAGAAGAGAAAAACACTTACCACAGGAGGTCCTGGTAAGGAACGAGGAACTAACAAGCTCCCGCCAACCAGGATTCTGCAGAGGTCAACAAGAGGTCAGTAAGAGATTGAAGACTGCAGTCCAGAGGTCCAGCAACTTCCATCTTGCAGCAGAGACCCAGCATAGTCAAAACGAATTCAATGTTGCAAAAAATAAGTAAGCAAATAAACGACAGAAGTTCTTTGAACACATGACTGAGATTAGGGGTGAGGCAGTACATGTACGGTGCCCGGAAAATCTTAAAGTATGAGAAAGGAAAGAAATTAAAGACAACTATCAAGCTGTCCAAACTGATAAAAACGAAAGATTACACAGTTTTTTCTGTATATATTACCAGATAATAATCTGAAAAGGAATTAAAAAAAATTCCCTTTCAATAATGTCAACATGAATACAACACTTTGCCATGGATGTAACGAGGATGACAAGACTGGCACACTGGAACTTATACACCCTGGCTGAAAACTATCCTGAATACATGGACAGGTATTCCATAACAATGGAAAGACTTAAGATGGCAATACCATGGAATGCATCTTCAATCTGAAATGAAGATTTGATATGATTTGATCGCTCAGACCTTTTGTGTCATCAATTGTTATTAAAGTATAAATGAGATAGAGAAAGCTGCTGACTTAGGCTTGAGGCGGGGTGTACGCCCTGCTGGTCTCTAGCCAGATATTCTACAGGCACTAGCAGTCAGCTAAGGAAAGAAAGGCACTGTCTCAGGGAATGGCACAAGGCCCCTCCCCCACGACATGCCTTGAGGTCACATTGGCAGCAGGTGAGTCATCCTGGGCCAAAAACTGATTGACATGAATCTTGAAGAAAGGCAGTATTCCAGGCAAATACATCATTTCCTTAACATAGATTAGGAGAACAAGGTACGAGGAAAACATACTGTTTTGTTCAAGTCGCTTCTGAGCCTATTGGGGGAACCGACCTGAAGCCAGAGTCCAGCAGATATACATAGCATATTTACATCGCTTAAGACAAACATTTCCTCAGGAACAAATGCATTGCTTAGCTCAAGGTTTGTCTGCGAAATTCTTACACATCAGGAGATGGCTCCGAGCTGGGTTTCTACACACAAGAACATGAATGCAAAGGACAAGCCTGCACAACCCATCTGCCCCCCTCCCCCACAGCCAGCAGCATTTCCAAGTGACCTCCTAAGGCCTTCCCCAAAATACAGGGGCACCTCTGGGTTTCCTGTTTCCCTCACTTCGAACACTTTTCTTAAAAAAAAAAAAAATCCTGCACACTTCTTGATAGAATGCCACAGTGCAAGGAAAACAGGCCTTCAATACTTAAACCTCCCTGTGCCAAACACTTGGGGCTTGGTTTTGTTTTGTTTTGTTTTTTAATTACACCACCACATAATTTAAACTTTTTACAATTTCTAATTATTCAGTACCAAAACACCAAACTTTTATGGCACAAGGTCCCCATGAAAAGGCCCACGCATCAGGACAGCCACAGATTCTGCCATGAAAGGGCAGCAAGGTGCCCTCCCCACTTCTTTGCTGCCTGGGCGGCCACCAGGGTTTGAAAACCATGCACCCTACTAAGTTTCTAGGGTGCAATCCGTGGACCCTTCCCTTTCCCATCCCAGCAGGTGCTCAAGGGCCCGCTGGCTTACAAAGTGCCAGAAGCAGGGCTGGGCCAGCCGGCCAGAGTTCAGTGTTCTGTCCCTTGGACTTCCAGGGGACACTAGGCTGCTTGGGAAAACCGTGCAGACTGAGATTTTTCAGCAAAGGGGTGGAGCGGTAAAGGCCTTGACACCAAGGGCGAGGCCTTTCTGCAACCTCCAGGTTGGGGAGCTCCGAGAATGTGCCAACAGAGGGCGGAATACTTGGTTCCCTGCTCCAAGCAGTCCCAGTTCCCTGACCTGTGGCCCGCAGCCCTCTGCTGCACCCACTAGATGTGGATCCTTGGGGACACAGGAGCGTAGGAAATGGGCATTCCTAGCCGCAGTGGCGACCCCCGAGAGCACAACTGGGACCAAACCCCCACCCACAGCCATCTAAATCCCGACCCGCGCAGCCCAGGTTTACCCCGCCCAGGGTGCGCTCCCGGCGCGTTTCCAGCCGCAGTGGCCACCACCGAGAGCACAACTGGGAAGCCCTCCCCCACCCCCGCCAGGAGCCGAACACCGCCCCGCACCACCCGGGTTCACCCCGCCCCTGCCGCACTCCCAGCGCGTTTCCAGCTGCAGTGGGGATCCCCGAGAGCACAACTGTTACCGCCCCCCACCCCCTCCCGACCAGAACCTCGACCCGCGCCGCCCGGGATCGCCCCGCCCCTGGCGCGCTCCCGGCGGGTTGCCCACTTCCACCAGGGGCTCCTGGTGGGCCCCGTCCCCACGCCCGGTTCCAGGAGAGGCTCTCGGACCTCGCTACTGCCGCCAGGTCAAACATGAGGACAATACATCCACCCCACAGAGACAATCCAAGCTGTCTATGATTTAGGGATAAAACGAGGACTACAGAAAGGAAAGATGTCCTGACCTAGGAGGACCATGAGAGTCTATAAATCCAAACAAAATTGGGTACCAAGGAAACTTTTTTCCTTGGAACCCGGAAAGCTGGTTCTTTGCATATGCAATGACCAACAATTAGCTTGTTACCCAAGCCTGCCTCGCTGCCACCCCCACTCCCCCCCCCCCCACTCCCCAGGAAAACGGCTCAAAGAAATATTTTAAATCTCAGGCGGAAAACTGGAAGATGTCTTGTCTGTCTGTCTGGATTAAGGTATGTGTCAGTGTGAGCCTTGTGTTTTTTGATAATATTGCTCAAGTTCTGAGTTCTGATTTCAATGGTCTCAAGACAAGGCAGCCCTTCCAAATCAAACTGCTGGAAATACAAGAAAACATTGACCTAAATGAATGTCAGAGTCCTGTGAACTGGGAACTAGTCAATATTAAATATCTAGTATTTTTGGTTTTGCTCCTCCACTATAGACATGTCTAAGAGTCAACAACATTAAGCACAACATGTTCATAGTGCCTAGGTTTCTTTTGAGGTAAAAATTGCTCTATTGTTATATGTGTCACAAGCTTGTCAGCAAGAAAGTACCTGGAAACAGCAACAACCAATGTAAAATATGTAAATGTGATATGAGCTTTTAGATAAACTCTTAACAATAATTATACTCTAAAATATCTGCCTCTCATAGTCTTGATTGAAGGCAGAGGAGAAGGGGATGACAGAGGATAAGATGGTTGGATGGCATCACTGACTCGATGGACATGAGTTTGAGCAAGCCCCTGGAGTTGGTGATGGACACGGAAGCCTGGCGTCCTGCAGGCCACGGGGTCACAAAGAGTCAGACTCGACTGAGCAACTGAACTGAACTGAACTTACAATCGTTCCTCCAGGTGTTTTGGTTACCTGAGTTTCTATCCTGGTGCTAAACTAAGTGACGACAGTGTATTGAATAGCTAGGTCACTTCCAAATAAATGAAACTTCTTAAACATTCACGACTTGAAAGGACCTCCCTTTTACACAGAAACAAAAGAGATTTTTGACTCTGCATGAATAGTGACTGGCACCATCCGAACATATTAAATGTAAGAAAGCAATTTTTTTGTTTTGTTTTGTTTTGTTCTGTTCTTGCAGGAAGCGGGGTGGGCGCTATTATCACTGATAGGTATGCTCACCAATCTATCAAATGCCAATATAAGAGTCAGTTCTTGGTTGCTGAAGGGAAATGTATGACTTGTTATTACAAGAATGTATGGAATGCAATCACACTTTAAGAAGGAAAACGAAGTAGTTCTGTCTTAGAGGTGGCATTTTCAGGACGGGAGAAGCAAAGGAATGGGTACAGAATGGGATAAGGAGGTTGTAGGGAAAGTAGGCCCCCAGAAAAGAGTTTTGTGCCTAGCACAAGTTTTCTTGAGATGTTGAACTGCCTTTGCTAATGGAGTTTAAGTTTCTTTACCTCTTAAGTGATCTCTTCTAGGTTGACCTAGAACAGAAATCTTTTGTTAGCTTTGGCTAAGAGGAGAAGTATTGTTTCACGGTGACATATGTGATCCTACCTGACTGTTCTCATCCCCTTTGATATCTATGCACTGCTGCTGCTGCTGCTGCAGCTGCTAAGTGGTTCAGTTGAGGCCGACCCTGTGCCACGCCATAGATGGCAGCCCACCAGGCCCCGCAGTCCCTGGGGTTCTCTAGGCAAGAACACTGGAGTGGGTTGCCATTTCCTCCTCCTATGCATGAAAGTGAAAAGTGAAAATGAAGTCGCTCAGTGGTGTCCGACTCTTAGCCACCCCATGGACTGCAGCCTACCAGGCTCCTCCGTCCTTGGGATTTTCCAGGAGTGGGGTGCCATTGCCTTCTCCCATATCTATGCACAAGCCTGCCTAAATAATTGACTTCTAGCCAACTTTGGGATGCCCATGACCACCCACCCTTACCAGGCAACAGAGAAGAGAAAAACACTTACCACAGGAGGTTCTGATAAGGAACAAGGAACTAACAAGCTCCCACCTACCAGGAATCTGCAGAGGTCAACAAGAGGTCAGCAAGAGATGAGAGACTGCAGTCCAGAGGTCCTAGCTACTTCCATCTAGCAACAAACACCCAGCATAGTCAAAACGATTTCAATGTTAAAGAATAAATAAATAAATAAATAAAAGGACAGAAGTTCTTTGAACACATGTCTGAATTTAGGGGTGAGGCATTACATATGTGTCCCAGGATAATCTTAAAGTGTCAGAAAGTAAAGAAATTAAAGACAACTATCAAGCTGTCCAAACTGATAAAAATGAATGATTACACAGTTTTATCTGTATACATTAGCAGATAATAATCTGAAAAGGAATTTTAAAAAATTCCCTTTCAATAATATCAACATGAATAAAACACTTTGCCATGGATGTAACGAGGATGACAAGACTGGCACACTGGAAATTATACACCCTGGCTGAAAACTATCCTGAATACATGGACAGATATTCCATAACGATGGAAAGACTTAAGATGGCAATACCATGGAATGCATCTTCAATCTGAAATGAAGATTTGATATGATTTGATCGCTCAGAGCTTTTGTGTCATCAAGTGTTATTAAAGTATTAAAGAGATAGAGAAAGCTGCTGACTTAGACTTGAGGCGGGGTGGGGGGGGTAGTAAGAGTACCCCCTGCTGGTCTTTAGCCAGATATTCTACAGGCACTAGCAGTCAGCTAAGGAAAGAAAGGAACTGTTTCAGGGAAAGGCACCAGGCCCTTCCCCCACGACATGCATTGAGATAATATTGGCAGCAGGTGAGTCATCCCGGGCCAAAACTTGATTGACATGAATCTTGAAGAAAGGCAGTATTGCAGGCAAATATATCATTTCCTTAACATAGATAAGGAGAACAAGCTAGGAGGAAAACATGCTGTTTTGTTCAAATCGCTTCTGAGCCTTTTGGGGGAACCGACCTGAAGCCAGAGTCTAGCGGAAATACATAGGATATTTACATCGCTTAAGACAAACATTTTCTTAGGAAAAAATGCATTGCTTAGCTCAAGGTTTGTCTGCGAAATTCTTACACATCAGGAGATGGCTCCGAGCTGGGTTTCCACACACAAGAACATCCATGCAAAGGACAAGCCTGCACAGCCCATCTGCCGCCCTCCCGCACAGCCAGCAGCATTTCCAAGTGACCTCCTAAGGCCTTCCCCAAAATACAGGGGCACCTCTGGGTTTCCTGTTTCCCTCACTTCGAACACTTTTCTTAAAAAAAAAAAAATCCTGCACACTTCTTGATAGAATGCCACAGTGCAAGGAATACAGTCCTTCAATATTTAAACCTCCATTTGCAAAACACTTGGAGCTTGGTTTTGTTTTGTTTTTTAATTACACCACCACATAATTTAAAGCTTTTACACGTTCTAATTATTCAGTTCCAGAACACCAAACTTTTATTGCACAGGGTCCTCATGAAAAGGCCCACGCAGCTGGACAACCACAGATTCTGCCATGAAAGGGCAGCAAGGTGCCCTCCCCCCTTCTTTGCTGCCTGGGCGGCCACCAGGGTTTGAAATCCATGCACCCTACTAAGTTTCTAGGGTGCAATCCGTGGACCCTTCCCTTTCCCATCCCAGCAGGTGCTCAAGGGCCCGCTGGCTTACAAAGTGCCAGAAGCAGGGCTGGGCCAGCCGGCCAGAGTTCAGTGTTCTGTCCCTTGGACTTCCAGCGGACACTAGGCTGCTTGGAAGAACCGCGCAGACTCTGAGATTTTTCAGAAGAGGGGTGGAGCGGTAAAGGCCTTGATCCCAAATGCAAGGCCTTTCTGCGACCGCCAGGTTGGGGAGCTCCGAGAATGTGCCAACAGAGGGCGGAATACTTGGTTCCCTGCTCCACGCAGTCCCAGTTCCCTTACCTGTGGTCCGCAGCCCTCCACTGCACCCACGGGATGGCGATCCTTGGGGACCCAGGAGCGGACGAAATGGGCATTCCCAGCCGCAGTTGCAACCCCCGAGAGCGCAACTGGGAACCCCTCCCCATCCCCCCCAATGAGCCGACCCCCGCCCCGCGCCCCCAGGGTTAGCCCCGCCCCTGCCGCGCTCCCGGCGCGTTCCCAGCCGCAGTGGCGACCCCCAGGAGCACAACTGGGAAGCCCGCCCCCACCCCCGCCAGAAGCCGACCCCCGCCCCACGCCGCCCGCGTTCGCCCCGCCCCTGCACGGTCCAGGTACCTTCCCAGCTTCTAGCGTTCACGCCCGGGTAGGAGCAGGATGTAGGAGTATGGGAGATGTGTCTGGAGCCTGACAGCCTCAGCTCCGCTCTGGCCTGCCCTTTGGACCTAGGAGCCAGGCCAACTTGCAGAGGGCTTAGGGCCCCATTGTATGCAAACTACCAAGGCCTACCGCAAGGAGAGCTCTGTCCGAGGGAAGGGAAGCGCCCCAGGCTGCATTCCCAAGCTGTTGTTTAGCCGCCCAGACTCAGCGCTGCACAGGGGTAATCAGGCTCTCTGTGCCTGCAGCTTCACACACAGGTGTGTCTCCGTAGGAATCAAGAAAGATCCTGACAGAGTGAGGTTCATTAGAGCTATACTAAAGAGCAAAGGCTTGTCCATGTGGTCTTGCCTTCCCCTGTGCCTTTGGGTCTCCAGGCTCGGCCCCAGCTCCGTGGAAACAACCCCTGAGAAAATATCTTCAAGATCCACTTTTCCCAGTGTCTGGGAACCGGGGTTCGTAGGAGGAGAGAAAAGCACGCCTCCATAGGGAACGAAAAGGCAGCCCACCTGCCTGTGTTTTGAAGCCTCTATTTGGAAGGAATGGGTTAGCTTCTCCTAAAGGAGACCTCCAGATCTGCTCAGAAGTCGGTAATTCCAGAGGCAGGGTACTGGTTCCTGACTGTCCTTTGCTAGCCTTGCAAAGATATTCCTAGATTCTAGAGTTATTTTCAATGAAGGAGCAGGCTTCGGGAATGTGTCAGACGGGACTGGCTCCTTATTGACCTCAGCTCAGCTATTGCCTTTCCATTCAAACTAGGACAAGGGCCTACTTTATGAAGGGTAAGGGTCTTCTTTTTTGAAACTGCCAAGGGCTACAGCAATGAGACCTCTGTCAAGGCGAGGGAAGCCTAAGAGGTTGGATTCTCAAGCAGGTGCTTTACTACAAAGCATCAGCACCCCACGGAGAGAACCAAGATCCCTGTTCCCCAATGTTGGGAGTGTAGCTTCACACACAGAGTTGTCTCTATAGGAGCCAAGAATGTTCCTGAGAGATTAGGTTCACTAAACCTCTCCTACAGAGCATAGACCTATCCATGTGGTTTTTCCTTCCCCTGTGAGTTGGGTCCCTGAGGTCCGCCACACCTCCGGGGAAACTGTCCCTGAGAAAAGATCTCCAGGAACCGCTTCGCTGAGGCTGGGAAACGCTGTTCACAGGAAGTAAGGCAAGCGAATCTCCTGCAGAGAAAAAGAGGCCTTACTGTCCCTGGAGGAGCAGGCTGCCAGAGTGTGTGAAACCTGACTGTTGCCTTACTGGCCTCAGTTCCACCATTGCCTGTTCCTCCGAACTAGGACCCAGGCCTATTTGGAGAAGCGTTTGGGTGCGGATTTCTACAAAGTGCCAAGGGCTACAGCAGTGAGAATTCTCTCAGCGGTAAGGGAGAGCATTTTATGGATTCTCAAGCTGTTTTCTGAACGACAGGGTCAAAATGAACTGAGAGAATCAGGCTCTCTGTGCCCCTATGTTAGGTACGCAGCTTCACACACAGAAGTGTCTCTATAGGAGCCAAGAATGTTCCTGAAAGATGAGGTTCACTAGAAGTCTGCTACAGAGCATAGACCTGTCCATATGGTTTTGCCTTGCCCTGTGAGTTGGGTCCCTGAGGTCCGCCCCAGCTCAGGGGAAGGAGCCCCTGAGGAAAGATCTCCAGGGACCGCTATTCCCCCAGGCTGGCAAATGCAGTTCACAGGAGGTAACACAAGCGAGCCTCCTGCAAGGCACAACAGGCCTTAGTCTCCCTGGACGATCAGGCTGCCAGAGTGTGTGAGACCTGACTGGTGCCTTACTGGCCTCAGCTCCGCCATTGCGTGTTCCTCCGAACTAGGACCCAGGCCTACTAGGAGAAGGGTTTGGGTATGGATTTCTAAATACTGCCAAGGGGTATAGCAATGAGAACTGTGTCACGGGTAAGGAAGAGCATTGTATGGATTTTCAAGCTATTGTTTGAACGACAGCTTCAAAGCTGCACAGAGAGAATCAGACTCTGTGTCTCCATGTTCGGTACACAGCTTCACAGACAGGGGTGTCTCCATAGGAAACAAGAACGTTCCTGACAGAGTGAGGTTCACTAGAGCTCTCCTAGAGAGCAAAGACTTGTCCATGTGGTTTTTCTTCCCCTGTGCGTTTGGGGCTCCAGGCTCGGCCCCAGCTCCGTGGAAACAACCCTGAGAAAAGATCTTCAAGATCCGCTTTTCCCAGAGGCTGGGATGTGGGGTTCATAGGAGGCGGGAAAAGCAGGCCTCCTTCAGAGAGCAAGAGGCAGCCAAGCGGCCTGCGTTTGGAAGCCTCTATTTGGAAGAATGGGTTAGCTTCCCCTAAGGGAGACCTCCAGATCTGTTCAGAAGTCGGTAATTCCAGAGGCAGGGTGCAGGCTCCTGACTGCCCTTTGCCAGCCTTGCAGAGACATTCCTAGATTACAGCGTTATTTTCCATGAAGGAGCAGGCTTCGGGAATATGTCAGACTTGACTGGCGCCTTATTGGCCTCAGCTCAGCTCTTGCCTTTCCTTTCAAACTAGGACAAGGGCCCACTTTATGAAAGGTAAGGGTCCTCTTCTTTCCAAACTGCCAAGGGCTACAGCAATGAGACCTCTGTCAAGGCGAGGGAAGCGTAAGCTGATGGATTCTCAAGCAGGTGCTTTGCCACAAAGCATCAGCACCCCACGGAAAGAATCTGGCTCCCTTTGCCCCTACGTTGTGTGTGTAGCTACACGCACAGAGGTGTCTCGATAGGAGCCAAGAATGTTCCTGAGAGAGGAGGTTCACTGTTGGGGGCCAGAGTGAGGCACTCCGCCCATGGCAAAGGTCATGAGGAAGGAGGCTCGACATACGCAAAGGTGGGATCGAGCCTCAGGAGTCCCCCTGGAAATCCTCGAGCATCTACCCCCATAACCAGAGCCTGCCTACCTTACTACTTTGTGCTCTCACCTACACCTCTGACTTTACGGGGGGCTGTCCCCCACCACCTCTTTCGGAGAAGGAGTTAACCTAGAGCTCCAGTTGATAAAAACCCCTGGGTGTGACAAGAGTGTTTTAACCTACAAACTCCTCTGAAGGTTCTCTAGCCTGCCTGACAGGCTTGTCCGGCCACATGTGATTGCTCACAGCCTCCCAACCATGAGAGGCACGAGATGCTTTAAACCTTCTAAAAACAGGTTCCTTAGAAAAGTTAGAAAATTATTAGTATAAGTATAATGGGCTGATTAGAAATCATATTGGTGAAGGGTTTTTCATTTGTTGAGCTGATGTTTACTGCTAAGTCTCCACATCCCCTGCCCTTATACACATTAATGAATATATAGAAGAAATAAGTATTAACCTTTGATATAAATCACGTTAGACCTTAGGCTAAGTAAATTCTTTCCTTAACTAAAACCCACTACACCCTCACCCTATAGGAATGTAACTTTATTTGGGTGGCGTCTCTTTTAAGAATAATCACCCCTGGAGAAATAAGTGTCCTGGTTGACTGACCGCTGTCACAAGGAGAGGGTCGTAAATTGTCAGCAGGCCCCCCGGCCAGAAGATGATGTAACACCCCTAAGACCTCTGTATACTTTTGTATGAAGCACCTGACTTTGATAAAGTCAGGACTGCTGACCCCACGTGACTTTTGCATAACATCTCAGTGTATAAAAGTAGACCATGGAAAATAAAGAATTGGGATCAGTTTCTCGAAATACTGGTCTCCCCATGTCTCTCTCTCTCTCTCACTCTGGTTGAGTCTCCATCTGGAGCGCGGAACCCACCAAGCTTACTAATTTTGCCTGGGCTTCTAAGATCCGACCGGGGAGGCCTCAGTGTCTCCTCTCCTTCGGGAGAACGGAAGGACGCCTGCGGCCTACGTAAGTGGTGCAAGCTTCTTGTCTTGAAGTTTTATTGGTCCCCCGCGTAAACCAAGCTACTCAGCCTCTTTTCTCCACTGAATTTTCCTACTGAGCTATCCTCATTTTATTACTCTTTATATCCTTAATTAACGTTTAATTAAGCAGTTGTTCCCTGACCCTCGCCTACGCCGTCTCTGCTTCGAATACCCTGGATCAGCTGGGGCTGGACCCCGGCAGTTCACTAGAGATCTCCTACAGAGCATAGACCTGTCCATTTGGTTTTGCCTTCCCCTGTGAGTTGGGTCCCCGAGGTCCGCCCCAACTCCGGGGAAACAGCCCCTGAGAAAAGATCTCCAGGAACTGCTTTCCGCCCAGGATGGGAAACGCTGTTCACAGGAAGTAAGGCAAGCGAGCCTCCTGAAGGGAAACAGAGGCCTTACTGTCCCTGGAGGAGCAGGTTGCCTGAGTGTGTGACACCTGACTGGTGCCTTACTGGCCTCAGCTCCGCTATTGCATGTTCATCTGAACTTGAACCCAGGCCTACTTGGAGAAGTGTTTGTGTGCCGATTTCCAGAAACTGCGAAGGGCTACAGCAATGATAACTCTCTCAGTGGTAAGGGAGAGCATTGTGTGTCTTCTCAATTTGTTGTTTGAACGACAGCGTCAAAGCTGCACAGAGAGAATCAGGTCTCTGTGTCTCTATGTTGGCAATGCAGCTTCCCACACAGAGATGTCCCCGTTGGAGCCAAGAACATTCCCCATAGACTGAGGTTCACTAGAGCACTCCTAGAGAGCAAAGACTTATCCATGCGGTTTTCCCTTCCCCTGTGCGTGTGGGTCTCTGGGATCAGCCCCTGCTCCTTGGAAACAGCCTCTGAGAAAAGATCTCCAAGAACCTCTTATCACCCAGGCTGGGAAGTGGAGTTCACAGGAGGTGGATAAGCAAGCTTCCTTCGGCAAGAAGAGACAGCCAACCGGCCTGTGTTTGGAAGCCTATATTTGCAAGGAATGGGTTAGTTTCTCCTGACCGAGACCGCCAGATGTGCTGAGAAGATAGAAATTCCAGAGGCAGGGTCGAGGTTCCTGACTGCCCTTTGCCAGCCTTGCAAAGACATTCCCAGATTCTAACGTTATTTTCCATGAAGGAGCAGGCATCGGGAATATGTCAGACTTGACTGGCGCCTTACTGGCCTCAGCTCAGATACTGCCTTTCCATTCAAACAAGGACAAGGGCCTACTTGGTGAAGGGTAAGGGTCTGCTTCTTTCCAAACTGCCAAGGACTACAGCAATGAGACCTCTGTCAAGGTGAGGGAAGCCTATGCAGATGGATTCTTAGCAGGTGCTTTGCCACAAAGCATCAGCACCCACGGAGAGAATCAGACTCCCTTTGCCACTATGTTGGGTGTGTAGCTTCATGCACAGAGGTGTCTCTGTAGAAGCCAAGAATGTTCCTGAGAGATGAGGTTCACTAGAGCTCTCCTACAGAGCATAGACCTGTCCATGTGGTTTTGTCTTCCCCTGTGAGTTGGGACCCCGAGGTCCGACCCAGCTCCAGGGAAACAGCCCCTGAGAAAAAATCTCCAGGAACAGCTTTGCGCCCGGGCTGGGAAATGCAGTTCACAGGAGGCAAGGCAAGCGAGCCTCCTACAGGGAAAAAGAGGCCTTACTGCTCCTGGACGATCAGGCTGCAAGAGTGTGTGAGACCTCACTTGTGCCTTACTGGCCTCAGCTCCGCCGTTGCCTGTTATTCCGAGCTAGGACCCAGGCCTACTTGGAGAAGGGTTAGGATGCGGATTTCTACAAACTGTCAAGGACGACAGCAATGAGAATTCTCTTAGCAGTAAGGGAGAGCATTGTATGGATTCTCAAGCTGTTGTTTGAATGACAGCTTCAAAGCTACACAGAGAGAATCAGGCTCTCTGTTCCCCTATTTTGGCTGTGCAGCTTCACACACAGAATTTGACTCTGTTGGAGCCAGAAATATTCCTGAAAGACTTAGGCTCACCAAAGCTGTCCTCCAGAGCAAAGACATTGGATGTGGTTTTGCCTTCCCTTGTCAGTATGGGTCCCCTAGCTTGGCCCCAGCTCCGGGGATACAGCCTCTGAAAAAAATCTTCCAAGAAGCGATTTTCCTCCAGGCTGTTAAGCGGAATTCGCAGTTTGCAAGTTAAGGAAGCCTGCTTCGTGGAAGAGCAAGCAGCCAACTGGCCCTGTGTTAGGAAGCCTGTATTTGAAAGGAATGGGTTAGCTTCTACAGCGGGAGAACCTCAGATCTGCTCAGGGGGCTGAAATACTAGAGTCAGGGTCGAGGTTCTCCCTTGTCCTTTGCGCACCTTGCAAAGACATTCCTAGCTTCTAGCGTTAGTGTCCCTGTAGTAGCAGGCTGCAGGAGCGTGTGATAAATAACTGCCGCGTTCCTCTCCTCAGCTCTGCTATTGACTTTCTATTCGAACTAGAACCCAGGCCTACTTTGAGAGGGGTTAGGGTCCAGTGTTTTCAAACTGCCAAGGGCTACGGCAATGCGAGCTCTGTCAGAGGTAAGAAAAGAGCAATTGTTTGGATTCTTCAGCTGCTGCGTGGCTGCACAGCTTCCGAGCCGCATGGAGAGCATGAGGCTCCTTGTGGCCCTATTTTGGGTATGCAGCAACATGCACACAGAATGTCTGTGTTCACTTATGTACAGGCTTATGAACACTAGAGCTCTCCTACAGAGCAAAGACCACTCAGTGGGCTCCAAGAGATACCTGTCGCGACTCGAGAAGAGAGTGGAGTCCTTTGCTTCCCCTCGAGATGAGGCCTGACTCCCCGGGTGAGTATGCAATACAACCCCAAATCCCTGTCGCCTATGGAGAGGAACATTAAGTCCTGGATACAAGCCTAGATGAGGTCTAGTTTGCCCTTCAGTGAATGGAGCCCAATCCCCAGCTCTCCCTGGCAACTCGAATGGAAGATTAGACTTCCTGGGCCAACACAAGAGGAAGCCTGAATTCCCCGTCGTAACTCGAGAATCCCACCGCAACTCGAGAAAATCCACGTGCTTCCCTCGTCATCGCAAGATGAGGCCCTTTGTGGGCTACCGCATCTCAAGAGAAGTCCCACGTTCCATCCTGAAGTGCGAAATGGTACTTGGCACCCTTGATGCGACCCCAAAAGTTCCGCGACATACCAGACTCACTCAAGGGGAACACCGAGGTTCCCGGCACCACTTCATCTGAGCCCCTTCTCCTCTCGTGATTGCGACAGGAGGGTCGACTCCCCTTCTCTGTTTGCAAGGGGTTCCCGACCTTTCGGGCGCACCTCAGGATGAGGCCGGTCTCATGAGGAAGTTCGAGACATAGCCTCGTGGGTGGTGCCACATGTCGAAAGACCCCAATTTCACGGTCCACTCTTGAAAAGAACCCGATGCCAGCACACCTCTTTGAAGGAAAACCTGTGGATGAAGGCACAACACGAAGGGGCACTGACACCCGCGTGCATCGTCCAGAAAAACCCGCAGGTCCCACAGACATTTCGACAAGTGGCCTGTCACCCTGTAAACAACTCGAAAGGCAAACGAAGGTCCATTCCTCAACAGAAGACTAGGTGTGACTCTCTTGTCCCTATTCTGCAGGGACCATGGGATCCGAGTCAGAAACGGAGAGGAAGCCTGAGGTTCCTGCGTCCACTCGAGACGAAGCCCTCTTCCATTGCACCACAACCAGTGGAGTCCCGAGAGGCCCCTACCAACTCCACAGTATCCCTGAGTTCTCAGAGGCACAAAAAGAAGCTCCCTGAGGTCACAGGCACAAGTCAAGGGAACCCTGGGTTTTCTGCCGTGACTCGAGAAAGACCTCGAGAGTGCTTCAAAATGTGTTGAGTCGCGATTCCCCTACCATGACTCGAGAGCCATGACACGCTCCCCCTCGCCACGCGCATGGAGACCTGACTAACCGGGCACTGCACGAGAGGCTCCATGAGTTCCTCATCGTACCTCGTGAGGAAACCCACACTGGCGCGGCAGCTCGAGGAAACACATGAGACACCCCGGTCATCGCGAGATGAGGGCCTTATTTTCCTGCATGGCCTGGAGACCAATCACGAGTCCTCTCTCCAAACTGAAGAGGAGGCTGGACTCCCTTGAAGCCGCTCAGGGGGCTCCAAGAGATCCGCGTCACGACTCGAGAGGAGAGCGGAGTCCTTGGCTTCCCCTCGAGACGAGGCCTGACTCCCCGGGGGAGCCTGGAATGCAACCCCGAGATCCCCGCCTTCCCTGGAGAGGAATATTAGGTCCCGGACACACGCCTAGGTGAGGTCTCTTGGCCCCTGCAATGACTCGAGCGCAACCCCCGGCTTTCCCTCGCAACTCGAGGGGAAGATTGGGCTTCCCAGGGCCAACCCAAGAGGAAGGCTGAGATCCCCGTCGTAACTCGAGAATCCCGCCGCAACTCGAGAAAAACCACGTGGTTCCCACCTCTTGGCAAGATGAGGCCCTTGCCCGCGACGGCGTCTCAAGGGAAGTCCCCTGTTCCGCCCTGAAGGGCGAAAGGGTCCCTGACAGCCTTCCTGCGACCCCCAAAAGTCCCCCGACACGCCGGTGTCCCTCGAGGGGAACACCGAGGGTCCCGGCACCTCTTCCTCTGAGCCCCTTCACCCCTCCTGATCGCGACAGGAGAGGCGATTCCCCTGCGTGGTCTGGAAGGGGTTCCCGGCCTTCCCGGCGCCCCTCAGGATGAGGCCGGTCTCACGAGGAAATTCGAGACGAGCCACGTGGGTGGGGCCACATGCCGAACGCCCCCGATTCCCCGGTCCACTCTTGAGAAGGACCCGAGGCCCGGACCCCTCTTCGAAGGCAACCCTGTGGGTGAAGGCACAACCCGAAGGGGCACTGCCACCCCCGTGCATCGTCCGCAAAGACCCGCGGGTTCCACACACAGCTCGACGGGGGGCCTGAGACCCCCTGAGCAACTCGAGAGGCCAGCGGGGTTCCCTTCCTCAGACAAGACGAGGCCTGACTCTCCTGTCCCAACTCTGCAGGGACCCTGCGGTCGGAGTCCGAAACGGAGAGGAAGCGTGAGGTTGCTGCCTCCCCTCGAGGTGAGGCACTCTTCCGTTGCGCCAGCCCAGCGGAGCCCCGAGGGGCCCCGCCAACTCCACAGGATCCCTCGCCTCTCAGAGGCACCCTGGGAAGTTCCCTAAGGTCCCCGGCAGAAGGCGAGGGAAACGAGGGTTTCCAGCCGCCCCCCGAGAAAGACCTCGAGAGTCCTTCTTCAACGCGTCTCGAGGCCCTAGTCCCCTCCCGTGACTCGAGAGCCACGACGCGCTCCCCCTCGCCACGCGCATGGAGACCTGACTTCCCTGGCGCCGCACGACAGGCTCCCTGAGATCCTCGTCGTGCCTCGGGAGAAAACCTCCACGGGCGCCGCAGCTCGAGGAAACCCCTGAGACGCCCCCGTCCTCGCGAGCTGAGGGCCTTCTTTTCCTGCATGGCCTGGAGAGCAATCCCGGGTCCTCTCTCCAAACGGAAGAGGAGGCTGGACTCCCTTGAGGCCGCTCAGGGGGCTCCAAGAGACCCGCGTCGCGACTCGAGAGGAGAGCGGAGTCCTTGGCTTCCCCTCGAGACGAGGCCTGACTCCCCGGGGGAGCCTGGAATGCAACCCCGAGATCCCTGCCTTCCCTGGAGAGGAATATTAGGTCCCGGACACACGCCTAGGTGAGGTCTCTTCGGCCCTGCAGTGAATCGAGCGCAACCCCCAGCTTTCCCTCGCAACCCGAGGGGAAGATTGGGCTTCCCAGGGCCAACCCAAGGGGAAGGCTGAGATTCCCGTCGTAACTCGAGAATGCCGCCGCAACTCGAGAAAAACCACGTGGTTCCCACCTCTTGGCAAGATGAGGCCCTTGCCCGCCACGGCGTCTCAGGGGAAGTCCCCTGTTCTGCCCTGAAGGGCGAATCGGTCCCTGACAGCCTTCCTGCGACCCCCAAAAGTCCCCCGACACGCCGGTGTCCCCCAAGGGGAACACCGAGGGTCCCGGCACCTCTTCCTCTGAGCCCCTTCTCCCCTCCTGATCGCGACAGGAGAGGCGATTCCCCTGCGTTGTCTGGTAGGGGTTCCCGGCCTTCCCGGCGCCCCTCAGGATGAGGCCGGTCTCACGAGGAAATTCGAGACGAGCCACGTGGGTGGGGCCACATGCCGAACGCCCCCGATTCCCCAGTCCGCTCTTGAGAAGGACCCGAGGCCCGGACCCCTCTTCGAAGGCAACCCTGTGGGTGAAGGCACAACACGAAGGGGCACTGCCACCCCCGTGCATCGTCCGCAAAGACCCGCGGGTTCCACACAGAGCTCCACGAGGGGCCTGAGACCCCCTGAGCAACTCGAGAGGCCAGCGGGATTCCCTTCCTCAGACAAGACGAGGCCTGACTCTCCTGTCCCAACTCTGCAGGGACCCTGCGGTCAGAGTCCGAAACGGAGAGGAAGCCTGAGCTTCCTGCCTCCCCTCGAGGTGAGGCCCTCTTCCGTTGCGCCAGACCCAGCGGAGTCCCGAGGGGCCCCGCCACCTCCACAGGATCCCTCGCCTCTCAGAGGCACCCTGGGAAGTTCCCTAAGGTCCCCGGCAGAAGGCGAGGGAAACGAGGGTTTCCCGCTGCCCCCCGGGAAAGACCTCGAGAGTCCTTCTTCAACGCGTCTCGAGGCCCTAGTCCCCTCCCGTGACTCGAGAGCCAGGACGCGCTCCCCCTCGCCACGCGCATGGAGACCTGACTTTCCTGGCGCCGCACGAGAGGCTCCCTGAGATCCTCGTCGTGCCTCGGGATTAAACCCCCACGGGCGCCGCAGCTCGAAGAAACCCCTGAGACGCCCCCGTCCTCGCGAGCTGAGGGCCTTCTTTTCCTGCATGGCCTGGAGAGCAATCCCGGGTCCTCTCTCCAAACGGAAGAGGAGGCTGGACTCCCTTGAGGCCGCTCAGGGGGCTCCAAGAGATCCGGGTCGCGATTCAAGGGGAGAGCGGAGTCCTTGGCTTCCCCTCGAGACGAGCCCTGACTCCCCGGGGTAACCTGGAATGCAACCCCGAGATCCCTGCCTTCCCTGGAGAGGAATATTAGGTCCCGGACACACGCCTAGGTGCGGTCTCTTCGGCCCTGCAGTGACTCGAGCGCAACCCCCAGCTTTCCCTCGCAACTCGAGGGGAAGATTGGGCTTCGCAGGGCCAACCCAAGAGGAAGCCTGAGATCCCCGTCGTAACTCAAGAATCCGCCGCAACTCGAGAAAAACCACGTGGTTCCCACGTCTTCGCAAGATGACGCCCTTGCCCGCGACGGCGTATGAAGGGAAGTCCCCTGTTCCGCCCTGAAGGGCGAAACGGTCCCTGACAGCCTTCATGCGACCCCCAAAAGTTCCTCGACACGCCGGGTTCCCTCGAGGGTAACACCGAGGGTTCTGGCCCCACTTCATCTGAGCCCCTTCTCCCCTCCTGATGGCGACAGGAGAGTCGATCCCCCTGCGTTGTCTGGAAGGCTCCCCGGCCTTCCCGGCATACCTCAGGATGTAGCCGGCCTCACTAGGAAATTTGAGACTAGCCCCGTGGGTGGTCCCACATGCCGAAAGACCCCGATTTCCCTGTCCGCTCTTGAAAAGAACCCGAGGCCCGGACACCTCTTCGAAGGCAACCCAGTGGGTGAAGGCACAACACGAAGGGGCACTGTCACCGTCGTGCATCGTCCGGAAACACCCGCAGGTTCCACACACAGCTGAACAAGGGGCCTGAGGCCCCCTGAACACCTCGAGAGGCAAGCGGAGTTCCCTTCCTCAGACAAGACGATTCCTGACTCTCCTGTCCCAACTCTGCAGGGACCCTGCGGTCGGAGTCCGAAACGGAGAGGAAGCCTGAGGTTCCTGCCTTCCCTGGAGATGAGGCCCTCTTCCATTGCGCCAAACCCAGCAGAGTCCTGAGAGGCCCCTCCAACTCCACAGCATCCCTCATCTGTCAGAAGCACACTGGGAAGTTCCCTAAGGTCACCGGTAAACTTTTATTGCACAAGGTCCACATGAAAAGGCCCACGCAGCAGGACAGCCACAGATTCTGTCTGCCATTAAAGGGCAGTAAGGTGCCCTCCCCCCTTCTTTGCTGCCTCGGCGGCCACCAGGGTGCAATTCGCGTACCCTTCCCTTTCCCGTCCTAGCAGGTGCTCCAGGGCCCGCTGGCCTACAAAGTGCCAGAAGCAGGGCTGGGCCAGCCGGCCAGAATTCAGGGTTCTGTCCCTTGGACTTCCAGCGGACACTAGGCTGCTTGGGAAAACCGCGCAGACTATGAGGTTTTTCAGCAGAGGGGTGGAGTGTTAAAGGCCTTGACCCCAAAGACGAGGCCTTCCTGCGACCGCCAGGTTGGGGAGCTCTGAGACTGTGCCAACACAGGGCGGAATACATGGTTCCCTGCTCCACGCAGTCCCCGTTCCCTTACCTGTGTTCCGCACCCCTCCGCTGTGGCCGATGGATGCCGATCCTTGGGGATCCAGGAGTTCACGAAATGGGCATTCCCAGCCGCAATGGCGACCCCCAACAGCACATCTGGAAAGCCCTCCCCCACCCCCGCCAGGAGCCGACCCCCGCTGCGAACGGACCCCCACCCCGCCCCGCGCCGCCAGGTTTTGCCCCGGCCCTGCTGGGCTCCCGGCGGGTTCCCAGCCACATTGGCGACCCCCGGGAGCACAACAGGGACCGACCCCCCACCCACAGCGAGCGGAATCTCGACCTGTGCAGCCCAGGTTTACCCCACCCTGGCTGCGCTCCCGGCGTGTTTCCAGCCGCAGTGGCCATCTCCGAGAGCACAACTGGGAAGCCCTCCCCTACCCCCGCCAGGAGCCGACACCCGCCCTGTGCCGCCCGGGTTCGCCCCGCCCCTGCCGCGCTCCAGGGGCGCTGCCCACCTTCACCAGTGGCTCTCGGTGAGCCCCGTCCCCACGCCCGGTTCCAGGAGAGGCTCTCGGACCTCGCTGCTGCCGCCAGGTCAAACATGAGGACAATACATACACCCCACAGAGACAATTCAAGCTGTCTATGATTTAGGGAGAAAACGAGGACTACAGAAAGGCAAGATGACCTGACCTAGGAGGGCCATGATATTCTATAGAACCAGACAAAGTTGGTTACCAAGGAAACTTTTTTCCTTGGAACCCGGAAAGCTGGTTCTTTGCATATGCAATGACCAACAATTAGCTTGTTACCCAAGCCTGCCTTACTGCCACCCCCATCCCCCCACTCCCCAGAAGACTGGCTCAAAGAAATATTTTAAATCTCAGGCGGAAACCTGGAAGATGTCTTGTCTGTCTGTTTGGATTAAGGTATGTGTCAGTGTGAGCCCTGTGTTTTTTGATAATATTGCTCAAGTTCTGTGTTCTGATTTCAATGGTCTCAAGACAAGGCAGCCCTTCCAAATCAAACTGCTGGAAATACAAGAAAACATTGACCTAAATGAATGTCAGAGTCCTGTGAACTGGGAACTAGTCAATATTAAATATCTAGTATTTTTGGTTTTGCTCCTCCATTATAGACATGTCTAAGAGTCAACAACATTAAGCACAACATGTTCATAGTGCCTAGGTTTCTTTTGAGGTAAAAATTGCTCTATTGTTATATCTGTCACAAGCTTGTCAGCAAGAAACTACCTGGAAACGACAACAACAAAAGTAAAAAATGTAAATGTGATATGAGCTTTTAGACAAACTCTTTACAATAATTATACTCTAAAATATCTGCCTCTCATAGTCTTGATTGAAGGCAGAGGAGAAGGGGATGACAGAGGATACGATGGTTGTATGGCATCACTGACTCGATGGACATGAGTTTGAGCAAGCCCCTGGAGTTGGTGACGGACACGGAAGCCTAGCGTCCTTCAGGCCACGGGGTCCCAAAGAGTCAGACACGACTGAGCAACTGAACTGAACTGAACTAACAAACGTTTCTCCAGGTGTTTTGGTTACCCGAGTTTCTATCCTTGTGACGACAGTGTATTGAATAGCTAGGTCATTTCCAAATAAATGAAAGTTCTGAAACATTCTAGAATTGAAAGGACCTCCCTTTTACACAGAAACAAAAGAGATTTTTGACTCTCCATGAATAGTGTCTGGCACCATCCTGACATGTTAAATGTAAGAAAGCAATTGTTTTGTTTTGTTTTGTTCTGTTCTTGGGGGTGGGGGGAGGGGGGCGGGCTATAGCGAATGCCAATATAAAAGTCAGTTCTTGGTTGCTGAAGGGAAATGTATGACTTGTTATATCAAGAAAGTATGTGGAATGCAATGGCACTTGAGGAAGGAAAACGAAGTAGTTCTGTCTTACAGGTGGCAGTTTCAGGATGGGAGAAGCAAAGGAATGGGTACAGAATGGGATAAGGAGGTTGTAGGGAAAGTGGACCCCCAGAAAAGAGTTCTGTGCCTAGCACAAGTTTTCTTGAGATGTCGAACTGCCTTTGCTAATGGAGTTTAAGTTTCTTTACCTCTTAAGTGATCTCTTCTAGGTTGACCTAGAACAGAAATCTTTGGTTAGCTTTGGCTAAGTGGAGAAGTAGTGTTTCACGGTGACATATGTGATCCTTCCTGACTGTTTGCAGCCCTTTTGATATCGATGCCTTGCTTCTGCTGCTGCTGCCGCCGCCGCTGCTGCTAAGTCGTTTCAGTCGTGTCCGACTCTGTGCGACCCCATAGACGGCAGCCCACCAGGCCCCGCAGTCCCTGGGGTTCTCTAGGCAAGAACACTGGAGTGGGTTGCCATTTCCTCCTCCCATGCATGAAAGTGAAAAGTGAACGTGAAGTCGCTCAGTGGTGTCCGACTCTTAACCACCCCATGGACTGCAGCCTACCAGGCTCCTCCATCCATGGGATTTTCCACGCAAGAGTACTGGAGTGGGGTGCCATTGCCTTCTCCCATATCTATGCACAAGCCTGCCTAAATAATTGACTTCTAGCTAGCTTTGGGATGCCAGTGACCATCCACCCTTACCAGGCAACAGAGAAGAGAAAACCACTTACCACAGGAGGTCCTGGTAAGGAACAAGGAACTAACAAGCTCCCGCCAACCAGGATTCTGCAGAGGTCAACAAGAGGTCAGTAAGAGATGGAAGACTGCAGTCCAGAGGTCCTAGCAACTTCCATCTTGCAGCAGAGACCCAGCATAGTCAAAACGAATTCAATGTTGCAAAAAATGAGTAAACAAATAAAGGACAGAAGTTCTTTGAACACATGACTGAGATTAGGGGTGAGGCAGTACATGTACAGTGCCCGGAAAATCTTAAAGTATGAGAAAGGAAAGAAATTAAAGACAACTATCAAGCTGTCCAAACTGATAAAAACGAAAGATTACACGGTTTTTTCTGTATATATTAGCAGATAATAATCTGAAAAGGAATTAAAAAAAATTCCCTTTCAATAATGTCAACATGAATACAACACTTTGCCATGGATGTAACGAGGATGACAAGACTGGTACACTGGAAATTATACACCCTGGCTGAAAACTATCCTGAATACATGGACAGATATTCCATAACAATGGAAAGACTTAAGATGGCAATACCATGGAATGCATCTTCAATCTGAAATGAAGATTTGATATGATTTGATCGCTCAGAGTTTTGTGTCATCAATTGTTATTATAGTATAAATGAGATAGAGAAAGCTGCTGACTTAGACTTGAGGCGGGGTGTACGCCCTGCTGGTCTCTAGCCAGATATTCTACAGGCACTAGCAGTCAGCTAAGGAAGGAAAGGCACTGTCTCAGGGAATGGCACCAGGCCCGTCCCCCACGACATGCCTTGAGGTCACATTGGCAGCAGGTGAGTCATCCTGGGCCAAAAACTGATTGACATGAATCTTGAAGAAAGGCAGTATTCCAGGCAAATATATCATTTCCTTAACATAGATTAGGAGAACAAGGTACGAGGAAAACATACTGTTTTGTTCAAGTCGCTTCTGAGCCTATTGGGGGAACCGACCTGAAGCCAGAGTCCAGCGGATATACATAGGATATTTACATCGCTTAAGACAAACATTTCCTCAGGAACAAATGCATTGCTTAGCTCAAGGTTTGTCTGCGAAATTCTTACACATCAGGAGATGGCTCCGAGCTGGGTTTCTACACACAAGAACATGAATGCAAAGGACAAGACTGCACAGCCCATCTGCCCCCCTTCCCCACAGCCAGCAGCATTTCCAAGTGACGTCCTAAGGCCTTCCCCAAAATACAGGGGCACCTCTGGGTTTCCTGTTTCCCTCACTTCGAACACTTTTCTTAAAAAAATAAAAATCCTGCACACTTCTTGATAGAATGCCACAGTGCAAGGAAAACAGGCCTTCAATACTTAAACCTCCCTGTGCCAAACACTTGGGGCTTGGTTTTGTTTTGTTTTGTTTTTTAATTACACCACCACATAATTTAAACTTTTTACAATTTCTAATTATTCAGTACCAAAACACCAAACTTTTATTGCACAAGGTCCCCATGAAAAGGCCCACGCATCAGGACAGCCACAGATTCTGCCATGAAAGGGCAGCAAGGTGCCCTCCCCACTTCTTTGCTGCCTGGGCGGCCATCAGGGTTTGAAATCCATGCACCCTACTAACTTTCTAGGGTGCAATTCACGGACCCTTCCCTTTCTCATCTTAGCAGGTGCTCCAGGGCCCGCTGGCCTACAAAGTGCCAGAAGCAGGGCTGGGCCAGCCGGCCAGAGTTCAGGGTTCTGTCCCTTGGACTTCCAGGGGACACTAGGCTGCTTGGGAAAACCGTGCAGACTGAGATTTTTCAGCAAAGGGGTGGAGCGGTAAAGGCCTTGACACCAAGGGCAAGGCCTTTCTGCGACCGCCAGGTTGGGGAGCTCCAAGAATGTGCCAACAGAGGGCGGAATACGTGGTTCCCTGCTCCAAGCAGTCCCAGTTCCCTGACCTGTGGCCCGCAGCCCTCCACTGCACCCACTAGATGTGGATCCTTGGGGACACAGGAGCGTAGGAAATGGGCGTTCCTAGCCGCAGTGTCGACCCCCAAGAGCACAACTGGGACCAACCCCCACCCACAGCCATCGAAATCTCGACCCGCGCAGCCCAGGTTTACCCCGCCCCGGGTGCGCTCCTGGCGCATTTCCAGCCGCAGTGGCCACCACCGAGAGCACAACTGAGAAGCCCTCCCCTACCCCCGCCAGGAGCCGAACCCCGCCCCGCACCACCCGGGTTCACCCCGCCCCTGCCGCACTCCCAGCGCGTTTCCAGCTACAGTGGGGACCCCCGAGAGCACAACTGTTACCGCCCCCCACCCCCTCCCGACCGGAACCCCGACCCGCGCCGCCCGGGATCGCCCCACCCCTGGCGCGCTCCCGGCGCGTTTCCCACTTCCACCAGGGGCTCCTGGTGAGCCCCGTCCCCACGCCCGGTTCCAGGAGAGGCTCTCGGACCTCGCTTCTGCCGCCAGGTCAAACACAAGGACAATACATCCACCCCACAGAGACAATACAAGCTGTCTATGATTTAGGGATAAAACGAGGACTACAAAAAGGAAAGATGTCCTGACCTAGGAGGGCCATGAGAGTCTATAGATCCAAACAAAATTGGGTACCAAGGAAACTTTTTTCCTTGGAACCCGGAAAGCTGGTTCTTTGCATATGCAATGACCAACAATTAGCTTGTTACCCAAGCCTGCCTCGCTGCCACCCCCACTCCCCCCCCCCACCACTTCCCAGGAAAACGGCTCAAAGAAATATTTTAAATCTCAGGCGGAAAACTGGAAGATGTCTTGTCTGTCTGTCTGGATTAAGGTATATGTCAGTGTGAGCCTTGTGTTTTTTGATAATATTGCTCAAGTTCTGAGTTCTGATTTCAATGGTCTCAAGACAAGGCAGCCCTTCCAAATCAAACTGCTGGAAATACAAGAAAACATTGACCTAAATGAATGTCAGAGTCCTGTGAACTGGGAACTAGTCAATATTAAATATCTAGTATTTTTGGTTTTGCTCCTCCACTATAGACATGTCTAAGAGTCAACAACATTAAGCACAACATGTTCATAGTGCCTAGGTTTCTTTTGAGGTAAAAATTGCTCTATTGTTATATGTGTCACAAGCTTGTCAGCAAGAAAGTACCTGGAAACAGCAACAACCAATGTAAAATATGTAAATGTGATATGAGCTTTTAGATAAACTCTTAACAATAATTATACTCTAAAATATCTGCCTCTCATAGTCTTGATTGAAGGCAGAGGAGAAGGGGATGACAGAGGATAAGATGGTTGGATGGCATCACTGACTCGATGGACATGAGTTTGAGCAAGCCCCTGGAGTTGGTGATGGACACGGAAGCCTGGCGTCCTGCAGGCCACGGGGTCCCAAAGAGTCAGACTCGACTGAGCAACTGAACTGAACTGAACTGACAATCGTTCCTCCAGGTGTTTTGGTTACCTGAGTTTCTATCCTGGTGCTAAACTAAGTGACGACAGTGTATTGAATAGCTAGGTCACTTCCAAATAAATGAAACTTCTTAAACATTCACGACTTGAAAGGACCTCCCTTTTACACAGAAACAAAAGAGATTTTGACTCTGCATGAATAGTGACTGGCACCATCCGAACATATTAAATGTAAGAAAGCAATTTTTTTGTTTTGTTTTGTTTTGTTCTGTTCTTGCAGGAAGCGGGGTGGGCGCTATTATCACTGATAGGTATGCTCACCAATCTATCAAATGCCAATATAAGAGTCAGTTCTTGGTTGCTGAAGGGAAATGTATGACTTGTTATTACAAGAATGTATGGAATGCAATCACACTTTAAGAAGGAAAACGAAGTAGTTCTGTCTTACAGGTGGCATTTTCAGGACGGGAGAAGCAAGGAATGGGTACAGAATGGGATAAGGAGGTTGTAGGGATAGTAGGCCCCCAGAAAAGAGTTTTGTGCCTAGCACAAGTTTTCTTGAGATGTTGAACTGCCTTTGCTAATGGAGTTTAAGTTTCTTTACCTCTTAAGTGATCTCTTCTAGGTTGACCTAGAACAGAAATCTTTCGTTAGCTTTGGCTAAGAGGAGAAGTATTGTTTCACGATGACATATGTGATCCTACCTGACTGTTCTCATCCCCTTTGATATCTATGCACTGCTGCTGCTGCTGCTGCTGCTGCTAAGTGGTTCAGTTGAGGCCGACCCTGTGCCACGCCATAGATGGCAGCCCACCAGGCCCCGCAGTCTCTGGGGTTCTCTAGGCAAGAACACTGGAGTGGGTTGCCATTTCCTCCTCCTATGCATGAAAGTGAAAAGTGAAAATGAAGTCACTCAGTGGTGTCCGACTCTTAGCCACCCCATGGACTGCAGCCTACCAGGCTCCTCCATCCATGGGATTTTCCAGGAGTGGGGTGCCATTGCCTTCTCCCATATCTGTGCACAAGCCTGCCTAAATAATTGACTTCTAGCCAACTTTGGGATGCCCATGACCACCCACCCTTACCAGGCAACAGAGAAGAGAAAAACACTTACCACAGGAGGTTCTGATAAGGAACAAGGAACTAACAAGCTCCCACCTACCAGGATTCTGCAGAGGTCAACAAGAGGTCAGCAAGAGATGAGAGACTGCAGTCCAGAGGTCCTAGCTACTTCCATCTAGCAACAAACACCCAGCATAGTCAAAACGATTTCAATGTTAAAGAATAAATAAATAAATAAATAAATAAATAAATAAATAAAAGGACAGAAGTTCTTTGAACACATGTCTGAATTTAGGGGTGAGGCATTACATATGTGTCCCAGGATAATCTTAAAGTGTCAGAAAGTAAAGAAATTAAAGACAACTATCAAGCTGTCCAAACTGATAAAAATGAATGATTACACAGTTTTATCTGTATACATTAGCAGATAATAATCTGAAAAGGAATTTTAAAAAATTCCCTTTCAATAATATCAACATGAATAAAACACTTTGCCATGGATGTAACGAGGATGACAAGACTGGCACACTGGAAATTATACACCCTGGCTGAAAACTATCCTGAATACATGGACAGATATTCCATAACGATGGAAAGACTTAACATGGCAATACCATGGAATGCATCTTCAATCTGAAATGAAGATTTGATATGATTTGATCGCTCAGAGCTTTTGTGCCATCAACTGTTATTAAAGTATGAAAGAGATAGAGAAAGCTGCTGACCTAGACTCAAGGCGGGGTGGGGTGGGGGGTAGTAAGAGTACCCCCTGCTGGTCTTTAGCCAGATATTCTACAGGCACTAGCAGTCAGCTAAGGAAAGAAAGAAACTGTTTCAGGGAATGGCACCAGGCCCCTCCCCCACGACATGCATTGAGATAATATTGGCAGCAGGTGAGTCATCCCGGGCCAAAACTTGATTGACATGAATCTTGAAGAAAGGCAGTATTGCAGGCAAATATATCATTTCCTTAACATAGATAAGGAGAACAAGCTAGGAGGAAAACATGCTGTTTTGTTCAAATCGCTTCTGAGCCTTTTGGGGGAACCGACCTGAAGCCAGAGTCTAGCGGAAATACATAGGATATTTACATCGCTTAAGACAAACATTTTCTTAGGAAAAAATGCATTGCTTAGCTCAAGGTTTGTCTGCGAAATTCTTACACATCAGGAGATGGCTCCGAGCTGGGTTTCCACACACAAGAACATCCATGCAAAGGACAAGCCTGCACAGCCCATCTGCCCCTCTCCCGCACAGCCAGCAGCATTTCCAAGTGACCTCCTAAGGCCTTCCCCAAAATACAGGGGCACCTCTGGGTTTCCTGTTTCCCTCACTTCGAACACTTTTCTTAAAAAAAAAAAAATCCTGCACACTTCTTGATAGAATGCCACAGTGCAAGGAATACAGTCCTTCAATATTTAAACCTCCATTTGCAAAACACTTGGAGCTTGGTTTTGTTTTGTTTTGTTTTTTAATTACACCACCACATAATTTAAAGCTTTTACACGTTCTAATTATTCAGTTCCAAAACACCAAACTTTTATTGAACAGTGTCCTCATGAAAAGGCCCACGCAGCTGGACAACCACATATTCTGCCATGAAAGGGCAGCAAGGTGCCCTCCCCCCTTCTTTGCTGCCTGGGCGGCCACCAGGGTTTGAAATCCATGCACCCTACTAAGTTTCTAGGGTGCAATTCGTGGACCCTTCCCTTTCCCATCCCAGCAGGTGCTCAAGGGCCCGCTGGCTTACAAAGTGCCAGAAGCAGGGCTGGGCCAGCCGGCAAGAATTCAGTGTTCTGTCCCTTGGACTTCCAGCGGACACTAGGCTGCTTGGAAGAACCGCGCAGACTCGGAGATTTTTCAGCAGAGGGGTGGAGCGGTAAAGGCCTTGACCCCAAAGGCAAGGCCTTTCTGCGACCGCCAGTTTGGGGAGCTCCGAGAATGTGCCAACAGACGGCGGAATACTTGGTTCCCTGCTCCACGCAGTCCCAGTTCCCTTACCTGTGGTCCGCAGCCCTCCGCTGCACCCACGGGATGGCGATCCTTGGGGACCCAGGAGCGGACGAAATGGGAGTTCCCAGCCGCAGTTGCAACCCCCGAGAGCGCAACTGGGAACCCCTCCCCATCCCCCCCATGAGCCGACCCCCGCCCCGCGCCGCCAGGGTTAGCCCCGCCCCTGCCGCGCTCCCGGCGCGTTTTCAGCCTCAGTGTCCACCTCCGAGAGCACAACCGGGAAGCCCGCCCCCACCCCCGCCAGAAGCCGACTCCCGCCCCACGCCGCCCGCGTTTGCCCCGCCCCTGCACGGTCCAGGTACCTTCCCAGCTTCTAGCGTTCACGCCCGGGTAGGAGCAGGATGTAGGAGTATGGGAGATGTGTCTGGAGCCTGACAGCGTCAGCTCCGCTCTGACCTGCCCTTTGGACCTAGGAGCCAGGCCAACTTGCAGAGGGCTTAGGGCCCCATTGTATGCAAACTACCAAGGCCTACCGCAAGGAGAGCTCTGTCCGAGGGAAGGGAAGCGCCCCAGGCTGCGTTCCCAAGCTGTTGCTTGGCAATGCAGACTCAGCGGTAAACGGAGGGAATCAGGGTCCTAGTGCCCCTGTCTTGGGGAGGAAGCTCCACAGCCAGAGTGTTCCTCCCTTTGTGCCCAGAAAGCGCCTGCCAGACTGGGCTTCCCCGGAGCTCTGTTGCAGAGCAGAGACGTGTGGATGTGTTTTGGGGCCTTGACATGTGCGTTTGGGCTCCCTAGCACAGACCCAGCGTAGGGGAACCACCCCTGAGCAAAGAGCTCCAGGCAGTGCTTTGTGCCAGGCCTGGATGCCCAGTCCCAGCACGCGGGAGAGATGAGTTAGGCTGCCGGCGGGTCCTTGCAAGCCTGTATTGGAAAGGACCGAGTGAGCTTCCACACCGTCGGAGCTGCAGACCTGCGCCCAGGCGCGATAGGACAGAGCCCCTGTCGAGAGGCTGCTCTGCCTGGGCGAGCCTCGCCAAGCCCTTCCCAGCTTCTAGCGTTTGCGCCTGCAAAGGAGCAGGCTGCGGGAGTGTGGGCGACATGACTGGCTCCTGACTGGCCTCAGCTCCGCTCTTGCCTTCCCTTTGGACCTAGGAGCCAGGCCTCCTTGCAGACGGCTTAGGGCACGGGGGTGTGCAAACTGCGAAAGCCTCCCGCAAGGAGACCTCTGTCTGAGGGAAGGGAAATGCCCCAGGTTGCATTCCCAAGCTGTTGCTTGGTAGCCCAGACTCAGCGCTGAACGGAGGGAATCAGGGTCCCAGTGCCCCTGTCGTGGGGAGGGAGCTCCACAGCCAGTGTTCCTCCGTTTGTGTTCAGAAACCGCCTTACAGACTGGGCTTCCCCGGAGCTCAGCTCCAGAGCAGAGTCATGTGCATGTGGTTTGGGGCCTTCCCCTGTGCCTTTGGGCTCCCTAGCACAGTCCCAGCGCAGGGGAACCAGCCCCTGAGCAGAGAGCTCCAGGCAGTGCTCTGTGCTCTGGATTGGAAGCCCACTCCCAGCACGCGGGAGAATAGAGTCAGGCCGCCGTCGGGTGCTTGCAAGCCTGTATTGGGAAGGACCGAATGAGCTTCCACTCCGGCGGAGCTCCAGATCTGCACCCAGGCGCGATATCGCAGAGCCCCGGCCTAGAGGCTGCTCTGCCTGGGCGAGCCTCGCCAAGCCCTTCCCAGCTTCTAGCTTTCGCGCAGGGGAAGGAACAGACTGCGGAAGTGGGGGAGACGTGACTGGGGGGGGCCTTACTGGCCTCAGCTCCGCTCTTCCTTTCCCTTTGCACCTATGCTCCATGCCTCCTTGCAGAGGGCTTAGGGACCGAAGGAGAGCTCTGTCAGAGGGAAGGGAAGCGCCCCAGGCTGCATTCCCAAGCTGTTGTTTAGCCGCCCAGACTCAGCGCTGCACAGGGGTAATCAGGCTCTCTGTGGCCGCAGCTTCACACACAGGTGTGTCTCCGTAGGAATCAAAAAAGATCCTGACAGAGTGAGGTTCATAAGAGCTATACTAAAGAGCAAAGGCTTGTCCATGTGGTCTTGCCTTCCCCTGTGCCTTTGGGTCTCCAGGCTCGGCCCCAGCTCCGTGGAAACAACCCCTGAGAAAATATCTTCAAGATCCACTTTTCCCAGTGTCTGGGAACCGGGGTTCGTAGGAGGAGAGAAAAGCACGCCTCCATCGGGAACGAAAAGGCAGTCCACCTGCCTGTGTTTTGAAGCCTCTATTTGGAAGGAATGGGTTAGCTTCTCCTAAAGGAGACCTCCAGATCTGCTCAGAAGTCGGTAATTCCAGAGGCAGGGTACTGGTTCCTGACTGCCCTTTGCTAGCCTTGCAAAGATATTCCTAGATTCTAGAGTTATTTTCCATGAAGGAGCAGGCTTCGGGAATGTGTCAGACGGGACTGGCTCCTTATTGACCTCAGCTCAGCTATTGCCTTTCCATTCAAACTAGGGCAAGGCCCTACTTTATGAAGGGTAAGGGTCTTCTTCTTTGCAAACTGCCAAGGGCTACAGCAATGAGACCTCTGTCAAGGTGAGGGAAGCCTAAGAGGATGGATTCTCAAGCAGGTGCTTTGCCACAAAGCATCAGCACGCCACGAAGAGAATCAAGCACCCTGTGCACCAATGTTGGGAGTGTAGCTTCACACACAGAGTTGTCTCTATAGGAGCCAAGAATGTTCCTGAGAGATTAGGTTCACTAAACCTCTCCTACAGAGCATAGACCTGTCAATGTGGTTTTGCCTTCCCCTGTGAGTTGGGTCCTCGAGGTCCGCCACACCTCCGGGGAAACTGTCCCTGAGAAAAGATCTCCAGGAACCGCTTCGCCGAGGCTGGGAAATGCTGTTCACAGGAAGTAAGGCAAGCGAATCTCCTGCAGAGTAAAAGAGGCCTTACAGTCCCTGGAGGAGCAGGCTGACAGAGTGTGTGAAACCTGACTGTTGCCTTACTGGCCTCAGCTCCGCCATTGCCTGTTCATCCGACCTAGCACCCAGGCCTACTTGGAAAAGCGTTTGGGTGCAGATTTCTACAAAGTGCCAAGGGCTACAGCAGTGAGAATTCTCTCGGAGGTAAGGGAAAGCATTTTATGGATTCTCAAGCTGTTTTCTGAATGACAGCGTCAAAATGAACAGAGAAAATCAGGCTCTCTGTGCCCCTATGTTAGGTACGCAGCTTCACACACAGAGGTGTCTCTATAGGAGCCAAGAATGCTCCTGAGAGATGAGGTTCACTAGAGGTCTGCTACAGAGCATAGACCTGTCCATGTGGTCTTGCCTTCCCCTGTGCCTTTGGGCCCCGGGCTCGGCCCCAGCTCCGTGGAAAGAACCCCTGAGAAAATATCTTCAAGACCCGCTTTTCCCAGAGGCTGGGAACTGGGGTTCATAGGAGGAGAGAAAAGCAAGCCTCCTTCGGGCACGAAAGGCTGCCAACCTGCCTGTGTTTTGAAGCCTCTATTTGGAAGGAATGGGTTAGCTTCTCCTAAAGGAGACCTCCAGATCTGCTCAGAAGTCAGTAATTCCAGAGGCAGGGTGCTGGTTTCTGACTGCCCTTTGCCAGCCTTGCAAAGACATTCCAAGATTCTAGAGTTATATTCCATGAAGGAGCAGGCTTCGGGAATGTGCCAGAGGGGACTGGCTCCTTATTGGCCTCAGCTCAGCTATTGCCTTTCCATTCAAACTAGGACAAGGGCCTACTTTATGAAGTGTAAGGGTCTTCTTCTTTGAAACTGCCAAGGGCTACAGCAATGAGACCTCTGTCAAGGTGAGGGAAGCCTAAGAGGATGGATTCTCAAGCAGGTGCTTTGCTACAAAGCATCAGCACCCCACGGAGAGAACCAAGATCCCTGTTCCCCAATGTTGGGAGTGTAGCTTCACACACAGAGTTGTCTCTATAGGAGCCAAGAATGTTCCTGAGAGATTAGGTTCACTAAACCTCTCCTACAGAGTATAGACCTGTCCATGTGGTTTTTCCTTCCCCTGTGAGTTGGGTCCCCGAGGTCCACCACACCTCCGGGGAAACTGTCCCTGAGAAAAGATCTCCAGGAACCGCTTCGCTGAGGCTGGGAAACGCTGTTCACAGGAAGTAAGGCAAGCGAATCACCTGCAGAGAAAAAGAGGCCTTACTGTCCCTGGAGGAGCAGGCTGCCAGAGTGTGTGAAACCTGACTGTTGCCTTACTGGCCTCAGTTCCACCATTGCCTGTTCCTCCGAACTAGGACCCAGGCCTATTTGGAGAAGCGTTTGGCTGCGGATTTCTACAAAGTGCCAAGGGCTACAGCAGCGAGAATTCTCTCAGCGGTAATGGAGAGCATTTTATGGATTCTCAAGCTGTTTTCTGAACGACTGCGTCAAAATGAACTGAGAGAATCAGGCTCTCTGTGCCCCTATGTTAGGTACGCAGCTTCACACACAGAAGTGTCTCTATAGGAGCCAAGAATGTTCCTGAGAGATGAGGTTCACTAGAAGTCTGCTACAGAGCATAGACCTGTCCATATGGTTTTGCCTTGCCCTGTGAGTTGGGTCCCCGAGGTCCGCCCCAGCTCAGGGGAAGGAGCCCCTGAGAAAAGATCTCCAGGGACCACTATTCCCCCAGGCTGGCAAACGCAGTTCACAGGAGGTAACGCAAGCGAGCCTCCTGCAAGGCACAACAGGTCTTAGTGTCCCTGGACGATCAGGCTGCCAGAGTGTGTGAGACCTGACTGGTGCCTTACTGGCCTCAGCTCCGCCATTGCATGTTCCTCCGATCTAGGACCCAGGCCTACTAGGAGAAGGGTTTGGGTATGGATTTCTAAATACTGCCAAGGGGTATAGCAATGAGAACTGTGTCACGGGTAAGGAAGAGCATTGTATGGATTTTCAAGCTGTTGTTTGAACGACAGCTTCAAAGCTGCACAGAGAGAATCAGACTCTGTGTCTCCATGTTCGGTACACAGCTTCACAGACAGGGGTGTCTCCAAAGGAAAAAAGAATGTTCCTGACAGAGTGAGGTTCACTAGAGCTCTCCTAGAGAGCAAAGACTTGTCCATGTGGTTTTGCCTTCCCCTGTATGTGTGGGTCTCTGGGCATAACCCCAGCTCCGTGGAAACAACCCCTGAGCAAAGATCTCCAAGATCTGCTTTTCCCCCATGCTGGAAACCAGGGATCATAGGAGGCAGGAAAAGCAAGCCTCCTTCAGGCAAGAAGAGGCAGCCAACCGGCCTGTGTTTGGAAGCCTCTATTTGCAAGGAATGGGTTAGCTTCTCCAGAAGGAGACCTCCAGATCTGCTCAGAAGATAGATATTCCAGAGGCAGGGTCGAGGTTCCTGACTGCCCTTTGCCAGCCTTGCAAAGACATTCCTAGATTCTAGCAATATTTTCCATGAAGGAGCAGGCGTCGGGAATATGTCACAGTTGACGGGTGCCTCACTGGCCTCAGCTCAGCTATTGCTTTTCCTTTCAAACTAGGATCAGGGCCTACTTGGTGAAGGGTAAGGGTCTGCTTCTTTCCAAACTGCCAAGAGACACAGCAATGAGACCTCTGTCAAGGCGAGGGAAGCGTAAGCGGATGGATTCTCAAACAGGTGCTTTGCCACAAAGCATCAGCACCCCACGGAGAGAATCAGGCTCCCTGTGCCCCTATGTTCGGTGTGTAGCTTTACACACAGAGGTGTCTCTGTACGAGCCAAGACTGTTCCTAAGAGATGAGACACACTAACGTCTCCTACAGAGCATAGACCTGTCCATGTGGTTTTTCCTTCCCCTGTGAGATGGGTCCCCGAGGTCCACCCCAGCTCTGGGGATAGAGCCCCTGAGAAAAGATCTCCAGGAACCGCTGTTTGCCCAGGCTGGGAAACGCAGTTCACAGGAGGCCAGGCAAGCGAGCCTCCCACAGGGAAAAATAGGCCTTACTGTCCCTGGAGGAGCACGCTGCCAGAGTGTGTGACACCTAACTGGTGCCTTACTGACCTCAGCTCCGCCACTGCATGGCCATCCAAACCAGGACCCAGGCCTACTTGGAGAAGGGTTTGGGTGCGGATTTGTAAAAACTGCCAAGGGTTACAGCAATGAGAAGTCTCTCAGAGGTAAGGGAGAGCATTGTATGGATTCTTAAGCTGTTGTTTGAATGACAGCTTCAAAGCTGCAAAGAGAGAATCAGGCCCTGTGTGCCCCCTTGTTGGGTACGCAGCTCCACACACAGAGGTATCCCCGTGGAATCCAAGACTTTCCTCACATACTGAGGTTAACTAGAGTTCTCCTACAGAGCAAAGACTTGTCCATGTGGTTTTGCCTTCCTCTGTGCGTGTGGGTCTCCGGGCTCGGCTCCAACTCCGTTGAAATAGCCCCTGAAAAAAGATCTCCAAGAACCACTTTTCCCCCAGGCGGGAAGCGGAGTTCACAGGAAGCGGAACAAGCAAGCCTCCTTCGGGCAAGTAGATGCAGCCAACTAGCCTGTGTTTGGAAGCCTCTATTTGGAAGGAATGGTTAGCTTCTCCAAAAGAAGACCTCCAGATCTGCTCAGAAGATGGAAATTCCAGAGGCAGGGTCGAGGTTCCTGACTGTCCTTTACCAGCCTTGCAAAGACATTTCTAGATTCTAGCGTTATTTTCCATGAAGGAGCAGGCTTCAGGAATATGTCAGACTTGACTGGCGCCTTACTGGCCTCAGCTCAGCTATCGCCTTTCCGTTCAAACTAGGACAAGGGCCTACTTGGTGAAGGGTAAGGGTCTGCTTCTTTCCAAACTGCCAAAGGCTACAGCAAAGAGACCTCTGTCAAAGAGAGGGAAGTGGAAGCGGATGGATTCTCAAACAGGTGCTTTGCCACAAAGCATCTGTACCCCACAGAGAGAATCAGGCTGCATTTGCCCCTATGTTGGGTGTGTAGCTTCAAACACAGAGGTGTTTCTATAGGAGCCCAGAATGTTCCTGGGAGATGAGGTTTACTAGAGCTCTGCTACAGAGCATAGACCTGTCCATATGGTTTTGCCTTCCCCTGTGAGTTGGGTTCCCGATGTTCGCCCCAGCTCCGAGGAAGAAACCCCTGAGAAAACACCTCCAGGAACTGCTTTTCGTCCAGACTGGGAAACGCAGTTCACAGAAGGCAAGGCAAGCGAGCCTCCTGCAGAGAAAAAGAGGCCTTACTGCCCCTGGAGGAGCAGGCTGCAAGAGTGTGTGAGACCTGACTGGTGCCTTACTGGCCTCAGCTCCGCCATTGCATGTTCCTCTGAACTAGGACCCAGGCCTACTAGGAGAAGGGTTTGGGTGCGGATTTCTAAAAAACTGCCAAGGGCTACAGCAATGAGAACTCTCTCAGAGATAAGGGAGAGAATTGTATGGATTCTCAAGCTGTTTTCTGAACGACAGCGTTAAACCTTCACAGAGGGAATCAGGCTCTCTGACCCCATAAGTTGTCCCTGTAGGAACCAAGAACGTTCGTCAAAGACTGAGGTTCACTAGAGCTCTCTTAGAGAGCAAAGACTTGTTCATGTAGTTTTGCTTTCCTCTGTATGTGTGGGTCTCCGGGCATAACCTCAGCTCCGTGGAAACAACCCCTGAGCAAAGATCTCCAAGATCTGCTTTTCCCCCATGCTGGGAACCAGGGATCATAGGAGGCAGGAAAAGCAAGCCTCCTTCGGGCAAGAAGAGGCAGCCAACTAGCCTGTGTTTGGAAGCCTATATTTGCAAGGAATGGGTTAGCTTCTCCAGAAGGAGACCTCCAGATCTGCTCAGAAGATAGATATTCCAGAGGCAGGGTCGAGGTTCCTGACTGCCCTTTGCCAGCCTTGCAAAGACATTCCTAGATTCTAGCGCTATTTTCCATGAAGGAGCAGGCATCGGGAATATGTCAGAGTTGACGGGTGCCTTACTGGCCTCAGCTCAGCTATTGCCTTTCCTTTCAAACTAGGATCAGGGCCTACTTGGTAAAGGGTAAGGGTCTGCTTCTTTCCAAACTGCCAAGGGACACAGCAATGAGACCTCTGTCAAGGCGAGGGAAGCGTAAGCGGATGGATTTTCAAACAGGTGCTTTGCCACAAAGCATCAGCACCCCACGGAGAGAATCAGGCTCCCTGTGCCCCTATGTTCGGTGTGTAGCTTTACACACAGAGGTGTCTCTGTACGAGCCAAGAATGTTCCTAAGACTTGAGATTCACTAAGGTCTCCTACAGAGCATAGACTTGTCCGTGTAGTTTTGCCTTCCCCTGTGAGTTTGGTCCCCGAGGTCCACCCCAGCTCCGGGGAAACAACTCCTTAGAAAAGATCTCCAGGAACCGCTTTTAGCCAAGGCTGGGAAACGCAGTTCACAGGAGGCAAGGCAAGCGAGACTCCTGCAGGGAAAAAGAGGCCTTACTGTCCCTGGAGGAGCAGGCTACCAGAATGTGTGACACCTGACTGGTGCCTTACTGACCTCAGCTCCGCCATTGCATGGCCATCAAAACCAGGACCCAGGCCTACTTGGAGAAGGGTTTGGGTGCGGATTTCTAAAAACTGCCAAGGGCTACAGCAATGAGAACTCTCTCAGAGGTAAGGGAGAGCATTGTATGGATTCTCAAGCTGTTGTTTGAATGACAGCTTCAAAGCTGCAAAGAGAGAATCAGTCTCTCTGTGCCCCCTTGTTGGGTACGCAGCTTCACACACAGGGGTGTCTCCATAGGAGTCAAGAACGTTCCTGACAGAGTAAGTTTCACTTAGAGGTCTCCTGGAGAACAAAGACTTGTCCATGTGGTTTTCCTTCCCCTGTGCAATTGGGTCTCTGGTCTCGGCCCCAGCTCCATGGAAAAAACCCCTGAGAAAAGATCTTCAATATCCGCTTTTCCCAGAGCCTGGGAAGCTGGGTTCATAGGAGGCAGGAAAAGCAAGCCTCCTTCGGGCACGAAGAGGCAGCCGACCGGCCTGTTTTTGGAAGTCTCAATATGGAAGGAATGAGTTAGATTCTCCTAAAGGAGACCTCCAGATCTGCTTAGAAATCGGTAATTCCAGAGGCAGGGTGCAGGCTCCTGACTGCCCTTTGCCAGCCTTGCAGAGACATTCCTAGATTCCAGCGTTATTTTCCATGAAGGAGCAGGCTTCGGGAATATGTCAGACTTGACTGGCGCCTTATTGGCCTCAGCTCAGCTCTTGCCTTTCCTTTCAAACTAGGACAAGGGCCCACTTTATGAAAGGTAAGGGTCCTCTTCTTTCCAAACTGCCAAGGGCTACAGCAATGAGACCTCTGTCAAGGCGAGGGAAGCGTAAGCTGATGGATTCTCAAGCAGGTGCTTTGCCACAAAGCATCAGCACCCCATGGAAAGAATCTGGCTCCCTTTGCCCCTACGTTGCGTGTGTAGCTACACACACAGAGGTGTCTCGATAGGAGCCAAGAATGTTCCTGAGAGAGGAGGTTCACTGTTGGGGGCCAGAGTGTGGCACTCCGCCCATGGCAAAGGTCATGAGGAAGGAGGCTCGACATACGCAAAGGCGGGATCGAGCCTCAGGAGTCCCCCTGGAAATCCTCGAGCATCTACCCCCATAACCAGAGCCTGCCTACCTTACTACTTTGTGCTCTCACCTACACCTCTGACTTTATGGGGGGCTGTCCCCCACCACCTCTTTCGGAGAAGGAGTTAACCTAGAGCTCCAGTTGATAAAAACCCCTGGGTGTGACAAGAGTGTTTTAACCTACAAACTCCTCTGAAGGTTCTCTAGCCTGCCTGACAGGCTTGTCCGGCCACATGTGATTGCTCACAGCCTCCCAACCATGAGAGGCACGAGATGCTTTAAACCTTCTAAAAACAGGTTCCTTAGAAAAGTTAGAAAATTATTAGTATAAGTATAATGGGCTGATTAGAAATCATATTGGTGAAGGGTTTTTCATTTGTTGAGCTGATGTTTACTGCTAAGTCTCCACATCCCCTGCCCTTATACACATTAATGAATATATAGAAGAAATAAGTATTAACCTTTGATATAAATCACGTTAGACCTTAGGCTAAGTACATTCTTTCCTTAACTAAAACCCACTACACCCTCACCCTATAGGAATGTAACTTTATTTGGGTGGCGTCTGTTTTAAGAATAATCACCCCTGGAGAAATAAGTGTCCTGGTTGACTGACCGCTGTCACAAGGAGAGGGTCGTAAATTGTCAGCAGGCCCCCCGGCCAGAAGATGATGTAACACCCCTAAGACCTCTGTATACTTTTGTATGAAGCACCTGACTTTGATAAAAGTCAGGACTGCTGACCCCACGTGACTTTTGCATAACATCTCAGTGTATAAAAGTAGACCATGGAAAATAAAGAATTGGGATCAGTTTCTCGAAATACTGGTCTCCCCATGTCTCTCTCTCTCTCTCTCACTCTGGTTGAGTCTCCATCTGGAGCGCGGAACCCACCAAGCTTACTAATTTTGCCTGGGCTTCTAAGATCCGACCGGGGAGGCCTCAGTGTCTCCTCTCCTTCGGGAGAACGGAAGGACGCCTGCGGCCTACGTAAGTGGTGCAAGCTTCTTGTCTTGAAGTTTTATTGGTCCCCCGCGTAAACCAAGCTACTCAGCCTCTTTTCTCCACTGAATTTTCCTACTGAGCTATCCTCATTTTATTACTCTTTATATCCTTAATTAACGTTTAATTAAGCAGTTGTTCCCTGACCCTCGCCTACGCCGTCTCTGCTTCGAATACCCTGGATCAGCTGGGGCTGGACCCCGGCAGTTCACTAGAGATCTCCTACAGAGCATAGACCTGTCCATTTGGTTTTGCCTTCCCCTGTGAGTTGGGTCCCCGAGGTCCGCCCCAACTCCGGGGAAACAGCCCCTGAGAAAAGATCTCCAGGAACTGCTTTCCGCCCAGGCTGGGAAACGCTGTTCACAGGAAGTAAGGCAAGCGAGCCTCCTGAAGGGAAATAGAGGCCTTACTGTCCCTGGAGGAGCAGGCTGCCAGAGTGTGTGACACCTGACTGGTGCCTTACTGGCCTCAGCTCCGCTATTGCATGTTCATCTGAACTTGAACCCAGGCCTACTTGGAGAAGTGTTTGTGTGCCGATTTCCAGAAACTGCGAAGGGCTACAGCAATGATAACTCTCTCAGTGGTAAGGGAGAGCATTGTGTGGATTCTCAATTTGTTGTTTGAACGACAGCGTCAAAGCTGCACAGAGAGAATCAGGTCTCTGTGTCTCTATGTTGGCTATGCAGCTTCCCACACAGAGATGTCCCCGTTGGAGCCAAGAACATTCCCCATAGAGTGAGGTTCACTAGAGCACTCCTAGAGAGCAAAGACTTATCCATGCGGTTTTCCCTTCCCCTGTGCGTGTGGGTCTCCGGGATCGGCCCCTGCTCCGTGGAAACAGCCTCTGAGAAAAGATCTCCAGAACCTCTTATCCCCCAGGCTGGGAAGCGGAGTTCGCAGGAGGTGGGATAAGAAAGCTTCCTTCGGCAAGAAGAGACAGCCAACCGGCCTGTGTTTGGAAGCCTATATTTGCAAGGAATGGGTTAGTTTCTCCTGACCGAGACCGCCAGATGTGCTGAGAAGATAGAAATTCCAGAGGCAGGGTCGAGGTTCCTGACTGCCCTTTGCCAGCCTTGCAAAGACATTCCCAGATTCTAACGTTATTTTCCATGAAGGAGCAGGCATCGGGAATATGTCAGACTTGACTGGCGCCTTACTGGCCTCAGCTCAGCTACTGCCTTTCCATTCAAACAAGGACAAGGGCCTACTTGGTGAAGGGTAAGGGTCAGCTTCTTTCCAAACTGCCAAGGACTACAGCAATGAGACATCTGTCAAGGTGAGGGAAGCCTATGCGGATGGATTCTTAGCAGGTGCTTTGCCACAAAGCATCAGCACCCACGGAGTGTATCACACTCCCTTTGCCACTATGTTGGGTGTGTAGCTTCATGCACAGAGGTGTCTCTGTAGAAGCCAAGAATGTTCCTGAGAGATGAGGTTCACTAGAGCTCTCCTACAGAGCATAGACCTGTCCATGTGGTTTTGTCTTCCCCTGTGAGTTGGGCCCCCGAGGTCCGACCCAGCTCCAGGGAAACAGCCCCTGAGAAAAAATCTCCAGGAACAGCTTTGCGCCCAGGCTGGGAAATGCAGTTCACAGGAGGCAAGGCAAGCGAGCCTCCTGCAGGGAAAAAGAGGCCTTACTGCTCCTGGACGATCAGGCTGCAAGAGTGTGTGAGACCTCACTTGTGCCTTACTGGCCTCAGCTCCGCCGTTGCCTGTTATTCCGAGCTAGGACCCAGGCCTACTTGGAGAAGGGTTAGGGTGCGGATTTCTACAAACTGTCAAGGACGACAGCAATGAGAATTCTCTTAGCAGTAAGGGAGAGCATTGTATGGATTCTCAAGCTGTTGTTTGAATGACAGCTTCAAAGCTACACAGAGAGAATCAGGGTCTCTGTTCCCCTATTTTGGCTGTGCAGCTTCACACACAGAATTTGACTCTGTTGGAGCCAGAAATATTCCTGAAAGACTTAGGCTCACCAAAGCTGTCCTCCAGAGCAAAGACATTGGATGTGGTTTTGCCTTCCCTTGCCATTATGGGTCCCCTAGCTTGGCCCCAGCTCCGGGGATACAGCCTCTGAAAAAAATCTTGCAAGAAGCGATTTTTCCTCCAGGCTGTTAAGCGGAATTCGCAGTTTGCAAGTTAAGGAAGCCTGCTTCGTGGAAGAGCAAGCAGCCAACTGGCCCTGTGTTAGGAAGCCTGTATTTGAAAGGAATGGGTTAGCTTCTACAGCGGGAGAACCTCAGATCTGCTCAGGGGGCTGAAATACTAGAGTCAGGGTCGAGGTTCTCCCTTGTCCTTTGCGCACCTTGCAAAGACATTCCTAGCTTCTAGCGTTAGTGTCCCTGTAGTAGCAGGCTGCAGGAGCGTGTGATAAATGACTGCCGCGTTCCTGTCCTCAGCTCCGCTATTGACTTTCTATTCGAACTAGAACCCAGGCCTACTTTGAGAGGGGTTAGGGTCCAGTGTTTCCAAACTGCCAAGGGCTACGGCAATGCGAGCTCTGTCAGAGGTAAGAAAAGAGCAATTGGTTGGATTCTTCAGCTGCTGCGTGGCTGCACAGCTTCCGCGCTGCATGGAGAGCATGAGGCTCCTTGTGGCCCTATTTTGGGTACGCAGCAACATGCACACAGAATGTCTGTGTTCACTTATGTACAGGCTTATGTACACTAGAGCTCTCCTACAGAGCAAAGACCACTCAGTGGGCTCCAAGAGATACCTGTCGCAGCTCGAGAAGAGAGTGGAGTCCTTTGCTTCCCCTCGAGATGAGGCCTGACTCCCCGGGTGAGTATGGAATGCAACCCCAAATCCCTGTCGCCTATGGAGAGGAACATTAAGTCCTGGATACAAGCCTAGATGAGGTCTAGTTTGCCCTTCAGTGAATGGAGCCCAATCCACAGCTCTCCCTGGCAACTCGAATGGAAGATTAGACTTCCTGGGCCAACACAAGAGGAAGCCTGAATTCCCCGTCGTAACTCGAGAATCCCACCGAAACTGGAGAAAATCCACGTGCTTCCCTCGTCATCGCAAGATGAGGCCCTTTGTCCGCTACAGCATCTCAAGAGAAGTCCCACGTTCCATCCTGAAGTGCGAAACGGTACTTGGCACCCTTGATGCGACCCCAAAAGTTCCGCGACATACCAGACTCACTCAAGGGGAACACCGAGGTTCCCGGCACCACTTCATCTGACCCCTTCTCCTCTCCTGATTGCGACAGGAGGGTCGACTCCCCTTCTCTGTCCACAAGGGGTTCCCGACCTTCCGGGCGCACCTCAGGATGAGGCCGGTCTCATGAGGAAGTTCGAGACGTAGCCTCGTGGGTGGTGCCACATGCCGAAAGACCCCAATTTCACGGTCCACTCTTGAAAAGAACCCGATGCCAGCACACCTCTTTGAAGGAAAACCTGTGGATGAAGGCACAACACGAAGGGGCACTGACACCCGCGTGCATCGTGCAGAAAAACCCGCAGGTCCCACAGACATTTCGACAAGTGGCCTTTCACCCTGTAAACAACTCGAAAGGCAAACGAAGGTCCATTCCTCAACAGAAGACTAGGTGTGACTCTCTTGTCCCTACTCTGCAGGGACCGTGGGATCCGATTCAGAAACGGAGAGGAAGCCTGAGGTTCCTGCGTCCACTCGAGATGAGGCCCTCTTCCATTGCACCACACCCAGTGGAGTCCCGAGAGACCTCTACCAACTCCACAGTATCCCTGAGTTCTCAGAGGCACAATGAGAAGCTCCCTGAGGTCACAGGCACAAGTCGAGGGAACCCTGGGTTTTCTGCCATGACTCGAGAAAGACTTCGAGAGTGCTTCAAAATGTGTTGAGTCGCGATTCCCCTACCATGACTCGAGAGCCATGACACGCACCCCCTCTTCACGCGCATGGAGACCTGACTAACCTGGCACTGCACGAGAGGCTCCCTGAGATCCTCATCGTACCTCGTGAGGAAACCCACACTGCCGCGGCAGCTCGAGGAAACACATGAGACACGCCGGTCATCGCGAGATGAGGGCCTTATATTCCTGCATGGCCTGGAGACCAATCACGAGTCCTCTCTCCAAACTGAAGAGCAGGCTGGACTCCGTTGAGGCCGCTCAGGGGGCTCCAACAGATCCTTGTCGCGACTCAAGAGGAGAGCGGAGTCCTTGGCTTCCCCTCGAGATGAGGTCTGACTCCCCGGGGGAGCCTGGAATGCAACCCCGAGATGCCTGCTTTACCTGGAGAGGAATAGTAGGTCCTGGACACACGCCTAGGTGAGGTCTCTTCGGCCCTGCAGTGACTCGAGCGCAACCCCCAGCTTTCCCTTGCAACTCGAGGGGAAGATTGGGCTTCCCAGGGCCAACCCAAGAGGAAGGCTGAGATCCCCATTGTAACTCGAGAATCCCGCCACAACTCGAGAAAAACCACGTGGTTCCCAACTCTTGGCAAGATGAGACCCTTGCCCGCGACGGCGTCTCAAGGGAAGTCCCCTCTTCCGCCCTGAAGGGCGGAAAGGATCCTGCCAGCCTTCATGCGACCCCCAAAAGTTCCCCGACATGCCGGGTTCCCTCGAGGGGAACACCGAGGGTCCCGGCACCGCTTCCTCTGAGCCCCTTCTCCCCTCCTGATAGCGACAGGAGAGTCGATTCCCCTGCGTGGTCTGGAAGGGGTTCCCGGCCGTCCCGGCGCACCTCAGGATGAGGCCGGCCTCACGAGGAAATGCGAGACGAGCCACGTGGGTGGTGCCACATGCCCAACGCCCCCGATTCCCCGGTCCGTTCTTGAGAAGGACCCGAGGACCGGACCCCTCTTCGAAGGCAACCCTGTGGGTGAAGGCACAACACGAAGGGGTATTGCCAACCCCGTGCACCGTCCGCAAAGACCCGCGGGTTCCACACACAGCTCGACGAGGGGCCTGAGACCCCCTGAGCAACTCGAGAGGCAAGCGGGGTTCCCTTCTTCAGACAAGACGAGGCCTGACTCTCCTGTCCCAACTCTGCAGGGACCCTGCGGTCGGAGTCCAAAACGGAGAGGAAGCCTGAGGTTCCTGCCTCCCCTCGAGCTGAGGCCCTCTTCCGTTGCGCCAGACACAGCGGAGTCCCGAGGGTCACCGCCAACTCCACAGGATCCCTCGCCTCTCAGAGGCACCCTGGGAAGTTCCCTAAGGTTCCCGGCAGAAGGCGAGGGAAACGAGGGTTTCCCGCCGCCCTGCGACAAAGACTTCGAGGGTCCTTCTTCAAAGCGTCTCGAGGCTCTAGTCCCCTCCCGCGACTCGAGAGCCAGGACGCGCTCCCCCTCGCCACGCGCATGGAGACCTGACTTCCCTGGCGCCGCACGAGAGGCTCCCTGAGATTCTCATCGTGCCTCGGGAGAAAACCCCCAGGGGCGCCGCAGCTCGAGGAAACCCCTGAGACGGCCCCATACTCGCGAGCTGAGGGCCTTCTTTTCCTGCATGGCCTGGAGAGCAATCCTGGGTCCTCTCTCCAAACGGAAGAGGAGTCTGGTCAATTGAGGCCGCTCAGGGGGCTCCAAGAGACCCGCGTCGCGACTCGAGAGGAGAGCGGAATTCTTGGCTTTCCCTCGAGACGAGGCCTGACTCCCCGGGGGAGCCTGGAATGCAACCCCGAGATCCCTGCCTTCCCTGGAGAGGAATATTAGGTCCCGGACACACGCCTAGGTGAGGTTTCTTGGGCCCTGCAGTGACTCGAGCGCAACCCCCAGCTTTCCCTCGCAACTCGAGGTGAAGATTGGCCTTCCCAGGGCCAACCCAAGAGGAAGCCTGAGATACCCGTCGTAACTCGAGATTCCCGCCGCAACTCGAGAAAAACCACGTGGTTCCCACCTCTTGGCAAGATGAGGCCCTTGCCCGTGACGGCGTCTCAAGGGAAGTCCCCTCTTCCGCCCTGAAGGGCGAAACGGTCGCTGACAGCCTTCCTGCGACCCCCAAGTTCACCGATACGACGGGTTCCCTCGAGGGGAACAACGAGGGTCCCGGCACCGCTTCATCTGAGCCCCTTCTCCCCTCCGGATCGCGACAGGAGAGGCGATTCCCCTGCGTGGTCTGGAAGGGGTTCCCAGCCTTCCAGGCGCACCTCAGGATGAGGCTGGCCTCACGAGGAAATTCGAGACGAGCCACGTGGGTGGGGCCACATGCAGAATGCCCCCGATTCCCGGGTCCGCTCTTGAGAAGGACCCGAGGCCCGGACCCCTCTTCGAAGGCAACCCTGTGGGTGAAGGCACAACACGAAGGGGCACTGCCACCCCCGTGCATCGTCCGCAAAGACCCGCGGGTTCCACACACAGCTCGACGAGGGGCCTGAGACCCCCTGAGCAACTCGAGAGGCCAGCGGGGTTCCCTTCCTCAGACAAGACGAGGCCTGACTCTCCTGTCCCAACTCTGCAGGGACCCTGCGGTCGGAGTCCGAAATGGAGAGGAAGCCTGAGGTCCCTGCCTCCCCTCGAGGTGAGGCCCTCTTCCGTTGCGCCAGACCCAGCGGAGTCCCGAGGGGCCCCGCCACCTCCACAGGATCCCTCGCCTCTCAGAGGCACCCTGGATAGTTCCCTAAGGTCCCCGGCAGAAGGCGAGGGAAACGAGGGTTTCCCGCCGCCCCCCGAGAAAGACCTCGAGAGTCCTTCTTCAACACGTCTCGAGGCCCTAGTCCCCTCCCGTGACTCGAGAGCCAGGATGCGCTCCCCCTCGCCACGCGCATGGAGACCTGACTTCCCTGGCGCCGCACGAGAGGTTCCCTGAGATCCTCGTCATGCCTCGGGAGAAAACCCCCACGGGCGCCGCAGCTCGAGGAAAGCCCTGAGACGCCCCCGTCCTCGCGAGCTGAGGGCCTTCTTTTCCTGCATGGCCTGGAGAGCAATCCCGGGTCCTCTCTCAAAACGGAAGAGGAGGCTGGACTCACTTGAGGCCGCTCAGAGGGTTCCAAGAGACCCGCGTCGCGTCTCGAGAGGAGAGCGGAGTCCTTGGCTTCCCCTCGAGACGAGGCCTGACTCCCCGGGGGAGCCTGGAATGCAACCCCGAGATCCCTGCCTTCCCTGGAGAGGAATATTAGGTCCCGGACACACGCCTAGGTGAGGTCTCTTCGGCCCTGCAGTGACCCGAGCGCAACCTCCAGCTTTCCCTCGCAATTCGAGGGGAAGATTGGGCTTCCCAGGGCCAACCCAAGAGGAAGCCTGAGATCCCCGTCGTAACTCGAGAATCCCGCCACAACTCGAGAAAAACCACGTGGTTCCCACCTCTTGGCAAGATGAGGCCCTTGCCCGTGACGGCGTCTCAAGGGAAGTCCCCTGTTCCGCCCTGAATGGCGAAACGGTCCCTGACAGCCTTCCTGCGACCCTCAAAAGTTCCCCGACACGCCGGGTTCCCTCGAGGGGAACACCGAGTGTCCCGGCACCACTTCATCTTAGCCCCTTCTCCCCTCCTGATCGCGACAGGAGAGTCGATTCCCCTGCGTGGTCCGGAATGGGTTCCCAGCCTTCCCGGCGCACCTCAGGATGAGGCCGGTCTCACGAGGAAATTCGAGACGAGCCACGTGGGTGGTGCCACATGCCGAACGCCCCCGATTCCCCGGTCCGCTCTTAATAAGAACACGATGCCCGGGCACCTCTTCGAAAGCAAACTTGTGGATGAATTCACAACACGAAGGAGTACTGACATCCCCATGCATAGTACGGAAAAACACGCAGATTCCAAACACAGATCGACAAGTGTCCTGTCATCCCTTGAAGAACTAGAGTGGCATGCGGAGTTCCGTTCCTCCAAACAAGAGAAGGCCTGACTCTCCTTTCCCAACTCTGCAGGGACCGTGCGATCGGAGTCAGAAATGTAGATGAAACCTGACGTTCCTGCATCAACTCGAAATGAGGCCCTCTTCCATTGCGCCATACCCAGTGGAGTCCCGAGAGGCCCCTCCCAACTCCACAGTATCCCTGACTTCTCAGAGGCACCCTCAGAAGCTCTCTGCGGTCACTGGCACAAGTCGAGTGAACCCAGGGTTTCCTGCTGCATTCTGAGAAAGACCTCGAGAGTCCTTCTTTACCGCGTCTTGAGGCCCGATACCCAACCATGACTGGAGAGCAATGACGCATTTCCCTCGCCACGCCCATTGAAACCTAACTTCCCTGGCGCCACACGAGAGGCTCATTGTGCTCCCCGTCCTACCTCATGAAAACCCCACACTGGCACCTCCGCTCGAGAAAACACATGAGACGCCCCCGTCATCGTAAGATGAGGGCCTTCTTTTCCTACATGACCTAGAGAGCAATCCCGAGTCCACTCTCCAAACTCCACTGGAGGCCTGTCTCCCTTTAGGCCACTCAGTAGCCTCCAAGAGATACACGTCGCTACTCTAGAGGAGAGCGGAGTCCGTTGCTTCCCCTCGAGCTGAGGCCTGACTACTTGGATGAGTCTGGAATGGGATCCCGAGATCCGTGTCGCCCCTGTAGAGGAAAACTCGGTCCTGGACACAAGCCTAAATGAGGTCTTTTTTGTCCTGCATTGACTCAAGTGCAATCCCCAGCTCTCCCTCGCAACTCGAATGGAAGATTGGACTTCCCTGGGCCAACAAAAGAGGAAACCTGTATTCCCCGTTGTAACTCAAGAATCCTGCCGCAACTCGAGAAAAAACACATGGGTCCCCCGTCAGCGCTAGATGAGGCCCTTGCCCACTACAGCGTCTCAAGAGAAGACCCAGGTTCCGTCTTGAAGTGCGAAACGGTATTTGGCACCCTTGATGCAACCCGAAAAGTTACCCGACTTACCAGTTTCACTCAAGGGGAGCACCGAGGTTCCCGGCACTACTTCATCTGAGCCCTTTCTCTCCTCCTGATCCCGAAAGGAGGGTCGATTCCCCTGCTTTGTCTGGAAAGGGTTCCCGGACTTTCCTGTGCGCCTCAGGATGAGGCTGATCTCACGAGGAAATTCGAGATGTAGCCTCGTGGGTGGTGCAACATGCTGAAAGACCCCGATTTCCCGGTCCGCACTTGAGGAGAACCCGATGCCCGCACACCTCTTCGAAGGCAACCCTGTGGATGAAGGCACAACAGGAAGGAGCACTGACACCCCCGTGCATCTCCGAAAAACCCGCAGGTTCCACACACATCACGAAAAGTGGTGTCATCATTGAACAACTTGAGATGTAAGCGGAGTTCCATTCCTCCGCAGAACACGAGACCTGACACTCCTGAGCAAACTCAGCAGGGACCCTGCGATCTGAGTCAGATCCGGCTCCAGGAAGTCAGGAGCAGAACCCTGAGGTTCCTGCCTCAACTCGAGATGAGGCTCTTTTCCATTGCACCAAACCCAGAGGAGTCCCGAGAGGCCTCTCCCAAATCCATAGTATCCCTGATTTCTCAGAGGCACCCTGAGAAGCTCCCTGAGGTCACCGGCACAAGTCAAGGGAACCCAGGGTTTCCTGCCACAACCCTAGAAAGACATCGAGAGTACTTTTTCAACCCGTCATGAGGCCCGATTCCCCTACCCTGACTGGAGAGCAATGACGCGCTCCCCCTTGCCCCGCCCATGGAGACCTGACTTCCCTGTTGCCACACGAGAGGCTACCTGAACTCCCCGTCGTACCTCGTGAGAAACCCCATACTGGCGCCACAGCTCGAGAAAACCCACGAGACGCCCCCGTCATCTCAAGATGTGGGCCTTCTTTTCCTGCATGGCCTGGAGAGCAATCCCGAGTCCTCTCTCCAAACTGAAGAGGAGGGTTGACTCCCTTTAGACCACTCAGTGGGCTCCAAGAGATACGCGTCGCTACTCGAGAGGAGAGCCGAGTCCTTTGCTTCCCCTCGAGACGAGGCCTAACTCCCCAGGTGAGTCTGTAATGCAAACCCGAGATCCCTGTCGCCCTTGGAGAGGATCATTGGGTCCTGAACACAAGGCTAGCTGAGGTCGCTTTTGCCCTGCAGTAACTCGAGAGCACTCCCCAGCTTTCCCTCGCAACCCGAATGGAAGATGGACCTCCCTGGGCCAACACAAGAGGAAGCCTGAATTCCCAGTAGTAATTCAAGAATTCCGCCTCAACTCGAGAAAAACCACGTGATTCCCCCGTCATTGCAAGATGAGGCCCTTGCCTGCTCCAGCGTCTCAAGAGTAGTCCCACGTTCTGTCTTGAAGTGCGAAATGATATTTGGCACCCTTAATGCTACCCCAAAAGTTCCCCGACATATGGGTCGCACTCGAGGGGAACACCGAGGTTCCTGGCACCACTTCATCTGAGCCCCTTCTCCCCTCCTGATCGCGAAAGGAGGGTCGATTCCCCTGCTTTGTCTGCAAGGGGTTCCCGACCTTCTCCGCGCACCTCAGATGAGGCTGTCTCATGAGGAAATTCGAGATGTAGCCTCGATGGTGGTGCCACATGCCGAAAGACCGCGATTTCGCGATCCGCTCTTGATAAGAACGCGATGCCCAGACACCTATAAGAAGATAGTGTGGATGAAGGCACAACACGAAGGGGCACTGACAACCCCATGCATCGTCCAGAAAAGACCGCAGGTTACTCTTACAGCTCAACAAGTGCCTGTCACCCAGTGAACAACTCGAGAGGCAAGCGGAGGTCCATTCCTGCACACAAGACGAGGCCTGACTCACCTCTCCCAACTCTGAAGTGACCCTGCGATCGGAGTCCGAAATGGAGAGGAACCCTGAGGTTCCTGACTCCACTCGAGATGAGGCCCTCTTCCATTACACCAAAAATAGTGGAGGCCCGAGAGGCCCCTCCCAAATCCACAGTATCCCGACTTCTCAGAGGCACCCTTAGAAGCTCCCTGAGGTCACCGGCACAAGTCGAGGGAACACAGGGTTTCCTGACGCAACCCGAGAAAGACCTCGAAAATCCTCCTTCAACGCGTCTTGAATCCCGATTCCCCTACCATGACTCAATAGCAATGACGCGTTCCCCCTCGCCACTCGCATGGAGACTTGACTTCCCTGGCGCCACACGAGAGGCTCCCTGAGCTCCCCGTCATACCTCGTGAGAAATCCCACACTGGCTCCCCAGCTCGAGAAAACCCACGAGACGCCTCCTTCATCGCGAGATGAAGGCCTTCTTTTCCTGCATGGCCTGGAGAGCATCTCGAGGCCTCTCTTCAAACTCCACAGGAGGCCTGACTCCCTTTAGGCCACTCTGTGGGCTCAAGAGATACCCGTTGGGACTCAAGAGGAGAGCGGAATTCTTTGCTTCCCCTATATACCAGGCCTAACTCCTCAGGTGAGTCTGGAATGCAACCCCGAGATCCCTGTCGCCCCTGGAGAGGAACATTAGGTCCTAGACACAAGCATAGATGAGGTCTCATTTGCCCTGAAGTGACTCGAGAGCAATCCCCTGCTCTCCCTCGCACCTCGAATGGAAGAATGGACTTCCCTGGGACAACACAAGAGGAAGCCTGAATTCCCCGTCGTAATTCGAAAATCCCGCCGCAACTCGAGAAAAACCACGTGGTTCCCCCGTCATCGCAAGATGAGGCCCTTGCCAGCTACAGCGTCTCAGGAGAAGCCCCACGTTCCATCTTGAAGTTTAAAACGATAATTGGCAACCTTGATGTTACCACAAAAGTTCCCCGACACCCTGGTCTCACTCGAGGGGAACACCAAGGTTCGGTGCACCGCTTGTTCTGAGCCCCTTATCCCCTCCTGATCACGACGGGAGGGTCGATTACCCTGCTTTGTCTGGAAGGGGTTCCGGACCTTCCCGGCGCACCTCAGGATGAGGCCGGTCTCACGAGGAAATTCGAGACGTAGCCTTGTGGTTGGTGCCACATGCCGAAAGACCCCGATTTCCGTGTCTGCTCTTGATAAGAACCCAATGCTAGGACACCTCTTCGAAGGCAATCCTGTGGACGAAGGCACAAAACGAAGGGGTCTGACACCCTCGTGCATCGTTGGAAAAGCCTGCAAGTTCCACATACAGATCGACAAGTGGCCTGTCACCCCATGAACAACTCGAGAGGCAAGAGGAGTTCAATTCCTCCACACAAGACGAGGCCTGACTCTCCTGTCCCAACTCTGCATGGACACTGAGATCCGATTCAGAAATGGAGAGGAACACTGAGGTTCCTGCCTCAACTCGAGATAAGGCCCTCTTCTACTGCACCAAACCCAGTGGAGTTCGGAGCGGCCCCTCCCAACTGCACAGTATCCCTGACTTCTCAGAGGCACCCTGAGAAGCTCCCTGAGGTCACGGGCATAAGTCGAGGGAACCCAGGGTTTCCTGCCATAACCTGAGAAAAACCTCGAGAGTCCTTCTTCACGCGTCTTGATGCCCGATTCCCCTACCATGACTGGAGAAAAATGACACGCTCCCCCTCGCCACGCGCATGAAGATCTGACTTCCCCGGCACCACATGAGAGGCTCCCTGAGCTCCCCATCGTACCTCGTGAGAAACCCCACACTGGCGCCGCAGCTCGAGAAAACCCACGAGACGCCCCTCTCATGGTGAAATGAGGGCCTTCTTTCCTGCATGACCTGAAGAGCAATCCCGAATCCTCTCTCCAAACTCCAAAGGAGGCTTGACTCCCTTTAGGTCACTCAGTGGGCTCCAAGAGATACTCGTCGATACTCAGGAGGAGAGCGGTGTCCTTTGATTCCCCTCGAGATGAGGCCTGACTACGAGGGTGAGCCTGGAATGCAACCCTGGATCCCTGTCGCCCCTGGAGAGGAACCTTAGGTCCTGGACAAAAGCCTAGAGGAGGTCTCTTTGGCCTTGCAGTGACTCAAGCGCAACCCCTAGCTTTCCCTTGCAACTCGAACAGAAGATTGGCCTTTCTGGGCCAACACAAGAGGAAGCCTGAATTTCCAGTCCTAATGCGAGAAACCCGCCGCAAATCGAGAAAAATCATGTGGTTCCCCGTATTGCAAGATGAGGCCCTTGCCCCCTACAGCATCTCAAGAGAAGTCTCACATTCCGTCTTGAAGTGCAAAACAGTACTTGGCACCCTTGATGCGACCCCAAAAGTTCCCCTATATACCGATCTCACTAGAGGGGACACTGAAGTTCCCGGCACCACTTCATCTGAGGCCTTTCTCCTCTCCTGATCGCGACAGGAGGGTCGATTCCCATGCTTTGTCTGCAAGGGGTTCCCGACGTTCCCCGTGAACCTCCGGATGAGGCCGGTCTCATGAGGAAATTCGAAAAGTAGCCTCATGGTTGGTGCCATATGCTGAAAGATCCCGAATTCCCGGTCCACTCTAGATAAGAACCTGACGCCCGGACATCTCTTCGAAGGCAACCCTGTGGATGAAGGCACAACACGAAGGGACACTGACATCCCCATGCATCGTCTAGAAAAACCCTCCGATTCCACTCACAGCTCCAAATGTGGACTGTCACCCCGTGAACAACTCGAGAGGCAAGTGAAGTTGCATTCCTTCACACAAGACGAGGCCTTACTCTCCTGGCCCAACTCTTCAGGGACCCTGCGATCGGAGTCAGAAATGGAGAGGAACCCTGAGGTTCCTGCCTCAACTAGAGAAGAGGCCCTCTTCCATTGAACCAAACTCAGTGGTGTCCCGAGAGGCCCCTCCCAACACCACAGTATCCCTGAATTCTCAGAGGCTCCCTGAGAAGCTACCTGAGGTCACTGGCACAAGTCGAGGGAACCCAGAGTTTCCTGAAGTAACCCGAGAAAGACTTGGAGAGTCCTTTTTCAACGTCTCTTGATGCCCGATTCCCCTACCATGTCTCCAGAGCAAGGACGCGCTCCCCTCGCCACAAGCACGAAAATTGACTTCCCTAGTACCACACAAGAGGCTCCCTGAGTACCCCATCGTACCTAGTGAGAAAACCCACAGTGGCGCCGCAGTTCGAGAAAAACCACAAGATGCCCCCATCAAGGAGAGATGCGGGCCTTCTTTTCCTGCCTGACCTGGAGAGCAATCCCTGGTCCTCTCTCCAAACTTCACAGGAGGATTGACTCCCTTTAGGCCACTCAGTTGGGTCCAAGAAATACCCGGTGAGACTCGAGAGGAGAGCGGAGTCCTTTGCTTCCCTGGAGACGAGGCCTGACTCCCCGGGTGAGTTTGGAATGCAACCCCGAGATCCCTGTCGCCCCTGGAGTGGAACATTATGTCCTAGACACAAGCCTAGATGAGGTCTATTTTGCCCTACAGTGACTCGAGAGCAACCTCCATCTCTCCCTCAAAATTTGAATGGAAGATTGGTCTTCCCAAGGTCAACACAAGAGGAAGTCTGAATTTCCCATCGTAATTCGAGAATTCAGCCTCAAGTCTTAAAAACCATGTGGTTCCCCCTTCATCGCAATATGAGGCCCTTGCCAGCTAGAGTCTCAAGAGAAGTCCCACGTTCCATCTTAAAGTTCGAAATGCTACTTGGCACCCTTGATGCGACCCAAAAGTTCCCCAACATACCGGTCTCACTCCAGGGGAACACGGAAGTTCCCGGAGTCTCCAGGGAAGTCCCATGTTCCGTCCTTAAGTGCGAAACGGTAATTGACACCCTTGATGCGACCGCAAAAGTTCGCCGACACGCTGGGTTCCCTCGAGGGGAACACCGAGGGTCCCGGCACCACTTCATCTGAGCCCCTTCTCCCCTCCTGATCGCGACAGGAGAGTCGATTCCCCTGCTTTCTCTGGAAGGGGTTCCCGGCCTTCCTGGTGCACCTCAGGATGAGGCCGGTCTCAGAAGGAAATTCGAGACTAGCCATGTGTGTGGTGCCACGTGCCGAACAACCCCGATTTTCCGGTCCGCTCTTGATAAGAACCCGATGCCCGGACACCTCTTCGAAGGAAACCCTGTGAGTGAAGGCACAACACGAAGGGTCACTGACACCCCCGTGCATCATCCGGAAAAACCCGCAGGGTCTACTCACAGCTCGACAAGGGGCCTGAGACTCCCGGAACAACTCGAGAGGCAACCAGAATTCCATTCGTCAGACAAGACGAGGCATGACTCTCCTGTCCCAACACTGCAGGGACCGTGCAGTCGGAGTCAGAATCGGAGAGGAAGCCTGAGGTTCCTGCCTCCCCTCGAGATGAGGCCCTCTTCCATTGCGACGAACCCAGCAGAGTCCCGAGAGGCCCCGCCAACTCCACAGCATCCCTCACCTCTCAGAGGCACCCTGGGAAGTTCCCTATAGTCCCCTGCAGAAGTCGACGGAAACGATGGATTCCCGCCGCCACCCGAGAAAGACCTCGAGAGTCCTTCTTCAACGCGTCTTGAGGCCCTAGTCGCATCCCATGACTCGAGAGTGATGACCAGCTCCCCCTCGCCATGCGCATGGAGACATGAGTTCCCTGGCGCCGCACGAGAGGCTCCCTGAGGTCCTCGTCATGCCTCGTGAGAAAACCCCCACGGGCGCTGCAGCCTGAGGAAACCCATGAGACGCCCCCGTCCTCACGAGCTGAGGGCCTTCTTTTCCTGCCTGGCTTGGAGAGCAATCCCGAGTCCTCTCTCCAAACTGAAGAGGAGGCTCGACACCCTTGAGTCCACTCAGTGGGCTCCAAGAGATCCGTGTCGCGACTTGAGAGGAAAGCGGAGTCCTCTGCTTCCCCTCGAGGCGAGGCCTGACTCCCTGGGGGAGTCTGGAATGCAAACCCGAGATCCCTGTCTTCCCTTGAGAGGAATATTAGGTCCTGGACACACGCCTCGATGAGGTCTCTTTGGCCCTGTAGTGACTCGAGCAGAACCCCCAGCTTTCCCTCGCAACTCCAGGGGAAGATTGGGCTTCCCAGGGCCAAACCAAGAGGAAGCCTGAAATCCCCGTCGTTTTCGAGAATCCAGACGCAACTCGAGAAAAACGACGTGGTTCCAACGTCTTCACAGGATGAGGCCCTTGCCCGCTACAGCGTCTCCAGGGAAGTCCCATGTTCCGTCCTGAAGTGGGAAACGGTACTTGGCTCCCTTGATGCGACCCCTAAAGTTCCCTGAAAGGCTGGGTTCCCTCGAGTGGAACACCTAGAGTCCCGGCCCCACTTCATCTGAGCCCCATCTCCCCTCCTGATCGCGACAGGAGATTCGATTCCCGTGCTTTGTGTGGAAGGTGTTCCCGGCCTTCCCGGCGCACCTCAGGATGATGCTGGTCTCACGAGGAAATTCGAGATGAGCCACGTGTGTGGTGCCACATGCCGAACGACCCCGATTTCCCGGTCCGCTCTTGAAATGAACCCGATACCCGGACACCTCTTTGAAGGCAACCCTGTGGGGGAAGACACAAAATGAAGGGGCAATGACACCCCCGTGCATCTTCTGGAAACACCCGCAGGTTCCACACACAGCTCGACAAGGGGCCTGAGACCCACTGAACGACTCGAGAGGCAAGCAGAGTTCCATTACTCAGACAAGATGAGGCCTGACTCTCCTGTCCCAACCCTGCAGGGACCCTGCGGTCGGAGTCAGAAATGGAGAGGAAGCTGAGGTTCCTGCCTCCAATCGAGATGAGGCCCTCTTTCATTTCGTCAAACCTAGTGGAGTCCCGAGAGGCCCCTCTAACTCCTCAGTATCCCTCACCTCTCAGAGGCACCTGGGAAGTTCACTAAGGTCCCCGGTAGAGGTCGAGGGAAACGAGTGTTTCCCACCCCAATCCAAGAAAGACCTCGAGAGTCCTTCTTAAATGCGTCTTGAGGCCCTAGTCCCTCCCATGACTCCAGAGCAATGACGCGATCTGCCTGGCCACACGCATGGAGGCCTGACTTCTCTGGCGCCGCACGAGAGGCTCCCTGAGCTCCCCATCATATCTCGTGAGAAACCCCACACTGGCGCCGCAGCTCGAGAAAACCCATGAGACACTCCCGTCATCACGAGAGGAGGGCCATCTTTAACTGCATGGTATGCAGATCAAGCGTGAACCTTCTGTCCAAGCTACACAGGACGCTTGACTCCCTTTAGGCCACTCATTGGGCTCCAAGAGTTACATGTCGCGACTCGAGAGGATAGTGGAGTCCTTTGCTTCCACTCGAGACGAGGCGTGACCCACCGGGTGAGACTGGAATGCGACCCCGATATCCCTGTTGCCCCTGGAGAGCAATACTACGTCCTGGACCCAAGCCTAGATGAGGACTCTTTGCCCTGAAGTGACTCGAGAGCAACCCACAGCTCTCTCTGACAAGTTGAATGGAAGATTGGACTTCCTGGGCCAACACAAGAGGAAGCCTGAATTCCCCGTCGTAACTCGAGAATCCCGCCACATCTCGAGAAAAACCATGTGTTTCGCTCGTCATCGCAATATGAGGCCCTTGCCCGCTACAGCATCTCCAGAGAATTCCCACGTTCCGTCTTGAAGTGCGAAACTGTACTTGGCACCCTTGATGCGACCTCAAAAGTGCCGTGACATACCAGTCTCACTCGAGGGGACCACCGAAGTTCCCGGCACCACTTCATCTGAGCCCCTTCTCCCCTTCTGATCGCGACCGGTAGGTCGATTCCCGTGCTTTGTCTGCAAGGGTTTCCCTACCTTCCCGGCGAACCTCAGGATGAGGCCGGTCTCCTGAGGAAATTCGAGATGTAGCCTCGTGGGTGGTACCACATGCTGAAAGACCCCAATTTTCTGGTACGCTCTTGAAAAGAACCCGATGCCCGGACACCTCTTTGAAGGCAACCCTGTGGATGAAGGCACAACACGAAGGGGCACTGACACCCGCGTGCATCATCCCGAAAAACCCGCAGGTCCCACAGACATTTCGACAAGTGGCCTGTCACCCTGTAAACAACTCGAAAGGCAAACGAAGGTCCATTCCTCAACAGAAGACTAGGTGTGACTCTCTTGTCCCTATTATGCAGGGACCATGGGATCCGAGTCAGAAACGGAGAGGAAGCCTGAGGATCCTGCGTCCACTCGAGATGAAGCCCTCTTCCATTGCACCACAACCAGTGGAGTCCCGAGAGGCCCCTACCAACTCCACAGTATCCCTGAGTTCTCAGAGGCACAAAAAGAAGCTCCCTGAGGTCACAGGCACAAGTCGAGGGACCCCTGGGTTTTCTGCCGTGACTCGAGAAAGACCTCGAGAGTGCTTCAAAATGTGTTGAGTCGCGATTCCCCTACCATGACTCGAGAGCCATGACACGCTCCCCCTCGCCACGCGCATGAAGACCTGACTAACCTGGCACTGCACGAGAGGCTCCATGAGTTCCTCATCGTACCTCGTGAGGAAACCCACACTGGAGCGGCAGCTCGAGGAAACACATGAGACACACCGGTCATCGCGAGATGAGGGCCTTATATTCCTGCATGGCCTGGAGACCAATCACGAGTCCTCTCTCCAAACTGAAGAGGAGGCTGGACTCCCTTGAAGACGCTCAGGGGGCTCCAAGAGATCCGCGTCGCGACTCGAGAGGAGAGCGGAGTCCTTGGCTTCCCCTCGAGACGAGGCCTGACTCCCCGGGGGAGCCTGGAATGCAACCCCGAGATCCCTGCCTTCCCTGGAGAGGAATATTAGGTCCCGGACACACGCCTAGGTGAGGTCTCTTGGCCTCTGCAATGACTCGAGCGCAACCCCCAGCTTTCCCTCGCAACTCGAGGGGAAGATTGGGCTTCCCAGGGCCAACCCAAGAGGAAGGCTGAGATCCCCATCGTAACTCGAGAATCCCGCCGCAACTCGAGACAAACCACGTGGTTCCCACCTCTTGGCAAGATGAGGCCCTTGCCCGCCACGGCGTCTCAAGGGAAGTCCCCTGTTCCGCCCTGAAGGGCGAAACGGTCCCTGACAGCTTTCCTGCGACCCCCAAAAGTCCCCCGACACGCCGGGGTCCCCCGAGGGGAACACCGAGGGTCCTGACACCGCTTCCTCTGAGCCCCTTCTCCCCTCCGGAACGCGACAGGAGAGTCGATTCACCAGCGTGGTCTGGAAGGGATTCCCGGTCTTCCCGGCACACGTCAGGATGAGGCCGGTCTCACGAGGAAATTAGAGACCAACCACGTGGGTGGTGACACATGCCGAACGCCCCCGATTCCCCGGTCCGCTCTTGAGAAGGACACGAGGCCCAGACCCCTCTTCGAAGGCAACCCTGTGGGTGAAGGCACAACACGAAGGGGCACTGCCACCCCCGTGCATCGTCCGCAAAGACCCGCGGGTTCCACACACAGCTCGACGAGGGCCCTGAGACCCCCTGAGCAACTCGAGAGGCCAGCGGGGTTCCCTTCCTCAGACAAGACGGGGCCTGACTCTCCTGTCCCAACTCTGCAGGGACCCTGCAGTCGGAGTCCGAAACGGAGAGGAAGCCTGAGGTTCCTGCCTCCCCTCGAGGTGAGGCCCTCTTCCGTTGCTCCAGACCCAGCGGAGTCCCGAGGGGCCCCGCCACCTCCACAGGATCCCTCGCCTCTCAGAGGCACCCTGGGAAGTTCCCTAAGGTCCCCGGCAGAAGGCGAGGGACACGAGGGTTTCCCGCCGCCCCCCGAGAAAGACCTCGAGAGTCCTTCTTCAACGCGTCTCGAGGCCCTAGTCCCCTCCCGTGACTCGAGAGCCAGGACGCGCTCCCCCTCGCCACGCGCATGGAGACCTGATTTCCCTGGCGCCGCACGAGAGGCTCCCTGAGATCCTCGTCGAACCTCGGGAGAAAACCCCCACGGGCGCCGCAGCTCGAGGAAACCCCTGAGACGCCCCCGTCCTCGCGAGCTGAGGGCCTTCTTTTCCTGCATGGCCTGGAGAGCAATCCCGGGTCCTCTCTCCAAACGGAAGAGGAGGCTGGACTCCCTTGAGGCCGCTCAGGGGGCTCCAAGAGACCCGCGTCGAGACTCGAGAGGAGAGCGGAGTCCTTGGCTTCCCATCGAGACAAGGCTTGACTCCCCGAGGGAGCCTGGAATGCAACCCCAAGATCCCTGCCTTCGCTGGAGAGGAATATTAGGTCCCGGACACACGCCTAGGTGAGGTCTCTTCGGCCCTGCAGTGACTCGAGTGCAACCCCCAGCTTCCCCTCTCAACCCGAGGGGAAGATTGGGCTTCCCAGGGCCAACCCAAGGGGAAGGCTGAGATCCCCGTCATAACTCGAGAATCCCGCCGCAACTCGAGAAAAACACCGTGGTTCCCACCTCTTGGCAAGATGAGGCCCTTGCCCGCCACGGCGTCTCAAGGGAAGTCCCCTGTTCCTCCCTGAAGGGCGAAACGGTCCCTGACATCCTTCCTGCGACCCCCAAAGGTCCCCCGACACGCCGGGTTCCCCAGAGGGGAACACCGAGGGTCCCGGCACCGCTTCCTCTGAGCCCCTTCTCCCCTCCGGATCGCGACAGGAGAGGCAAATGCCCTGCGTGGTCTGGAAGGGGTTCCCGGGCTTCCAGGCGCACCTCAGGATGAGGCCGGTCTCACGAGGAAATTCGAGACGAGCCACGTGGGTGGGGCCACATGCCGAACGCCCCCGATTCCCCGGTCCGCCCTGGAGAAGGACCCGAGGCCCGGACCCCTCTTCGAAGGCAACCCTGTGGATGAAGGCACAACACGAAGGGGCACTGCCACCCCCCTGCATCGTCCGCAAAGACCCGCGGGTTCCACACACAGCTCGACGAGGGGCCTGAGACCCCCTGAGCAACTCGAGAGGCCAGCGGGGTTCCCTTCCTCAGACAAGACGAGGCCTGACTCTCCTGTCCCAACTCTGCAGGGACCCTGCGGTCGGAGTCCGAAACGGAGAGGAAGCCTGAGGCTCCTGCCTCCCCTCGAGGTGAGGCCCTCTTCCGTTGCGACAGACCAAGCGGAGTCCCGAGGGGCCCCGCCACCTCCACAGGATCCCTCGCCTCTCAGAGGCACCCTGGGAAGTTCCCTAAGTTCCCCGGCAGAAGGCGAGGGAAACGAGGGTTTCCCGCCGCCCCCCAAGAAAGACCTCGAGAGTCCTTCCTCAACGCGTCTCGAGGCCCTAGTCCCCTCCCGTGACTCGAGAGCCATGACTCGCTCCCCCTCGCCACGCGCATGGAGACCTGACCTCCCTGGCGCCGCACGAGAGGCTCCCTGAGATCCTCGTCGTGCCTCGGCAGAAAACCCCACGGGAGCCGCAGCTCGAGGAAACCCCTGAGACGCCCCCGTCCTCGCGAGCTGAGGGCCTTCATTTCCTGCATGGCCTGGAGTGCAATCCCGGGTCCTCTCTCCAAACGGAAGAGGAGGCTGGACTCCCTTGAGGCCGCTCAGGGGGCTCCAAGAGACCCGCGTCGCGACTCGAGACGAGAGCGGAGTGCTTGGCTTCCCCTCGAGACGAGGCCTGACTCCCCGGGGGAGCCTGGAATGCAACCCCGAGATCCCTGCCTTCCCTGGAGAGGAATATTAGGTCCCGGACACACGCCTAGGTGAGGTCTCTTCCGCCCTGCAGTGACTCGAGCGCAACCCCCAGCTTTCCCTCGCAACCCGAGGGGAAGTTTGGGCTTCCCAGGGCCAACACAAGGGGAAGGCTGAGATCCCCGTCGTAACTCGAGAATCCCGCCGCAACTCGAGAAAAACCACGTGGTTCCCACCTCTTGGCAAGATGAGGCCCTTGCCCGCCACGGCGTCTCAAGGGAAGTCCCCTGTTCCGCCCTGAAGGGCGAAACGGTCCCTGACAGCCTTCCTGCGACCACCATAAGTCCCCCGACACGCCGGGTTCCCTCGAGGGGAACACCGAGGGTCCCGGCACCGCTTCCTCTGAGCTCCTTCTCCCCTCCTGATCGCGACAGGAGAGGTGATTCCCCTGCGTGGTCTGGAAGGGGTTCCCGGCCTTCCCGGCCCACCTCAGGATGAGGCCGGTCTCACGAGGAAATTCGAGACGAGCCACGTGGGTGGGGCCACATGCCGAACGCCCCCGATTCCCCGGTCCGCCCTTGAGAAGGACCCGAGGCCCGGACCCCTCTTCGAAGGCAACCCTGTGGGTGAAGGCACAACACGAAGGGGCACTGCCACCCCCGTGCATCGTCCGCAAAGACCGCGGGTTCCACACACAGCTCGACGAGGGGCCTGAGACCCCCTGAGCAACTCGAGAGGCCAGCGGGGTTCCCTTCCTCAGACAAGACGAGGCCTGACTCTCCTGTCCCAACTCTGGAGGGACCCTGCGGTCGGAGTCCGAAACGGAGAGGAAGCCTGAGGTTCCTGCCTCCCCTCGAGGTGAGGCCCTCTTCCGTTGCGCCAGACCCAGCGGAGTCCCGAGGGGCCCCGCCACCTCCACAGGATCCCTCGCCTCTCAGAGGCACCCTGGGAAGTTCCCTAAGGTCCCCGGCAGAAGGCGAGGGAAACGAGGGTTTCCCACCGCCCCCCGACAAAGACCTCGAGAGTCCTTCTTCAACGCGTCTCGAGGCCCTAGTCCCCTCCCGTGACTCGAGAGCCAGGACGCGCTCCCCCTCGCCACGCGCATGGAGACCTGACTTCCCTGGCGCCGCACGAGAGGCTCCCTGAGATCCTCGTTGTGCCTCGGGAGAAAACCCCCACGGGCGCCGCAGCTCGAGGAAACCCCTGAGACGCCCCCGTCCTCGTGAGCTGAGCGCCTTCTTTTCCTGCATGGCCTGGAGTGCAATCCCGGGTCCTCTCTCCAAACGGAAGAGGAGGCTGGACTCCCTTGAGGCCGCTCAGGGGGCTCCAAGAGACCCGCGTCGCGACTCGAGAGGAGAGCGGAGTTCTTGGCTTGCCCTCGAGACGAGGCCTGACTCCCCGGGGGAGCCTGGAATGCAACCCCGAGATCCCTGCCTTCCCTGCAGTGGAACATTAGGTCCCGGACACACGCCTAGGTGAGGTCTCTTCGGCCCTGCAGTGACTCGAGTGCAACCTCCATCTCTCCCTCACAATTTGAATGGAAGATTGGTCTTCCCACGGTCAACACAAGAGGAAGTCTAAATTTCCCATCGTAATTCGAGAATTCAGCCTCAAGTCTTAAAAACCATGTGGTTCCCCCTTTATCGCAATATGAGGCCCTTGCCAGCTAGAGTCTCAAGAGAAGTCCCACGTTCCATCTTAAAGTTCGAAATGCTACTTGGCACCCTTGATGCGACCCCAAAGTTCCCCCACATACCGGTCTCACTCCAGGGAACACCGAAGTTCCCGGTGTCTCCAGGGAAGACCCATGTTCCGCCCTGAAGGGCGAAACGGTACTTGACACCCTTGATGCGACCGTAAAAGTTCCCCGACACGCTGGGTTCCCTCGAGGGGAACACCGAGGGTCCCGGACCACTTCATCTGAGCCCCTTCTCCCCTAATGATCGCGACAGGAGAGTCGATTCCCCTGCTTTGTCTGGAAGGGGTTCCCGGCCTTCCTGGCGCACCTCAGGATGAGGCCGGTCTCAGGAGGAAATTCGAGACTAGCCACGTGTGAGGTGCCACGTGCCGAACGACTCCGATTTTCCGGTCCACTCTTGATAAGAACCCGATGCCCGGACACCTCTTCGAAGGCAACCCTGTGGGTGAAGGCACAACACGTAGGGGCACTGACACCCCCGTGCATCATCCGGAAAAACCCGCAGGGTCTACACACAGCTCGACAAGGGGCCTGAGACTCCCGGAACAACTCGAGAGGCAACCAGAATTCCATTCCTCAGACAAGATGAGGCATGACTCTCCTGTCCCAACACTGCAGGGACCGTGCAGTCGGAGTCCGAAACCGAGAGGAAGCCTGAGGTTCCTGCCTCCCCTCGAGATGAGGCCCTCTTCCATTGCGCCAAACCCAGCAGAGTCCCGAGAGGCCCTGCCAACTACACAGCATCCCTCACCTCTCAGAGGCACCCTGGGAAGTTCCCTAAGGTCCCCTGCAGAAGGCGAGGGAAACAAGGGTTTCCCGCCGCCCCCCGAGAAGGACCTCGAGAGTCCTTCTTCAACGCCTCTTGAGGACCTAGCCGTTTCCCATGACTCGAGAGTGATGACCAGCTCCCCCTCGCCATGCGCATGGAGACCTGACTTCCCTGGCGCCGCACGAGAGGCTCCCTGAGGTCCTCGTCGTGCCTCGTGAGAAAACCCCCATGGGCGCAGCAGCCTGAGGAAACCCATGAGACGCCCCCGTCATCGCGAGATGAGGGCCTTCTTTTCCTGCCTGGCCTGGAGAGCAATCCCGAGTCCTCTCTCCAAACTGAAGAGAAGGCTCGACACCCTTGAGTCCACTCAGTGGGCTCCAAGAGATCCGTGTCGAGACTTGAGAGGAAAGCGGAGTCCTTTGCTTCCCCTCCAGGCGAGTCCTGACCCCCCGGGGGAGTCTGGAATGGAAACCCGTGATCCCTGTCTTCCCTTGGGAGGAATATTAGGTCCTGGACACACGCCTCGATGAGGTCTCTTTGGCCCTGTAGTGACTCGAGCAGAACCCCCAGCTTTCCATCGCAACTCGAATTGAAGATTGGGCTTCCCAGGGCCAACCCAAGAGGAAGCCTGAAATTCCTGTCGTTTTCGAGAATCCCGATGCAACTCGAGAAAAACGACGTGGTTCCAACGTCTTCACAGGATGAGGCCCTTGCCCGCTACAGCGTCTCCAGGGAAGTCCCATGTTCCGTCCTGAAGTGGGAAACGGTACTTGGCTCCCTTGATGCGACCCCTAAAGTTCCCTGAAACGCCGGGTTCCCTCGAGGGGAACACCTAGAGTCCCGGCCCCACTTCATCTGAGCCCCATCTCCCCTCTTGATCGTGACAGGAGAGTCGATTCCCCTTCTTTGTGTGGAAGGTGTTCCCGGCCTTCCCGGCGCACCTCAGGATGATGCTGGTCTCACGAGGAAATTCGAGATGAGCCACGTGGGTGGTGCCACATGTCAAACGACCCCGATTTCCCGGTCCGCTCTTGAAATGAACCTGATGCCCGGACACCTCTTTGAAGGCAACCCTGTGGGGGAAGGCACCAAATGAAGGGGCAATGACACCCCCGTGCATCTTCTGGAAACACCCGCAGGTTCCACACACAGCTCGACAAGGGGCCTGAGACCCACTGAACGACTCGAGAGGCAAGCAGAGTTCCATTACTCAGACAAGACGAGGCCTGACTCTCCTGTCCCAACCCTGCAGGGACCCTGCGGTCGGAGTCAGAAATGGAGAGGAAGCCTGAGGTTCCTGCCTCCAATCGAGATGAGGCCCTCTTTCATTTCGTCAAACCTAGTGGAGTCCCGAGAGGCCCCTCTAACACCTCAGTATCCCTCACCTCTCAGAGGCACCTGGGAAGTTCCCTAAGGTCCCCGGTAGAGGTCGAGGGAAACGAGTGTTTCCCGCCCCAACCCAAGAAAGACCTCGAGAGTCCTTCTTAAATGCGTCTTGAGGCCCTAGTCCCTCCCATGACTCCAGAGCAATGACGCGATCTGCCTGGCCACACGCATGGAGGCCTGACTTCTCTGGCGCCGCACGAGAGGCTCCCTGAGCTCCCCATCATATCTCGTGAGAAACCCCACACTGGCGCCGCAGCTCGAGAAAACCCATGAGACGCTCCCGTCATCACGAGAGGAGGGCCATCTTTTACTGAATGGTATGCAGATCAAGCGTGAACCTTCTGTCCAAGCTACACAGGACGCTTGACTCCCTTTAGGCCACTCATTGGGCTCCAAGAGTTACACGTCGCGACTCGAGAGGATAGTGGAGTCCTTTGCTTCCACTCGAGACGAGGCGTGACCCACCGGGTGAGACTGGAATGCGACCCCTATATCCCTGTCGCCCCTGGAGAGGAACACTATGTCCTGGACCCAAGCCTAGATGAGGACTATTTGCCCTGAAGTGACTCGAGAGCAACCCACAGCTCTCTCTGACAAGTTGAATGGAAGATTGGACTTCCTGGGCCAACACAAGAGGAAGCCTGAATTCCCCGTCGTAACTCGAGAATCCCGCCGCAACTCGAGAAAAACCACGTGTTTCCCTCGTCATCGCAATATGAGGCCCTTGCCCGCTAGAGCATCTCCAGAGAATTCCCACGTTCCGTCTTGAAGTTCGAAACTGTACTTGGCACCCTTGATGCGACCTCAAAAGTGCCGTGATATACCGGTCTCACTCGAGGGGACCACCGAGGTTCCCGGCACCACTTCATCTGAGCCCCTTCTCCCCTTCTGATCGCGACCGGTGGGTCGATTCCCCTGCTTTGTCTGCAAGGGTTCCCTACCTTCCCGGCGAACCTCAGGATAAGGCTGGTCTCCCGAGGAAATTCGAGACGTAGCCTCGTGGGTGGTACCACATGCTGAATGACACCAATTTTCTGGTACGCTCTTGAAAAGAACCCGATGCCCGGACACCTCTTTGAAGGCAACCCTGTGGATGAAGGCACAACACGAAGGGGCACTGACACCCCTGTGCATTGTCCGGAAAAACCCGCAGGTTCCACACACAGCTCAACAAGTGGCCTGTCACTCCGTGAACAACTCGAATGGCAAGCGGAGATCCTTTCCTCCACGGAATACGAGGCGTGACTCTCTTGTCCGTACTCGGCAGGTACTCTGCGACCCGAGTCAGAAATGGAGAGGACCCCTGAGGTTCCTGCCTCCATTCGAGATGAGGCCCTCTTCGATTGCACCAAACCCAGTTGAGTAACGAAAGGCCCCTCCCAAATCCACAGTGTCCCTGACTTCTCAGAGGCACCCTGAGAAGTTGCCTGAGGTCACAGACACAAGTCGAGGGAACCCAGGGTTCCCTGCCGCAACCCGAGAAAGACCTCGAGAGTCCTTCTTCAATGCGTCTTGAGGCCCGATTCACCTACTATGACTCGAGAGAAATCACGCACTCCCCTTCACCACACGCACGGAGACCTGACGTCCCTAGCACCACACGAGAGGCTCTCTGAGCTCCCCGTCATACCTCGTGAGAAATCTGATACTGGCGCCGCAGCTGGAGAAAACCCACGAGACGCCCCCGTCATCGCGAGATGAGGGCCTTTTTTCCTGCATGGCCAGGAAAACAATCCCGAGTCATCTCTCCAAACTCCATAGGAGGCTTCACTCCCTTTACGCCACACAGTGGGCTCCAAGAGATACCCGTCGCGACTCGACAGTAGAGCGGAGTCCTTTTTTTCCCCTCAAGACGAGGCCTGACTCTCCGGGTGAGTCGAGAATGCAACCCTGAGATCCCTGTCGGCCCAGTAGTGGAACACTAGGTCCTGGACACAAGCGTAGATGAGGTCTATTTTGCCCTGCAGTGACTGGAGAGCAATCCCCAGTTCTAACTTGCAACTCGAATGGAATACTGGATTTTCCTGTCGCCACACAAGAGGCTCCCTGAAATCCCTGTGGTACTTCATGAGACACCCCACACTGGCGCCGCAGCTCGAGAAAACCCACGAGACGCCACAGTCATCTCGAGATGAGGGCCTTCTTTTCCTGCATGGCCTGGAGTCCAATCCCGAGTCCTCTCTCCAAACTCCACAGGAGGCTTGACTCCCTTTAGTACACACATTGGGCTCCAAGAGATACCCATCGCGACTCGAGACGAGAGCGGAATTCTTTGCTTACCCTCGAGGTGAGAACTGGCTCCCTTGATGAGTCTGGAATGCAAACCCGAGATCCCTGTCGCCCCTGGAGAGCAACGTTAGATCCTGGACACAAGCCTAGATTAGGTCTCTTTTGCCCTGCAGTGACTCTAGCGCAATCCCCAGCTCCCCCTCGCAACCCGAATGGAAGATTGGATTTCAAGGCCAACAAGAGGAAGCCTAAATTCCCGGTCATAACTCGAGAATCCCGCCGCAACTCGAGCAAAACCACGTGGTTCTCCCGTCATCGCAAGATGAGGCCCTTGCCCGCTACAGCGTTTCAAAAGATGTCCCAGGTTCCGTCTTGAAATGCGAAACGGTACTTGGCACCCTTGATGCGACCCCAAAAGTCCCCCAACACGCCGGTCTCACTCAAGGGGAACACCGAGGTTCCCGGCACCACTTCATTTAAGCCCCTTCTCCCCTCCTGATCGTGACCGGTGGGTCGATTCCCCTGCTTTGTCTGCAAGGGGGCCCGACCTTCCCTGCACAACTCAGGATGAGGCCGGTCTCATGGGGAAATTCGATACGTAGCTTTGTGGGTGGTGCCACTTGCTGAAAGACTCCAATTTCCCGGTCCGCTCTTGATAAGAATCCGATGCTCGGACACCTCTTGGAAGGCAGCCTTGAGTATGAAGGTACAACACGAAGGGGCACTAACACACCTGTGCATCATCCGGAAAAACGGGCAGGTTACACACACAGCTCGACAAGTGGCCTGTCACCTCGAGAACAACTCGAGAGGCAAGAGGAGTCCCATCCTCCAGAAAAGACGAGGCCTGACTCTCCTGTACCAACATGCAGGGACCTTGCGATCTGAGTCAGAAATGGAGAGGAACACTGAGGTTCCTGCTCCAACTCGAGATGAGTCCCTCTTACATTCCACCAAATGCAGAGGAGTCTCGAGAGGCCCCTCCAAACTGCACAGTATCCCTGACTTCTCAGAGGCACTCTGAGAAGCTCCCTGAGGTCGCAGGCACAAGTCAAGGGAACCCTGGGTTTTATGCAGTGACCCGAGAAAGACCTCGAGAGTCCTTCTTCAACCCGTCTTGAGGCCCGATTACCCTACCATGACTCGAGAGCAATGACGAGCTCCCCCTAGCCATCTCATGGGGACCTGACTTCCCTGGCGCCACAAGAGAGGCTCCCTGAGCTCCCTCTCATACCTCGTCAGAAACCCGGCACTAGCGCGGCAGTCTAGAAAACCCACAAGACGCCGCCGTCATCGCGAGATGAGGGCCTTCTTTTCCTGCATGGCCTGGAGAGGAATCCCGAGTCCTCTATCAAACACCACAGGAGGCTTGACTCCCTTTAGGGCACACAGTGGGCTCCAAGAGATACCCATCGCGACTCAAAAGGACAGCGGAGTTCTTTGCTTCCCCTCGAGACGAGGCCTGATTCCCCGGGTGAGTCTGGTATGCAAGCCCGAGATCCCTGTCGCCCCTAGGGATGAACATTAAGTCCTGGACACAAGCCTAGATGAGGTCTATTTTGCCCTGCAGTGACTCGAGGGCAATCCCCAGCTCTCCCTTGAAACTCGAAAGGAAGATAGGAGTTCCCTGGGCCAACACATGAGGAAGACTGTATTCCCCGTCGAAACTCGAGAATCCCGCCACAACTCGAGAAACGCTACGTGGTTCCCCCGTCATCGCAAGATGAGGCCCTTGCCCCCTACAGCGTCTCAAGAGAAGTCCCACGTTCCGTCTTGAAGTGTGAAACGGTATTGGCACCCTTGATGCGACCTCAAAAGTTCCTCGACACACTGGTCTGACTCGAGGAGAACACCGAGGTTCCCGGCACCACTACATCTGGGCCCCTTCTCCCCTCCTGATCGCGACAGGAGGGTCGATTCCCCTGTTTTGTCTTGAAGGGGTTCCCGCCTTTCCCGGTGCATTTCAGGATGAGGCCGGTCTCACGAGGATATTCGAGACATAGCCTCGTGGATGGTGACACATGCCGAAAGACCCCGATTTCCCGGTTCGCTCTTGATAAGATCCCAATGCCCGGACACCTCTTTGAAGATAACCCTTTTGATGAAGGCACAACACGAAGGGGCACTGACACCCCCGGGTATCGTCTGCAGAAACCCGCAGGTACCACACACAGCTCGAGAAGTGACCTGTCACCCCGTGAACAACTGGAGAGGCAAGCAGAGTTCCATTCCTCCACACAAGACGAGGCCTGACTCTCCTGTTCGAACTCTGCAGTGAAACTGCGATCCGAGTCAGATCTGGCCCAGGGGAAGTCAGGAGAGGAAACATGAGTTTCCTGCCTCCACTCAAGATGAGGACCTCTTCCATTGCACCGAACCCAGTGGAGTCCCGAGAGGCCCCTCCCAACTGCACAGTATCCCTGACTTCTCAGAGGCACCCTTAGACCTTCCTGAGATCACCAGCACAAGTCGAGGGAACCAAGGGTTTCCTGCCCCAACCCGTAAAAGACCTCGAGAGTCCTTCTTCAACACGTCTTGAGGTGCGATTCCCCTACCATGACTCGAGAGCAATGACGCGCTCCCCCTAGCCACGCGCATAGAAACCTGACTTCCCTGGCGCCACAGGAGAGGCTCCCTGAGCTCCCCATTATACATCGTGAGCAACACCACACTGGAGCCACAGCTCGAGAATACCCATGAGACGCCCCAGTCCTCACGAGATGAGGGCCTTCTTTTGCTGTATGGCCTGGAGAGCAATCCTGAGTCCTCTCTCCAAACTCCACAGGAGGCTTGACTCATTTTAGGCCACACAGTGAGCTCCAAGATATACCCGTCGCGACTTGACAGGACAGCGGTGTCCTTGGCTTCCCCTCGAGATGAGGCCTGATTCCCCGGGTGAGTCAAGAATGCAATGCCGAGATCGCTGTCGCCCCAGCAGAGGAACATTAGGTCCTGGACACAAGCCTAGATGAGGTCTATTTGGCCCTGCAGTGTCTCGAGAGCAATCCCCAGTTCTAACTTGCAATTCGAATGAAAACTGGACTTCCCTGGGCCAGTTGAACAGGAAGCCTGAATTCCCCGTCGTAACTCGAGAATCCCGCCCCAACTCAAGAAAAACCACGTGGTTCCCCCGTCATCGAAAGATGAGGCCCTTGCCCGCTACAGCGTCTCAAGAGAAGTCCCACGTTCCGTATTGAAGAGAGAAAAGTTACTTGGAACCCTTGATGCGACCCCAAAAGTTCCCCGACATACCAGTCTCACTTGAGGAGAACACCGAGGTTCCCGGCACCACTTCATCTGAGACTCTTCTCCCCTCTTGATCGCGACAGGAGGTTCGATTCCCCTGCTTTGTCTGGAAGGCATTCCCGACCTTCCTGGCGCACATCAAGATGAGGCCAGTCTCACGAGGAAATTTGAGACATAGCCTCGTGGGTGGTGCGGCATGCCAAAAGAACCCAATTCCCTGGTCCGCTCTTGATAAGAACCCGATGGCAGAACCCAACTCGAAGGCAATCCTGTGGATCAAGGCACAACACGAAGGGGCAGTGACACCCCGGTGCATCGTCCAGAAAAACCCGCAAGTTCCACATACAAATCGACAAGTGGCCTGTCACCCCATGAACAACGCGAGAGTCAAGCGGAGTTCCATTCCTCCACACAAGAGGAGGCCTGACTCTCCTGTCCCAACTCTGCAGGGACTCTGCGATCCGAGTCAGATTCGGCGCATTCAAAGCCAGGAGAGGAACCCTGAGGTTCCTGCCTCAACTTGTCATGAGGCCCTCTTCCATTGCACCAAACCCAGTGGAGTTCCGAGAGGCCCCTCCCAACTCCACAGTGACCCTGACTTCTCAGAGGCACGCTGAGAAGCTTCCTGAGGTCACTGGCACAAGTCGATGGAACCCAGGGTTTCCTGCTGCAACCCAGGAAAGACCTCGAGAGTCCTTCTTTAACACGTCTTCAGGCCCAATTCCCCTACCATGACTCGAGTACAATGACGGGCTCCCTCTCACCACGTGCATAGAGACCTGACGGCCCTGGCACCACGTGAGAGGCTCACTGAGCTCCCAGTCTTACTTCGTGAGAAACCCCACACTAGCGCCACAGCTCGAGAAAACCTACGAAACGCCCCAGTCATTGGGAGATGAGGGCCTTCATTTCCTGCATTCCCTGGAGAGCAATCCCGTGTCCTCCCTCCAAACACCAGAGGAGGTTTGACTCCCTTTAAGCCACTCAGTGGGCTCCAAGACATACCCGTCCGACTCGAGAGGAGAGCAGAGTCCTTTGCTTCCCCTCGAGACGAGGCCTGACTCCAAGGTGAGTCTGGAATGCAACCCCGAGATTTCTGTCGAGCCTTGACATGAACATTAGGTCCTTCACACAAGCCTTGTTGGGGTCTCTTTTGCCTTCAGTGACTAGAGCGCACCTCCAGCTCTTCCTCGAATCTCGAATGGAAGATAAGACTTTTGTGGGCCAACACAAGAGGAAGCATGAATTCCCTGTGGTAACTCAAATATCCCACCACAACTCGAGAAAAACCAAGTGGTTCCGCAGTCATTCCAAGATGAGGCCCATGCCCGCTGGAGCACCCCAAGAGAAGTCCAACGTTCCATTTTGAAGAGCGAAACGGTACTTGGAACGCTTTATGCGACCCCAAAAGTTACCCGACATACCTGTCTCACTTGAGGGAAACACCGAGGTTCCCAGCAGCACTTCATCTGAGCCACTTCTCCCCTCCTGATCGCCACAGGAGGGTCGATTCCTCTGCTTTGTCTGGAAGAGTTTCATGACCTTCGTGGCACACTTCAGGATGAGGCCGGTTTCATGAGGAAATTCGAGACAACCCACGTGGGTGGTGCCAAATGCTGAACGACCCCGATATCCCGGTCCGCTCTTCATAAGAACCCGATGCCCGGACACCTTTTCGAAGGCAACCCTGTGGATGAAGACAAAAAACGAAGGGTCACTGAAACCCCCATGCATCGTCTGGAAAAACCTGCAGATTCCACACACAGTTTGACAAGGGGCCTGAAACCCCATGAACAACTCGAGAGGCAAGCGGAGCTCCATTCCTCAGAAAAGAAGTAGCCTGACTCTCCTGTCCCAACTCTGCAGGGACCCTGATGTCGGAGTCCGAAACAGAGAGGAAGTCTGAGGTTCCTGCCTCCCCTCGAGATGAGCCCCTCTTCCATTGCGACAAACCCAGCGGAGTCCCGAGAGGCACCGCCAACTCCACAGTATCCCTCAACTCTCAGAGACACCCTGGGAAGTTCCCTAAGGTCCCTGGCAGAAGTCGAGGGAAACGACTTTTTCCCGCCACAACCCGAGAAAGACTTCGAGAGTCCCTCTTCAACGCGTCTTGAGGCCCTAGTCCCCTCCCATTACTCGAGAGCCACAACGCGCTCCTCCTCCCTACGCGCAGGGAGACCTGAATTCCCTGGCGCGGCACGAGAGGCTCCCTGAGATCCTCGCCGTGCCTCGCGAGAAAACCCCCACGGGCGCCGCAGCTCGAGGAAACCCCTGAGACGCCCCCGTCCTCGCGAGGTGAAGGGCCTTCTTTTCCTGCATGGCCTGGAGAACAATCCCGAGCCCTCTCTCCAAAATGAAGAGGAGGCTTGACTCCATTGTCGCCACTAGGGGGCTCCAAGATATCCGCGTCGCGACTCGGGAGGACAGCGGAGTCCTTTGCTTCCCCTCGAGACGAGGCCTGACACCCAGGGGGATCCTGGAATGCAACCCCGAGATCCCTGCCTTCCCTGGAGAGGAACATTAGGTCCTGGATACAAGCCTAGATGAGGTCTCTTTGGCCCTGCAGTGACTCGAGCGCAACCCTCAGCTTTCCCTCGCCAATCGAATGGAAGACTGGGCTTCCCAGGGCCAACAGAGGAGGAAGCCTGTAATCCCGATCGTCACTCGTGAATCCTGCCGCAACTCGAGAAAAAACACGTACTTCCAACGTCTTCGCAAGATGAGGCCCTTGCCCACTAGAGCGTCTCAGGGGAAGTCCCATGTTCCTCCCTGAAGTGCGAAACAGTACCTGACACCCTTCGTGCGACCCCCAAAAGCTCCCCGACACGCCGGGTACCATCGAGGGAACACCAAGACTCCCGGTAGAGCTTCATCTGAGCCCGTTCTCCCCTCCTGATCGCGACAGGAGAGGCGATTCCCCTGCGTGGTTCAGAAGGGGTTCCCGGCCTTCCCGGTGCACCTCAGGATGAGGCCGGTCTCACAGGGAAATTCGAGACGAGCCACGTGGGTGGTGCCACATGCCGAACGCCCCCGATTCCCCGGTCCGCTCTTGAGAAGCACCCGAGGCCAGGACCCCTCTTCGAAAGCAACCCTGTGGGTGAAGGCACAACACGAAGGGGCACTGCCACTCCCGGGCATCGTCCGCAAAGGCCCGCGGGTTCCACACACAGCTCGACGAGGGGCCTGAGACCCCCTGAGCAACTCGAGAGGCCAGCGGGGTTCCCTTCCTCAGACAAGACGAGGCCTGACTCTCCTGTCCCAACTCTGCAGGGACCCTGCGGTCGGAGTCCGAAACGGAGAGGAAGCCTGAGGTTCCTGCCTCCCCTCGAGGTGAGGCCCTCTTCCGTTGCGCCAGACCCAGCGGAGTCCCGAGGGGCCCCGCCACCTCCACAGGATCCCTCGCCTGTCAGAGGCACCCTGGGAAGTTCCCTAAGGTCCCCGGCAGAAGGCGAGGGAAACGAGGGTTTCCCGCCGCCCCCCGAGAAGGACCTCGAGAGTCCTTCTTCAACGCGTCTCGAGGCCCTAGTCCCCTCCCGTGACTCGAGAGCCAGGACGCGCTCCCCCTCGCCACGCGCATGGAGACCTGACTTCCCTGGCGCCGCACGAGAGGCTCCCTGAGATCCTCGTCGTGCCTCGGGAGAAAACCCCCACGGGGGCCGCAGCTCGAGGAAACCCCTGAGACGCCCCCGTCCTCGCGAGCTGAGGGCCTTCTTTTCCTGCATGGCCTGGAGAGCAATCCCGGGTCCTCTCTCCAAACGCAAGAGGAGGCTGGACTCCCTTGAGGCCGCTCAGGGGGCTCCAAGAGACCCGCGTCGCGACTCGAGAGGAGAGCGGAGTCCTTGGTTTCCCCTCGAGACGAGGCCTGACTCCCCGGGGGAGCCTGGAATGCAACCCCGAGATCCCTGCCTTCCCTGGAGAGGAATATTAGCTCCCGGACACACGCCTAGGTGAGGTCTCTTCGGCCCTGCAGTGACTCGAGCGCAACCCCCAGCTTTCCCTCGCAACCCGAGGGGAAGATTGGGCTTCCCAGGGCCAACCCAAGGGGAAGGCTGAGATCCCCGTCGGAACTCGAGAATGCCGCCACAAGTCGAGAAAAACCACGTGGTTCCCACCTCTTGGCAAGATGAGGCCCTTGCCCGCCACGGCGTCTCAAGGGAAGTCCCCTGTTCTGCCCTGAAGGGCGAAACGGTCCCTGACAGCCTTCCTGCGACCCCCAAAAGTCCCCCGACACGCCGGGGTCCCCCGAGGGGAACACCGAGGGTCCCGGCACTGCTTCCTCTTAGCCCCTTCTCCCCTCCTGATCGCGACAGGAGAGGCGATTCCCCTGCGTGGTCTGGAAGGGGTTCCCGGCCTTCCCGGCGCACCTCAGGATGAGGCCGGTCTCACGAGGAAATTCGAGATGAGCCACGTGGGTGGGGCCACATGCCGAACGCCCCCGATTCCCCGGTCCGCTCTTGAGAAGTTCCCGAGGCCCGGACCCCTCTTCCAAGGCAACCCTGCGGGTGAAGGCACAACACGAAGGGGCACTGCCACCCCCGTGCATCGTCCGCAAAGACCCGCGGGTTCCACACACAGCTCCACGAGGGGCCTGAGACCCCCTGAGCAACTTGAGAGGCCAGCGGGGTTCCCTTCCTCAGACAAGACGAGGCCTGACTCTCCTGTCCCAACTCTGCAGGGACCCTGCGGTCGGAGTCCGAAACTGAGAGGAATCCTGAGGTTCCTGTCTCCCCTCGAGGTGAGGCCCTCTTCCATTGCACCAAACCCAGATGAGTCGCGAGAGGCCCCTCCCAACTCCACAGTATCCCTGAATTCTCAGAGGCACCTTGAGAATCTACCTGAGGTCACCGGCTCAAGTCCAGGGAACCCAGGGTTTCCTGCTGCGACCCGAGAAAGACCTTGAGAGTCCTTCGGCGTGTCTTGAGGCCCGATTCCCCTACCATGACTCGAGAGCAAAGACCCGCTCCCCATCGCCAAGCGCATGGAGACCTGACTTCCCTGACTCCTGAAGAGAGTCTCCCTGAGCTCCCCGTCGTACCTCTTCGGAAACCCCATTCAGGCACCGCAGCTCGCGAAAACCCACGATATGCCCCCGTCATCACGAGATGAGGGACTTGTTTCCTGCCTGGCATGGAGAGCAAAACCGAGTCCTCTCTCCAGACTCCACAGGAGGCTTGACTCTCTTTAGGCCTCTCAGTTGGCTCCAAGAGATACCTGTCAGGACCTGAAGGGAGAGCAGAGTCCTTTGCTTCCCCTCGAGACGAGGCCTGACTCCCCGTGTGAGTCTGGAATGCAACCCCGAGTTCCTGTCACACCTGGTGAGGAAAACTCGGTCCTGGACACAAGCCTAGATGAGGTCTATTTTGCACTGCAGTTACTAGAGAGCAATCGCCAGCTCTCCCTCGCAAATCGAATTGAAGATTGGACTTCCCTGGGCCAATACAATTGGAAGCCTGAATTCGACATCGTAACTCGAGAATCCCGCCAAAACTCGAGAAAATCCACGTGGTTCCCCCATCAGCGCTAGATGAGGCCCTTGCCCGCTACAGCGACTCAAGAGAAGTCCCACTTTCTGTCTTGAAGTGCGAAACGGTACTTGGCACCCTTGATGCAATCTCAAAATTCCCCGACATACCGGTCTCACTCGAAAGGAACACCGAGGTTCCCGGAACCACTTCATTTGAGCTCCTTCTGCCCTCGTGATCGCGACAGGAGTGTCGATTCCCCTGCTATGTCTGGAAGGGGTTCCCGACCTTTCCAGCGCGCCTAAGGATGAGGCAGGTCTCACGAGGAAATTCGAGACATAGCCTCGTGGGTGGTGCCACAAGCCGAAAGACCCCGATTTCCCGGTCTGCTCTTGATAAGAACGCGATGCCCTGACACCTTTACGAAGGAAAACCTGTGGATGAAAGCACAACACGAAGGGGCACTGACACCCCCGTGCATCATCCAGAAAAACCCCCAGGTTACAAACACAGTTCAACAAGTGGTCTGTCACCCCGTGAACAACTCGACAGGCAAGTGGAGTTCCATTCCTCCACACAAGACGAGACCTGATTTTCTGTACCAACTCTGCAGGGAAACTGCGATCCGAGTCAGTACCAGTGACAGGAAACCCAGGAGAGGAAACATGAGGTTCCTGCCTCCACTCGAGATGAGGCTCTCATCCATTGCACCAAACCCAGTGGAGTCCAGAGAGGCCCCTCCCAACTCCACAGTACCCCTGACTTCTCAGAGGCACCCGGAGAAGCTCCATGAGGTCACCGGCACATGTCGAGGGAACCCAGGGTTTCCTGCCACAATGGGAAAAAGACCTCGAGAGTCCTACTTCAACGTGTCTTGAAGCCCGAATCTGCTTCCATGGCTCTATAGAAATGACACGCACCCCCTCGCCACGCACATGGAGACCTGACTTCCCTGGCGCCATAAGAGAGGCTCCCTGAGCTCCCTGTCGTACCTCGTGAGAAACCCCACACTGACGCCGCAGCTTGAGAAAACTCACCATACGCCCCTGTCATCGCGAGATGAGGGCCTTCTTTTCCTGCATGGCCTGGAGAGGAATCCCGAATCCTCTTTCCAAACTCCACAGGAGGCTTGACTCCCTTTAGGCCACTTAGTGGGCTCCAAGAGATACCCGTCGCGACTCGAGAGGAGAATTGAGTCCTTTGCTTCCCCTCGAGACAAGGCCTGACTCACCAGGTGGGTCTGGAATGCAACCCCGAGATCCCTGTCTCCCCTGGAGAGGAACATTAGGTCCTGGAAACAAGCCTAGATGAGGTCTCTTTTGCCCTTCTGTAACTCGAAAGCAATCCCCCGCTCTCCCTGACAACTCGAATGGAAGATTGGACTTCCCTGGGCCAACACAAGAGGAAGCCTGAATTCCCCTTCGTAACTCGAGAATCCCGCCGCAACTCGAGAAAAAGCACTTGGTTCCCTCGTCATCACAAGATGAGGCCCTTGCCCGCTACAGCTTCTCAAGAAAAGTCCCACGTTCCGTCTTGAAGTGCAAAACGATACTTGACACCCTTGATGTGACCCCAAAAGTTCCCCGAAATATCGGTCTCACTCGAGGTGAACACCGAGGTTCCCGGCACCAGTTTATCTGAGCCCCTTCTCCCCTCCTGTTCGTGATAGGAGGGTCACTTCCCCTGCTTTGTTTGTAAGGGGTTCCCGACCTTCATGGGGCACTTCAGGATGAGGCCAGTCTCACGAGGAAATTCGAGACGTAGCTCGCGGGTGGTACCACATGCCAAAAGACTATGATTTCCCGGTACGCTCTTGATAAGAACCCGATGCCTGGACACCTCTTCGAAGGCAACCCTGTGGATGAAGGCACAACACAAAGGGGCACTGACACCCTCGTGCATCGTCCGGAAAAACCCGCAGGTTCCACATACAGCTCAACAAGTGGCTTGTCACCCCTGAAGAACTCGAGAGGCAAGTGGGGTTTCATTCCTCTACACAAGACGATGCCTGACTCTCCTGTCCCAACTCTGCAGGGACTTTGCGATCCGAATCAGACCAGCGCCAGTGAAGTCACGAGAGGAACGCTGAGGTTCCTGCCTCCACTCGAGATTAGGACCTCTTCCATTGCACGAAATCCAGTGGAGTCCCGAGAGACGCGTCCCAGCTCCACAGTATCCCTGACTTCTCAGAGGCACCCTGAGAAGCTCCCTGAGGTCACCAGCACAATTCGAGTGAACCCAGGGTTTACTGCCGCCACCATAGAAAGAACTCAAGAGTCCTTCTTCAACGCATTTTGAGGCCTGATTCCCCTACCATGACTCGAGGGCAATGACGCGCTCCCTCTGCTACACTCATGAAGCCCTGACTTCCCTGGCGCCACACGAGAGGCTCCCTGAGCTCCCCGTCATACCTCGTGAGAAACCAAACACTGGCGCCACAGATAGAGAAAACCCACGAGACGCCCCCATTTTCGCGACATGACGGCCTTCTTTTCTAGCATGGCCTGGAGAGCAATCCCGAGTCCTCTCTCCAAACTCCACAGTAGGCTTGACTCCCTTTTGGTCACTCAGTGGACTCCAAGACATACCCGTCGCGACTCGAGAGGAGAGCGGAGTCTTTTCCTTCCCCTCGAGGCGAGGCCTGACTCCTCGGGTGAGTCTGATATGCGAACCGGAGATCCCTGTCGCCCCTGGAGAGAAACATTAGGTCCTGGACACAAGCCTAGATGAAGTCTCTTTTTTCCTGCAGTGACTCGAGAGCAATCCCCAACTCTCCCTCGCAACTCGAATGGAAGACTGGACTTCCCTGGGCCAACAGAAGAGGAAGCCTGAATTTCCCGTTGTAACTCAAGAATCCCGCCACAACTCGAGAAAAACCACGTCGTTCCCTCTTCATCGCAAGATGCGGCCATTGCCACTACAGCGTCTCAAAAGAAGTCTTACGTTCCATCTTGAAGTGCGATACGGTACTTGGCACCTTTGATGCGACCCTAAAAGTTCCCCAACACACTGGTCTCACTGGAGGGGAACACCGAGGTTCCCGGCATCACCTCATCTGTGCCCCTTCTCCCCTCCTGATCGAGACAGGAGGGTCGATTCCCCTGCTTTGTCTGCAAGGGGTTCCGACCTTCCCGGCGCACCTCAGGATGAGGCCGGTCTCACTAGGAAATTCGAGACGTAGCCTGGTGGGTGGTGCCACATGCGGAAAGACCCCGATTTCCCGGTCCGCTCTTAATAAGAACCCGATGCCAGGACACCTCTTCGAAAGCAAACCTGTGGATGAATGCACAACACGAAGGGGTACTGACATAACCATGCATAGTACGGAAAAACACGCAGATTCCAAACACAGATCGACAAGTGTCCTGTCATCCCTTGAAGAACTAGAGAGGCATGCGGAATTCCGTTCCTCCACACAAGAGAAGGCCTGACTCTCCTTTCCCAACTCTGCAGGGACCGTGCGATCGGAGTCAGAAATGTAGATGAAACCTGACGTTCCTGCATCAACTCGAAATGAGGCCCTCTTCCATTGTGCCATACCCAGTGGAGTCCCGAGAGGCCCCTAAAACTCCACAGTATCCCTGATTCTCAGAGGCACCCTCAGAAGCTCTCTGTGGTCACTGGCACAAGTCGAGTGAACCCAGGGTTTCCTGCTGCATTCTGAGAAAGACCTTGAGAGTCCTTCTTTACCGCGTCTTGAGGCCCGATACCCTACCATGACTGGAGAGCAATGACGCATTCCCCTCGCCACGCCCATTGAAACCTAACTTCCCTGGCGCCACACGAGAGGCTCCCTGCGCTCCCCGTCCTACCTCATGAAAACCCCACACTGGCACCGCCGCTCGAGAAAACTCACGAGACGCCCCCATCATCGTAAGATGAGGGCCTTCTTTTCCTACATGACCTAGAGAGCAATCCCGAGTCCACTCTCCAAACTCCACTGGAGGCCTGACTCCCTTTAGGCCACTCAGTAGCCTCCAAGAGATACACGTCGCTACTCTAGAGGAGAGCAGAGTCCGTTGCTTCCCCTCGAGCCGAGGCCTGACTACTTGGGTGAGTCTGGAATGGGATCCCGAGATCCGTCTCGCCCCTGTAGAGGAAAACTCGGTCCTGGACACAAGCCTAAATGAGGTCTTTTTTGTCCTGCATTGACTCAAGTGCAATCCCCAGCTCTCCCTCGCAACTCGAATGGATGATTGGACTTCCCTGGGCCAACACAAGAGGAAGCCTGTATTCCCCATTGTAATTCGAGAATCCCGCGGCAACTGGAGAAAAACAACGTGGTTCCTCCGTCATCGAAATATGAGGCCCCTGTCAGCTATAGCGTCTCCAGGGAAGTCCTATGTTCCGTCTTGAAGTGTGAAACGGTACTTGGCACCCTTGATGCGACCCCCAAATTTCCCTGACACCCCAGTCTCACTCGAGGAGAACATGGAGGTTCCCAGCACCGCTTCAGCTGAGCCTCTTCTCCCCTCCTGATGGCGACAGGAGGGTCGATTCCCCTGCTTTGTCTGGAAGGGGTTCCCAGACTTCCCGGCGAACCTCAGGATGAGGCCAGTCTCACGAGGGAAGTCGAGACGTAGCCTCGTGGGTTGTGCCACATGCCGAAAGACCCTGATTTCCTGGTCCGCTATTGATAAGATCCCGATGCCCGGTCACCTCTTCGAAGGTAACCCTGTGGATGAAGGCACAACACGAAGGGGCACTGACACCCCTGTGCATCGTCCCCCAAAACCGCAGGTTCCACATACAACTCAACAGGTGGCCTGTCATCCCGTGAACAACTCGAGAGGCAAGCGGAGTTCCATTACTCCACACAAGACGAGGTCTGACTCTCCTGTCCCAACTCTGCAGGGACCCTGCTATCCGAGTCAGAAATGGAGAGGAACCCTGACGTTACTGCCTGAATCCGAGATTAGGTCCTCTTCAATTGCACCAGTCCCTGTGATGTCCCGAGAAGCCCCTCTCAACTCCACAGTATCCCTGACTTCTCAGAGGAACCCCGCTAAGCTCCCTGAGGTCATGGGCACAAGTCGAGGGAACCCAGGGTTTCCTGCCACACCCCGAGAAAGACCTCGAGAGTTCTTCTTCGAAGCGTCTTGAGGCTCGATTCCCCTACCATGACTCGAGAGCAATGAGCCGCTCCCCCACGCCACGTCCATGGAGACCTGACTTCCGTGGCACCACAGGAGTCTCCCTGAGCTCCCCGTCCTATCTCGTGAGAAACCCCAACCAGGCACTGCACCTTGAGAAAACCCACGAGACGCCCCCGTCATCGCGAGATGAGGGCCTTCTTTTCCTGCATGGCCTAGAGAGCAATCCCGAGTCCTCTCTCCAAACTCCACAGGAGGCTTAACTCCATTTAGGCCACTCTTGGGCTCCAAGGGATACCCGTCGCGACTCGAGAGGAGAGCGGAGTCCATTCATTCCCTTCGAGACGAGGCCTGACTCCCCGGGTGAGTCTGGAATGCAACCCCGAGATCCCTGTCGCCCCTGGAGAGAAAAACTCGGTCCTGGACACAAACCTAGATGAGCTCTATTTTGCCCTGCAGTGACTCGAGAGCAATCTCCAGCTCTCACTTGCAACTCGAATGGAAGAGTGGACTTCCCTGGGCCAACACAAGAGGAAACCTGTATTCCCCATCGTAACTCAAGAATCCTGCTGCAACTCGAGAAAAAACACGTGGGTCCCCCGTCAGCGCTAGATGAGGCCCTTGCCCACTACAGCATCTCAAGAGAAGTCCCAGGTTCCATCTTGAAGTGCGAAACGGTACTTGGCACCCTTGATGCAACCAGAAAAGTTACCCGACTTTCACTCAAGGAGAGCACCGAGGTTCCCGGCACTACTTCATCTGAGCCCTTTCTCTCCTCCTGATCCCGAAAGTAGGGTCGATTCCCCTGCTTTGTTTGGAAAGGGTTCCCGGACTTTCCTGCGCACCTCAGAATGAGGCCGGTCTCACGAGAAAATTCGAGACGTAGCCTAGTGGGTGGTGCAACATGCTGAAAGACCCCAATTTCCCGGTCCGCACTTGAGGAGAACACGATGCCCGGACACCTCTTCGAAGGCAACCCTGTGGATGAAGGCACAACAGGAAGGAGCACTGACGCCCCCGTGCATCTCCGAAAAACCCGCAGGTTCCACACACATCACGAAAAGTGGTGTTATCCTTGAACAACTTGAGATGTGAGCGGAGTTCCATTCCTCCGCAGAACACGCGACCTGACACTCCTGGGCAAACTCAACAGGGACCCTGCGATCTGAGTCACATCCGGCCTCCAGGAAGTCAGGAGCAGAACCCTGAGGTTCCTGCCTCAACTCGAGATGAGGCCCACTTCCATTGCACCAAACCCAGAGGAGTCCCGAGAGGCCTCTCCCAAATCCACAGTATCCCTGACTTCTCAGAGGCACCCTGAGACGCTCCCTGAGGTCACCGGCACAAGTCAAGGGAACCCAGGGTTTCCTGCCGCAACCCTAGAAAGACATCGAGAGTTCTTTTTCAACCCGTCATGAGGCCCGATTCCCCTACCCTGACTTGAGAGCAATGACGCGCTCCCCCTTGCCCCGCCCATGGAGACCTGACTTCCCTGTTGCCACACGAGAGGCTACCTGAACTCCCCGTCGTACCTCGTGAGAAACCCCACACTGGCGCCGCAGCTCAAGAAAACCCACGAGACGCCCCCGTCATCTCGAGATGTGGGCCTTCTTTTCCTGCATGGCCTGGAGAGCAATCCCGAGTCCTCTCTCCAAACTGAAGAGGAGGGTTGACTCCCTTTAGACCACTCAGTGGGCTCCAAGAGATACGCGTCGCAACTCGAGAGGATAGCCGAGTCCTTTGCTTCCCCTCGAGACGAGGCCTAACTCCCCGGGTGAGTCTGTAATGCAAACCCGAGATCCCTGTCGCCCTTGGAGAGGATCACTGGGTCCTGAACACAAGGCTAGATGAGGTCGCTTTTGCCCTGCAGTAACTCGAGAGCACTCCCCAGCTTTCCCTCGCAACCTGAATGGAATATTGGACTTCCCTGGGCCAACACAAGAGGAAGCCTGAATTCCCAGTATTAATTCGAGAATTCCGCCTCAACTTGAGAAAAACCACGTGGTTCCCCCGTCATTGCAAGATGAGGCCCTTGCCCGCTCCAGCGTCTCAAGAGTAGTCCCACGTTCTGTCTTCAAGTGCGAAATGATATTTGGCACCCTTAATGCTACCCCAAAAGTTCCCCGACATACGGGTCGCACTAGAGGGGAACACCGAGGTTCCTGGCACCACTTCATCTGAGCCCCTTCTCCCCTCCTGATCGCGAAAGGAGGGTCAATTCCCCTGCTTTGTCTGCAAGGGGTTCCCGACCTTCTCCACGCACCTCAGATGAGGCTGTCTCGCGAGGAAATTCGAGACGTAGCCTCGATGGTGGTGCCACATGCCGAAAGACCGCGATTTCCCGATCCGCTCTTGATAAGAACGCGATGCCCAGACACCTATTCGAAGATAGTGTGGATGAAGGCACAACACGAAGGGGCACTGACACCCCCGTGCATCGTCCGGAAAAGACCGCAGGTTACTCATACAGCTCAACAAGTGCCTGTCACCCAGTGAACAACTCGAGAGGCAAGCGGAGGTCCATTCCTGCACACAAGACAAGGCCTGACTCACCTCTCCCAACTATGCAGGGGGCTGCGATCGGAATCAGAAATGGAGAGGAACCCTGAGGTTCCTGCCTCCCCTCGAGATGAGGCCCCCTTCCATTTCACCAAACCCAGTGGAGTCCCGAGAGGTCTTTCCCAACTCCACAGTATCCCTGACTTCTCAGAGGCACCCGGAGAATCTCCCTGAGGTCACCGGCACAAGTCGAGGGAACCCAGGTATTCTTGCCAAGACCCGAGAGAGATCTTAAGAGTCCTTCAACGCGTCTAGAGGCCTGATTCCCCTACCATGACTCGAGAGCAATGACGCGCTCCCCCTTGCCACACGCATCGAGACCTAACTTCCCTGGCGCCACACAAGAGGTTCCCTGAGCTCCCCGTCGTACCTCCTGAGAAACCAACACAGGCGCTGCAGCTCGGTAAACCACCGAGACCCCCCCCCCTCGTCATCGTGAGATGAGGGCCTTCTTTTCCTGCATGTCCTGGAGTGCAATCCCGAGTCCTCTCTACAAACTCCAGAGGAGGCTTGACTCCCTTTAGTCCACTCAGTGGGCTCCAAGAAATACCCGTCGCGACTCAAGAAGAGAGAGAAGTCCTTTGTTTCCCCTCGAGAGGACGCCTGACTCCTGGGTGAGTCTAGAATGCAACCCCAAGATCCCAGTCATCCCTTGAGAGGAACATTAGGTCCTAGACACAAGCCTGGATGAGGTTTCTTTTGCCCTGCAGTGACTCGAGCGCAACCCCCAGCTCTCCCTCGCAACTCGAATGGAAGATTGGGCTTCCCTGGGCCAACACAAGAGGAAGCCAGAAATCCCCTTCGTAACTCGAGAATCCCGCCGCAACTCGAGAAAAACCACGTGTTTCCAACGTCATCCCAAGATGAGGCCCTTGCTGCTATGGCGTCTCAAGAAAAGAACCACGTTCCGTCTTGAAGTGCGAAACGGTACTTTGCACCCTTGATGCGACACCAAATGTTCCCGGACACGCCGGTCTCACTCGACAGGAACACCGAGGTTCCCGCACCACTTCATCTGAGCACCTTCTCCCCTCCTGTTCGAGACAGGAGGGTCTATTCCCCTGCTTTGTTTGGAAGGGGTTCCCCACATTCCCGGCGCACCTCAGGATGAGGCCGGTCTCACGAGGAAATTCGAGACATAGCGTCGTGGGTGGTGTCACATGCCGAAATACCCCGATTTCCCGGCCCACTCTTGAGAAGAACCCGATGCCCAGACACCTCTTAGAAGGCAACCCTGTGGACGAAAGCAAAAAACGAAGGGTCACTGACACTCCCATGCATCATTCGGTAAAAGCCGCAGGTTCCACACACAGCTCGACAAGAGGCCTGTCATCCCATGAACAACTCGAGAGGCAAGCAGAGTTCCATTCCTCCACTCAAGACGAGGCCTGACTCTCCGGTCCCAACTCTGAAGGGACCCTGCGATTGGAGTCCGAAATGAAGAGGAACCCTGAGGTTCCTGACTCCACTCGAGATGAGGCCCTCTTCCATTACACCAAAAACAGTGGAGGCCCGAGAGGCCCCTCCCAAATCCACAGTATCGTGACTTTTCAGAGGCACCCTTAGAAGCTCCCTGAGGTCACTGACACAAGTCGAGGGAACACAGGGTTTCCTGACGCAACCCGAGAAAGACCTTGAAAATCCTCCTTCAACGCATCTTGAATCCCGATTCCCCTACCATGACTCGAGAGCAATGACGCGTTCCCCCTCGCCACTCCCATGGAGACTTGACTTCCCTGGCGCCACACGAGAGGCTCCCTGAGCTCCCCGTCATACCTCGTGAGAAATCCCACACTGGCTCCCAAGCTCCAGAAAACCCACGAGATGCCTCCGTCATCGCGAGATGAAGGCCTTCTTTTCCTGCATGGCCTGGAGAGCAATCTCGAGGCCTCTCTTCAAACTCCACAGGAGGCCTGACTCGCTTTAGGCCACTCTGTGGGCTCCAAGAGATACCCGTTGGGACTCGAGAGGAGAGCGGAATTCTTTGCTTCCCCTATATACCAGGCCTGACTCCTCAGGTGAGTCTGGAATGCAACCCCGAGATCCCTGTCGCCCCTGGAGAGGAACATTAGGTCCTAGACACAAGCATAGATGAGGTCTCATTTGCCCTGAAGTGACTCGAGAGCAATCCCCTGCTCTCTCTCGCACCTCGAATGGAAGAATGGACTTCCCTGGGACAACACAAGAGGAAACCTGAATTCCCTGTCGTAATTCGAAAATCCCGCTGCAACTCGAGGAAAACCAGGTGGTTCCCCCGTCATCGCAAGATGAGGCCCTTGCCAGCTACAGCGTCTCAGTAGAAGCCCTACGTTCCATCTTGAAGTTTAAAACGATAATTGGCAACCTTGATGTTAGCACAAAAGTTCCCCGACACCCTGGTCTCACTCAAAGGGAACACCAAGGTTCGGTGCACCGCTTGTTCTGAGCCCCTTATCCCCTCCTGATCGCGACGGGAGGGTCGATTACCCTGCTTTGTCTGGAAGGGGTTCCGGACCTTCCCGGCGCACCTCAGGATGAGGCCGGTCTCACGAGGAAATTCGAGACGTAGCCTTGTGGTTGGTGCCACATGCCGAAAGACCCCGATTTCCCTGTCTGCTCTTGATAAGAACCCAATGCTAGGACACCTCTTCGAAGGCAATCCTGTGGACGAAGGCACAAAACGAAGGGGTCTGACACCCTCCTGCATCGTTAGAAAAGCCCGCAAGTTCCACATACAGATCGACAAGTGGCCTGTCACCCCGTGAACAACTCGAGAGGGAAGAGGAGTTAAATTCCTCCACACAAGACGAGGCCTGACTCTCCTGTCCCAACTCTGCATGGACACTGAGATCCGATTCAGAAATGGAGAGGAACCATGAGGTTCCTGCCTCAACTCGAGATAAGGCCCTCTTCTACTGCACCAAACCCAGTGGAGTTCGGAGCGGCCCCTCCCAACTGCACAGTATCCCTGACTTCTCAGAGGCACCCTGAAAAGCTCCCTGAGGTCACGGGCATAAGTCGATGGAACCCAGGGTTTCCTGCCGTAACCTGAGAAAAACCACGAGAGTCCTTCTTCACGCGTCTTGAGGCCCGATTCCCCTACCATGACTGGAGAAAAATGACGCGCTCCCCCTCGCCACGCGCATGAAGATCTGACTTCCCCGGCACCACATGAGAGGCTCCCTGAGCTCCCCATCGTACCTCGTGAGAAACCCCACACTGGCGCCGCAGCTCGAGAAAACCCACGAGACGCCCCTGTCATGGTGAAATGAGGGCCTTCTTTCCTGCATGACCTGAAGAGCAATCCCGAATCCTCTCTCCAAACTCCAAAGGAGGCTTGACTCCCTTTAGGTCACTCAGTGGGCTCCAAGAGATACCCGTCGATACTCAGGAGGAGAGCGGTGTCCTTTGCTTCCCCTCGAGATGAGGCCTGACTATGAGGGTGAGTCTGGAATGCAACCCTGGATCCCTGTCGCCCCTGGAGAGGAACCTTAGGTCCTGGACAAAAGCCTAGATGAGGTCTCTTTGGCCCTGCAGTGACTCAAGCGCAACCCCTAGCTTTCCCTTGCAACTCGAATGGAAGATTGGCCTTTCTGAGCCAACACAAGAGGAAGCCTGAATTTCCAGTTGTAATTTGAGAAACCCGCCGCAACTCGAGAAAAATCACGTGGTTCCCCGTATTGCAAGATGAGGCCCTTGCCCCCTACAGCGTCTCAAGAGAAGTCTCACATTCCGTCTTGAAGTGCAAAACAGTACTTGGCACCCTTGATGCGACCCCAAAAGTTCCCCTATATACCGATCTCACTAGAGGGGACACTGAAGTTTCCGGCACCACTTCATCTGAGGCCTTTCTCCTCTCCTGATCGCGATAGGAGGGTCGATTCCACTGCTTTGTCTCGAAGGGATTCCCGACCTTCCCGGCACACCTCAGGATGAGGCCGGTCTCACGAGGAAATTCGAGAGGTAGCCTCGAGGGCCATACTACATGCCGAAAGACCCCGATTCCATGGTCCACTTTTGATCAAAACCAGACTCCTGGACACCTCTTCGAAGGCAAGCCTGTGGATGAAGGCACAACACGTAGGGGCACTGACACCCCGTGCATCTTCCGGAAAAACCCGCAGGTTCCTCACACAGCTCCACAAGTGGTCTGTCACCTCGTGAACAACTCGAGAAGCAAGCGGAGTTCCATTCCTCCACACAAGACGATGCCTGACTCTCCTGTCACAACTCTAGGGACCTTGCGCACCGAGTCAGAAATGGAGAGGAAGCCTGAGGTTCCTGCCTCCACTCAAGATGAGGCCCTTTTCCATTGCCACAAAACCAGTGGAGTCCCGAGAGGCCCGTCCCAAATCCACAGTATGCCTGACTTCTCAGAGGCACCCTGAGAAGCTCCCTAAGGTCACCGGCAGAAGTCGACGGAACCCAGGGTTTCCTGCCGCAACCCGAGAAAGACCTTGAGAGTCCTGCTTTAACGTGTCTTGAGGCCCGATTCCCGTATCATATCTCGAGAGCAATGACGCGCTCCCCCTTGCCATGCGCATGGAGACCTGAATTCCCTGGTGCCACACGAAAGGCTCCCTGAGCTTCCCGTCGCACCTCGTCAGAAACCGCACACTGGCACCGCAGCTCGAGAAAACCAACAAGACGCCCCTGTCATCGCGAGATGAGGGTCTTCTTTTCCTGCATGGCCTGGAGAGCAATCCTGAGTCCTCTCTCCAAACTCCACAGGGGGCTTGACTCCCTTTAGGCCACTCAGTGGGCTCCAAGAGACACCTGTGGTGACTCAAGAGGAGAGCGGGGTCCTTTGCTTCCCCTCGAGTCGAGCTCTGACTCCCAGGATGCGTCTGGAATGCAACCCCGAGATCGCTGTCGGCCCTGGAGAGGAATATTAGGTCCTGGACACAAGCCTAGATGAGGTCTCTTTTACCCTGCAGTGACTCAAGAGCAAACCCCAGCTCTCCCTCGAAACTCGAATGGAAGATTGGACTTCCCTGGGCCAACACAAGAGGAAGCCTGAATTCCCCGTCGTAACTCGAGAATCCCGCCGCACCTTGAGAAAAACCACGTGATTCCCCCGTCATCCCAAGATGAGGCCCTTGCCCTCTACAGCGTGTCAAGAGAAGCCCCAAGTCCGTATTGAAGTGCAAAACGGTACTTGGCACCCTTGAAGTGACCCCAAAAGTTTCCCGACACACCGGTCCCACTCGAGGGGAACACCGAGGTTCCCGGCACGACTTCAACTGAGCCCTTTCACTCCTCCTGATCGCGACAAGATGGTCGATTCCCCTGCTTTGTCTGGAAGGGGTTCCCGATCTTCATGGCGCACCTCAGGATGACACCAGTCTAATGAAGAAATTCGAGACGTAGCCTCATGGATGGTGCCACGTTCTGAAAGATCCCGATTTCCTGCTCTGCTATTGATAAGAACCTGATGTCCGGACACCTCTTTGAAGGCAACCCTGTGGATGAAGGCACAACACAAAGGGGCACTGACCCCCTCATGCATCTTACGGAAAAAACCGAAGGTTCCACTCACAGCTCGACAAATGGTCTGTTATCCTGTGAACAACTCGAGAGGCAAGTGGAGTTCCATTCCTCCACACAAGACGAGGCCTGACTCTCCTGTCCCAACTCTTCAGGGACCCTGTGGTCGGAGTTTTAAATGGAGAGGAACCCTTAGGTTCCTGCCTCAACTCGAGATGAGAACCTTTGCCATTGCACCAAACCCAGTGGAGTTCCGAGAGCGCCTCCCAAGTCCACAGTATGCCTGACTTCTCAGAGGCACCCTGAGAAGCTCCCTGAAGTCACCGGTACAAGTCGAGGGAACCCAGGGTTTCCTGCCGCAACCTGAGAAAGACCTCGAGACTCCTTCTTCAACACGTCTTGAGTCCCGATTTCCCTACCATGACTCAAGAGCATTTATGGGCTTCTCCTCATCACACGCATAGACACCTGACTTTCCTGGCGCCACACGAGAGGCTCCCTGAGCTCCCCGTCGTACCTCGTGAGAAAACTCATACTTGCGCTCCAACTCGAGAAAACCCACAAGACGCCCCCGTCATTGCGAGCTGAGGGCCTTCTTTCCTGTATGGCCTGGAGAGCAATCCCGAGTCCTCTCTCCAACTCCACAGGAGGCTTGACTCCCTGGAGGCCACTCAGTGGGCTCCAAGAGATACCTATCGCGACCCAGGAGGATATCAGAATCCTTTGCTTCCCCTCGAGCCGAGGCCTGACTCACTGGGTGAGTCTGGAATGCGTCCCCGTGATCCCTATCGCCCCTGGAGAGGAACATTAGGTCCTGGACACAAGCCTAGATGAGGTCTATTTTGACCTGCCGTGACTCGAGAGCAATTCCCACCCAGCTCTCCCTGGCAACTCGAATGGAAGAATGGACTTCCCTGGGCCAACAGAAGAGGAAGCCTGAATTCCCCGTCGTAAGTCAACAATCCCATCGCAACTCGAAAAAAACCACGTGGTTTCCCCTTCATCACAAGATGAGGCCCTTGCCCGCCACAGCGTCTCAAGAGAAGTCCCACGTTTCATCTTGAAGTTTGAAACAGTATTTGGCAAGCTTCGTGAGACCCCAAAAGTTCCCTGACATACTGGTCTCACTCAAGGGGAACACCGAGGTTCCCGGCACCACTTCATCTGAGCCCCTTCTCCCCTCCTGATCGCGACAGTAGGGTCGATTAACCTGCTTTGTCTGGAAGGCTTTCCCGACCTTCCAGGGGCACCTCAGCATGAGGCCCGTCTCACGAGGAAATTCGAGACGTAGCCTCGTGTGTGGTGCCGCATTCCAAAAGACCCCGATTTCCTGGTCCGCTCTTGATAAGAACCCGATGCCCGCACACCACTTCGAAGGCAACCCTGTGGATGAAATCACATCACGAAGGGGCACTGACACCCCCGTGCATTGTCTGGAAAAAACCGCAGGTTCCACACACAGCTCGACAAGTGGCCTGTCACTCCTTGAACAACTCGAGAGGCAAGCGGAGTTCCATTCCTCCACACAAGACGAGGCCTGACTCTCCTGTCCCAATTCTGCAGGGACCCTGCAATCTGAGTCAGAAATGGAGAGGAACCCTGAGGTTCCTTCCTGATATCGAGATTAGGCCCTCTTCCATTGCAGCAAACCCAGTGGAGTCCCGAGAGGCCTCTCCCAGCTCCATAGTATCCCTGACTTCTCAGAGGCACCCTGAGAAGCTACCTGAGGTCACAGGCACAAGTCGAGGAAACCCAGGGTTTCCTGCCGCAACCCGAGAAAGACCTCGAGCGTCCTTTTTCATTGCGTTGAGCCCTGATTCCACTACCATGACTCGAGAGCAATGACGTGCACCCCCTCGCCACTGGTATGGAGACTTGACTTCCCTGACACCACACGAGAGGCTCCCTGAGCTCCCGGTCGTACTTTGTGAGAAACCCCACACTGGCACCGCAGCTCCAGAAAAACCATGAGACTCCCCCGACATCGCGAGATGAGGGCCTTCTTTTCCTGCATGGCCTGGAGAGCAATCCCGCGTGCTCTCTCCAAACTCCACAAGAGAGGAGCCAAGATTGCTGAGGAGTAGGACGGGGAGAACTCTTTCCCCCCCAAACAATTTCATCAAAAGAGCATTTAAACGTCGAGTAAATTCCACAATACAACTTATGAATGCTGCCAGAGGACATCAGGCACCCAGAAAAGAACCCAACTCTTGGAAAGTAGGTAGGAAAAAGTATAAAAGACAAAAAAAGAGACAAAAGAGGGAGGGAGGGATTTCCGTCCCGGGAAGATAGTCTTAAAAAGAGAAAAGTTTCCAAACACCAGGAAAGCTTTTCACTGCCAAATCTTTGCCAAGCTTTGGAAGCACAAAGGGCAACATAAGGGGGATAAAAATAAATAAACAATTAAAACTCGCAGATTGCAAGCCCTACGGTAACTCCCCCAGCCACGAAGCAGTGCAGACGCCTGCTCACACCATTAGCAAGCAGGGGCTGGGCAGGGAGGCGCGGCGCGGTCTGCATCGCTTAGAGTAAGAATCTGGCCTGAATACCCTGAGGGCTATCTGAACGAAATAACTTGGGCTAGCAAACCAGACTCTGGGATATCTACCACGCAAAAAGCCAGCCCTAACCTAAGACACCGCCAGGCCCGCGCACGGAACAAAGGACTGAACAGAGATAGCCGGCTGCAGACCTTCCCCCTCCGGTGACAGGCAGCCAGAGCCGGAAGGGGGCAATTGCAGCCCCAGAGAGACATTATCTATAAAACTGTAAGCAGGCTTCTTTGCTAACTAAAACTTCTTGGGGATCTGGACGGTCAACATCTGCCTGAGAAGGTGCGCCTGTTTTACACCCAGATAACCGAGTGGCGGGGAGGCGATAAGTCACAACATTGGCGCTCGCCAAACACCTCATCACCTGAGCTGCTCGGACCTGGGAAGAGCACAAAACGCAGGCCCAACCGAGTCTGTGCCTCTGAGGACTACCCGAGTGCCTGAACCTGAGCGGCTTGGACCTGGGAGGTGCATGCAGCCCAGGGCCAGCCTCGGATTGTTCCCGGTGGAACAACCTAGAGCCCGAGCATTGTGGGCAGGGAGGCTACACGTGCCGTGAGCGGGGGCAGACCCAGTGTGGCTGAGGCACTGCGAGCGCACGCCAGTGTTATTTGTTTGCATCATCACTCCCTCCCTCCCTCCCCACAGCGCAACTGAACAAGTGAGCCTAAAAAAAAAAAGTGTCCTCCACCGTCCCCTTTGTGTCAGGGCGTAAACCAGACACTGAAGAGACCAGCAAACAAAAGAAGCTATAACAGAGGGAAACGCCTTGGAAGCTACAGGCAATAGATTAAAACCCTGTGGTTACTAGGACTACATAGGAAGGCGCCTATAGATCTTGAGAAATATAAGTCGGACCAAGAAACTAGCCAAAAATGAACCGAACCCACGATACTCACAACAAAACCAGAGAAAGTCCTAGATATATTTTTATGATCATTCTTACTTTTTTTTAATTTTTTTAATTTTAAGTTCTCTATTGTTCATTTAATTTTCACTTTTATAACCTATTACTTTGCAAAAAAAAGACCCTATTTTTTTCTTCTTCAGCAAACTTCATATATGTGTATATATATATATATATATATATATATATATATATATATATAAAATAATTTTTTGACCTTGTTTTTTTGTTTTGTTTTTTTTTTCTTCTTTTCTTTAACATTGTATTTTTGAAATTCCAAACTGTACTCTAGATTTTTAATTTATGCTTTTTGATATTTGATATCAATTTTGTACCTGTAGTTTCTTTATAATTTTTGCGACATTGCTTGTTTTTGTTTGTTTGTTTTCTCTTTAGTTTTCTTCTTCCTTTTTTTTAACATTGTATTTTTGAAATTCCAAACTCTACTCTAGATTTTTAATTTTTGCTTTTTGGTATTAGTTACCAATTTTGTACCTGTATTTTCTTGATAATTTTTGCGACCTTGTTTGTTTTTCTTTGTTCGTTTTTTCTCTCTGTCTTTTCCTTCTTCTTTTCTTTAACATCGTATTTTTGAAATTCCAAACTCTACTCTAGATTTTTAATTTTTGCTTTTATGTATTTGTTACCAATTTTGTACCTTTAAGAACCCAATCTTCAGTACCCATTTTTCACTAGGGAGCGAGATTACTGGCTTGACTGCTCTCTCTCCCTTTGGACTCTCCTTTTTCTCCACCAGGTCGCCTGTGTCTCCTCCCTAACCCCTCTCTACTCTACCCAACTCTGTGAATTTCTGTGTATTCCAGACGGTGGAGAACACTTAGGGAACTGATTACTTGCTGGATCTGTCTCCCTCCTTTTCATTCCCCCCTTTTATCCTTCTGGCCACCTCTGTCTCCTTCCTCCTTCTTCTCATCTCTGTATAACTCTGTGAACATCTCTGAGCGGTCCAGTTGTGGAGTGCACATAAGGAAGTGACTACTGGCCAGCCCACTCTCTCCACTATTGATTCCACCTGATCTCATTTGGGTCACCTCTAACTCCCTCCTCCCTCTTCTCTTCTCCATGTAACGCTGTGAACCTTTCTGAGTGGCCCTCACAGTAGAGAAACTTTTCTTCTTTAACGTAGATGTTTTATCAATGGTGCTGTATAGAAGGAGAAGTTTTGAAACTACTGTAAAAGTAAGACAGATAACTGGAAGCAGGAGGCTTAAGTCCAAACCCTGACTCCAGGGAACTCCTGACTCCAAGGAACATTAATTGACAGGAGCTCATCAAATGCCTCCATACCGACACTGAAATCAAGCACCACACAAGGGCCAACAAGTTCCAGGGCAAGACATACCAAGCCAATTCTCCAGCAACAAAGGAACGCAGCCCTGAGCTTCAAGATACAGGCTGCCCAAAGTCACCCCAAAACCACAAACATCTCATAACTCATTACTGGACACTTCATTGCACTCCAGAGAGAAGAAATACAGCTCCACCCACCAGAACACGGAAACAAGCTTCCCTAACCAGGAAACCTTGACAAGACACCTGTACAAACCCACACACAGCGAGGAAATGCCACAGTAAAGAACTCCACAAACTGCCAGAATACAGAAAGGACACCCCAAACTCAGCAATTTAAACAAGATGAGACAGAGGAATACCCAGCAGATAAAGGAACAGGATAAATGCCCACCAAACCAAACAAAAGAGGAAGAGATAGGGAATCTACCTGATAAAGAATTCCGAGTAAGGATAGTGAAATGGATCTAAAATCTTGAAATTAAAATGGAATCACAGATAAATAGCCTGGAGACAAGGATTGAGAAGATGCAAGAAAGGTTTAACAAGGACCTAGAAGAAATAAAAAAAGAGTCAATATATAACGAATAATGCAATAAATGAAATTAAAAACACTCTGGAGGCAACAAATAGTAGAATAACAGAGGCAGAAGATAGGATTAGTGAATTCGAAGATAGAATGGTAGAAATAAATGAATCAGAGAGGATACATGAAAAACGAATTAAAAGAAATGAGCACAATCTCAGAGACCTCCAGGACAATATTAAACGCTACAACATTCGAATCATAGGGGTCCCAGAAGAAGAAGACAAAAAGAAAGACCGTGAGAAAATACTTGAGGAGATAATAGTTGAAAACTTCCCTAAAATGGGGAAGGAAATACTCACTCAAGTCCAAGAAACCCAGAGAGTCCCAAACAGGATAAAGTCAAGGCGAAACCCCCCAAGACACATATTAATCACATTAACAAAAACCAAACACAAAGAACAAATATGAAAAGCAGCAAGGGAAAAACAACAAATAACACACAAGGGAATTGCCATAAGGATAACAGCTGATCTTTCAATAGAAACTCTTCAAGCAAGGAGGGAATGGCAAGACATACTTAAAATGATGAAAGAAAATAACCTACAGCCCAGATTATTGTACCCAGCAAGGATCTCATTCAAGTATGAATGAGAAATCAAAAGCTTTTCAGACAAGCAAAAGCTGAGAGAATTCTGCACCACCAAACCAGCTCTCCAACAAATACTAAACAGGAAACACAAAAACGGTGTATAAATTCAAACCCCAAACAATAAAGTAAATGGCAATGGGATCATACTTATCAGTAATTACCTTAAACGTAAATGGGTTGAATGCTCCAACCAAAAGACAAAGACTGGCTGAATGGATACAAAAAGAAGACCCCTACATATGTTGTCTACAAGAGACCCACCTCAAAACAGGGGATACATACAGACTGAAAGTGAAGGGCTGGAGAAAGATTTTCCATGCAAATAGGGGCCAAAAGAAAGCAGGAGTAGCAATACTCATATCAGATAAAATAGACTTTAAAACAAAGGCTGTGAAAAGAGACAAAGAAGGTCACTACATAATGATCAAAGGATCAATCCAAGAAGAAGATATAACAATTATAAATATATATGCACCCAACGTGGGAGCACCACAGTATGTAAGACAAATGCTAACAAGTATGAAAGGAGAAATTAACACTAACACAATAATAGTTGGAGATTTTAATACCCCACTCACACCTATGGATAGATCAACTAAACAGAAATTTAACAAGGAAACACAAACTTTAAATGATACAAGAGACCAGTTAGACCTAATTGATATCTATAGGACATTTCATCCCAAAACAATGAATTTCAACTTTTTCTAAAGTGCACATGGAACCTTCTCCAGGATAGATCGCATCCTGGGCCATAAAGCTAGCATTGGTAAATTCAAAAAAATAGAAATCATTCCAAGCATCTTTTCTGACCACAATGCAGTAAGATTAGATCTCAATTACAGGAGAAAAACTATTAAAAATTCCAACATATGGAGGCTGAACAACACGCTGCTGAATAACCAACAAATCACAGAATAAATCAAAAAAGAAATCAAAATTTGCATAGAAACGGATGAAAATGAAAACACAACAACCCAAAACTTGTGGGACACGGTAAAAGCAGTCCTAAGGGGAAAGTTCATAGCAATACAGGCACACCTCAAGAAACAAGAAAAAATCAAATAAATAAACTAACTCTACACCTAAAGCAACTAGAAAAGGAAGAAATGAAGAACCCCAGGGTTAGTAGAAGGAAAGAAATCTTAAAAATTAGAGCAGAAATAAATGCAAAAGAAACAAAAGAGACCATAGCAAAAATCAACAAAACCAAAAGCTGGTTCTTTGAAACGATAAATAAAATTGACAAACCATTAGCCAGACTCATCAAGAAACAAAGGGAGAAAAATCAAATCAATAAAATTAGAAATGAAAATGGAGAGATCACAACAGAAAACACAGAAATACAAAGGATCATAAGAGACTACTATCAACAATTATATGCCAATAAAATGGACAACGTGGAAGAAATGGACAAATTCTTAGAAAAGTACAACTTTCCAAAACTGGACCAGGGAAGAACTAGAAAATCTTAACAGACCCATCACAAGCACGGAAATTGAAACTGTAATCAAAAATCTTCCAGCCAACAAAAGCCCAGGTCCAGACGGCTTCACAGCTGAATTCTACGAAAAATTTAGAGAAGAGCTAACACCTATCCTGCTCAAACTCTTCCAGAAAATTGCAGAGGAAGGTAAAGTTCCAAACTCATTCTATGAGGCCACCATCAGCCTAATACCAAAACCTGCCAAAGATCCCACAAAAAAAGAAAACTACAGGCCAATATCACTGATGAACATAGATGCAAAAATCCTTAACAAAATTCTAGCAATCAGAATCCAACAACACATTAAAAAGATCATACACCATGACCAAGTGGGCTTTATCCCAGGGATGCAAGGATTCTTCAATATCCACAAATCAATCAATGTAATACACCACCTTAACAAATTGAAAAATAAAAACCATATGATTTTCTCAATAGATGCAGAGAAAGCCTTTGACAAAATTCAACATCCATTTATGACAAAAACTCTCCAGAAAGCAGGAATAGAAGGAACATACCTCAACATAATAAAAGCTATATATGACAAACCCACAGCAAACATTATCCTCAATGGTGAAAAATTGGAAGCATTTCCTCTAAAGTCAGGAACAAGACAAGGGTGCCCACTTTCACCATTACTATTCAACATAGCTTTGGAAGTTTTGGCCACAGCAATCAGAGCAGAAAAAGAAACAAAAGGAATCCAAATTGGAAAAGAAGAAGTAAAACTCTCACTGTTTGCAGATGACATGATCCTCTACATAGAAAACCCTAAAGACTCCACCAGAAAATTACTAGAACTAGTCAATGACTATAGTAAAGTTGCAGGATATAAAATCAACACACAGAAATCCCTTCAATTCCTATACACTAATAATGAGAAAACAGAAAGTGAAATTAAGGAAACAATTTCATTCACCATTGAAATGGAAAGAATAAAATACTTAGGAATATACCTACCTAAAGAAACTAAAGACCTATACATAGAAAACTATAAAACACTGGTGAAAGAAATCAAAGAGGACACTAATAGATGGAGAAATATACCATGTTCATGGATTGGAAGAATCAATATAGTGAAAATGAGTATACGACCCAAGGCAATTTATAGATTCAATGCAATCCCTATCAAGCTACCAAAAGTATTCTTCACAGAGCTAGAACAAATAATTTCACAATTTGTATGGAAATACAAAAAACCTCGAATAGCCAAAGCAAACTTGAGAAAGAAGAATGGAACTGGAGGAATCAACCTACCTGATTTCAGGCTCCACTACAAAGCCACAGTTATCAAGACAGTATGGTACTGGCACAAAGACAGAAATATAGATTAGTGGAACAAAATAGAAAGCCCAGAGATAAATCCACACACATATGGACACCTTATCTTTGACAAAGGAGGCAAAAATATACAATGGATTAAAGACAATCTCTTTAACAAGTGGTGCTGGGAAATCTGGTCAACCACTTGTAAAAGAATGAAACTAGAACACTTTCTAACACAATACACAAAAATAAACTCAAAATGGATTAAAGATCTAAACGTAAGACCAGAAACTATAAAACTCCTAGAGGAGAACATAGGCAAAACACTCTCTGAAATACATCACAGCAGGATCCTCTATGACCCACCTCCCAGAATATTGGAAATAAAAACAAAAATAAACAAATGGGACCTAATTAACCTTAAAAGCTTCTGCACATCAAAGCAAACTATTAGCAAGGTGAAAAGACAGCCTTCAGAATGGGAGAAAATAATAGGAAATGAAGCAACTGACAAACAACTAATCTCAAAAATATACAAGCAACACCTACAGCTCAACTCCAGAAAAATAAATGACCCAATCAAAAAATGGGCCAAAGAGCTAAATAGACATTTCTCCAAAGAAGACATACAGATGGCTAACAAACACATGAAAAGATGCTCAAAATCACTCATTATCATAGAAATGCAAATCAAAACCACTATGAGGTACCATTTCACGCCAGTCAGAATGGCTGCAATCCAAAAGTCTACAAATAATAAATGCTGGAGAGGGTGTGGAGAAAAGGGAACCCTCTTACACTGTTGGTGGGAATGCAAACTAGTACAGCCACTATGGAGAACAGTGTGGAGATTCCTTAAACAACTGGAAATAGAACTGCCTTATGATCCAGCAATCCCACTGCTGGGCATACACACTGAGGAAACCAGAAGGGAAAGAGACACGTGTACCCCAATGTTCATCGCAGCACTGTTTCTAATAGCCAGGACATGGAAGCAACCTAGATGTCCATCAGCAGATGAATGGATAAGAAAGCTGTGGTACATATACACAATGGAGTATTACTCAGCCATTAAAAAGAATAGAATGAATCAATTCTAATGAGGTGGATGAAACTGGAGCCTATTATACAGAGTGAAGTAAGCCAGAAAGAAAAACACCAATACAGTATACTAACACATATATATGGAATTTTGAAAGACGGTAACAATAACCCTGAGTACGAGACAGCAAAAGAGACACTGAGGTATAGAAGAGTCTTATGGACTCTGTGGGAGAGGGAGAAGGTGGGAAGATTTGGGAGAATGGCATTGAAACATGTAAAATATCATGTATGAAAAGAGTTGCCAGTCCAGGTTTGATGCATGATACTGGATGCTTGGGGCTAGTGCACTGGGCGACCCAGAGGGATGCTATGGGGGGGAGGAGGGAGGAGGGTTCAGGATGGGGAGCACATGTATACCTGAGGCGGATTCATTTTGATATTTGGAAAAACTAATACAATTATGTAAAGTTTAAAAATAAAATAAAATTAAAAAAAAAATCCACAGGAGGCTTGACTCCCTTTAGGCCACTCAGTGGTCTCCAAGAAATACCCGTCGGGACTCGAGAGCAGAGCAGAGTCCTTTCCTTCCTCTCGAGATGAGGACTGACTCCTCGGGTGCGCCTAAAATGCAACCCCGAGATCTCTGTCGCCCCTGGAGAGGAACATTAGGTCCTGGACACAAGCTTAGATGAGGTCTCTTTTGCCCTGAAGTGACTCGAGAGCAATCCCTAGCTCTCTCTCGCAACTCCAATGGAAGATTGGACTTCCCTGGGCCAACACAAGAGGAAGCCTGAATTCCCCATCGTAACTCGAGAATCCCGCCGAAACTCGAGAAAAACCACATGGTTACCCTGTCATCGCAAGATGAGGCCCTTGCTCGCTACAGCGTCTAAAGAGAAGTCCCAGGTTTCTTCTTGAAGTGTTTTCACAATTCAAGTGTGAAAACTTGGCACCCTTGATGCGATTCCAAAAGTTCCCCGACACCCTGGTCTCTCTTGAGGGGAACACCGAGGTTCCCGGTACGACTTCGTCTGAGCCACTTCTCCCCTCCTGATTGCGACTGGAGGGTCGACTCCCGTGCTTTGTCTGGAAGGGGTTCCCAACCTTCCCAGCGTACCTCAGGATGAGGCCGGTCTAACGAGAATATTTGAGACGTAGCTTCATGGGTGGTAACACATGCTGAAAGACCCCGATTCCCCGGTCCACTCTTGATAAGAACCCGATGCCCAGACACCTCTTCAAAGGCAACCCTGTGGAAGAAGGCACAACACGAAGGGGCACTGACACCCTCGTGCATCGTCCGGAAAAACCCGCAGATTCCAAACACAGTTCGACAAGTTGCCTGTCACCCCGTGAATAACTCGAGAGGCAAGCGGAGTTCCATTCCTCCTTACAAGACGAGGTCTGACTCTCCTGTCCCAACTCTGCAGGGACCCTGCGATCAGAGTCAGAAATGGAGACAAACCCTGAGGTTCCTGCCTCCACTCGAGATGAGGCCCTCTTCTATTGCACCAAACCCAGTGGAGTCCCGAGAGGGCCCTCCCAACTCCAGGGTATCCTTGACTTCTCAGAGGCACACTGAGAAGCTCCCTGAGGCCACCGGCACTAGTCGAGGGAACCCAGGGTTTACTGCCGTGACCCAAGAAACACCTTGAAAGTCCTTCTTTAACGGTTCTTGAGGCCCGATACACCTTCCATGACTCTAGAGCAATGACGCGCTCCCCCTCGCAATGCGCATGGAGACGTGACTTCCCAAGCGCCACATGAGAGGCTCCCTGAGCTCCCCGTAGTACCTCATGAGAAACCCCACACTGGCGCTGCAGCTCGAGAAAACCCACGAGACGCCCCCTTCATCGCGAGATGATGGCCTTCTTTTCCTGCATGGCCTGGAGAGCAATCACGAGTCCTCTCTCCAAACTCCACAGGAGGCTTGACTCCCTTTAGGCCACTCAGTGGGCTCCAAGAGATACCCGTCGCAACTCGAGAGGAGAGTGGAGTCCTTCGCTTCCCCTCGAGACAAGGACTGACTCCCCGGGTGCATCAGGAAAGCAACCCCGAGATCCCTGTCCCCCCTGGAGACGAACATTATGTCCTGGACACAAGCCTAGATAAGGTCTCTTTTGCCCTGCAGTAACTCAAGCGCAATCCCTAGCTCTCCCTCGCAACTCGAATGGAAGACTGGACTTCCCTGGGCCAACACAAGAGGAAGCCTGAATTTCCTGACCTAACTCGAGAATCCCGCCACAACTCGAGAAAAACGACGTGGTTAACCCGTCACCACAAGATGAGGCCCTTGCCAGCTACAGCGTCTCAAGAGAAGTCTCACGTTCCGTCTTGAAGTTTGAAACGGTACTTAGCACCTTTGATGTGACTCCAAAAGTTCCCCGACATCCCAGTTTTACTCGAGGGGAACATCGAGGTTCCCGGCACCACTCCATCTGAGCCCCTTCTCCCCTCCTGATCGGGACAAGAGGGTCGATTCACTTGCTTTGTCTGAAAGGGTTACCGACCTTCCTGGTGCACCTCAGGTTGAGGTCCGTCTCAAGAAGAAATTCGAGACGTAGGCTTGTGGGTGGTGCCACATGCCGAAAGACCCTGATTTCCTGGTCTGCTCTTGATAAGAATCTGAAGGCTGGATACCTCTTCGAAGGCAACCCTGTGTATGAAGGCAAAAAACGAAGGGGAACTGACACCCCCATGCATCGTCCGGATAAAACCGCAGGTTCCACACACAGCTCGACAAGTGGCCTGTTATCCGGTGAACAACTCGAGAGTCCAGTGGAGTTCCATTCCTCCACACAAGACGAGGCCTGACTCTCCTGTCCTAACTCTGTAGGGACTCTGTGTTCAGAGTCAGAAATGGAGAGCAACCCTGAGGTTCCTGCTTCAAATCGAGATGAGGCCCTCTTCTGACAAGGTCCAGCCTCGGCTGGTCCAGGGTTTTCGAAGGGGAGACAGAGTAGGCGACCTATTGATTTATTTATTGAAGATATAAAGTATAATAGAATGAGGATAGCTCAGTAGGAAAATTTAGTGGAGAAAAGAAGCTGAGTAGCTTGGTTTATGCGGAAAATCAGTATAACCCGTGACACCAGGTTAGCTCTGACCACGGAGGCCGCAGGCTCCCTCTCGAATAGCGAAAAGTGCCCCACCTTAGACACCTTCTCAAGTGGTCTTCGAAGCCCAGGCAAATAAATGGTCGCAGAGGATATCCGCGCTCCAGATGGACACTCATCTGAAAATTGAGGGGAAGAATGACATTAGGAGACTAAGCGTTGGCAATCAAGGCCCGTAGCTTTATTTTCAACAGGGGTTTTTATACCCTAAGTTACACATAGAGGATAATGGGGATGCAAAGACAGCAGCCTTTGATCCTTATCAAAAACCAGAGTTTCTGTCCTGCAAATGTATCGTATACAAATGGTTTAGGTGATTTACATCATCTTCTAGCCAGAAGACCTATTAACATTTTATGACTCTTGACAAAGACTTATCAACCGTAAGACTTATTTTCTCTAAGAGTAATTATTTTAAGGTTTGGCCCCATCTTTCGAAGATAAAATTGCATTCCTATAGGGCAGATGTGTAATGGGCTTACAACAAAGGAAATAATTTATTACCTTAAGGGTCTAAAGTTAGTAACACCAAGGCCACTACTTATTTCTTCTACATACCAACTATATTAATTAATACACATTCAAGGATACAATTCAGGGGATGTGGAAACTTGGCAACAAGCATTGGTTCATCAATGAAATCTTTTACTAGTTTTATTCTGACAGTTTCTAACTCTCTGAGAGGCTCTAAGCTATTTGAATATCTTAAGCTTCCCGTGCCTCTCGAGGCTCGGAGACTGTAAACAATTGTATGCATTGCTGTAGGAGACCGGGTAAACTTGTCAGGCGAGTTAGAGAGCCATCTGACGTGTTTGGATTTAAACACTCCTAATTGCCGAGGAACTTTATTAATTGGAGCTGTAAGTTAGCTCTTTGACAGAGAGAGTGAGATGGTGGTGGGGGACAGCCCCCAGTAAAGTCAGAGGTGAGAGCACAAAGCAATAAAGTAGGCAGACTCTGGTTTTGGGGGGTAGATGCTCAAGAATATCCGGGAGGACTCCCGAGGCTCGATCCCGCCTTTGTGTATGCCCAGCCTCCTTCCTCATGACCTTTGTCACGAGTGGAATGTCTCTCGCCGGCTCCCGGCATCTCCCCGTTTTTTATTTCTTAAAACAGCCAGATGTAGCTCAGTCGCGAGCCTCTGAATACTCTGCCGAAGAATCCTGACAATACAAGGAAGAATGATTATGAGAAGCAGAATTAAAGCAGCCACCGCAGCATAGCTAAAGACATTAGACAGAATATTCTTTCCTGAGATGTAGTTAGGGAAAGTATGGAAGAAATCATTTGCTGTTCCAGCAGCAGTAAAATCTAATCGGGAGTGCTCCATGGTTGCTATTTGATAGTGAAGTTTCCCTACGTCTCAACCAATGTCAGAGCTGTTCCAGATACCTGAAATATGGTTTTTAATCTTTTCCCATTCAAAATCTGTCTCATTTACTTTCAGGGGTGTTACACATATCCACCGATAGTCAGCATGACAAGACAATGCCATTTTCATCTTTAAAGCCTGCAATTCAGTCCCAATATGTATTACTGCTTCCTCTAGGGCGTCTACCCTCATTTCTAATTTTCTCTCTATAGCTTCCTGTGTTGCCAATGTTAAAGAAACATTTTTGGACATAGAATCAACATATTGAGCAGTATGTACTTGTTGAGTCAATGATATTGCTGCCACAGTAACAGAAGTGATTGCACTTATCAAAGCTGCTGTTCCCAAGATAATTAAGCCCACAAACCGTCGTGTTTGCATTAAATCCTGTAGTTGTTGTAATACAGCAAGACCATAATTCAATAAGTGGTTACATCATAAGATAAGGTGGATGTTGTAGCATTACAAAGGAGCAAACATTATATTGAGGGTTTAAACAAGATGAACCAGGGAGCAGCTGTAGGCGTCAGCCCGGGGGAGCAGTGTCCCCAGCATCAGGAGGCAGAACGCGAGCGGCAGGCTGTGGGCCAAGGCGCCTATGGTGAGCGGAGGGGCAGGGTTCGTGGTTTAGGGCTAGCCGCCACCGCTTGGGCTCAGGGCGGTCCCCTCTCGCCGGTGGGGCCACGCTGGTCTGGACGGCACTCCGCGGGCGCGCTTTCCTCTCTGGCCCTCACTCGCTGCACAGACTTCTTTGCTCTAGGTCACGGGGTGCAGAGAGGTGGGTGCGAGGTGCTGCTGGTGGCACGGAGGCGAGAGCTGGCTGGGGGAGGGGGAGCGAGCGAGTGCGCGCGCCGCGAACCTGGTCTTTGGGGAATGTGACATGACGAATTTGTCTGAGATCCAAACCGGAGAATCTGCATTCTGTAGAAATATACAAGCATACCCTCTCCCACAATTTAGCAACACATCTGGCCTTTTTCACTCTCCCGTAAGGAGGCCTTTTTACTTGACCAGGGGCCGAGTCGTAGCCTGTAATTCAGGCATCTAGTGTCTCATCATTGTAGTCTGCCCCTGTGTGTTTACGTTTAAGTGATTAATTACAATTGGAACATAACTTCACTATTTGTCTAGCTGTTTCCCTATGGATATGTTAATTTAGGTCTAATGTTTAGTTTAGGTCTCTGTATAAATTTAAGTAATAAATGTATAACCTCCTTATCTCATTTTGGTATACAGGTATACAGATATACCTAAATGCAAAATGCATTTATATATGTATTTATATATGGCAACAAGTATAAAGTTATTGACATATAATATATATAAATCAATATACTTGAATTAATCTTTATAATTAATATATTAATTAATATATATTACAACAATACAACACATACACAGCTAATACCAACCAACACAAACCAATATACTGTAATAATACATGTCACACATTTATAATTATACAGTATATAGAACATATATCATCACAGCACATCAATCCATACCAATTAATATCAGCCACACACACATTATATTACTGCCATATATATTTAATTATACAGTATATATATATGTGTGTGTATATAGTATACATATTAATTTATATACAAATTAATTAAGTATAGATCTATAAACAGAATTAGGTATACCTTTATTATATTTTATTTATACCCATACCTAATTAGGCAAACTGTAATTAGGCAAATACATTTATATTATGTATTTATAACAATATATAAAGTATTGTTAAATGTACCACCTGTACAGCATCTCCACCCCACATACCACTTTCTCTAATCCCACCAACTCATTTTCAGTATTATGTGTTGGCCAGGAGCTGGGCCAGTCTTTCCCAGCAATGTTAAGAGACGTCTGTTCCTGTGTCTAATAGCCCTGGCGTTTTATTCTCTTGAATTGAAAGATCTTTTAAAGGCCTTGGAACTGTAATTTCCTGCACCCAAAAGGCTATATCACTAGATCCAAATGTTTTGTGGCTCTTAGCTTGAGAAGTCAAGTTTTTCCTTGTCTGATAGTAAGGTAAAAGTAAAAGCTGTGTTACTCTTTGACCTTTATTAATTTGTACAGTTTTGATAGGCAGTGAGATCAAGACTTTAATTTCTCAATATCATCAGAATCTACTACACCATGCACCAGCGAAATTTCTTTTCTTTCTTTTTTTTTTATTTAATTTTTTTTTTAAAAGAAAGCAAGCTACGCCCCAGGACAAATCTTACAATATCCTCAGATAGGGGGCCAGCCACTCTGGTTGGAATTGGAGTAAGCGGCACATCAGGGGTTAATATTGTTATTAAATCTCCTTGCCTTTTCGCTTTTCTCCTAGCCTGGGTGAGACCCCCCTGAGGGAGTTTTCTCCAAGGAGCATGCTCTGCATATTGTGTACTAAAAGCTCCTTTGTTTAAAAAACTTTTTATCTTCCTCAGTCTTAGGCAACACTTTGGGAGGCTTTGGGGGCAAAGTGGGGAACTCCTGGGTCCTGGGAGGCACAATCGAAGGCGGTGGCAGTCGCCTTAAATCAGAAAGTGGTGGATAAGTTTTTTAAAGGTTTGCGCAGAGGGGGAGGGAGCTCGCCAGGGCTCTCGGCCGCAGCGTCCTGTAAGCCCTCTCCTTCCTCGGGAGGTAGACCACTTTCTCCCTCCTTTTTTTTTTTTCTTCAATGGCAGAAAATATGATCTGTGCAGTAAATGGAGACTCACCACCATCCACCTCTATAGCCTCCCCCATAGTCTATTTAACAGCCTCGTGACGGAGGTCCAGGACATTTCTAATCATATTCCACAGTCAATAAATATTTGTCTATTCTTAGATGCAGAGAAATCCATTTTTAATTTTTTTTTTTAATTTTAGAGAATATTTTTATTTATTTTGTAACCTCTTTACCCTGGCTAAACTGCAGAGGGGACTAGAAAAGAAGCCTCAAGGTGAGGATCAAGTTCATCCTTGGGACTAGAGAAAATCCTTCTCCGGGAAACTCCTAGCGGTGGCCCTTTACCCCGACATGGAGGAGGAGGCATAGGGGGATGGGAGCGTCCCGAAGTTTTCCTCTTCTGTTCCGGAGATCCTTTAACTGTTTGGTAACTAAATCTTACGAACTGTCTGATCGGGGATGTTTCCCTCAACCTCCTAGGAGCGGATGGTCTGATTAGGGATGTTTTCTTAAACTTTTAGGAGCATCTTTAGCTTAAAAAAAAAAAATCCTCATCAGAATGGCATCGAGCTGCTGTTTCCTCTAAACCTTTTTCAAATTGAGGGGAGAGCTGATCTTTCTTTTCATCCCTATCTTTTACATGCTCATTGGCAGTCATAGCGGCTAGCCATTCATTTAGCTGTCGATAGCTAGGTATAGCCTCTTCATTTTCACTTTTCTTTATAACAGGTACCTTTTCAGATTTGCTTTTTTGTTTAACAGGTACTTTTCCAATTTTACTTTCCTCTTTAACAGGTACCTTTTCAAATTCATGAGCTGGATCTAAAACATCTCTAGTCATATTCCACAGAGGAAAGGTGTAAGTAGGGATTTTTTCCAAACCTTGCTGAGCACAATAAGCTCTTAGCTGTTTTCCTAGTTTTTTCAAGATATCGAGGTTAACAGTGCCTTGTTGTAGAAACCAAGGGCAGTGGTCTTGTACAAATGTAAAAAATGATTGAATGGAAGATTTTTTAACCTTGATTCTTCTTTTACTTAATAACTCTAAAATTACTCCTATAAAGAGCTGTCTTTCATTTGATTCAGTGTTGCCCATGTCAGAAACTTAAGGATAGTAAAAGATTTTGCTTTTAGCTATCTAAAGATTAGGCCTTTTTTGTCAGCCTTTTTAGAAACCGTTTTTTCTCTCTAACTCTTCAACACTTCCCACTCCTCTCGCCCTGTCTATTCTACAGGGGGATCTGCAGCCCCCTAAGTGGGATCCTATCTGTCCCCAAAACTGAACACTGGGGGAATGGGGTTGGGGATTTACCTTCGAAATGCCTGTCTCGGGCGCCACCTGCAGAGGTCCAGCCCCAGCTGATCCAGGGTATTCGAAGGGAAGATGGAGTAGGCGACCTATTTATATATTTATTTATTCATCAAAGATATAAAGAGTAATAGAATGAGGATAGCTCAGTAGGAAAATTCAGTGGAGAAAAGCAGCTGAGTAGCTTGGTTTACGCGGAAAATCAATATAACCCGTGACACCAGGTTAGCTCTGACCACGGAGGCTGCAAGTGCCCTCTAGAATAGAGGAAGGTGCCCCACCTTAGACACCTTATCGAGTGGGTCTTCGAAGCCCAGGCAAATAAATGGTCGCAGAGGATATCCGCGCTCCAGATGGACACTCATCTGAAAATTGAGGGGAATAATGACATGGGGAGACCAAGCGTTGGCGAGCAAGGCCCGTAGCTTTATTTTCAACACAGGTTTTAATACCCTAAGTTACACATAGAGGATAATAGGGGATGCAAAGTCAGCAGTCTTTAATCCTTATCAAAAACCAGGGTTTCTTTTCTGCAGATTTATCGTATAAAAATGGTTTAGATGATTTACATCATCTTCTGGCCAGAAGACCTATTAACATTTTATGACTCTTGACAAAGACTTATCAACCATAAGAGTTATTTTCTCTAAGAGTAATTGTTTAAGGTTTGGCGCCATCTTTCGAAGATAAAATTGCATTCCTATAGGGAGGATGTGTAATGGGTTTACAACAAAGAAAAGAATTTATTACCTTAAGGGTCTAAAGTTACCAACATCAAGGCCACTACTTATTTTTTCTACATACCAACTATATTAATTAGCACACATTCAAGGACACAATTCAGGGGATGTGGAAACTTGGCAAAAAGCATTGGTTCATCAATGAAATCTTTTACTAGTTTTATTCTGACAGTTTCTAACTCTCTGAGAGGCTCTAAGCTATTTGAATATCTTAAACTTCCCGTGCGTCTCGAGGCTGGGAGACTGTACACAATCGTATGCATAGCTGTAGGAGACCGGGTAAACTTGTCAGGCGAGTTAGAAAACCATCTGAGGGGTTTGGATTTAAACACTACTAATTGCCCAGGAACATTATTAGTTGGAGCTGTAAGTTAGCTCTTTGACAGAGAGAGTGAGATGGTGGTGGGGGACATCCCCAGTAATGTCAGAGGTGAGAGAACAAAGCAATAAAGAAGGCAGACTTTGGTTTTTGGGGGTAGATGCTGAAGAATATACGGGGGAACTCCCGGGGGCTCGATCCCGCCTTTGCGTATGCCGAGACTCTTTCCTCATGACATTTGTCACGAGTGGGATGTCTCTCGCTGGCTCCCGGCAATCTTCCATTGCACCAAACGCAGTGGAGTCCCGAGAGGCCCCTCCCAACACCACAGTATCAGTGTCTTCTCAGAGGCACCCTGAGCAACTCCCTGAGGTCACCGGCACAAGTCGAGGGAACACAGGGTATCCTGCCGCAACACGAGAAAGACCTCAAGAGTCCGTCTTCAACGCGTCTTGAGGCCGGATTCCCCTACCATGACTCGAGAGCAATGACACGCTCCCCCTCGCCATGCGCATGGACACCTGACTTCCCTGGCGCCACATGAGAGGCTCCCTGAGCTCCCCGTCATACTTCGTGAGAAACCCCACACTGGCGCCACAGCTCGGGAAAACCCACGAGACGCCACGGTCATCGCGAGATTGGGGACTTCTTTTCCTGCCTGACCTGGAGAGCAATCCCTGGTCCTTTCTCCAAACTTCACAGGAGGCTTTACTCCCTTTAGGCCACTCAATGGGCTCCAAGAGATACCTGTCGCGACTTGAGAGGAGAGCAGAGTACTTTGTTTCCCCTTGAGATGAGGCCTTACCTCGGGTGAGTCTGGAATGCAACCCCGAGATCCCTGTTGCCCCTGGAGAGGAACATTAGGTCCTGGACAAAAGCCTAGATGAGGTCTATTTTGCCCTACAGTGACTCGAGAGCAACACCCATCTCTCCCTCGCAATTCGAATGAAGATTGGTCTTCACTGGGCCAACACAAGAGGAAGTCTGAATTTCCCGTTGTAACTCGAGAATCCCGCCCCAACTCTTAAAAACCACGTGGTTCCCCATTCATCGCAATATGAGGCCTTTGCCCGCTACAGAGTCTCAAGAGAAGTCCCATGTTTCGTCATAAAGTTCGAAATGCTACTTGGCACCCTTGATGCGACCCCAAAAGTTCCCCAATATACCGGTCTCACTCCAAGGGAACACCGAAGTTCCTGGCACCACTTCATTTGAGCCCCTTCTCCCCTCCTGATCACGGCAGGAAGGTCGATTCCCCTGCTTTGTCTAGAAGGGGTTCCCGACCTTCATGGCGCACCTCAGGATGAGGTCAGTCTCACGAAGAAATTCGAGACGTAGCCTCGTGTTGGTGCCACGTGCCGAAAGACCCCGATTTCTCGGTCTTGCTCTTGATAAGAACCCGATGCCCGGACACCTCTTCTAAGGCAACCCTGTGGAGGAAGGCACTACACGAGGGGGCACTGGCAACCCTGTTCATCGTCCGGAAAATCCCACAGGATCCACATACAGCTCCACAACTGGCCTGTCACCCCTTAAACAACGAGAGAGGAAAGCGGAGTTCCCTTCCTCAGACAAGACGAGGCCTGAGTATACAATCCCAACTCTGCAGGCACGCTTCGATCTGAGTCAGAAATGGAGAGGAAACCTGAGGTTCCTGCCTCAACACGAGATGAGGCCCTCTTCCATTAAAACAAACCCAGTGGAGTCCCGAGAGGCCACTGCCATCTCCACAGTATCCCTGACTTCTCATAGACATTCTGAGAAGCTCCTTGAGGCCACCGGCAAACGTCGAGGGAAATAAGGGTTTCCTGCCACAACCGAAGAAAGACCTCGAGAGTCCTTCTTCAACGCGTCTTGAGGTCAGATTCCCCTACCATGGCTCGAGAGCAATAACGTGCTCCCCCTCGCCACGCACATGGAGACCTGACTTCCCTGGCGCCACATGAGAGGCTCCCTGAGCTCCCTGTCGTAGCTCGTGTGAAACCCCACACTGGCGCCGCAGCTCGAGAAAACACACAAGACCCCTCCGTCATCGCGAGATGAGGGCCATCTTTTCCTGCATGGCCTGGAGAGCAGTCCCAAGTCCTCTCTCCAAACTTCACAGGAGGCTTGACTCCCTTTAGGCCACAAAGTGGGCTCCAAGAGGCGCCCGTCGCAACTCGAAAGGAGAGCAGAGTCCTTTGGTTCCCTTCGACACGAGGCCTGACTCCCTGGGTGAGTCTGGAATGCAAACCTGAGATCCCTGTGGCCCTTGGAGAGGAACATTAGGTCCTGGACACAAGCCTAGATGAGGTCTCCTTTGCCCTGCAGTGACTCGAGCGCAACCCCCAGCTCTCCCTCGCAACTCGAATGGATGATTGGACTTCCCTGGCCCAACACAAGAGGAAGCCTGAAATCCCCGTCGTAACTCGAGAATCCCGCCACAACTCGAGAAAAACCACGTGGCTCCCCCGTCATCGCAAGATGAGGCCCTTGGCCGCTACAGCGTATCAAGAGAAGTCCCACGTTCCATCCTGAAGTACAAAACGGTACTTGGCACCCTTGATGCGACCCCCAAAGTTCCCTGACATACCGGTCTCACTCGAGGGAAACACCAAAGTTCATGGCACCACTTCCTGTGAGCCCCTTCACCCCTCCTGATCGCGACAGGAGGGTCGACTCCCATGCTTTGTCTTCAAGGGGTTCCCGAAGTTCCCCGCAAACCTCCGGATGAGGCCGGTCTCATGAGGAAATTCGAAAAGTAGCCTCATGGTTGGTGCCACATGTTGAAAGATCCCGAATTCCCGGTCCACTCTAGATAAGAACCTGACGCCCGGACATCTCTTCGAAGGCAACCCTGTGGATGAAGGCACAACACGATGGGACAATGACATCCCCATGCATCGTCTGGAAAAACCCGCCGATTCCACTCACAGCTCCAAATGTGGACTGTCACCCCGTGAAAAACTCGAGAGGCAAGTGAAGTTGCATTCCTTCACACAAGACGAGGCCTTACCCTCCTGGCCCAACTCTTCAGGGACCCTGCGATCGGAGTCAGAAATGGAGAGGAACCCTGAGGTTTCTACCTCAACTGGAGAAGAGGCCCTCTTCCATTGAACCAAACTCAGTGGTGTCCCGAGAGGCCCCTCCCAACACCACAGTATCCCTGAATTCTCAGAGGCTCCCTGAGAAGCTACCTGAGGTCACTGGCACAAGTCGAGGGAACCCAGAGTTTCCTGAAGTAACCCGAGAAAGACTTGGAGAGTCCTTTTTCAACGTCTCTTGATGCCCGATTCCCCTACCATGACTCCAGAGCAAGGACACGCTCCCCTCGCCACAAGCAGGAAAACTGACTTCCCTAGTACCACACAAGAGGCTCCCTGAGTACCCCATCGTACCTCGTGAGAAAACCCACAGTGGCGCCGCAGTTCGAGAAAAACCACAAGATGCCCCCGTCAAGGAGAGATGGGGGCCTTCTTTTCCTGCCTGACCTGGAGAGCAATCCCTGGTCCTCTCTCCAAACTTCACAGGAGGATTGACTCCCTTTAGGCCACTCAGTTGGGTCCAAGAAATACCCGGTGCGACTCGAGAGGAGAGCGGAGTCCTTTGCTTCCCTCGAGACGAGGCCTGACTCCCCGGGTGAGTTTGGAATTCAACCCCGAGATCCCTGTCGCCCCTGGAGTGGAACATTATGTCCTAGACACAAGCCTAGATGAGGTCTATTTTGCCCTACAGTGATCGAGAGCAACCTCCATCTCTCCCTCACAATTTGAATGGAAGATTGGGCTTCCCACGGTCAACACATGAGGAAGTCTAAATATCCCATCGTAATTCGAGAATTCAGCCTCAAGTCTTAAAAACCATGTGGTTCCCCCTTCATCGCAATATGAGGCCCTTGCCAGCTAGAGTCTCAAGAGAAGTCCCACGTTCCATCTTAAAGTTCGAAATGCTACTTGGCACCCTTGATGCGACCCCAAAGTTCCCCAACATACCGGTCTCACTTCAGGGGAACACCGAAATTCCCGGCGTCTCCAGGGAAGTCCCATGTTCTGTCCTTAAGTGCGAAACGGTACTTGACACCCTTGATGCGACCGCAAAAGTTCCCGACACGCTGGGTTCCCTCGAGGGGAACACCAAGGGTCCCGGCACCACTTCATCTGAGTCCCTTCTCCCCTCCTGATCGCGACAGGAGAGTCGATTCCCCTGCTTTCTCTGGAAGGGGTTCCCGGCCTTCCTGGTGCACCTCAGGATGAGGCCGGTCTCAGGAGGAAATTCGAGACCAGCCATGTGTGAGGTGCCACGTGCCGAACGACACCGATTTTCCGGTCCACTCTTGATAAGAACCTGATGCCCGGACACCTCTTCGAAGGCAACCCTGTGAGTGAAGGCACAACACGAAGGGGCACTGACACCCCCGTGCATCATCCGGAAAAACCCGCAGGGTCTACACACAGCTCGACAAGGGGCCTGAGACTCCCGGAACAACTCGAGAGGCAACCAGAACTCCATTCCTCAGACAAGACGAGGCATGACTCTCCTGTCCCAACACTGCAGGGACCGTGCAGTCGGAGTCAGAATTGGAGAGGAAGCCTGAGGTTCCTGCCTCCCCTCGAGATGAGGCCCTCTTCCATTGCGCCGAACCCAGCAGAGTCCCGAGGGGCCCTGCCAACTCCACAGCATTCCTCACCTCTCAGAGGCACCCTGGTAAGTTCCCTATAGTCCCCTGCAGAAGTCGAGGGAAACGAGAGTTTCCCGCCGCCACCCGAGAAAGACCTTGAGAGTCCTTCTTCAACGCGTCTTGAGGCCCTAGTCACTTCCCATGACTCGAGAGTGATGACCAGCTCCCCCTCGCCATGCGCATGGAGACATGAGTTCCCTGGCGCCGCACGAGAGGCTCCCTGAGGTCCTCGTCGTGCCTCGTGAGAAAACCCCCACGGGCGCCGCAGCCTGAGGAAACCCATGAGATGCCCCCGTCATCGCGAGATGAGGGCCTTCTTTTCCTGCCTGACCTGGAGAGCAATCCCGAGTCCTCTCTCCAAACTGAAGAGGAGGCTCGACACCCTTGAGTCCACTCAGTGGGCTCCAAGAGATCCGTGTCGCGACTTGAGAGGAAAGTGGAGTCCTCTGCTTCCCCTCGAGGCGAGGCCTGACTCCCCGGGGGAGTCTGGAATGGAAACCCGAGATCTCTGTCTTCCCTTGAGAGGAATATTAGGTCCTGGACACACGCCTCGATGAGGTCTCTTTGGCCCTGTAGTGACTCGAGAAGAACCCCCAGCTTTCCCTCGCAACTCCAGGGGAAGATTGGGCTTCCCAGGGCCAACCCAAGAGGAAGCCTGAAATCCCCGTCGTTTTCGAGAATCCAGACGCAACTCGAGAAAAACGACGTGGTTCCAACGTCTTCACAGGATGAGGCCCTTGCCCGCTACAGCGTCTCCAGGGAAGTCCCATGTTCCGTCCTGAAGTGGGAAATGGTACTTGGCTCCCTTGATGCGACCCCTAAAGTTCCCTGAAACGCCGGGTTCCCTCGAGTGGAACACCTAGAGTCCCGGCCCCACTTCATCTGAGCCCCATCTCCCCTCCTGATCGCGACAGGAGAGTCGATTCCCCTTCTTTGTGTGGAAGGTGTTCCTGGCCTTCCCGGTGCACCTCAGGATGATGCTGGTCTCACGAGGAAATTCGAGATGAGCCACGTGGGTGGTGCCACATGCCGAATGACCCCGATTTCCCGGTCCGCTCTTGAAATGAACCTGATGCTGGACACCTCTTTGAAGGCAACCCTGTGGGGGAAGGCACCAAATGAAGGGGCAATGACACCCCCGTGCATCTTCTGGAAACACCCGCAGGTTCCACACACAGCTCGACAAGGGGCCTGAGACCCACTGAACGACTCGAGAGGCAAGCAGAGTTCCATTACTCAGACAAGACGAGGCCTGACTCTCCTGTCCCAACCCTGCAGGGACCCTGCGGTCGGAGTCAGAAATGGAGAGGAAGCCTGAGGTTCCTGCCTCCAATCGAGATGAGGCCCTCTTTCATTTCGTCAAACCTAGTGGAGTCCCGAGAGGCCCCTCTAACTCCTCAGTGCCGGGGTCCAGCCCCGGCTGATCCAGGGTATTCGAAGTGGGGACGGCGTCGGCGACCTATTTATATTTATTTATTCATCAAAGATTCAAAGAGTAATAGAATAAGGATAGCTCAGTGAGGAAATTCAGTGGAGAAAAGCGGCTGAAATAAGGATAGCTCAGTAGGAAAATTCAGTGGAGAAAAGAAGCTGAGTGGCTTGGTTTACGCGGAAAATCAATATAACCCGTGATACCAGGTTAGCTCTGACCACGGAGGCCGCAGGCGCCCTCTCGAATAGCGGAAGGTGCCCCACCTTAGACACCTTCTCGAGTGGGTCTTAGAAGCCCAGGCAAATAAATGGTCGCAGAGGACATCGTCGCTCCAGATGGACGCTCAGCTGGAATTTGGGAGAGAGAGTGACATGGGGAGACCAAGTTTCAGTGAACAAGGCCCGCACTTTATTTTCCAAAGTAGTTTTTATACCTTAAGTTATGCATAGAGGATAATGGGGGAAGGGGTAGAGTCATGCAGCAAGCCAGGCTTTCTTCCTGCAAACTTATCATATGCAAAAGTTCAGGTGATTGACATCATCTTCTGGCCCGGAGGCCTGTTAACATTTTAAGAAACTTATCTTTCTCTAAAGGTGATTATTCCAAAGTCAGGCGCCAGCCTTCCAAAAAGCATTGGACAAAGCTGCATTTTACATTTCTATACACCCATTATATCAATCAATACACTGCCAAGGACACAGTAGGTAAGGAGTATGGAGACTTAGCAGCAAACATTGGCCCAACAAGTGAAAAACCCTTCACCAATACATTTTCTAATCAATCTTTTAACTACTCAAAGGAATCTGTGTTTAGGCAGTTTAGAACATCTCCTGCCTCTCACAGTTGGGAGGCTCTGAACAATCACATGTGGCCGGAAAAACCCATTCAGGCAGGCTAGAGGATTTCCAAAGGTGTTTGTAGGTTGAAACACTGTCACATCCAGGAATTATTAACTGGAGCTGTAAGCTAACTCTCTTTTCAGAGAGAGGTAGTGGGGGACAGCCCCCCATAAAGTCAGAGGGGTAGGTGAAAGCACAAAGCAGAAAGTAGGCAGACTCTGGTTTTGGGGGTAGATGCTCGAGAATTTCCAGGGAGACTCCTGAGGTTCGATCCCGCCTTTGCGTATGCCGAGCCTCCTTCCTCATGACCTTTGTCATGGGTGGAGTGCCTCACGCTGGCTCTCAGCAGTGATAGAATTCCAGTTGAGCTATTCCAGATCCTCACTCAATATGCAATATGCCGGCTCCCAGCACCTCAGTATCCCTCACCTCTCAGAGGCACCTGGGAAGTTCCTTAAGGTCCCCGGTAGAGGTCGAGGGAAACGAGTGTTTCCCGCCCCAACCCAAGAAAGACCTCGAGAGTCCTTCTTAAATGCGTCTGGAGGCCCTAGTCCCTCCCATGACTCCAGAGCAATGACGCGATCTGCCTGGCCACACGCATGGAGGCCTGACTTCTCTGGCGCCGCACGAGAGGCTCCCTGAGCTCCTCATCATATCTCGTGAGAAACCCCACACTGGCGCCGCAGCTCGAGAAAACCCATGAGACGCTCCCGTCATCACGAGAGGAGGGCCATCTTTAACTGAATGGTATGCAGATCAAGCGTGAACCTTCTGTCCAAGCTACACAGGACGCTTGACTCCCTTTAGGCCACTCATTGGGCTCCAAGAGTTACACGTCGCGACTCGAGAGGATAGTGGAGTCCTTTGCTTCCACTCGAGACGAGGCGTGACCCACCGGGTGAGACTGGAATGCGACCCCGATATCCCTGTCGCCCCTGGAGAGGAACACTACGTCCTGGACCCAAGCCTAGATGAGGACTCTTTGCCCTGAAGTGACTCGAGAGCAACCCACAGCTCTCTCTGACAAGTTGAATGGAAGATTGGACTTCCTGGGGCAACACAAGAGGAAGCCTGAATTCCCCGTCGTAACTCGAGAATCCCGCCGCAACTCGAGAAAAACCACGTGTTTCCCTCGTCATCGCAATATGAGGCCCTTGCCCGCTAGAGCATCTCCAGAGAATTCCCACGTTCCGTCTTGAAGTGCGAAACTGTACTTGGCACCCTTGATGCGACCTCAAAAGTGCCATGACATACCGGTCTCACTCGAGGGGACCACCGAGGTTCCCGGCACCACTTCATCTGAGCCCCTTCTCCCCTTCTGATCGCGACGGGTGTGTCGATTCCCCTGCTTTGTCTGCAAGGGTTCCCTACCTTCCCGGCGAACCTCAGGATGAGGCCGGTCTCCCGAGGAAATTCGAGACGTAGCCTCGTGGGTGGTACCACATGCTGAAAGACCCCAATTTTCTGGTATGCTCTTGAAAAGAACCCGATGCCCGGACACCTCTTTGAAGGCAACCCTGTGGATGAAGGCACAACACGAAGGGGCACTGACACCCCTGTGCATCGTCCGGAAAAACCCGCAGGTTCCACACACAGCTCAACAAGTGGCCTGTCACTCCGTGAACAACTCGAAAGGCAAGCGGAGATCCATTCCTCCACGGAAGACGAGGCGTGACTCTCTTGTCGGTACTCGGCAGGTACTCTGCGACCCGAGTCAGATATGGAGAGGACCCCTGAGGTTCCTGCCTCCATTCGAGATGAGGCCCTCTTCGATTGCACCAAACCCAGTTGAGTAATGAAAGGCCCCTCCCAAATCCACAGTGTCCCTGACTTCTCAGAGGCACCCTGAGAAGTTGCCTGAGGTCACCGACACAAGTCGAGGGAACCCAGGGTTCCCTGCCGCAACCCGAGAAAGACCTCGAGAGTCCTTCTTCAATGCGTCTTGAGGCCAGATTCGCCTACTATGACTCGAGAGCAATCACGCACTCCCCTTCACCACACGCACGGAGACCTGACGTCCCTAGCACCACACGAGAGGCTCTCTGAGCTCCCCGTCGTACCTCGTGAGAAATCTGATACTGGCGCCGCAGCTGGAGAAAACCCACGAGACGCCCCCGTCATCGCGAGATGAGGGCCTTTTTTCCTGCATGGCCAGGAAAACAATCCCGAGTCATCTCTCCAAACTCCACAGGAGGCTTCACTCCCTTTACGCCACGCAGTGGGCTCCAAGAGATACCCGTCGCGACTCGACAGGAGAGCGGAGTCCTTTTTTGCCCCTCAAGACGAGGCCTGACTCTCCGGGTGAGTCGAGAATGCAACCCTGAGATCCCTGTCGGCCCAGTAGTGGAACACTAGGTCCTGGACACAAGCGTAGATGAGGTCTATTTTGCCCTGCAGTGACTGGAGAGCAATCCCCAGTTCTAACTTGCAACTCGAATGGAATACTGGATTTTCCTGGCGCCACACAAGAGGCTCCCTGAAATCCCTGTGGTACTTCATGAGACACCCCACACTGGCGCCGCAGCTCGAGAAAACCCACGAGACGCCACCGTCATCTCGAGATGAGGGCCTTCTTTTCCTGCATGGCCTGGAGTCCAATCCCGAGTCCTCTCTCCAAACTCCACAGGAGGCTTGACTCCCTTTAGTACACACAGTGGGCTCCAAGAGATACCCATCGCGACTCGAGACGAGAGCGGAATTCTTTGCTTACCCTCGAGGTGAGAACTGACTCCCCGGATGAGTCTGGAATGCAAACCCGAGATCCCTGTCGCCCCTGGAGAGCAACGTTAGATCCTGGACACAAGCCTAGATTAGGTCTCTTTTGCCCTGCAGTGACTCTAGCGCAATCCCCAGCTCCCCCTCACAACCCGAATGGAAGATTGGATTTCAAGGCCAACAAGAGGAAGCCTAAATTCCCGGTCATAACTCGAGAATCCCGCCGCAACTCGAGCAAAACCACGTGGTTCTCCCGTCATCGCAAGATGAGGCCCTTGCCCGCTACAGCGTTTCAAAAGATGTCCCAGGTTCCGTCTTGAAATGCGAAACGGTACTTTGCACCCTTGATGCGACCCCAAAAGTCCCCCAACACGCCGGTCTCACTCAAGGGGAACACCGAGGTTCCCGGCACAACTTCATTTAAGCCCCTTCTCCCCTCCTGATCGTGACCGGTGGGTCGATTCCCCTGCTTTGTATGCAAGGGGGCCCGACCTTCCCTGCACAACTCAGGATGAGGCCGGTCTCATGGGGAAATTCGATACGTAGCTTTGTGGGTGGTGCCACTTGCTGAAAGACTCCAATTTCCCAGTCTGCTCTTGATAAGAATCCGATGCTCGGACACCTCTTGGAAGGCAGCCTTGAGTATGAAGGTACAACACGAAGGGGCACTATCACACCTGTGCATCATCCGGAAAAAAGGGCAGGTTACATACACAGCTCGACAAGTGGCCTGTCACCTCGAGAACAACTCGAGAGGCAAGAGGAGTCCCATCCTCCAGAAAAGACGAGGCCTGACTCTCCTGTACCAACATGCAGGGACCTTGCGATCTGAGTCAGAAATGGAGAGGAACACTGAGGTTCCTGCTTCAACTCGAGATGAGTCCCTCTTACATTCCACCAAATGCAGAGGAGTCTCGAGAGGCCCCTCCAAACTGCACAGTATCCCTGACTTCTCAGAGGCACTCTGAGAAGCTCCCTGAGGTCGCAGGCACAAGTCAAGGAACCCTGGGTTTTATGCAGTGAGCCGAGAAAGACCTCGAGAGTCCTTCTTCAACCCGTCTTGGGGCCCCATTACCCTACCATGACTCGAGAGCAATGACGAGCTCCCCCTAGCCATCTCATGGGGACCTGACTTCCCTGGCGCCACACGAGAGGCTCCCTGAGCTCCCTCTCGTACCTCGTCAGAAACCCGGCACTAGCGCGGCAGTCTAGAAAACCCACAAGAGGCCGCCGTCATCGCGAGATGAGGGCCTTCTTTTCCTGCATGGCCTGGAGAGGAATCCCGAGTCCTCTATCCAAACAGCACAGGAGGCTTGACTCCCTTTAGGGCACACAGTGGGCTCCAAGAGATACCCATCGCGACTCAAAAGGACAGCAGAGTTCTTTGCTTCCCCTCAAGACGAGGCCTGATTCCCCGGGTGAGTCTGGTATGCAAGCCCGAGATCCCTGTCGCCCCTAGGGATGAACATTAAGTCCTGGACACAAGCCTAGATGAGGTCTATTTTGCCCTGCAGTGACTCGAGGGCAATCCCCAGCTCTCCCTTGAAACTCGAATGGAAGATAGGACTTCCCTGGGCCAACACATGAGGAAGACTGTATTCCGCGTCGAAACTCGAGAATCCCGCCACAACTCGAGAAACGCTACGTGGTTCCCCCGTCATCGCAAGATGAGGCCCTTGCCCCCTACAGCGTCTCAAGAGAAGTCCCACGTTCCGTCTTGAAGTGCGAAACGGTATCGGCACCCTTGATGCAACCTCAAAAGTTCCTCGACACACTGGTCTGACTCGAGGAGAACACCGAGGTTCCCGGTACCACTACATCTGGGCCCCTTCTCCCCTCCTGATCGCGACAGGAGGGTCGATTCCCCTGTTTTGTCTTGAAGGGGTTCCCACCTTTCCCGGTGCATCTCAGGATGAGGCCGGTCTCACGAGGATATTCGAGACATAGCCACGTGGATGGTGACACATGCCGAAAGACCCCGATTTCCCGGTCCGCTCTTGATAAGATCCTGATGCCCGGACACCTCTTTGAGGATAACCCTTTTGATGAAGGCACAACACGAAGGGGCACTGACACCCCCGGGTATCGTCCGGAGAAACCCGCAGGTACCACACACAGCTCGAGAAGTGACCTGTCACCCCGTGAACAACTGGAGAGGCAAGCAGAGTTCCATTCCTCCACACAAGACGAGGCCTGACTCTCCTGTTCGAACTCTGCAGCGAAACTGCAATCCGAGTCAGATCTGGCCCAGGGGAAGTCAGGAGAGGAAACATGAGTTTCCTGCCTCCACTCGAGATGAGGCCCTCTTCCATTGCACCGAACCCAGTGGAGTCCCGAGAGGCCCCTCCCAACTGCACAGTATCCCTGACTTCTCAGAGGCACCCTTAGACCTTCCTGAGATCACCGGCACAAGTCGAGGGAACCAAGGGTTTCCTGCCCCAACCCGTAAAAGACCTCTAGAGTCCTTCTTCAACGCGTCTTGAGGTGCGATTCCCCTACCATGACTCGAGAGCAATGACGCACTCCGCCTAGCCACGCGCATAGAAACCTGACTTCCCTGGCGCCACAGGAGAGGCTCCCTGAGCTCCCCATTATACCTCGTGAGCAACACCACACTGGAGCCGCAGCTCGAGAATACCCACGAGACGCCCCAGTCCTCACGAGATGAGGGCCTTCTTTTGCTGTATGGCCTGGAGAGCAATCCTGAGTCCTCTCTCCAAACTCCACAGGAGGCTTGACTCATTTTAGGCCACACAGTGAGCTCCAAGATATACCCGTCGCGACTTGACAGGAGAGCGGTGTCCTTGGCTTCCCCTTGAGACGAGGCCTGATTCCCCGGGTGAGTCGAGAATGCAATGCCGAGATCGCTGTCGCCCCAGCAGAGGAACATTAGGTCCTGGACACAAGCCTAGATGAGGTCTATTTGGCCGTGCAGTGTCTCGAGAGCAATCCCCAGTTCTAACTCGCAATTCGAATGAAAACTGGACTTCCCTGGGCCACTTGAACAGGAAGCCTGAATTCCCCGTCGTAACTCGAGAATCCCGCCCCAACTCAAGAAAAACCACGTGGTTCCCCCGTCATCGAAAGATGAGGCCCTTGCCCGCTACAGCGTCTCAAGAGAAGTCCCACGTTCCGTATTGAAGAGCGAAAAGTTACTTGGAACCCTTGATGCGACCCCAAAAGTTCCCCGACATACCTGTCTCACTTGAGGGAAACACCGAGGTTCCCAGCAGCACTTCATCTGAGCCACTTCTCCCCTCCTGATCGCCACAGGAGGGTCGATTCCTCTGCTTTGTCTGGAAGAGTTTCATGAACTTTGCGGCACATTTCAGGATGAGGCCGGTTTCATGAGGAAATTCGAGACAACCCACGTGGGTGGTGCCAAATGCTGAACGACCCCGATATCCCGGTCCGCTCTTCATAAGAACCCGATGCCCGGACACCTCTTCGAAGGCAACCCTGTGGATGAAGACACAAAACGAAGGGTCACTGACACCCCCGTGCATCGTCTGGAAAAACCTGCAGATTCCACACACAGTTTGACAAGGGGCCTGAAACCCCATGAACAACTCGAGAGGCAAGCGGAGTTCCATTACTCAGAAAAGACGTAACCTGTCTCTCCTGTCCCAACTCTGCAGGGACCCTGATGTCGGAGTCCGAAACAGAGAGGAAGTCTGAGGTTCCTGCCTCCCCTCGAGATGAGCCCCTCTTCCATTGCGACAAACCCAGCGGAGTCCCGAGAGGCACCGCCAACTCCACAGTATCCCTCAACTCTCAGAGACACCCTGGGAAGTTCCCTAAGGTCCCCGGCAGAAGTCGAGGGAAACGACTTTTTCCCGCCACAACCCGAGAAAGACCTCGAGAGTCCCTCTTCAACGCGTCTTGAGGCCCTAGTCCCCTCCCATTACTCGAGAGCCACAATGCGCTCCCCCTCGCTACGCGCAGGGAGATCTGACTTCCATGGCGCCGCACGAGAGGCTCCCTGAGATCCTTGCCGTGCCTCGCGAGAAAACTCCCACGGGCGCCGCAGCTCGAGGAAACCCCTGAGACGCCCCCATCCTCGCGATGTGAAGGGACTTCTTTTCCTGCATGGCCTGGAGAACAATCCCGAGCCCTCTCTCCAAAATGAAGAGGAGGCTTGACTCCACTGACGCCACTAGGGGGCTCCAAGATATCCGCGTCGCGACTCGGGAGGACAGCAGAGTCCTTTGCTTCCCCTCGAGACGAGGCCTGACACCCAGGGGGATCCTGGAATGCAACCCCGAGATCCCTGCCTTCCCTGGAGAAGAACATTAGGTCCTGGACACAAGCCTAGATGAGGTCTCTTTAGCCCTGCAGTGACTCGAGCGAAACCCCCAGCTTTCCCTCGCCAATCGAATGGAAGACTGGGCTTCCCAGGGCCAACAGAGGAGGAAGCCTGTAATCCCCATCGTCACTTGAGAATCCCGGCGCAACTCGAGAAAAAACACGTGGTTCCAACGTCTTCGCAAGATGAGGCCCTTGCCCACTACAGCGTCTCAGGGGAAGTCCCATGTTCCGCCCTGAAGTGCGAAACAGTACCTGAGACCCTTCGTGCGACGACCAAAAGCTCCCCGACACGCCGGGTACCCTCGAGGGAACACCGAGGTCCCGGCACAGCTTCATCTGAGCCCGTTATCCCCTCCTGATCACGACAGTAGAGTCGATTCCCCTGCGTGGTTCAGAAGGGGTTCCCGGCCTTCCCGGTGCACCTCAGGATGAGGCCGGTCTCACAGGGAAATTCGAGACGAGCCACGTGGGTGGTGCCACATGCCAAATGCCCCCGATTCCCCAATCCGCTTTTGAGAAGGACACGAGGCCCGGACCCCTCTTCGAAGGCAACCCTGTGGGGGAAGGCACAACACGAAGGGGCACTGACACCCCCGTGCATCATCCGGAAAGACCCGCGGTTTCCACACACAGCTCGACCAGGGGCCTGAAAACCCCTGACAACTCGAGAGGCAAGCGGGGTTCCCTTCCTCAGACAAGACGAGGCATGACTCTCCTGTCCCAACTCTGCAGGGACCCTGCGGTCGGAGCCGAAACGGAGAGGAAGCCTGAGGTTCCTGCCTCCCCTCGAGGTGAGGCCCTCTTCCGTTGCGCCAGACCCAGCGGAGTCCCGAGAGGCCCCGCCAACTTCACAGGATCCCTCGCCTCTCAGAGGCACCCTGGGAAGTTCCCTAAGATCCCCGGCAGAAGGCGAGGGAAACGAGGATTTCCCGCCGCCACCCGAGAAAGACCTCGAGAGTCCTTCTTCAATGCGTCTCGAGGCCCTAGTCCCCTCCCGTGACTCGAGAGCCATGACGCGCTCCCCCTCGCCACGCGCATGGAGACCTGACTTCCCTGGTGCCGCACGAGAGGCTCCCTGAGATCCTCGTCGTGCCTCGGGAGAAAACCCCCACGGGCGCCGCAGCTCGAGGAAACCCCTGAGACGCCCCCGTCCTGGCGAGCTGAGGGCCTTCTATTCCTGCATGGCCTGGAGAGCAATCCCGGGTCCTCTCTCCAAACTGAAGAGGAGGCTGGACTCCCTTGAGGCCACTCAGTGGGCTCCAAGAGATCGGCGTCGCCACTCGAGAGGAGAGCGGAGTCCTTGGCTTCCCCTCGAGACGAGGCCTGACTCCCCGAGGGAGCCTGAAATGCAACCCCGAGATTCCTGCCTTCCCTGGAGAGGAATATTAGTTCCAGGACACACGCCTTGATGAGGTCTCTTTGGCCCTGCAGTGACTCGAGCGCTACCCCCAGATTTCCCTCGCTACTTGAATGGGAGATGGGGCTTCCCAAGGCCAACCCAAGAGGAAGCCTGAAATCCTCGTCGAAACTCGAGAATCCTGCCGCAACTCGAGAAAATCCACGTGGTTTCAACGTCTTCGCAAGATGAGGCCCTTGCCCGGTACGGCGTCTCAAGGGAAGTCCCATGTTCCGTCGTGAAGTGAGACACGGTACCTGACACCCTTCATGCGACATCCAAAAGTTCCCCGACATGCTGGGTTCCCTTGAGGGGAACACCGAGAGTCCTGGCACCACTTCCTCTGAGCTCCTACTCCTCTCCTGTTCGCGACAGGAGAGTTGATTCCCCTGCGTGGTCTGGAAGGGGTTCCCGGCCTGCACGGCGCCCCTCAGGATGAGGCCGGCCTCGCGAGGAAATTCGAGACAAGCCCCGTGGCTGGTGCCCCATGTTGAACGACCCTGATTTCCCGGTCCGCAGTTGAGGAGAACCCGATGCCCGGACACCTCTTCGAAGGCCACCCTGTGAGTGAAGGAACAACACGGAGGGGCACTGACACTCCCGTGCATCGTCCGGAAACACCCGCGGTTTCCACACAGAGCTCCACGAGGGGACTGAGACTCCCTGAGCAACTCGAGAGGCAAGCGGAGTTCCCTTCCTCAGACAAGACGAGGCCTGACTCTCCTGCCCCAACGCTGCAGGGACACTGCTGTCGGAGTACGAAACGCAGAGGAAGCCTGAGGTCCTGTCTCCCCTCGAGATGAGGCCCTCTTCGATTGCGCCAAACCCAGAGGAGTCCCGAGATGGCCCACCAACTCCACAGCATCCCTCACCTCTAAGAGGAACCCTCGGAAGTTCCCTCAGGTCACCGGGAGAAGTCGAGGGAAACGAGGGTTTCCCGCTGCAAGCCGAGAAAGACTTCGAGAGACCTTCTGCTACACGCCTTGATGCCCTAGTCCCCTCCCAGGACTCGAGAACAATGACGCGCTCCCCCTCGCCACGCTCATGGAGACCTGACTTCCCTGGCGCCGCACGAGAGGCTCCCTGAGAACCTCGTCGTGCCTCGTGAGAAAAGCCCCACGGACGCCGCAGCTCGAGGAAACCCCTGAGAAGCCCCCGTCCTCGCGAGGTGAGGGCCTTCTTTTCCTGCCTTTCCTGGAGAGCAATCCCGAGTCCTCTCTCCAAACTGAAGATTAGGCTTGACTCCCTTGAGGCCACTCAGAGGGCTCCAAGAGATGCGCGTCGTGGCTCAAGAGAAGAGCGGAGTCCTTTGCTTCCCCTCGAGGCGAGGCCTGACTCCTCGGGGGACTCTGGAGTGCAACCCCGGGATCCCTGTCTTCCCTTGAGAGTACTACTAGGTCCTGGACACACGCCTAGATGAGGTCTCTTGGGCCCTGCAGTGACTCGAGCGCAACCCCCAGCTTTCCCTAGCAACTCGAATGGAAGATGGGGCTTCCCAGGGCCAACCCAAGAGGAAGCCTGAAATCCCCGTCGTAACTCGAGAATCCCGCCGCAACTCGAGAAAAACCACGTGGTCCCAACGTCTTCGCAAGATGGGGCCCTTGCCCGCTACGGCGTCTCAAGGGAAGTCTCACGTTCCTTCCTGAGTTGCGAAACGGTACCTGACACCCTTCATGCGACCTCCAAAATTTCCCAGACACGCCGGGTTCCCTTGAGGGGAACACCGAGGGTCCTGGCACCCCTTCATCTGAGCCCCTTCTCCCCTCCTCATCACGACAGGAGAGTCGATTCCCCTGCGTATTCTGGAAGGGTTTCCCGGCTTTCCCGGCACACCTCAGGATGAGGCCGGCCTCCCGAGGAAATTCGAGACGAGCCCCGTGGGTTGTGCCACATGCCGAACGACCCCGATTTCCCAGTCCGCTGTGGATAAGAACCCGATGCCCGGACACCTCTTTGAAGGCAACCCTGTGGGTGAAGTTACCATTCGAAGGGGCACTGACACCCCCGTGCGTCATCCGGAAAAACCCGCGGTTTCCACACACAGCTTGACGAGGTGCGTGAGACACCCTGAGCAATTCGAGAGGCAAGCGGAGTTCCCTTCCTCAGACAAGACGAGGCCTGAGTCTCCTGTCCCAACTCTGCAGGGACCCTGTGGTTGGAGTCCGAAAAGGAGAGGAAGCCTAAGTTTCCTGTCTCCCCTCGAGATGAGGCCCTCTTCCATTGCGCCAAGCCCAGCGGAGTCCCGAGAGGCCCCGCCAACTCCACAGCATCCCTCACCTATCAGAGGCACCATGGGAAGTTCCCTCAGGTCCCCGGCAGAAGTCGAGGGAAACGAGGCTTTCCCGCCGCAACCACAGAAAGACCTCGAGTGTCCTTCTTCAACGCCTCTGGAGGCCCTAGTCCTCTCCCATGACTGGAGAGCCATGACGCGCTCCCCCTCGCCACGTGCACAGAGACCTGACTTCCCTGGCACCGCACGAGAGGCTCCCTGAGATCCTCGTCTTGCCTCGTGAGAAAACCCCCACGGGCGCCGCAGCTCGAGGAAACCCCTGAGAAGCCCCCATCCTCGCGAGGTGAGGGCCTTCTTTTCCTGCCTGACCCAGAGCACAATCCCGAGTCCTCTCTCCAAACTGAAGAGAAGACCTGACTCCCTTGAGGCCACTCAGTGGGCTCCAAGAGATCTGCGTCGCGACTTGAGAGGAGAGCGGCATCCTTGGCTTGCCCTCGAGGCGAGGCCTGACTCCCGGGGGAGTCTGGAACGCCACCCTGAGATCCCTGTCTTCCCTTGAGAGGAACGTTAAGTCCCGGACACAGGCCTAGATGAGGTCTCTTTGGCCCTGCAGTGACTCGAGTGCAACCCTCAGCTTTCCCTCGCAACTCGAATGGAAGATTAGGCTTCCCGGGGCCAACACAAGAGGAAGCCTGAAATCCACTTCGTAACTCTAGAATCCCGCCGCAACTCGAGAAAATCCACATGGTCCCAACGTCTTCGCAAGATGAGGCCCTTGCCCGCTATGGCGTCTCAAGGGAAGTCCCAGGTTCTGTCCTGAAGTGCGAAACGGTACCTGACTCCTTTCATGCAACCCCCAAAAGTCCCCCACACGCCGGTTTCCCTCGAGGGTAACACCGAGGGTTCCATCCCCACTTCATCTGAGCCCCTTCTCCCCTCCTGATGGCGACAGGAGAGTCGATCCCCCTGCATTGTCTGGAAGTGTCCCCGGCCTTCCCAGCACAACTCAGGATGAAGCCGGCCTCACTAGGAAATTTGAGACTAGCCCCGTGGGTGGTCCCTCATGCCGAAAGACCCCGATTTCCCTGTCCGCTCTTGAAAAGAACCCGAGGCCCGGACACCTCTTCGAAGGCAACCCAGTGGGTGAAGGCACAACACGAAGGGGCACTGTCACCGTCGTGCATTTCCGGAAACACCCGCAGGTTCCACACACAGCTCAACAAGGGGCCTGAGACCCCCTGAGCACCTCGAGAGGCAAGCGGAGTTCCCTTCCTCAGACAAGACGATTCCTGACTCTCCTGTCCCAACTCTGCAGGGACCCTGCGGTCGGAGTCTGAAACGGAGAGGAAGCCTGAGGTTCCTGCCTTCCCTGGAGATGAGGCCCTCTTCCATTGCGCCAAACCCAGCGGAGTCCTGAGAGGCCCCGCCAACTCCACAGCATCCCTCATCTGTCAGAAGCACACTGGGAAGTTCCCTAAGGTCACCGGTAAACTTTTATTGCACAAGGTCCCCATGAAAAGGCCCACGCAGCAGGACAGCCACAGATTCTGTCTGCCATTAAAGGGCAGTAAGGTGCCCTCCCCCCTTCTTTGCTGCCTCGGCGGCCAACAGCGTGCAATTCGCGTACCCTTCCCTTTCCCATCCTAGCAGGTGCTCCAGGGCCCGCTGGCCTACAAAGTGCCAGAAGCAGGGCTGGGCCAGCCGGCCAGAATTCAGGGTTATGTCCCTTGGACTTCCAGCGGACACTAGGCTGCTTGGGAAAACCGCGCAGACTCTGAGGTTTTTCAGCAGAGGGGTGGAGCTGTAAAGGCCTTGACCCCAAAGACGAGGCCTTTCTGCGACCGCCAGGTTGGGGAGCTCTGAGACTGTGCCAACACAGGGCGGAATACATGGTTCCCTGCTCCACGCAGTCCCCGTTCCCTTACCTGTGTTCCGCACCCCTCCGCTGTGGCCAATGGATGCCGATCCTTGGGGATCCAGGAGTTCACGAAATGGGCATTCCCAGCCGCAATGGCGACCCCCAACAGCACATCTGGAAAGCCCTCCCCCACCCCCGCCAGGAGCCGACCCCCACTGCGAACGGAACCCCACCCCGCCCCGCACCGCCAGGTTTCGCCCCGGCCCTGCCGGGCTCCCGGTGGGTTCCCAGCCATATTGGCGACCCCTGGGAGCACAACAGGGACCGACCCCCCACCCACAGTGAGCGGAATCTCGACCTGTGCAGCCCAGGTTTACCCCACCCTGGCTGCGCTCCCGGCGCGTTTCCAGCTGCAGTGGCCATCTCCGAGAGCACAACTGGGAAGCCCTCCCCTACCCCCGCCAGGAGCCGACACCCGCCCTGCGCCGCCCGGGTTCGCCCCGCCCCTGCCGCGCTCCAGGGGCGCTGCCCACCTTCACCAGTGGCTCTCGGTGAGCCCCGTCCCCACGCCTGGTTCCAGGAGAGGCTCTCGGACCTCGCTGCTGCCGCCAGGTCAAACATGAGGACAATACATACACCCCACAGAGACAATCCAAGCTGTCTATGATTTAGGGATAAAACGAGGACTACAGAAAGGCAAGATGACCTGACCTAGGAGGGCCATGATATTCTATAGAACCAGACAAAGTTGGTTACCAAGGAAACTTTTTTCCTTGGAACCCGGAAAGCTGGTTCTTTGCATATGCAATGACCAACAATTAGCTTGTTACCCAAGCCTGCCTTACTGCCACCCCCATCCCCCCACTCCCCAGAAGACTGGCTCAAAGAAATATTTTAAATCTCAGGCGGAAAACTGGAAGATGTCTTCTCTGTCTGTTTGGATTAAGGTATGTGTCAGTGTGAGCCCTGTGTTTTTTGATAATATTGCTCAAGTACTGAGTTCTGATTTCAATGGTCTCAAGACAAGGCAGCCCTTCCAAATCAAACTGCTGGAAATACAAGAAAACATTGACCTAAATGAATGTCAGAGTCCCGTGAACTGGGAACTAGTCAATATTAAATATCTAGTATTTTTGGTTTTGCTCCTCCACTATAGACATGTCTAAGAGTCAACAACATTAAGCACAACATGTTCATAGTGCCTAGGTTTCTTTTGAGGTAAAAATTGCTCTATTGTTATATCTGTCACAAGCTTGTCAGCAAGAAACTACCTGGAAACGACAACAACAAAAGTAAAAAATGAAAATGTGATATGAGCTTTTAGACAAACTCTTTACAATAATTATACTCTAAAATATCTGCCTCTCATAGTCTTGATTGAAGGCAGAGGAGAAGGGGATGACAGAGGATAAGATGGTTGGATGGCATCACTGACTCGATGGACATGAGTTTGAGCAAGCCCCTGGAGCTGGTGACGGACACGGAAGCCTGGCGTCCTTCAGGCCACGGGGTCCCAAAGAGTCAGACACGACTGAGCAACTGAACTGAACTGAACTAACAAACGTTTCTCCAGGTGTTTTGGTTACCCGAGTTTCTATCCTTGTGACGACAGTGTATTGAATAGCTAGGTCATTTCCAAATAAATGAAAGTTCTGAAACATTCACGACTTGAAAGGACCTCCCTTTTACACAGAAACAAAAGAGATTTTTGACTCTCCATGAATAGTGTCTGGCACCATCCTGACATGTTAAATGTAAGAAAGCAATTGTTTTGTTTTGTTTTGTTCTGTTCTTGGGGGTGGGGGGAGGGGGGCGGGCTATAGCGAATGCCAATATAAAAGTCAGTTCTTGGTTGCTGAAGGGAAATGTATGACTTGTTATTACAAGAAAGTATGTGGAATGCAATGGCACTTGAGGAAGGAAAACAAAGTAGTTCTGTCTTACAGGTGGCCGTTTCAGGATGGGAGAAGCAAAGGAATGGGTACAGAATGGGATAAGGAGGTTGTAGGGAAAGTGGACCCCCAGAAAAGAGTTCTGTGCCTAGCACAAGTTTTCTTGAGATGTCGAACTGCCTTTGCTAATGGAGTTTAAGTTTCTTTACCTCTTAAGTGATCTCTTCTAGGTTGACCTAGAACAGAAATCTTTTGTTAGCTTTGGCTAAGTGGAGAAGTAGTGTTTCACGGTGACATATGTGATCCTTCCTGACTGTTTGCAGCCCTTCTGATATCGATGCACTGCTTCTGCTGCTGCTGCCGCCGCTGCTGCTGCTAAGTCGTTTCAGTCGTGTCCGACTCTGTGCGACCCCATAGACGGCAGCCCACGAGGCCCCGCAGTCCCTGGGGTTCTCTAGGCAAGAACGCTGGAGTGGGTTGCCATTTCCTCCTCCCATGCATGAAAGTGAAAAGTGAACGTGAAGTCGCTCAGTGGTGTCCGACTCTTAGCGACCCCATGGACTGCAGCCTACCAGGCTCCTCCATCCATGGGATTTTCCACGCAAGAGTACTGGAGTGGGGTGCCATTTCCTTCTCCCATATCTATGCACAAGCCTGCCTAAATCATTGACTTCTAGCTAGCTTTGGGATGCCAATGACCATCCACTCTTACAAGGCAACAGAGAAGAGAAAAACACTTACCACAGGAGGTCCTGGTAAGGAACGAGGAACTAACAAGCTCCCGCCAACCAGGATTCTGCAGAGGTCAACAAGAGGTCAGTAAGAGATGGAAGACTGCAGTCCAGAGGTCCTAGCAACTTCCATCTTGCAGCAGAGACCCAGCATAGTCAAAACGAATTCAATGTTGCAAAAAATAAGTAAACAAATAAAGGACAGAAGTTCTTTGAACACATGACTGAGATTAGGGGTGAGGCAGTACATGTACAGTGCCCGGAAAATCTTAAAGTATGAGAAAGGAAAGAAATTAAAGACAACTATCAAGCTGTCCAAACTGATAAAAACGAAAGATTACACAGTTTTTTCTGTATATATTACCAGATAATAATCTGAAAAGGAATTAAAAAAAATTCCCTTTCAATAATGTCAACATGAATACAACACTTTGCCATGGATGTAACGAGGATGACAAGACTGGCACACTGGAACTTATACACCCTGGCTGAAAACTATCCTGAATACATGGACAGGTATTCCATAACAATGGAAAGACTTAAGATGGCAATACCATGGAATGCATCTTCAATCTGAAATGAAGATTTGACATGATTTGATCGCTCAGAGCTTTTGTGTCATCAATTGTTATTAAAGTATAAATGAGATAGAGAAAACTGCTGATTTAGACTTGAGGCGGGGTGTACGCCCTGCTGGTCTCTAGCCAGATATTCTACAGGCACTAGCAGTCAGCTAAGGAAAGAAAGGCACTGTCTCAGGGAATGGCACCAGGCCCCTCCCCCACGACATGCCTTGAGGTCACATTGGCAGCAGGTGAGTCATCCTGGGCCAAAAACTGATTGACATGAATCTTGAAGAAAGGCAGTATTGCAGGCAAATATATCATTTCCTTAACATAGATTAGGAGAACAAGGTACGAGGAAAACATACTGTTTTGTTCAAGTCGCTTCTGAGCCTATTGGGGGAACCGACCTGAAGCCAGAGTCCAGCAGATATACATAGCATATTTACATCGCTTAAGACAAACATTTCCTCAGGAACAAATGCATTGCTTAGCTCAAGGTTTGTCTGCGAAATTCTTACACATCAGGAGATGGCTCCGAGCTGGGTTTCTACACACAAGAACATGAATGCAAAGGACAAGCCTGCACAGCCCATCTGCCCCCCTCCCCCACAGCCAGCAGCATTTCCAAGTGACCTCCTAAGGCCTTCCCCAAAATACAGGGGCACCTCTGGGTTTCCTGTTTCCCTCACTTCGAACACTTTTCTTAAAAAAAAAAAAAATCCTGCACACTTCTTGATAGAATGCCACAGTGCAAGGAAAACAGGCCTTCAATACTTAAACCTCCCTGTGCCAAACACTTGGGGCTTGGTTCTGTTTTGTTTTGTTTTTTAATTACACCACCACATAATTTAAACTTTTTACAATTTCTAATTATTCAGTACCAAAACACCAAACTTTTATTGCACAAGGTCCCCATGAAAAGGCCCACGCATCAGGACAGCCACAGATTCTGCCATGAAAGGGCAGCAAGGTGCCCTCCCCCCTTCTTTGCTGCCTGGGCGGCCACCAGGGTTTGAAATCCATGCACCCTACTAAGTTTCTAGGGTGCAATCCGTGGACCCTTCCCTTTCCCATCCCAGCAGGTGCTCAAGGGCCCGCTGGCTTACAAAGTGCCAGAAGCAGGGCTGGGCAAGCCGGCCAGAGTTCAGGGTTCTGTCCCTTGGACTTCCAGGGGACACTAGGCTGCTTGGGAAAACCGTGCAGACTGAGATTTTTCAGCAAAGGGGTGGAGCGGTAAAGGCCTTGACACCAAGGGCGAGGCCTTTCTGCGACCGCCAGGTTGGGGAGCTCCGAGAATGTGCCAACAGAGGGCGGAATACTTGGTTCCCTGCTCCAAGCAGTCCCAGTTCCCTGACCTGTGGCCCGCAGCCCTCCGCTGCACCCACTAGATGTGGATCCTTGGGGACACAGGAGCATAGGAAATGGGCGTTCCTAGCCGCAGTGGCGACCCCCGAGAGCACAACTGGGACCGAACCCCCACCCACAGCCATCTAAATCTCGACCCGCGCAGCCCAGGTTTACCCCGCCCCGGGTGCGCTCCCGGCGCGTTTCCAGCCGCAGTGGCCACCACCGAGAGCACAACTGGGAAGCCCTCCCCCACCCCCGCCAGGAGCCGAACCCCGCCCCGCGCCACCCGGGTTCAACCCGCCCCTGCCGCACTCCCAGCGCGTTTCCAGCTGCAGTGGGGACCCCCGAGAGCACAACTGTTACCGCCCCCCACCCCCTCCCGACCAGAACCCCGACACGCGCCGCCCGGGATCGCCCCGCCCCTGGCGCGCTCCCGGGGCGTTGCCCACTTCCACCAGGGGCTCCTGGTGAGCCCCGTCCCCACGCCCGGTTCCAGGAGAGGCTCTCGGACCTCGCTACTGCCGCCAGGTCAAACACGAGGACAATACATCCACCCCACAGAGACAATCCAAGCTGTCTATGATTTAGGGATAAAACGAGGACTACAGAAAGGAAAGATGTCCTGACCTAGGAGGGCCATGAGAGTCTATAGATCCAAACAAAATTGGGTACCAAGGAAACTTTTTTCCTTGGAACCCGGAAAGCTGGTTCTTTGCATATGCAATGACCAACAATTAGCTTGTTACCCAAGCCTGCCTCGCTGCCACCCCCACTCCCCCCCCCCCCACTCCCCAGGAAAACGGCTCAAAGAAATATTTTAAATCTCAGGCGGAAAACTGGAAGATGTCTTGTCTGTCTGTCTGGATTAAGGTATGTGTCAGTGTGAGCCTTGTGTTTTTTGATAATATTGCTCAAGTTCTGAGTTCTGATTTCAATGGTCTCAAGACAAGGCAGCCCTTCCAAATCAAACTGCTGGAAATACAAGAAAACATTGACCTAAATGAATGTCAGAGTCCCGTGAACTGGGAACTAGTCAATATTAAATATCTAGTATTTTTGGTTTTGCTCCTCCACTATAGACATGTCTAAGAGTCAACAACATTAAGCACAACATGTTCATAGTGCCTAGGTTTCTTTTGAGGTAAAAATTGCTCTATTGTTATATGTGTCACAAGCTTGTCAGCAAGAAAGTACCTGGAAACAGCAACAACCAATGTAAAAAATGTAAATGTGATATGAGCTTTTAGATAAACTCTTAACAATAATTATACTCTAAAATATCTGCCTCTCATAGTCTTGATTGAAGGCAGAGGAGAAGGGGATGACAGAGGATAAGATGGTTGGATGGCATCACTGACTCGATGGACATGAGTTTGAGCAAGCCCCTGGAGTTGGTGATGGACACGGAAGCCTGGTGTCCTGCAGGCCACGGGGTCCCAAAGAGTCAGACTCGACTGAGCAACTGAACTGAACTGAACTTACAATCGTTCCTCCAGGTGTTTTGGTTACCTGAGTTTCTATCCTGGTGCTAAACTAAGTGACGACAGTGTATTGAATAGCTAGGTCACTTCCAAATAAATGAAACTTCTTAAACATTCACGACTTGAAAGGACCTCCCTTTTACACAGAAACAAAAGAGATTTTTGACTCTGCATGAATAGTGACTGGCACCATCCGAACATATTAAATGTAAGAAAGCAATTTTTTTGTTTTGTTTTGTTTTGTTCTGTTCTTGCAGGAAGCGGGGTGGGCGCTATTATCACTGATAGGTATGCTCACCAATCTATCAAATGCCAATATAAGAGTCAGTTCTTGGTTGCTGAAGGGAAATGTATGACTTGTTATTACAAGAATGTATGGAATGCAATCACACTTTAAGAAGGAAAACGAAGTAGTTCTGTCTTAGCGGTGGCATTTTCAGGACAAGAGAAGCAAAGGAATGGGTACAGAATGGGATAAGGAGGCTGTAGGGAAAGTAGGCCCCCAGAAAAGAGTTTTGTGCCTAGCACAAGTTTTCTTGAGATGTTGAACTGCCTTTGCTAATGGAGTTTAAGTTTCTTTACCTCTTAAGTGATCTCTTCTAGGTTGACCTAGAACAGAAATCTTTTGTTAGCTTTGGCTAAGAGGAGAAGTATTGTTTCACGGTGACATATGTGATCCTACCTGACTGTTCTCATCCCCTTTGATATCTATGCACTGCTGCTGCTGCTGCTGCAGCTGCTAAGTGGTTCAGTTGAGGCCGACCCTGTGCCACGCCATAGATGGCAGCCCACCAGGCCCCGCAGTCCCTGGGGTTCTCTAGGCAAGAACACTGGAGTGGGTTGCCATTTCCTCCTCCTATGCATGAAAGTGAAAAGTGAAAATGAAGTCGCTCAGTGGTGTCCGACTCTTAGCCACCCCATGGACTGCAGCCTACCAGGCTCCTCCGTCCTTGGGATTTTCCAGGAGTGGGGTGCCATTGCCTTCTCCCATATCTATGCACAAGCCTGCCTAAATAATTGACTTCTAGCCAACTTTGGGATGCCCATGACCACCCACCCTTACCAGGCAACAGAGAAGAGAAAAACACTTACCACAGGAGGTTCTGATAAGGAACAAGGAACTAACAAGCTCCCACCTACCAGGAATCTGCAGAGGTCAACAAGAGGTCAGCAAGAGATGAGAGACTGCAGTCCAGAGGTCCTAGCTACTTCCATCTAGCAACAAACACCCAGCATAGTCAAAACGATTTCAATGTTAAAGAATAAATAAATAAATAAATAAAAGGACAGAAGTTCTTTGAACACATGTCTGAATTTAGGGGTGAGGCATTACATATGTGTCCCAGGATAATCTTAAAGTGTCAGAAAGTAAAGAAATTAAAGACAACTATCAAGCTGTCCAAACTGATAAAAATGAATGATTACACAGTTTTATCTGTATACATTAGCAGATAATAATCTGAAAAGGAATTTTAAAAAATTCCCTTTCAATAATATCAACATGAATAAAACACTTTGCCATGGATGTAACGAGGATGACAAGACTGGCACACTGGAAATTATACACCCTGGCTGAAAACTATCCTGAATACATGGACAGATATTCCATAACGATGGAAAGACTTAAGATGGCAATACCATGGAATGCATCTTCAATCTGAAATGAAGATTTGATATGATTTGATCGCTCAGAGCTTTTGTGTCATCAAGTGTTATTAAAGTATTAAAGAGATAGAGAAAGCTGCTGACTTAGACTTGAGGCGGGGTGGGGGGGGTAGTAAGAGTACCCCCTGCTGGTCTTTAGCCAGATATTCTACAGGCACTAGCAGTCAGCTAAGGAAAGAAAGGAACTGTTTCAGGGAATGGCACCAGGCCCTTCCCCCACGACATGCATTGAGATAATATTGGCAGCAGGTGAGTCATCCCGGGCCAAAACTTGATTGACATGAATCTTGAAGAAAGGCAGTATTGCAGGCAAATATATCATTTCCTTAACATAGATAAGGAGAACAAGCTAGGAGGAAAACATGCTGTTTTGTTCAAATCGCTTCTGAGCCTTTTGGGGGAACCGACCTGAAGCCAGAGTCTAGCGGAAATACATAGGATATTTACATCGCTTAAGACAAACATTTTCTTAGGAAAAAATGCATTGCTTAGCTCAAGGTTTGTCTGCGAAATTCTTACACATCAGGAGATGGCTCCGAGCTGGGTTTCCACACACAGGAACATCCATGCAAAGGACAAGCCTGCACAGCCCATCTGCCGCCCTCCCGCACAGCCAGCAGCATTTCCAAGTGACCTCCTAAGGCCTTCCCCAAAATACAGGGGCACCTCTGGGTTTCCTGTTTCCCTCACTTCGAACACTTTTCTTAAAAAAAAAAAAATCCTGCACACTTCTTGATAGAATGCCACAGTGCAAGGAATACAGTCCTTCAATATTTAAACCTCCATTTGCAAAACACTTGGAGCTTGGTTTTGTTTTGTTTTGTTTTTTAATTACACCACCACATAATTTAAAGCTTTTACACGTTCTAATTATTCAGTTCCAAAACACCAAACTTTTATTGCACAGGGTCCTCATGAAAAGGCCCACGCAGCTGGACAACCACAGATTCTGCCATGAAAGGGCAGCAAGGTGCCCTCCCCCCTTCTTTGCTGCCTGGGCGGCCACCAGGGTTTGAAATCCATGCACCCTACTAAGTTTCTAGGGTGCAATCCGTGGACCCTTCCCTTTCCCATCCCAGCAGGTGCTCAAGGGCCCGCTGGCTTACAAAGTGCCAGAAGCAGGGCTGGGCCAGCCGGCCAGAGTTCAGTGTTCTGTCCCTTGGACTTCCAGCGGACACTAGGCTGCTTGGAAGAACCGCGCAGACTCGGAGATTTTTCAGCAGAGGGGTGGAGCGGTAAAGGCCTTGACCCCAAAGGCAAGGCCTTTCTGCGACCGCCAGGTTGGGGAGCTCCGAGAATGTGCCAACAGACGGCGGAATACTTGGTTCCCTGCTCCACGCAGTCCCAGTTCCCTTACCTGTGGTCCGCAGCCCTCCACTGCACCCACGGGATGGCGATCCTTGGGGACCCAGGAGCGGACGAAATGGGCGTTCCCAGCCGCAGTTGCAACCCCCGAGAGCGCAACTGGGAACCCCTCCCCATCCCCCCCATGAGCCGACCCCCGCCCCGCGCCCTCAGGGTTAGCCCCGCCCCTGCCGCGCTCCCGGCGCGTTCCCAGCCGCAGTGGCGACCCCCGGGAGCACAACTGGGACCGACCCCCACCCAAAGCCATCGGAATCTCGACCCGCGCAGCCCGGGTTTACCCAGTCCCGGGTGCACTCCCGGCGCGTTTTCAGCCTCAGTGTCCACCTCTGAGAGCACAACTGGGAAGCCCGCCCCCACCCCCGCCAGAAGCCGACCCCCGCCCCACGCCGCCCGCGTTCGCCCCGCCCCTGCACGGTCCAGGTACCTTCCCAGCTTCTAGCGTTCACGCCCGGGTAGGAGCAGGATGTAGGAGTATGGGAGATGTGTCTGGAGCCTGACAGCCTCAGCTCTGCTCTGGCCTGCCCTTTGGACCTAGGAGCCAGGCCAACTTGCAGAGGGCTTAGGGCCCCATTGTATGCAAACTACCAAGGCCTACCGCAAGGAGAGCTCTGTCCGAGGGAAGGGAAGCGCCCCAGGCTGCATTCCCAAGCTGTTGTTTAGCCGCCCAGACTCAGCGCTGCACAGGGGTAATCAGGCTCTCTGTGCCCGCAGCTTCACACACAGGTGTGTCTCCGTAGGAATCAAGAAAGATCCTGACAGAGTGAGGTTCATTAGAGCTATACTAAAGAGCAAAGGCTTGTCCATGTGGTCTTGCCTTCCCCTGTGCCTTTGGGTCTCCAGGCTCGGCCCCAGCTCCGTGGAAACAACCCCTGAGAAAATATCTTCAAGATCCACTTTTCCCAGTGTCTGGGAACTGGGGTTCGTAGGAGGAGAGAAAAGCACGCCTCCATCGGGAACGAAAAGGCAGTCCACCTGCCTGTGTTTTGAAGCCTCTATTTGGAAGGAATGGGTTAGCTTCTCCTAAAGGAGACCTCCAGATCTGCTCAGAAGTCGGTAATTCCAGAGGCAGGGTACTGGTTCCTGACTGCCCTTTGCTAGCCTTGCAAAGATATTCCTAGATTCTAGAGTTATTTTCCATGAAGGAGCAGGCTTCGGGAATGTGTCAGACGGGACTGGCTCCTTATTGACCTCAGCTCAGCTATTGCCTTTCCATTCAAACTAGGACAAGGCCCTACTTTATGAAGGGTAAGGGTCTTCTTCTTTGCAAACTGCCAAGGGCTACAGCAATGAGACCTCTGTCAAGGTGAGGGAAGCCTAAGAGGATGGATTCTCAAGCAGGTGCTTTGCCACAAAGCATCAGCACCCCACGGAGAGAATCAAGCTCCCTGTGCACCAATGTTGGGAGTGTGGCTTCACACACAGAGTTGTCTCTATAGGAGCCAAGAATGTTCCTGAGAGATTAGGTTCACTAAGCCTCTCCTACAGAGCATAGACCTGTCCATGTGGTTTTTCCTTCCCCTGTGAGTTGGGTCCCCGAGGTCCGCCACACCTCCGGGGAAACTGTCCCTGAGAAAAGATCTCCAGGAACCGCTTCGCTGAGGCTGGGAAACGCTGTTCACAGGAAGTAAGGCAAGCGAATCTCCTGCAGAGAAAAAGAGGCCTTACTGTCCCTGGAGGAGCAGGCTGCCAGACTGTGTGAAACCTGACTGTTGCCTTACTGGCCTCAGTTCCACCATCGCCTGTTCCTCCGAACTAGGACCCAGGCCTATTTGGAGAAGCGTTTGGCTGCGGATTTCTACAAAGTGCCAAGGGCTACAGCAGTGAGAATTCTCTCAGCGGTAAGGGAGAGCATTTTATGGATTCTCAAGCTGTTTTCTGAACGACAGGGTCAAAATGAACTGAGAGAATCAGGCTCTCTGTGCCCCTATGTTAGGTACGCAGCTTCATACACACAAGTGTCTCTATAGGAGCCAAGAATGTTCCTGAGAGATGAGGTTCACTAGAAGTCTGCTACAGAGCATAGACCTGTCCATATGGTTTTTCCTTGCCCTGTGAGTTGGGTCCCTGAGGTCCGCCCCAGCTCAGAGGAAGGAGCCCCTGAGAAAAGATCTCCAGGGACCGCTATTCCCCCAGGCTGGCAAACGCAGTTCACAGGAGGTAACACAAGCGAGCCTCCTGCAAGGCACAACAGGCCTTAGTCTCCCTGGACGATCAGGCTGCCAGAGTGTGTGAGACCTGACTGGTGCCTTACTGGCCTCAGCTCCGCCATTGCGTGTTCCTCCGAACTAGGACCCAGGCCTACTAGGAGAAGGGTTTGGGTATGGATTTCTAAATACTGCCAAGGGGTATAGCAATGAGAACTGTGTCACGGGTAAGGAAGAGCATTGTATGGATTTTCAAGCTGTTGTTTGAACGACAGCTTCAAAGCTGCACAGAGAGAATCAGACTCTGTGTCTCCATGTTCGGTACACAGCTTCACAGACAGGGGTGTCTCCATAGGAAACAAGAACGTTCCTGACAGAGTGAGGTTCACTAGAGCTCTCCTAGAGAGCAAAGACTTGTCCATGTGGTTTTTCTTCCCCTGTGCGTTTGGGGCTCCAGGCTCGGCCCCAGCTCCGTGGAAACAACCCCTGAGAAACGATCTTCAAGATCCGCTTTTCCCAGAGGCTGGGATGTGGTGTTCATAGGAGGCGGGAAAAGCAGGCCTCCTTCAGAGAGCAAGAGGCAGCCAAGCGGCCTGCGTTTGGAAGCCTCTATTTGGAAGAATGGGTTAGCTTCCCCTAAGGGAGACCTCCAGATCTGATCAGAAGTCGGTAATTCCAGAGGCAGGGTGCAGGCTCCTGACTGCCCTTTGCCAGCCTTGCAGAGACATTCCTAGATTACAGCGTTATTTTCCATGAAGGAGCAGGCTTCGGGAATATGTCAGACTTGACTGGCGCCTTATTGGCCTCAGCTCAGCTCTTGCCTTTCCTTTCAAACTAGGACAAGGGCCCACTTTATGAAAGGTAAGGGTCCTCTTCTTTCCAAACTGCCAAGGGCTACAGCAATGAGACCTCTGTCAAGGCGAGGGAAGCGTAAGCTGATGGATTCTCAAGCAGGTGCTTTGCCACAAAGCATCAGCACCCCACGGAAAGAATCTGGCTCCCTTTGCCCCTACGTTGCGTGTGTAGCTACACGCACAGAGGTGTCTCGATAGGAGCCAAGAATGTTCCTGAGAGAGGAGGTTCACTGTTGGGGGCCAGAGTGAGGCACTCCGCCCATGGCAAAGGTCATGAGGAAGGAGGCTCGACATACGCAAAGGCGGGATCGAGCCTCAGGAGTCCCCCTGAAAATCCTCGAGCATCTACCCCCATAACCAGAGCCTGCCTACCTTACTACTTTGTGCTCTCACCTACACCTCTGACTTTACGGGGGGCTGTCCCCCACCACCTCTTTCGGAGAAGGAGTTAACCTAGAGCTCCAGTTGATAAAAACCCCTGGGTGTGACAAGAGTGTTTTAACCTACAAACTCCTCTGAAGGTTCTCTAGCCTGCCTGACAGGCTTGTCCGGCCACATGTGATTGCTCACAGCCTCCCAACCATGAGAGGCACGAGATGCTTTAAACCTTCTAAAAACAGGTTCCTTAGAAAAGTTAGAAAATTATTAGTATAAGTATAATGGGCTGATTAGAAATCATATTGGTGAAGGGTTTTTCATTTGTTGAGCTGATGTTTACTGCTAAGTCTCCACATCCCCTGCCCTTATACACATTAATGAATATATAGAAGAAATAAGTATTAACCTTTGATATAAATCACGTTAGACCTTAGGCTAAGTAAATTCTTTCCTTAACTAAAACCCACTACACCCTCACCCTCTAGGAATGTAACTTTATTTGGGTGGCGTCTGTTTTAAGAATAATCACCCCTGGAGAAATAAGTGTCCTGGTTGACTGACCGCTGTCACAAGGAGAGGGTCGTAAATTGTCAGCAGGCCCCCCGGCCAGAAGATGATGTAACACCCCTAAGACCTCTGTATACTTTTGTATGAAGCACCTGACTTTGATAAAAGTCAGGACTGCTGACCCCACGTGACTTTTGCATAACATCTCAGTGTATAAAAGTAGACCATGGAAAGTAAAGAATTGGGATCAGTTTCTCGAAATACTGGTCTCCCCATGTCTCTCTCTCTCTCTCACTCTGGTTGAGTCTCCATCTGGAGCGCAGAACCCACCAAGCTTACTAATTTTGCCTGGGCTTCTAAGATCCGACCGGGGAGGCCTCAGTGTCTCCTCTCCTTCGGGAGAACGGAAGGACGCCTGCGGCCTACGTAAGTGGTGCAAGCTTCTTGTCTTGAAGTTTTATTGGTCCCCCGCGTAAACCAAGCTACTCAGCCTCTTTTCTCCACTGAATTTTCCTACTGAGCTATCCTCATTTTACTACTCTTTATATCCTTAATTAACGTTTAATTAAGCAGTTGTTCCCTGACCCTCGCCTACGCCGTCTCTGCTTCGAATACCCTGGATCAGCTGGGGCTGGACCCCGGCAGTTCACTAGAGATCTCCTACAGAGCATAGACCTGTCCATTTGGTTTTGCCTTCCCCTGTGAGTTGGGTCCCCGAGGTCCGCCCCAACTCCGGGGAAACAGCCCCTGAGAAAAGATCTCCAGGAACTGCTTTCCGCCCAGGCTGGGAAACGCTGTTCACAGGAAGTAAGGCAAGCGAGCCTCCTGAAGGGAAATAGAGGCCTTACTGTCCCTGGAGAAGCAGGCTGCCAGAGTGTGTGACACCTGACTGGTGCCTTACTGGCCTCAGCTCCGCTATTGCATGTTCATCTGAACTTGAACCCAGGCCTACTTGGAGAAGTGTTTGTGTGCCGATTTCCAGAAACTGCGAAGGGCTACAGCAATGATAACTCTCTCAGTGGTAAGGGAGAGCATTGTGTGGATTCTCAATTCGTTGTTTGAACAACAGCGTCAAAGCTGCACAGAGAGAATCAGGTCTCTGTGTCTCTATGTTGGCAATGCAGCTTCCCACACAGAGATGTCCCCGTTGGAGCCAAGAACATTCCCCATAGACTGAGGTTCACTAGAGCACTCCTAGAGAGCAAAGACTTATCCATGCGGTTTTCCCTTCCCCTGTGCGTGTGGGTCGCTGGGATCAGCCCCTGCTCCTTGGAAACAGCCTCTGAGAAAAGATCTCCAAGAACCTCTTATCACCCAGGCTGGCAAGTGGAGTTCACAGGAGGTGGGATAAGCATGCTTCCTTCGGCAAGAAGAGACAGCCAACCGGCCTGTGTTTGGAAGCCTATATTTGCAAGGAATGGGTTAGTTTCTCCTGACCGAGACCGCCAGATGTGCTGAGAAGATAGAAATTCCAGAGGCAGGGTCGAGGTTCCTGACTGCCCTTTGCCAGCCTTGCAAAGACATTCCCAGATTCTAACGTTATTTTCCATGAAGGAGCAGGCATCGGGAATATGTCAGACTTGACTGGCGCCTTACTGGCCTCAGCTCAGCTACTGCCTTTACATTCAAAGAAGGACAAGGGCCTACTTGGTGAAGGGTAAGGGTCTGCTTCTTTCCAAACTGCCAAGGACTACAGCAATGAGACCTCTGTCAAGGTGAGGGAAGCCTATGCGGATGGATTCTTAGCAGGTGCTTTGCCACAAAGCATCAGCACCCACGGAGAGAATCAGACTCCCTTTGCCACTATGTTGGGTGTGTAGCTTCATGCACAGAGGTGTCTCTGTAGAAGCCAAGAATGTTCCTGAGAGATGAGGTTCACTAGAGCTCTCCTACAGAGCATAGACCTGTCCATGTGGTTTTGTCTTCCCCTGTGAGTTGGGCCCCCGAGGTCCGACCCAGCTCCAGGGAAACAGCCCCTGAGAAAAAATCTCCAGGAACAGCTTTGCGCCCAGGCTGGGAAATGCAGTTCACAGGAGGCAAGGCAAGCGAGCCTCCTACAGGGAAAAAGAGGCCTTACTGCTCCTGGACGATCAGGCTGCAAGAGTGTGTGAGACCTCACTTGTGCCTTACTGGCCTCAGCTCCGCCGTTGCCTGTTATTCCGAGCTAGGACCCAGGCCTACTTGGAGAAGGGTTAGGGTGCGGATTTCTACAAACTGTCAAGGACGACAGCAATGAGAATTCTCTTAGCAGTAAGGGAGAGCATTGTATGGATTCTCAAGCTGTTGTTTGAATGACAGCTTCAAAGCTACACAGAGAGAATCAGGCTCTCTGTTCCCCTATTTTGGCTGTGCAGCTTCACACACAGAATTTGACTCTGTTGGAGCCAGAAATATTCCTGAAAGACTTAGGCTCACCAAAGCTGTCCTCCAGAGCAAAGACATTGGATGTGGTTTTGCCTTCCCTTGTCAGTATGGGTCCCCTAGCTTGGCCCCAGCTCCGGGGATACAGCCTCTGAAAAAAATCTTCCAAGAAGCGATTTTCCTCCAGGCTGTAAAGCGGAATTCGCAGTTTGCAAGTTAAGGAAGCCTGCTTCGTGGAAGAGCAAGCAGCCAACTGGCCCTGTGTTAGGAAGCCTGTATTTGAAAGGAATGGGTTAGCTTCTACAGCGGGAGAACCTCAGATCTGCTCAGGGGACTGAAATACTAGAGTCAGGGTCGAGGTTCTCCCTTGTCCTTTGCGCACCTTGCAAAGACATTCCTAGCTTCTAGCGTTAGTGTCCCTGTAGTAGCAGGCTGCAGGAGCGTGTGATAAATGACTGCCGCGTTCCTCTCCTCAGCTCCGCTATTGACTTTCTATTCGAACTAGAACCCAGGCCTACTTTGAGAGGGGTTAGGGTCCAGTGTTTTCAAACTGCCAAGGGCTACGGCAATGCGAGCTCTGTCAGAGGTAAGAAAAGAGCAATTGGTTGGATTCTTCAGCTGCTGCGTGGCTGCACAGCTTCCGCGCCGCATGGAGAGCATGAGGCTCCTTGTGGCCCTATTTTGGGTATGCAGCAACATGCACACAGAATGTCTGTGTTCACTTATGTACAGGCTTATGATCACTAGAGCTCTCCTACAGAGCGAAGACCACTCAGTGGGCTCCAAGAGATACCTGTCGCGACTCGAGAAGAGAGTGGAGTCCTTAGCTTCCCCTCGAGATGAGGCCTGACTCCCCGGGTGAGTATGGAATGCAACCCCAAATCCCTGTCGCCTATGGAGAGGAACATTAAGTCCTGGATACAAGCCTAGATGAGGTCTAGTTTGCCCTTCAGTGAATGGAGCCCAATCCCCAGCTCTCCCTGGCAACTCGAATGGAAGATTAGACTTCCTGGGCCAACACAAGAGGAAGCCTGAATTCCCCGTCGTAACTCGAGAATCCCACCGAAACTCGAGAAAAACCACGTGCTTCCCTCGTCATCGCAAGATGAGGCCCTTTGTCCGCTACAGCATCTCAAGAGAAGTCCCACGTTCCATCCTGAAGTGCGAAACGGTACTTGGCACCCTTGATGCGACCCCAAAAGTTCCGCGACATACCAGACTCACTCAAGGGGAACACCGAGGTTCCCGGCACCACTTCATCTGAGCCCCTTCTCCTCTCCTGATTGCGACAGGAGGGTCGACTCCCCTTCTCTGTCTGCAAGGGGTTCCCGACCTTCCGGGCGCACCTCAGGATGAGGCCGGTCTCATGAGGAAGTTCGAGACATAGCCTCGTGGGTGGTGCCACATGTCGAAAGACCCCAATTTCACGGTCCACTCTTGAAAAGAACCCGATGCCAGCACACCTCTTTGAAGGAAAACCTGTGGATGAAGGCACAACACGAAGGGGCACTGACACCCGCGTGCATCGTCCAGAAAAACCCGCAGGTCCCACAGACATTTCGACAAGTGGCCTGTCACCCTGTAAACAACTCGAAAGGCAAACGAAGGTCCATTCCTCAACAGAAGACTAGGTGTGACTCTCTTGTCCCTACTCTGCAGGGACCATGGGATCCGAGTCAGAAACGGAGAGGAAGCCTGAGGTTCCTGCGTCCACTCGAGATGAAGCCCTCTTCCATTGCACCACAAGCAGTTGAGTCCCGAGAGGCCCCTACCAAATACACAGTATCCCTGAGTTCTCAGAGGCACAATGAGAAGCTCCCTGAGGTCACAGGCACAAGTCGAGGGACCCCTGGGTTTTCTGCCGTGACTCGAGAAAGACCTTGAGAGTGCATGAAAATGTGTTGAGTCGCGATTCCCCTACCATGACTCGAGAGCCATGACACGCTCCCCCTCGCCACGCGCATGGAGACCTGACTAACCTGGCACTGCACGAGAGGCTCCATGAGTTCCTCATTGTACCTCGTGAGGAAACCCACACTGGCGCGGCAGCTCGAGGAAAAACATGAGAAACCCCGGTCATCGCGAGATGAGGGCCTTATTTTCCTGCATGGCCTGGAGACGAATCACGAGTCCTCTCTCCAAATGGAAGAGGAGGCTGGACTCCCTTGAGGCCGCTCAGGGGGCTCCAAGAGACCCGTGTCCCGACTCGAGAGGAGAGCGGAGTCCTTGGCGTCCCCTCGAGACGAGGCTTGACTCCCCGGGAGAGCCTGGAATGCAACCCCGAGATCCCTGCCTTCCCTGGAGAGGAATATTAGGTCCCGGACACACGCCGAGGTGAGGTCTCTACGGCCCTACAGTGACCCGAGCGCAACCCCCAGCTTTCCCTCGCAACTCGAGGGGAAGATTGGGCTTCCCAGGGCCAACCCAAGGGGAAGCCTGAGACCCCCGTCGTAACTCGAGAATCCCGCTGCAACTCGAGTAAAACCACGTGGTTCCCACCTCTTGGCAAGATGAGGCCCTTGCCCGCCACGGCGTCTCAAGGGAAGTCCCCTGTTCCGCCCTGAAGGGCGAAACGGTCCTGACAGCCTTCCTGCGACCCCCAAAAGTCCCCTGACACGCCGGGTTCCCTCGAGGGGAACACCGAGGGTCCCGGCACCGCTTCCTCTGAGCCCCTTCTCCCCTCCTGAACACGACAGGAGAGGAGATTCCCCTGCGTGGTATGGAAGGGGTTCCCGGCCTTCCCGGCGCACCTCAGGATGAGGCCGGTCTCACGAGGAAATTCGAGACGAGCCACGTGGGTGGGGCCACATGCCGAACGCCCCCGATTCCCCGGTCCGCCCTTGAGAAGGACCCGAGGCCCGGACCCCTCTTCGAAGGCAACCCTGTGGGTGAAGGCACAACACGAAGGGGCACTGCCACCCCCGTGCATTGTCCGCAAAGACCCGCGGGTTCCACACACAGCTCGACGAGGGACCCCCTGAGCAACTCGAGAGGCCAGCGGGGTTCCCTTCCTCAGACAAGACGAGGCCTGACTCTCCTGTCCCAACTCTGCAGGGACCCTGCGGTCAGAGTCCGAAACGGAGAGGAAGCCTGAGGTTCATGCCTCCCCTCGAGGTGAGGCCCTCTTCCGTTGCGCCAGACCCAGAGGAGTCCCGAGGGGCCCCGCCACCTCCACAGGATCCCTCGCCTCTCAGAGGCACCCTGGGAAGTTCCCTAAGGTCCCCGGCAGAAGGCGAGGGAAACGAGGGTTTCCCGCCGCCCCCTGAGAAAGACCTCGAGAGTCCTTCTTCAAAGCGTCTCGAGGCCCTAGTCCCCTCCCGTGACTCGAGAGCCAGGACGCGCTCCCCCTCGCCACGCGCATGGAGACCTGACTTCCCTGGCGCCGCACGAGAGGCTCCCTGAGATCCTCGTCGTGCCTCGGGAGAAAACCCCCACGGGCGCCGCAGCTCGAGGAAACCCCTGAGACACCCCCGTCCTTGCGAGCTGGGGCCTTCTTTTCCTGCATGGCCTGGAGAGCAATCCCGGGTCCTCTCTCCAAACGGAAGAGGAGGCTGGACTCCCTTGAGGCCGCTCAGGGGGCTCCAAGAGACCCGCGTCGCGACTCGAGAGGAGAGCGGAGTCCTTGGCTTCCCCTCGAGACGAGGCCTGACTCCCCTGGGGAGCCTGGAATGCAACCCCGAGATCCCTGCCTTCCCTGGAGAGGAATATTAGGTCCCGGACACACGCCTAGGTTAGGTCTCTTCGGCCCTGCAGTGACTCGATCGCAACCCCCAGCTTTCCCTTGCAACCCGAGGGGTAGATTGGGCTTCCCAGGGCCAACCCAAGGGGAAGGCTGAGATCCCCGTCGTAACTCGAGAATCCCGCCGCAACTCGAGAAAAACCACGTGGTTCCCATCTCTTGGCAAGATGAGGCCCTTGCCCGCCACGGCGTCTCAAGGGAAGTCCCCTGTTCCGCCCTGAAGGGCGAAACGGTCCCTGACAGCCTTCCTGCGACCCCCAAAAGTCCCCCGACACGCCGGGTTCCCTCGAGGGGATCACCGAGGGTCCCGGCACCGCTTCCTCTGATCCCCTTCTCCCCTCCTGATCACGACAGGAGAGGAGATTCCCCTGCGTGGTCTGGAAGGGGTTCCCGGCCTTCCCGGCGCACCTCAGGAGGAGGCCGGTCTCACGAGGAAATTCGAGACGAGCCACGTGGGTGGGGCCACATGCCGAACGCCCCCGATTCCCCGGTCCGCCCTTGAGAAGGACCCGAGGCCCGGACCCCTCTTCGAAGGCAACACTGTGGGTGAAGGCACAACACGAAGGGGCACTGCCACCCCCGTGCATCGTCCGCAAAGACCCGCGGGTTCCACACACAGTTCGACGAGGGACCCCCTGAGCAACTTAAGAGGCCAGCGGGGTTCCCTTCCTCAGACAAGACGAGGCTTGACTCTCCTGTCCCAACTCTGCAGGGCCCCTGCGGTCGGAGTCCGAAACGGAGAGGAAGCCTGAGGTTCCTGCCTCCCCTCGAGGTGAGGCCCTCTTCCGTTGCGCCAGACCCAGCGGAGTCCCGAGGGGCCCCGCCACCTCCACAGGATCCCTCGCCTCTCAGAGGCACCCTGGGAAGTTCCCTAAGGTCCCCGGCAGAAGGCGAGGGAAACGAGGGTTTCCCGCCGCCCCCCGACAAAGACCTCGAGAGTCCTTCTTCAACGCGTCTCGAGGCCCTAGTCCCCTCCCGTGACTCGAGAGCCAGGACGCGCTCCCCCTCGCCACGCGCATGGAGACCTGACTTCCCTGGCGCCGCACGAGAGGCTCCCTGAGATCCTCGTCGTGCCTCGGGAGAAAACCCCCACGGGCGCCGCAGCTCGAGGAAACCCCTGAGACGCCCCCGTCCTCGCGAGCTGAGGGCCTTCATTTCCTGCATGGACTGGAGAGCAATCCCGGGTCCTCTCTCCAAACGGAAGAGGAGGCTGGACTCGCTTTAGGCCGCGCAGGGGGCTCCAAGAGACACGCGTCGCGACTCGAGAAGAGAGCGGAGTCCTTGGTTTCCCCTCGAGACGAGGCCTGACTCCCCGGGGGAGCCTGGAATGCAACCCCGAGATCCCTGCCTTCCCTGGAGAGGAATATTAGGTCCCGGACACACGCCTAGGTGAGGTCTCTTCGGCCCTGCAGTGACTCGAGCGCAACCCCCATCTTTCCCTCGCAACACGAGGGGAAGATTGGGCTTCCCAGGGTCAACCCAAGGGGAAGGCTGAGATCCCCGTCGTAACTCGAGAATGCCGCTGAAACTCGAGTAAATCCACGTGGTTCCCACCTCTTGGCAAGATGAGGCCCTTGCCCGCCACGGCGTCTCAAGGGAAGTCCCCTGTTCCGCCCTGAAGGGCGAAACGGTCCCTGACAGCCTTCCTGCGACCCCCAAAAGTCCCCCGACACGCCGGGGTCCCCCGAGGGGAACACCGAGGGTCCCGGCACCGCTTCCTCTGAGCCCCTTCTCCCCTCCTGATCGCGACAGGAGAGGCGATTCCCCTGCGTGGTCTGGAAGGGGTTCCCGGCCTTCCCGGCGCACCTCAGGATGAGGCCAGAGTCACGAGGAAATTCGAGACGAGCCACGTGGGTGGGGCCACATGCCGAACGCCCCCGATTCCCTGGTTCGCTCTTGAGAAGGACCCGAGGCCCGGACCCCTCTTCGAAGGCAACCCTGTGGGTGAAGGCACAACACGAAGGGGCACTGCCACCCCCGTGCATCGTCCGCAAAGACCCGCGGGTTCCACACACAGCTCGACGAGGGGCCTGAGACCCCCTGAGCAACTCGAGAGGCCAGCGGGGTTCCCTTCCTCAGACAAGACGAGGCCTGACTCTCCTGTCCCAACTCTGCAGGGCCCCTGCGGTCGGAGTCCGAAACGGAGAGGAAGCCTGAGGTTCCTGCCTCCCTTCGAGGTGAGGCCCTCTTCCGTTGCGCCAGACCCAGCGGAGTCCCGAGGGTCCCCGCCACCTCCACAGGATCCCTCGCCTCTCAGAGGCACCCTGGGAAGTTCCCTAAGGTCCCCGGCAGAAGGTGAGGGAAACGAGGGTTTCCCGCCGCCCCCCGACAAAGACCTCGATAGTCCTTCTTCAAAGCGTCTCGAAGCCCTAGTCCCCTCCCGTGACTCGAGAGCCAGGACGCGCTCCCCCTCGCCACGCGCATGGAGACCTGACTTCCCTGGCGCCGCACGAGAGGCTCCCTGAGATCCTCGTCGTGCCTCGGGAGAAAACCCCCACGGGCGCCTCCGCTCGAGGAAACCCCTGAGACGCCCCCGTCCTCGCGAGCTGAGGGCCTTCTTTTCCTGCATGGCCTGGAGAGCAATCCCGGGTCCTCTCTCCAAACGGAAGAGGAGGCTGGACTCCCTTGAGGCCGCTCAGGGGGCTCCAAGAGACCCGCGTCGCGACTCGAGAGGAGAGCGGAGTCCTTGGCTTCCCCTCGAGACGAAGCCTGACTCCCCGGGGGAGCCTGGAATGCAACCCCGAGATCCCTGCCTTCCCTGGAGAGGAATATTAGGTCCCAGACACACGCCTAGGTGAGGTCTCTTCGGCCCTGCAGTGAAGCGTGCGCAACCCCCAGCTTTCCCTCACAACCCGAGGGGAAGATTGGGCTTCCCAGGGCCAACCCAAGGGGAAGGCTGAGATCCCTGCCGCAATTCGAGAAAAACCACGTGGTTCCCACCTCTTGGCAAGATGAGGCCCTTGCCCGCCACGGCGTCTCAAGGGAAGTCCCCTGTTCCGCCCTGAAGGGCGAAACGGTCCCTGACAGCCTTCCTGCGACCCCCAAAAGTCCCCCGACACGCCGGGGTCCCCCGAGGGGAACACCGAGGGTCCCGGCACCGCTTCCTCTGAGCCCCTTCTCCCCTCCTGATCGAGACAGGAGAGGCGATTCCCCTGCGTGGTCTGGAAGGTGTTCCCGGGCTTCCCGGCGCACCTCAGGATGAGGCCGGTCTCACGAGGAAATTCGAGATGAGCCACGTGGGTAGTGCCACATGCCGAACGCCCCCAATTCCCCGGTCCGCCCTTGAGAAGGACCCGAGGCCCGGACCCCTCTTCGAAGGCAACCCTGTGGGTGAAGGCAAAACACGAAGGGGCACTGCCACCCCCGTGCATCATCCACAAAGACCCGCGGGTTCCACACACAGCTCGACGAGGGGCCTGAGACCCCCTGAGCAACTCGAGAGGCCAGCGGTGTTCCCTTCCTCTGACAAGACGAGGCCTGACTCTCCTGTCCCAACTCTGCAGGGACCCTGCGGTCGGAGTCCGAAACGGAGAGGAAGCCTGAGGTTCCTGCCTCCCCTCGAGGTGAGGCCCTCTTCCGTTGCGCCAGACCCAGCGGAGTCCCGAGGGGCCCCGCCACCTCCACAGGATCCCTCGCCTCTCAGAGGCACCCTGGGAAGTTCCCTAAGGTCCCCGGCAGAAGGCGAGGGAAACGAGGGTTTCCCGCCGCCCCTCGAGAAAGACCTCGAGAGTCCTTCTTCAACGCGTCTCGAGGCCCTAGTCCCCTCCCGTGACTCGAGAGCCATGACGTGCTCCCCTTCGCCACACGCATGGAGACCTGACTTCCCTGGCGCCGCACGAGAGGCTCCCTGAGATCCTCGTCGTGCCTCGGGAGAAAACCCCCACGGGCGCCGCAGCTCGAGGAAACCCCTGAGACGCCCCCGTCCTCGCGAGCTGAGGGCCTTCTTTTCCTGCATGGCCTGGAGAGCAATCCCGGGTCCTCTCTCCAAACGGAAGAGGAGGCTGGACTCCCTTGAGGCCACTCAGGGGGCTCCAAGAGACCCGCGTCGGGGCTCTAGAGGAGAGCGCAGTCCTTTGCTTCCCCTCGAGGCGAGGCCTGACTCCCCGGGGGAGGCTGGAGTGCAATCCCGAGATCCTTGTCTTCCCTTGAGAGGAATATTAGGTCCCGGACACACGCCTAGGTGAGGTCTCTTCGGCCCTGCAGTGACTCGAGCGCAACCCCCATCTTTCCCTCGCAACCCGAGGGGAAGATTGGGCTTCCCAGGGCCAAGCCAAGTGGAAGGCTGAGATCCCCGTCGTAACTCGAGAATGCCGCCGCAACTCGAGAAAACCCACGTGGTTCACACCTCTTGGCAAGATGAGGCCCTTGCCGGCCACGGCGTCTCAAGGGAAGTCCCCTGTTCCGCCCTGAAGGGCGAAAAGGTCCCTGACAGCCTTCCTGCGACCCCCATAAGTACCCCGACACGCCGGGTTCCCCCGAGGGGAACACCGAGGGTCCCGGCACCGCTTCCTCTGAGCCCCTTCTCCCCTCCTGATCGAGACAGGAGAGGCGATTCCCCTGCGTGGTCTGGAAGGGGTTCCCGGCCTTCCCAGCGCACCTCAGGATGAAGCCGGTCTCACGAGGAAATTCGAAACGAGCCACGTGGGTGGGGCCACATGCCGAACGCCCACGATTCCCCTGTCCGCCCTTGAGAAGGACCCGAGGCCCGGACCCCTCTTCGAAGGCAACCCTGTGGGTGAAGGCACAACACGAAGGGGCACTGCCACCCCCGTGCATCGTCCGCAAAAACCCGCGGGTTCCACACACAGCTCGACGAGGGGCCTGAGACCCCCTGAGCAACTCGAGAGGCCAGCGGGGTTCCCTTCCTCAGACAAGACGAGGCCTGACTCTCCGTTCCCAACTCTGCAGGGACCCTGAAGTCTGAGGGTCGGAGTCAGAAACAGAGAGGAAGCCTGATGTTCCTGCCTCCCCTCGAAATGAGGCCCTCTTCCATTGCGCCAACCCCATCGGAGTCCCGAGAGACCCCGCTAACTCCACAGCATCCCTCACCTCTCAGAGGCACCCTGGGAAGTTCCCTCAGGTCCCCGGCAGAAGTCGAGGGAAATAAGGGTTTCCCGCCGCTACTCGAGAAAGACCTCGATACTCCTTCTTCAAAGTGTCTTGAGGCCCTTGTCCCCTCTCTGGACTAGAGAGCAATGATGCGCTCCCCCTCGCCTCTCGCATGCAGACCTGGCTTCCCTGGCGCCGCACGAGAGGCTCCCTAAGATACTCGTCGTGCCTCGGGAGAAAACCCCCATGGGCACCGCAGCTCGAGGAAACCCCTGAGACGCCCCCGTCCTCGCGAGCTGAGGGCCTTCTTTTCCTGCCTGGCCTGGAGAGCAATCCCGAGTCCTCTCTCCAAACTGAAGAGTAGGATGGATTCCCTTGAGGCGACTCAGTGGGCTCCAAGAGATCCGCGTCGGGGCTCTAGAGGAGAGCGCAGTCCTTTGCTTCCCCTCGAGGCGAGGCCTGACTCCCCGGGGGAGGCTGGAGTGCAATCCCGAGATCCTTGTCTTCCCTTGAGAGGACTATTAGGTCCTGGACACACGCCTAGATGAGGTCTCTTTGGCCTTGCAGTGGTTCGAGCACAACATCCAGGTTTCCCTCGCAACTCGAAGGGAAGTTTTGGCTTCCCAGGGCCAACACAAGAGGAAGCCTGAAATCCACGTCGTAACTCGAGAATCCCGCCGCAACTCGAGAAAAACCACGTGGTTCCATCGTCTTCGCAGCATGAGGCCCTTGCCCGCCACAGCGTCTCAAAAGAAGTCCCACGTTCCTACTGAAGTGCTAAACGGTACTTGGCACCCATGATGGCACCCCCAAAGTTCCCCAACATACAGGCCTCACTCGAGGGTAACACCCATGTTCCCCGCACCACATCATTTGAGCCCCTTCTCCCCTCCTGATTGAAACAGGAGTGTCTTTTCTCCTGCTTTGTGTGGAAGGGGTTACCGATCTTCCCAGCGCACATCAGGATGAGGCCTGTCTCACGAGGAAATTGGAGATGTAGCCTCGTGGGTGGTGCCACATGCGGAAAGACCCCATTTCCCGGTCAGCTATTAATAAGAACCCGATGCCCGTACACGTCTTGGAATGCATCCCGTAGGATGAAGGCACAACAAGGAGGGACCCTGAACACCCGTGCATCTTTTGGAAAATTCTGCAGGTTCCACATACAGCTCGACAAGTGATCTGTTACCTCGTGAACAACTCGAGAGGCAAGCTAAGTTTCATTTCTCCACAGAATACGAGGCCTGACTCTCCTGTCCCAACTCTGCAGGAATCCTGAGATCGGAGTCTGAAATGGAGAGGAACCCTGAGGTTCCTTCCTCAACACGAGATGAGGCCCTCTTGTATTATACCACACCCAGTGGAGTCCCGAGAGGCCCCTCCCAACTCCACAGTATCAGTGTCTTCTCAGAGGCACCCTGAGCAACTCCCTGAGGTCACCGGCACAAGTCGAGGGAACACAGGGTATCCTGCCGCAACACGAGAAAGACCTCAAGAGTCCTTCTTCAACGCGTCTTGAGGACGGATTCCCCTACCATGACTCGAGAGCAATGACACGCTCCCCCTTGCCATGCGCATGGACACCTGACTTCCCTGGCGCCACATGAGAGGCTCCCTGAGCTCCCCGTCATACCTCGTGAGAAACCCCACACTGGCGCCGCAGCTCGGGAAAACCCACCGTCATCGCGAGATTGGGGACTTCTTTTCCTGCCTGACCTGGAGAGCAATCCCTGGTCTTTTCTCCAAACTTCACAGGAGGCTTTACTCCCTTTAGGCCACTCAATGGGCTCCAAGAGATACCTGTCGCGACTTGAGAGGAGAGCAGAGTACTTTGTTTCCCCTCGAGACGAGGCCTTACCTCGGGTGAGTCTGGAATGCAACTCCGAGATCCCTGTTGTCCCTGGAGAGGAACATTATGTCCTGGACAAAAGCCTAGATGAGGTCTATTTTGCCCTACAGTGACTCGAGAGCAACACCCATCTCTCCCTCGCAATTCGAATGGAAGATTGGTCTTCATTGGGCCAACACAAGAGGAAGTCTGAATTTCCCGTTGTAACTCGAGAATCCCACCGCAACTCTTAAAAACCACGTGGTTCCCCATTCATCGCAATATGAGGCCTTTGCCCGCTACAGAATCTCAAGAGAAGTCCCATGTTTCGTCATAAAGTTCGAGATGCTACTTGGCACCCTTGATGCGACCCCAAAAGTTCCCCAATATACCGGTCTCACTCCAAGGGAACACCGAAGTTCCTGGCACCACTTCATTTGAGCCCCTTCTCCGCTCCTGATCACGGCAGGAAGGTCGATCCCCCTGCTTTGTCTAGAAGGGGTTCCCGACCTTCATGGCGCACCTCAGGATGAGGCCAGTCTCACGAAGAAATTCGAGACGTAGCCTCGTGTTGGTGCCACGTGCCAAAAGACCCCGATTTCTCGGTCTTGCTCTTGATAAGAGCCCGATGCCCGGACACCTCTTCTAAGGCAACCCTGTGGATGAAGGCACTACACGAGGGGGCACTGGCAACCCTGTTCATCGTCCGGAAAACCCCGCAGGATTCACATACAGTTCCACAACTGGCCTGTCACCCCTTAAACAATGAGAGAGGAAAGCGGAGTCCCCTTCCTCAGACAAGACGAGGCCTGAGTATCCAATCCCAACTCTGCAGGCACGCTTCGATCTGAGTCAGAAATGGAGAGGAAACCTGAGGTTCCTGCCTCAACCCGAGATGAGGCCCTCTTCCATTAAAACAAACCCAGTGGAGTCCCGAGAGTCCCCTCCCATCTCCACAGTATCCCTGACTTCTCATAGGCATTCTGAGAAGCTCCTTGAGGCCACCGGCAAAAGTCGAGGGAAATAAGGGTTTCCTGCTACAACCGAAGAAGGACCTCGAGAGTCCTTCTTCAATGTGTCTTGAGGTCAGATTCCCCTACCATAGCTCGAGAGCAATAATGCGCTCCCCCTCGCAACGCACATGGAGACCTGACTTCCCTGGCGCCACACGAGAGGCTCCCTGAGCTCCCCGTCGTACCTCGTGTGAAACCCCACACTGGCGCCGCAGCTCGAGAAAACCCACAAGATCCCTCCGTCATCGCGAGATGAGGGCCATCTTTTCCTGCATGGCCTGGAGAGCAGTCCCAAGTCCTCTCTCCAAACTTCACAGGAGGCTTGACTCCCTTTAGGCCACAAAGTGGGCTCCAAGAGGTGCCCGTCGCGACTCGAAAGGAGAGCGGAGTCCTTTGCTTCCCTTCGACATGAGGCCTGATTCCCTGGGTGAGTCTGGAATGCAAACCTGAGATCCCTGTGGCCCTTGGAGAGGAACATTAGGTCCTGGACACAAGCCTAGATGAGGTCTCCTTTGCCCTGCAGTGACTCGAGCGCAACCCCCAGCTCTCCCTCGCAACTCGAATGGATGATTGGACTTCCCTGGCCCAACACAAGAGGAAGCCTGAAATCCCCGTCGTAACTCGAGAATCCCGCCGCAACTCGAGAAAAACCACGTGGCTCCCCCGTCATCGCAAGATGAGGCCCTTGGCTGCTACAGCGTATCAAGAGAAGTCCCACGTTCCATCCTGAAGTACAAAACGGTACTTGGCACCCTTGATGCGACCCCCAAAGTTCCCTGACATACCTGTCTCACTCGAGGGAAACACCAAAGTTCACGGCACCACTTCCTGTGAGCCCCTTCACCCCTCCTGATCGCGACAGAAGGGTCGATTCCCATGTTTTGTCTGCAAGGGGTTCCCGACGTTCCCCGCGAACCTCCGGATGAGGCCGGTCTCATGAGGAAATTCGAAAAGTAGCCTCATGGTTGGTGCCATATGCTGAAAGATCCCGAATTCCCGGTCCACTCTAGATAAGAACCTGACGCCCGGACATCTCTTCGAAGGCAACCCTGTGGATGAAGGCACAACACGAAGGGACACTGACATCCCCATGCATCGTCTGGAAAAACCCGCAGATTCCACTCACAGCTCCAAATGTGGACTGTCACCCCGTGAACAACTCGAGAGGCAAGTGAAGTTGCATTCCTTCACACAGGACGAGGCCTTACCCTCCTGTCCCAACTCTTCAGGGACCCTGCAATTGGAGTCAGAAATGGAGAGGAACCCTGAGGTTCCTGCCTCAACTAGAGAAGAGGCCCTCTTCCATTGAACCAAACTCAGTGGTGTCCCGAGAGGCCCCTCCCAACACCACAGTATCCCTGAATTCTCAGAGGCTCCGTGAGAAGCTACCTGAGGTCACTGGCACAAGTCGAGGGAACCCAGAGTTTCCTGAAGTAACCCGAGAAAGACTTGGAGAGTCCTTTTTCAACGTCTCTTGATGCCCGATTCCCCTACCATGACTCCAGAGCAAGGACGCGCTCCCCTCGCCACGAGCAGGAAAACTGACTTCCCTAGTACCACACAAGAGGCTCCCTGAGTACCCCATCGTACCTCGTGAGAAAACCCACACTGGCGCCGCAGTTCGAGAAAAACCACAAGATGCCCCCGTCAAGGAGAGATGGGGGCCTTCTTTTCCTGCCTGACCTGGAGAGCAATTCCTGGTCCTCTCTCCAAAATTCACAGGAGTATTGACTCCCTTTAGGCCACTCAGTTGGGTCCAAGAAATACCCGGTGCGACTCGAGAGGAGAGCGGAGTCCTTTGCTTCCCTGGAGACGAGGCCTGACTCCCCGGGTGAGTTTGGAATGCAACCCCGAGATCCATGTCACCCCTGGAGTGGAACATTATGTCCTAGACACAAGCCTAGATGAGGTCTATTTTGCCCTACAGTGACTCGAGCAACCTCCATCTCTCCCTCACAATTTGAATGGAAGATTGGTCTTCCCACGGTCAACACAAGAGGAAGTCTGAATTTCCCATCGTAATTCGAGAATTCAGCCTCAAGTCTTAAAAACCATGTGGTTCCCCCTTCATGGCAATATGAGGCCCTTGCCAGCTAGAGTCTCAAGAGAAGTCCCACGTTCCATCTTAAAGTTCGAAATGCTACTTGGCACCCTTGATGTGACCCCAAAGTTCCCCAACATACCGGTCTCACTCCAGGGGAACACCGAAGTTCCCGGTGTCTCCAGGGAAGTCCCATGTTCCGCCCTGAAGGGCGACACGGTACTTGACACCCTTGATGCGACCGCAAAAGTTCCCCGACACGCTGGGTTCCCTCGAGGGGAACACCGAGGGTCCCGGCACCACTTCATCTGAGCCCCTTCTCCCCTCCTGATCGCGACAGGAGAGTCGATTACCCTGCTTTGTCTGGAAGGGGTTCCCGGCCTTCCTGGCGCACCTCAGGATGAGGCCGGTCTCAGGAGGAAATTCGAGAGTAGCCACATGTGAGGTGCCACGTGCCGAACGACTCCGATTTTCCGGTCCGCTCTTGATAAGAACCCGATGCCCGGACACCTCTTCGAAGGCAACCCTGTGGGTGAAGGCACAACACGAAGGGGCACTGACACCCCCGTGCATCATCCGGAGAAACCCACAGGGTCTACACACAGCTCGACAAGGGGCCTGAGACTCCCGGAACAACTTGAGAGGCAACCAGAATTCCATTCCTCAGACAAGACGAGGCATGACTCTCCTGTCCCAACACTGCAGGGACCGTGCAGTCGGAGTCCGAATCCAAGAGGAAGCCTGAGGTTCCTGCCTCCCCTCGAGATGAGGCCCTCTTCCATTGCGCCGAACCCAGCAGAGTCCCGAGAGGCCCTGCCAACTACACAGCATCCCTCACCTCTCAGAGGCACCGTGGGAAGTTCCCTAAGGTCCCCTGCAGAAGTCGAGGGAAACGAGGGTTTCCCGCCGCAACCCGAGAAAGACCTCGAGAGTCCTTCTTCAACGCCTCTTGAGGACGTAGCCGTTTCCCATGACTCGAGAGTGATGACCAGCTCCCCCTCGCCATGCGCATGGAGACCTGACTTGCCTGGCGCCGCACGAGAGGCTCCCTGAGGTCCTCATCGTGCCTCGTGAGAAAACCCCCATGGGCGCAGCAGCCTGAGGAAACCCATGAGACACCCCCGTCATCGCGAGATGAGGGCCTTCTTTCTTGCCTGGCCTGGAGAGCAATCCCGAGTCCTCTCTCCAAACTGAAGAGGAGGCTCGACACCCTTGAGTCCACTCAGTGGGCTCCAAGAGATCCGTGTCGCGACTTGAGAGGAAAGCGGAGTCTTTGCTTCCCCTCCAGGCGAGTCCTGACCCCCCGGGGGAGTCTGGAATGGAAACCCGTGATCCCTGTCTTCCCTTGAGAGGAATATTAGGTCCTGGACACACGCCTCGATGAGGTCTCTTTGGCCCTGTAGTGACTCGAGCAGAACCCCCAGCTTTCCCTCGCAACTCGAATTGAAGATTGGGCTTCCCAGGGCCAACCCAAGAGGAAGCCTGAAATTCCTGTCGTTTTTGAGAATCCCAATGCAACTCGAGAAAAACGACGTGGTTCCAACGTCTTCACAGGATGAGGCCCTTGCCCGCTACAGCGTCTCCAGGGAAGTCCCATGTTCCGTCCTGAAGTGGGAAACGGTACTTGGCTCCCTTGATGCGACCCCTAAAGTTCCCTGAAACGCCGGGTTCCCTCGAGTGGAACACCGAGGGTCCCGGCACCACTTCATCTGAGCCCCATCTCCCCTCCTGATCGCGACAGGAGAATCGATTCCCCTACTTTGTGTGGAAGGTGTTCCCGGCCTTCCCGCCGCACCTCAGGATGATGCTGGTCTCACGAGGAAATTCGAGATGAGCCACGTGGGTGGTGCCACATGCCGAATGACCCCGATTTCCCGGTCCGCTCTTGAAATGAACCCGATGCCCGGACACCTCTTTGAAGGAAACCCTGTGGGGGAAGGCACCAAACGAAGGGGCACTGACACCCCCATGCATCTTCGGGAAACACCCGCAGGTTCCACACACAGCTTGTCAAGGGCCCTGAGACCCCCTGAACGACTCAAGAGGCAAGCAGAATTCCGTTACTCAGACAAGACGAGGCCTGACTCTCCTGTCCCAACTCTGCAGGGACCCTGCGGTCGGAGTCAGAAATGGAGAGGAAGCCTGAGGTTCCTGCCTCCAATCGAGATGAGGCCCTCTTTCATTTCGTCAAACCTAGTGGAGTCCCGAGAGGCCCCTCTAACTCCTCAGTATCCCTCACCTCTCAGAGGCACCTGGGAAGTTCCCTAAAGTCCCCTGTAGAGGTCGATGGAAACGAGTGTTTCCCGCCCCAACCCAAGAAAGACCTTGAGAGTCCTTCTTAAATGCCTCTTGAGGCCCTAGTCCCTCCCATGACTCGAGAGCAATGACGCGATCTGCCTGGCCACACGCATGGAGTCAGGCTTCTCTGGCGCCGCACGAGAGGCTCCCTGAACTCCCCATCATATCTCGTGAGAAACCCCACACTGGCGCCGCAGCTCGAGAAAACCCATGAGACGCCCCCATCATCACGAGAGGAGGGCCATCTTTAACTGCATGGTATGAAGATCAAGCGTGAACCTTCTGTCCAAGCTACACAGGACGCTTGACTCCCTTTAGGCCACTCATTGGGCTCCAAGAGTTACGCGTCCCGACTCGAGAGGATAGTGGAGTCCTTTGCTTCCTTCCACTCGAGACGAGGTGTGACCCACCGGGTGAGAATGGAATGCGACCCCGATATCCCTGTCGCCCCTGGAGAGGAACATTACGTCCTGGACCCAAGCCTAGATGAGGACTCTTTGCCCTGAAGTGACTCGAGAGTAACCCCCAGCTCTCTCTGACAAGTTGAATGGAAGATTGGACTTCCTGGGCCAACACAAGAGGAAGCCTGAATTCCCCGTTGTAACTCGAGAATCCCGCCTCAACTCGAGAAAAACCACGTGTTTCCCTCGTCATCGCAATATGAGGCCCTTGCCCGCAACAGCATCTCCAGAGAATTCCCACGTTCCATCTTGAAGTGCGAAACTGTACTTGGCACCCTTGATGCGACCTCAAAAGTGCCGTGACATACCGGTCTCACTCGAGGGGACCACCGAGGTTCCCGGCACCACTTCATCTGAGCCCCTTCTCCCCTTCTGATCGCGAGCGGTGGGTCGATTCCCCTGCTTTGTCTGCAAGGGGTTCCCGACCTTCCTGGCGCACCTCAGGATGAGGCCGGTCTCCCGAGGAAATTCGAGACGTAGCCTCGTGGGTGGTACCACATGCTGAAAGACCCCAATTTTCCGGTACGCTCTTGAAAAGAACCCGATGCCCGGAAACCTCTTTGAAGGCAACCCTGTGGATGAAGGCACAACACGAAGGGGCACTGACACCCCCGTGCATCGTCCGGAAAAACCCGCAGGTTCCACACTCAGCTCAACAAGTGGCCTGTCACTCCGTGAACAACTCGAAAGGCAAGGGGAAATCCATTCCTCAACAGAAGACGAGGCGTGACTCTCTTGTCCATACTCTGCAGGTACCCTGCGACCCGAGTCAGATATGGAGAGGACCCCTGAGGTTCCTGCCTCCATTCGAGATGAGGCCCTCTTCGATTGCACCAAACCCAGTTGAGTAACGAAAGGCCCCTCCCAAATCCACAGTGTCCCTGACTTCTCAGAGGCACCCTTAGAAGTTGCCTGAGGTCACCGACACAAATCAAGGGAACCCAGGGTTCCCTGCCGCAACCCGAGAAAGACCTCAAGAGTCCTTCTTCAATGTGTCTTGAGGCCCGATTCGCCTACTATGACTCGAGAGCAATCACGCACTCCCCTTCACCACACGCACGGAGACCTGACGTCCCTAGCACCACACGAGAGGCTCTCTGAGCTCCCCGTCATACCTCGTGAGAAATCTGATACTGGCGCCGCAGCTGGAGAAAACCCACGAGATGCCCCCATCATCGCGAGATGAGGGCCTTTTTTCCTGCATGGCCAGGAAAACAATCCCGAGTCATCTCCAAACTCCATAGGAGGCTTCACTCCCTTTACGCCACGCAGTGGGCTCCAAGAGATACCCGTCGCGACTCGACAGGAGAGCGGAGTCCTTTTTTTCCCCTCAAGACGAGGTCTGACTCTCCGGGTGAGTCGAGAATGCAACCCTGAGATCCCTGTCGGCCCAGTAGTGGAACACTAGGTCCTGGACACAAGCGTAGATGAGGTCTATTTTGCCCTGCAGTGACTGGAGAGCAATCCCCAGTTCTAACTTGCAACTCGAATGGAATACTGGATTTTCCTGGCGCCATACAAGAGGCTCCCTGAGATCCCCGTGGTACTTCATGAGACACCCCACACTGGCGCCGCAGCTCAAGAAAACCCACGAGACGCCACCGTCATCTCGAGATGAGGGCCTTCTTTTCCTGCATGGCCTGGAGTCCAATCCCGAGTCCTCTCTCCAAACTCCACAGGAGGCTTGACTCCCTTTAGTACACACAGTGGGCTCCAAGAGATACCCATCGCGACTCGAGACGAGAGCGGAATTCTTTGCTTACCCTCGAGGTGAGAACTGACTCCCTGGATGAGTCTGGAATGCAAACCCGAGATCCCTGTCGCCCCTGGAGAGCAAGGTTAGATCCTAAACACAAGCCTAGATTAGGTCTCTTTTGCCCTGCAGTGACTCTAGCGCAATGCCCAGCTCCCCCTCACAACCCGAATGGAAGATAGGATTTCAAGGCAAACAAGAGGAAGCCTAAATTCCCGGTCATAACTCGAGAATCCCGCTGCAACTCGAGCAAAACCACGTGGTTCTCCCGTCATCGCAAGATGAGGCCCTTGCCCGCTACAGCGTTTCAAACGAAGTCCCAGGTTCCGTCTTGAAATGCGAAATGGTACTTGGCACCCTTGATGCGACCCCAAAAGTCCCCCAACACGCCGGTCTCACTCAAGGGGAACACCGAGGTTCCCGGCACCACTTCATTTAAGCCCCTTCTCCCCTCCTGATCGTGACCCGTGGGTCGATTCCCCTGCTTTGTCTGCAAGGGGGCCCGACCTTCCCTGCACAACTCAGGATGAGGCCGGTCTCATGGGGAAATTCGATACGTAGCTTTGTGGGCGGTGCCACTTGCTGAAAGACTCCAATTTCCCGGTCCGCTCTTGATAAGAATCCGATGCTCGGACACCTCTTGGAAGGCAGCCTTGAGTATGAAGGTACAACACGAAGGGGCACTAACACACCTGTGCATCATCCGGAAAAACGGGCAGGTTACACACACAGCTCGACAAGTGGCCTGTCACCTCGAGAACAACTCGAGAGGCAAGAGGAGTCCCATCCTCCAGAAAAGACGAGGCCTGACTCTCCTGTACCAACATGCAGGGACCTTGTGATCTGAGTCAGAAATGGAGAGGAACACTGAGGTTCCTGCTTCAACTCGAGATGAGTCCCTCTTACATTCCACCAAATGCAGAGGAGTCTCGAGAGGCCCCTCCAAACTGCACAGTATCCCTGACTTCTCAGAGGCACTCTGAGAAGCTCCCTGAGGTCGCAGGCACAAGTCAAGGGAACCCTGGGTTTTATGCAGTGATCCGAGAAAGACCTCGAGAGTCCTTCTTCAACCCGTCTTGAGGCCCGATTACCCTACCATGACTCGAGAGCAATGACGAGCTCCCCCTAGCCATCTCATGGGGACCTGACTTCCCTGGCGCCACACGAGAGGCTCCCTGAGCTCCCTCTCGTACCTCGTCAGAAACCCGGCACTAGCGCAGCAGTCTAGAAAACCCACGAGACGCCGCCATCATCGCGAGATGAGGGCCTTCTTTTCCTGCATGGCCTGGAGAGGAATCCCGAGTCCTCTATCCAAACAGCACAGGAGGCTTGACTCCCTTTAGGGCACACAGTGGGCTCCAAGAGATACCCATCGCGACTCAAAAGGACAGCGGAGTTCTTTGCTTCCCCTCGAGACGAGGCCTGATTCCCCGGTGAGTCTGGTATGCAAACCCAAGATCCCTGTCTCCCCTAGGGACGAGCATTAAGTCCTGGACACAAGCCTAGATGAGGTCTATTTTGCCCTGCAGTGACTCGAGAGCAATCCCCAGCTCTCCCTTTAAACTCGAATGGAAGATAGGACTTCCCTGGCCCAACACATGAGGAAGACTGTATTCCCCGGCGAAACTCGAGAATCCCGCCACAACTCGAGAAACGCCACGTGGTTCCCCCGTCATCCCAAGATGAGGCCCTTGCCCCCTACAGCGTCTCAAGAGAAGTCCTACGTTCCGTCTTGAAGTGCGAAACTGTACTTGGCACCCTTGATGCGCCCTCAAATGTTCCTCGACACACCAGTCTGACTCGAGGAGAACACCGAGGTTCCCGGCACCACTACATCTGGGCCCCTTCTCCCCTCCTGATCGCGACAGGAGGGTCGATTCCCCTGTTTTGTCTTGAAGGGGTTCCCGCCTTTCCCGGTGCATCTCAGGATGAGGCCGGTCTCACGAGGATATTCGAGACATAGCCACGTGGATGGTGACACATGCCGAAAGACCCCGATTTCCCGGTCCGCTCTTGATAAGATCCTGATGCCCGGACACCTCTTTGAAGATAACCCTTTTGATGAAGGCACAACACTTAGGGGCACTGACACCCCTGGGTATCGTCCGGAGAAACCCGCAGGTACCACACACAGCTCGAGAAGTGACCTGTCACCACGTGAACAACTGGAGAGGCAAGCAGAGTTCCATTCCTCCACACAAGACGAGGCCTGACTCTCCTGTTCGCACTCTGCAGCGAAACTGTGATCCGAGTCAGATCTGGCCCAGGGGAAGTCAGGAGAGGAAACATGAGTTTCCTGCCTCCACTCGAGATGAGGCCCTCTTCCATTGCACCGAACCCAGTGGAGTCCCGAGAGACCCCTCCCAACTGCACAGTATCCCTGACTTCTCAGAGTCACCCTTAGACCTTCCTGAGATCACCGGCACAAGTCGAGGGAACCAAGGGTTTCCTGCCCCAACCCGTAAAAGACCTCGAGAGTCCTTCTTCAACGCGTCTTGAGGTGCGATTCCCCTACCATGACTCGAGAGCAATGACGCGCTCCCCCTAGCCACGCGCATAGAAACCTGACTTCCCTGGCGCCACAGGAGAGGCTCCCTGAGCTCCCCATTATACCTCGTGAGCAACACCACACTGGAGCCGCAGCTCGAGAATACCCACGAGACGCCCCAGTCCTCACGAGATGAGGGCCTTCTTTTGCTGTATGGCCTGGAGAGCAATCCTGAGTCCTCTCTCCAAACTCCACAGGAGGCTTGACTCATTTTAGGCCACACAGTGAGCTCCAAGATATACCCGTCGCGACTTGACAGGAGAGCGGTGTCCTTGGCTTCCCCTCGAGACGAGGCCTGACTCCCCGGGTGAGTCGAGAATGCAATGCTGAGATCGCTTTCACCCCAGCAGAGGAACATTAGGTCCTGGACACAAGCCTAGATGAGGTCTATTTGGCCCTGCAGTGTCTCGAGAGCAATCCCCAGTTCTAACTCGCAATTCGAATGAAAACTGGACTTCCCTGGGCCATTTGAACAGGAAGCCTGAATTCCCGGTTGTAACTCGAGAATCCCGCCCCAACTCAAGAAAAACCACGTGGTTCCCCCGTCATCGAAAGATGAGGCCCTTGCCCGCTACAGCGTCTCAAGAGAAGTCCCACGTTCCGTATTGAAGAGCGAAAAGTTACTTGGAACCCTTGATGCGACCCCAAAAGTTCCCCGACATACCAGTCTCACTTGAGGAGAACACCGAGGTTCCCGGCACCACTTCATCTGAGACTCTTCTCCCCTCTTGATCGCGACAGGAGGTTCGATTCCCCTGCTTTGTCTGGAAGGCGTTCCCGACCTTCCTGGTGCACATCAAGATGAGGCCAGTCTCACGACGAAATTCGAGACATAGCCTCGTGGGTGGTGCGGCATGCCAAAAGACCCCGATTCCCTGGTCTGCTCTTGATAAGAACCCGATGGCAGAACCCAACTCGAAGGCAATCCTGTGGAACAAGGCACAACACGAAGGGGCAGTGACACCCCGGTGCATCGTCCAGAAAAACCCGCAAGTTCCACATACAAATCGACAAGTGGCCTGTCACCCCATGAACAACGCGAGAGTCAAGCGGAGTTCCATTCCTCCACACAAGACGAGGCCTGACTCTCCTGTCCCAACTCTGCAGGGACTCTGCGATCCGAGTCATATCCGGCGCATTCGAAGCCAGGAGAGGAACCCTGTGGTTCCTGCCTCAACTTGTCATGAGGCCCTCTTCCATTGCACCAAACCCAGTGGAGTTCCGAGAGGCCCCTCCCAACTCCACAGTGACCCTGACTTCTCAGAGGCACGCTGAGAAGCTTCCTGAGGTCACTGGCACAAGTCGATGGAACCCAGGGTTTCCTGCTGCAACCCAAGAAAGACCTCGAGAGTCCTTCTTTAACACGTCTTCAGGCCCAATTCCCCTACCATGACTCGAGAACAATGACGGGCTCCCTCTCACCACGTGCATAGAGACCTGACTGCCCTGGCACCACATGAGAGGCTCACTGAGCTCCCAGTCTTACTTCGTGAGAAACCCCACACTAGCGCCACAGCTCGAGAAAACCTACGAGACGCCCCAGTCATCGGGAGATGAGGGCCTTCATTTCCTGCATTGCCTGGAGAGCAATCCCGTGTCCTCCCTCCAAACACCAGAGGAGGTTTGACTCCCTTTAAGCCACTCAGTGGGCTCCAAGACATACCCGTCCGACTCGAGAGGAGAGCAGAGTCCTTTGCTTCCCCTCGAGACGAGGCCTGACTCCAGGGTGAGTCTGGAATGCAACCCCGAGATTCCTGTCGCCCCTTGACATGAACATTAGGTCCTGCACACAAGCCTTGCTGGGGTCTCTTTTGCCTTCAGTGACTAGAGCGCACCTCCAGCTCTTCCTCGAATCTCGAATGGAAGATAAGACTTTTGTGGGCCAACACAAGAGGAAGCATGAATTCCCTGTGGTAACTCAAATATCCCACCGCAACTAGAGAAAAACCAAGTGGTTCCCCAGTCATTCCAAGATGAGGCCCTTGCCCGCTGGAGCACCCCAAGAGAAGTCCCACGTTCCAATTTGAAGAGCGAAACGGTACTTGGAACGCGTTATGCGACCCCAAAAGTTACCCGACATACCTGTCTCACTTGAGGGAAACACCGAGGTTCCCAGCAGCACTTCATCTGAGCCACTTCTCCCCTCCTGATCGCCACAGGAGGGTCGATTCCTCTGCTTTGTCTGGAAGGGTTTCATGACCTTCGCGGCACACCTCAGGATGAGGCCGGTTTCATGAGGAAATTCGAGACTAGCCACGTGGGTGGTGCCAAATGCTGAACGACGCCGATTTCCCAGTCCGCTCTTCATAAGAACACGATGCCCGGACACCTCTTCGAAGGCAACCCTGTGGATGAAGACACAAAACGAAGGGTCACTGACACCCCCATGCATCGTCTGGAAAAACCTGCAGATTCCACACACAGTTTGACAAGGGGCCTGAAACCCCATGAACAACTCGAGAGGCAAGCGGAGTTCCATTCCTCAGAAAAGACATAGCCTGACTCTCCTGTCCCAACTCTGCAGGGACACTACGATCAGAGTCAGAATTGGAGAGGAAGCCTGAGGTTCCTGCCTCCACTCGAGATGAGGCCCTCTTCCATTGCGACAAACCCAGTGGAGTCCCGAGAGGCTCCGCCAAATCCACAGCGTCCCTCACCTCTCAGAGGCACCCTGGGAAGTTTCCTCAGGTCCCCGGCAGAAGTCGGGGGAAACGAGGGTTTCCCGCTGCAACCCGAGAAAGACATCGAGAGTCCTTCTTCAACGCGTCTTGAGGCCCTAGTCCCCTCCCATGACTCGAGAACAATGATGCGCTCCTTCTCGCCACGTGCATGGAGACATGACTTCCCTGGAACCGCACGAGAGGCTCCCTGAGATCCTCGTCGTGCCTCGGGAGAAAACCCCCACGGGTGCCGCAGCTCGAGGAAACCCCTGAGATGCCCCCGTCCTCTCGAGGTGAGGGCATTCTTTTCCTGCCTGGTCTGGAGAGTAATCACGAGTCCTCTCTCAAAAGTGAAGAAGAGGATGGACTCCCTTGAGGCCACTCAGGGGGCACCAAGATAATCGCGTCGCGACTCGGGAGGAGAGCGGAGTCCTTTGCTTCCCCTCGAGGCGAGGCCTGACTCCCCGGGGGAGCATGGGATTCAACTCCGAGATCCTTGTCTTCCCTGGAGAGGAGCATTAGGTCCTGGACACAGGCCTAGATGAGGTCTCTTTGGCCCTGCAGTGACTCGAGCGCAACCCCGAGCTTTCGCTCGCCACTAGAATAGAAGATTGGGCTACCCAGGGCCGACACAAGAGGAAGCCTGTAATCCCCCGTCGTAACACGAGAATCCCGCCGCAACTCGAGAAAAACCACGTGGTTCCTACCTCTTCGCAAGATGATGACCTTGCCCGTGAAGGCGTCTCAAGGGAAGTCCCCTGTTCCACCCTGAAGTGAGAAACGGGACCTGACAGCCTTCATGTGACCCCCAAAAGTCCCCCGAAACGCCTGGTTCCCTCGAGGGGAACACCGAGGGTCCCAGCACCGATTCATCTGAGCCCCTTCTCCCCTCCTGAGCGTGACAGGAGAGTCGATTTCCCTGCGTGTTCTGGAAGGGGTTCCCGGCTTTCCTGGCGCACCTCAGGAGGAGGCCGGTCTCACGAGGACATTTGAAATGAGCCACGTGGGTGGTGCCACACGCCGAACGACCCCGATTCCCTGGTCCGCTCTTGAGAAGAACCCGATGACGTACACCTCTTCGAAGGCAACCCTGTGGGTGAAGGCACACACCTAAGCGGCATTGACATCCCCGTGCAGTGTCCGGAAAGACCCGCGGGTTCCACACACAGCTCGACGAGGGGCCTGTGGCCCCCTGAACAACTCGAGAGGCAAGCGGGGTTCCCTTCCTCAGACAAGACGAGGCTGACTCTCCTGTCCCAACTCTGCAGGGACCCTGCAGTCGGAGTCCGAAACGGAGAGGAAGCCTGAGGTTCTTGCCTCTCAACCAGATGAGGACCTCTTCCGTTGCGCCAGACCCAGCGGAGTCCCGAGGGGCCCCGCCACCTCCACAGGATCCCTCGCCTCTCAGAGGCACCCTGGGAAGTTCCCTAAGGTCCCCGACAGAAGGCGAGGGAGAAGAGGGTTTCCCGCCGCCCCCCGAGAAAGACCTCGAGAGTCTTTCTTCAACGCGTCTCCAGGCCCTAGTCCCCTCCCGTGACTCGAGAGCCATGACGCGCTCCCCCTCGCCACGCGCATGGAGACCTGACTTCCCTGGCGCCGCACGAGAGGCTCCCTGAGATCCTCGTCGTGCCTCGGGAGAAAACCCCCACGGGCGCCGCAGCTCGAGGAAACCCCTGAGACGTCCCCGTCCTCGCGAGCTGAGGGCCTTCTTTTCCTGCATGGCCTGGAGAGCAATCCCGGGACCTCTCTCCGAACGGAAGAGGAGGCTGGACTCTCTTGAGGCCGCTCAGGGGGCTCCAAGAGACCCGCGTCGCGACTCGAGAGGAGAGCGGAGTCCTTGGCTTCCCCTCGAGACGAGGCCTGACTCCCCGGGGGAGCCTGGAATGCAACCCCGAGATCCCTGCCTTCCCTGGAGAGGAATATTAGGTCCCAGACACACGCCTAGGTGAGGTCTCTTCGGCCCTGCAGTGACTCGAGCGCAACCCCCAGCTTTCCCTCGCAACCCGAGGGGAAGATTGGGCTTCCCAGGGCCAAGCCAAGGGGAAGGCTGAGATCCCCGTCGTAAATCGAGAATGCCGCCGCAACTCGAGAAAAAGCACGTGGTTCCCACCTCTTGGCAAGATGAGGCCCTTGCCCGCCACGGCGTCTCAAGGGAAGTCCCCTGTTCTGCCCTGAAGGGCGAAACGGTCCCCGACAGCCTTCCTGCGATCCACTAAATTCCCCCGATACGCCGGGTTCCCTCGAGGGGAACACCGAGGGTCCCGGCACCGCTTCCTCTGAGCCCCTTCTCCCCTCCTGATCGCGACAGGAGAGGCGATTCCCCTGCGTGGTCTGGAAGGGGTTCCCAGCCTTCCCTGCGCACATCAGGATGAAGCCGGTCTCACGAGGAAATTCGAGACGAGCCACGTGGGTGGGGCCACATGCCGAACGCCCCCGATTCCCCGGTCCGCCCTTGAGAAGGACCCGATGCCCGGACCCCTCTTCGAAGGCAACCCTGTAGGTGAAGACACAACACGAAGGGGCACTGCCACCCCCGTGCATCGTTCGCAAAGACCCGCGGGTTCCACACACAGCTCGACGAGGGGCCTGAGACCCCCTGAGCAACTCAAGAGGCCAGCGGGGTTCCCTTCCTCAGACAAGACGAGGCCTGACTCTCCTGTCCCAACTCTGCAGGGACCCTGCGGTCGGAGTCCGAAACGGAGAGGAAGCCTGAGGTTCCTGCCTCCCCTCGAGGTGAGGTCCTCTTCAGTTGCGCCAGACCCAGCGGAGTCCCGAGGGGCCCCGCCACCTCCACAGGATCCCTCGCCTCTCAGAGGCACCCTGGGAAGTTCCCTAAGGTCCCCGGCAGAAGGCGAGGGAAACGAGGGTTTCCCGCCGCCCCCCGAGAAAGACCTCGAGAGTCCTTCTTCAACGCGTCTCGAGGCCCTAGTCCCCTCCCGTGACTCGAGAGCCAGGACGCTCTCCGCCTTGCAACGCGCATGGAGACCTGACTTCCCTGGCGCCGCACGAGAGGCTCCCTGAGATCCTCGTCGTGCCTCGGGAGAAAACCCCCACTTGCTCCGCAGCTCGAGGAAACCCCTGAGACGTCCCCGTCCTCGCGAGCTGAGGGCCTTCTTTTCCTGCATGGCCTGGAGAGCAATCCCGGGTCCTCTCTCCAAACGGAAGAGGAGGCTGGACTCGCTTCAGACCGCTCAGGGGGCTCCAAGAGACCCGCGTCGCGACTCGAGAGGAGAGCGGAGTCCTTGGCTTCCCCTCGAGACGAGGCCTGACTCCCCGGGGGAGCCTGGAATGCAACCCCGAGATCCCTGCCTTCCCTGGAGAGGAATATTAGGTCCCGGACACACGCCTAGGTGAGGTCTCTTCGGCCCTGCAGTGACTCGAGCGCAACCCCCAGCTTTCCCTCGCAACCAAGGGGAAGATTGGGCTTCCCAGGGCCAACCCAAGGGGAAGGCTGAGATCCCCGTCGTAACTCGAGAATCCCGCCGCAACTCGAGAAAAAGCACGTGGTTCCCACCTCTTGGCAAGATGAGGCCCTTGCCCGCCACGGCGTCTCAAGGGAAGTGCCCTGTTCCGCCCTGAAGGGCGAAACGGTCCCTGACAGCCTTCCTGCGACTCCCAAAAGTCCCCCGACACGCCGGGGTCCCCCGAGGGGAACACCGAGGGTCCCGGCACCGCTTCCTCTGAGCCCCTTCTCCACTCCTGATCGCGACAGGAGAGGCGATTCCCCTGCGTGGTCTGGAAGGGGTTCCCGGCCTTCCTGGCGCACCTCAGGAGGAGGCCGGTCTCACGAGGAAATTTGAAATGAGCCACGTGGGTGGTGCCACACGCCGAACGACCCCGATTCCCCGGTCCGCTCTTGAGAAGAACCCGATGACGTACACCTCTTCGAAGGCAACCCTGTGGGGGAAGGCACACACCTAAGCGGCATTGACATCCCCGTGCAGTGTCCGGAAAGACCCGCGGGTTCCACACACAGCTCGACGAGGGGTCTGTGGCCCCCTGAACAACTCGAGAGGCAAGCGGGGTTCCCTTCCTCAGACAAGACGAGGCCTGACTCTCCTGTCCCAACTCTGCAGGGACCCTGCGGTCGGAGTCCGAAACGGAGAGGAAGCCTGAAGTTCTTGCCTCTCAACCAGATGAGGCCCTCTTCCGTTGCGCCAGACCCAGCGGAGTCCCGAGGGGCCCCCCACCTCCACAGGATCCCTCGCCTCTCAGAGGCACCCTGGGAAGTTCCCTAAGGTCCCCGACAGAAGGCGAGGGAAAAGAGGGTTTCCCGCCGCCCCCCGAGAAAGACCTCGAGAGTCTTTCTTCAACGCGTCTCCAGGCCCTAGTCCCCTCCCGTGACTCGAGAGCCATGACGCGCTCCCCCTCGCCACGCGCATGGAGACCTGACTTCCCTGGCGCCGCACGAGAGGCTCCCTGAGATCCTCGTCGTGCCTCGGGAGAAAACCCCCACGGGCGCCGCAGCTCGAGGAAACCCCTGAGACGTCCCCGTCCTCGCGAGCTGAGGGCCTTCTTTCCTGCATGGCCTGGAGAGCAATCCCGGGTCCTCTCTCCAAACGGAAGAGGAGGCTGGACTCCCTTGAGGCCGCTCAGGGGGTTCCAAGAGACCCGCGTCGCGACTCGAGAGGAGAGCGGAGTCCTTGGCTTCCCCTCGAGACGAGGCCTGACTGCCCGGGGGAGCCTGGAATGCAACCCCGAGATCCCTGCCTTCCCTGGAGAGGAATATCAAGTCCTGGACACACGCCTAGGTGAGGTCTCTTCGGCCCTGCAGTGACTCGAGCGCAACCCCCAGCTTCCCCTCGCAACCCGAGGGGAAGATTGGGCTTCCCAAGGCCAAGCCAAGGGGAAGGCTGAGATCCCCGTCGTAAATCGAGAATGCCGCCGCAACTCGAGAAAAACCACGTGGTTCCCACCTCTTGGCAAGACGAGGCCCTTGCCCGCCACGGCGTCTCAAGGGAAGCCCCTGTTCCACCCTGAAGGGTGAAACGGTCCCCGACAGCCTTCCTGCGATCCACTAAATTCCCCCGATACGCCGGGTTCCCTCGAGGGGAACACCGAGGGTCCCGGCACCGCTTCCTCTGAGCCCCTTTTCCCCTCCTGATCGGGACAGGAGAGGCGATTCCCCTGCGTGGTCTGGAAGGCGTTCCCGGCCTTCCCGGCGCACCTCAGGATGAGGCCGGTCTCACGAGGAAATTCGAGACGAGCCACGTGGGTGGGGCCACAAGCCGAACACCCCCGGTTCCCCGGTCCGCCCTTGAGAAGGACCCGAGGCCCGGACCCCTCTTCGAAGGCAACCCTGTGGGTGAAGACCCAACACGAAGGGGCACTGCCACCACCGTGCATCGTCCGCAAAGACCCGCAGGTTCCACACACAGCTCGACGAGGGGCCTGAGACCCCCTGAGCAACTCAAGAGGCCAGCGGGGTTCCCTTCCTCAGACAAGACGAGGCCTGACTCTCCTGTCCCAACTCTGCAGGGACCCTGCGGTCGGAGTCCGAAACGGAGAGGAAGCCTGAGGTTCCTGCCTCCCCTCGAGGTGAGGCCCTCTTCTGTTGCGCCAGACCCAGCGGAGTCCCGAGGGGCCCCGCCACCTCTACAGGATCCCTCGCCACTCAGAGGCACCCTGGGAAGTTCCCTCAGGTCCCCGGCAGAAGGCGAGGGAAACGAGGGTTTCCCGCCGCCCCCCGAGAAAGACCTCGAGAGTCCTTCTTCAACGCGTCTCGAGGCCCTAGTCCCCTCCCGTGACTCGAGAGCCAGGACGCGCTCCCCCTCGCCACGCACATGGAGACCTGACTTCCCTGGCACCGCACGAGAGGCTCCCTGAGATCCTCGTCGTGCCTCGGGAGAAAACCCCCACGGGCGCCGCAGCTCGTGGAAACCCCTGAGACGCCCCCGTCCTCGCAAGTTGAGGGCCTTCTTTTCCTGCATGCCCTGGAGAGCAATCCCGGGTCCTCTCTCCAAAAGGAAGAGGAGGCTGGACTCGCTTGAGGCCGCTCAAGGGGCTCCAAGAGACCCGCGTCGCGACTCGAGAGGAGAGCGGAGTCCTTGGCTTCCCCTCGAGAAGAGGCCTGACTCCCCAGGGGAGCCTGGAATGCAACCCCGAGATCCCTGCCTTCCTTGGAGAGGAATATTAGGTCCCGGACACACGCCTATGTGAGGTCTCTTCGGCCCTGCAGTGACTCGAGCGCAACCCCCAGCTTTCCCTCACAACCCGAGGTGAAGATTGGGCTTCCCAGGGCCAACCCAAGGGGAAGGCTGAGATCCCCGTCGTAAATCGAGAATCCCGCCGCAACTCGAGAAAAACCACGTGGTTCCCACCTCTTGGCAAGATGAGGCCCTTGCCCGCCACGGCGTCTCAAGGGAAGTCCCCTGTTCCGCCCTGAAGGGCGAAACGGTCCCTGACAGCCTTCCTGCGACCCCCAAAAGTACCCCGACACGCCGGGTTCACCCGAGGGGAACACCGAGGGTCCCGGCACCGCTTCCTCTGAGCCCTTTCTCCCCTCCTGATCGCGACAGGAGAGCCGATTCCCCTGCGTGGTCTGGAAGGGGTTCCCGGCCTTCCCGGCGCACCTCAGGATGAGGCCGGTCTCACGAGGAAATTCGAGACGAGCCACGTAGGTGGGGCCACATGCCGAACGCCTCCGATTCCCCGGTCCGCCCTTGAGAAGGACCCGAGGCCCGGACCCCTCTTCGAAGGCAACCCTGTGGGTGAAGGCACAACACGAAGGGGCACTGCCACCCCCGTGCATCGTCCGCAAAGACCCGCGGGTTCCACACACAGGTCGACGAGGGACCCCTTAAGCAACTCGAGAGGCCAGCGGGGTTCCCTTCCTCAGACAAGACGAGGCCTGACTCTCCTGTCCCAACTCTGCAGGGACCCTGCGGTCGGAGTCCGAAACGCAGAGGAAGCCTGAGGTTCCTGCCTCCCCTCGAGGTGAGGCCCTCTTCCGTTGCGCCAGACCCAGCGGAGTCCCGAGGGGCCCCGCCACCTCCACAGGATCCCTCGCCTCTCAGAGGACCCTGGGAAGTTCCCTAAGGTCCCCGGCAGAAGGCGAGGGAAACGAGGGTTTCCCGCTGCCCCTCGAGAAAGACCTCGAGAGTCCTTCTTCAACGCGTCTCGAGGCCCTAGTCCCCTTCCGTGACACGAGAGCCATGACGCGCTCGCCCTCGCCACGCACATGGAGACCTGACTTCCCTGGCGCCGCACGAGAGGCTCCCTGAGATCCTCGTCGTGCCTCGGGAGAAAACCCCCACGGGCGCCGCAGCTCGAGGGAACCCCTGAGACGCCCCCGTCCTCGCGAGCTGAGGGCCTTCTTTTCCTGCATGGCCTGGAGAGCAATCCCGGGTCCTCTCTCCAAACGGAAGAGGAGGCTGGACTCCCTTGAGGCCGCTCAGGGGGCTCCAAGAGACCCGCGTAGCGACTCGAGAGGAGAGCGGAGTCCTTGGCTTCCCCTCGAGACGAGGCCTGACTCCCCGGGGGAGCCTGGAATGCAACCCCGAGATCCCTGCCTTCCCTGGAGAGGAATAGTAGGTCCCGGACACACGCCTAGGTGAGGTCTCTTCGGCCCTGCAGTGACTCGAGCGCAACCCCCAGCTTTCCCTCGCAACCCGAGGGGAAGATTGGGCTTCCCAGGGCCAACCCAAGGGGAAGGCTGAGATCCCCGTCGTAACTCGAGAATCCCGCCGCAACTCGAGAAAAACCACGTGGTTCCCACCTCTTGGCAAGATGAGGCCCTTGCCCGCCACGGCGTCTCAAGGGAAGTCCCCTGTTCCGCCCTGAAGGGCGAAACGGTCCTTGACAGCCTTCCTGCGACCCCCAAAAGTCCCCCGTCACGCCGGGTTCCCTCGAGGGGAACACCGAGGGTCCCGGCACCGCTTCCTCTGAGCCCCTTCTCGCCTCCTGATCGCGACAGGAGAGCCGATTCCCCTGCGTGGTCTGGAAGGGGTTCCCGGCCTTCCCGGCGCACCTAGGATGAGGCCGGTCTCACGAGGAAATTCGAGACGAGCCACGTGGGTGGGGCCACATGCCGAACGCCCCCGATTCCCCGGTCCGCCCTTGAGAAGGACCCAAGGCCCGGACCCCTCTTCGAAGGCAACCCTGTGGGTGAAGGCACAACACGAAGGGGCACTGCCACCCCCGTGCATCGTCTGCAAAGACCCGCGGGTTACACACACACCTCGACGAGGGGCCTGAGACCCCCTGAGCAACTCGAGAGGCCAGCGGGGTTCCCTTCCTCAGACAAGACGAGGCCTGACTCTCCTGTCCCAACTCTGCAGGGACCCTGCGGTCGGAGTCCGAAACGGAGAGGAAGCCTGAGGTTCCTGCCTCCCCTCGAGGTGAGGCCCTCTTCCGTTGCGCCAGACCCAGCGGAGACCCGAGGGGCCCCGCCACCTCCACAGGATCCCTCGCCTCTCAGAGGCACCCTGGGAAGTTCCCTAAGGTCCCCGGCAGAAGGCGAGGGAAACGAGGGTTTCCCGCCGCCCCCCGAGAAAGACCTCGAGAGTCCTTCTTCAAAGTGTCTTGAGGCCCTTGTCCCCTCTCTGGACTAGAGAGCAATGATGCGCTCCCCCTCGCCTTGCGCATGCAGACCTGGCTTCCCTGGCGCCGCACGAGAGGATCCCTGAGATCCTCGTCGTGCCTTGGGAGAAAACCCCCACGGGCGCCGCAGCTCGAGGAAACCCCTGAGACGCCCCCGTCCTCGCGAGCTGACGCCTTCTTTTCCTGCCTGGCCTGGAGAGCAATCCCGAGTCCTCTCTCCAAACTGAAGAGTAGGATGGATTCCCTTGAGGCGACTCAGTGGGCTCCAAGAGATCCGTGTCGCGGCTCGAGAGGAGAGCGCAGTCCTTTGCTTCCCCTCGAGGCGAGGCCTGACTCCCCGGGGGAGTCTGGAGTGCAATCCCGAGATCCTTGTCTTCCCTTTAGAGGACTATTAGGTCCTGGACACACGCCTAGATGAGGTCTCTTTGCCTTGCAGTGGTTCGAGCACAACATCCAGCTTTCCCTCGCAACTCGAAGGGAAGTTTGGGCTTCCCAGGGCCAACACAAGAGGAAGCCTGAAATCCACGTCGTAACTCGAGAATCCCGCCGCAACTCGAGAAAAACCACGTGGTTCCATCGTCTTCGCAGCATGAGGCCCTTGCCCACCACAGCGTCTCAAAAGAAGTCCCACGTTCCTACTGAAGTGCAAAACGGTACTTGGCACCCATGATGGCACCCCCAAAGTTCCCCATCATACAGGCCTCACTCGAGGGTAACACCCATGTTCCCCGCACCACATCATTTGAGCCCCTTCTCCCCTCCTGATTGCAACAGGAGTGTCTTTTCTCCTGCTTTGTGTGGAAGGGGTTACCCATCTTCCCAGCGCACATCAGGATGAGGCCTGTCTCACGAGGAAATTGGAGATGTAGCCTCGTGGGTGGTGCCACATGCGGAAAGACCCCATTTCCCGGTCAGCTATTAAGAAGAACCCGATGCCCGTACACTTCTTGGAATGCATCCCGTAGGATGAAGGCACAACAAGGAGGGACCCTGAACACCCGTGCATCTTTTGGAAAATTCTGCAGGTTCCACATACAGCTCGACAAGTGACCTGTTACCTCGTGAACAACTCGAGAGGCAAGCTAAGTTTCATTTCTCCACAGAATACGAGGCCTGACTCTCCTGTCCCAACTCTGCAGGAATCCTGAGATCGGAGTCTGAAATGGAGAGGAACCCTGAGGTTCCTTCCTCAACACGAGATGAGGCCCTCTTGTATTATACCACACCCAGTGGAGTCCCTAGAGGCCCCTCCTAACTCCACAGTATCAGTGTCTTCTCAGAGGCACCCTGAGCAACTCCCTGAGGTCACCGGCACAAGTCGAGGGAACACAGGGTATCCTGCCGCAACCCGAGAAAGACCTCAAGAGTCCGTCTTCAACGCGTCTTGAGGACGGATTCCCCTACCATGACTCGAGAGCAATGACACGCTCCCCCTCGCCATGCGCATGGACACCTGACTTCCCTGGCGCCACATGAGAGGCTCCCCGAGCTCCCCGTCATACCTCGTGAGAAACCCCACACTGGCGCCGCAGCTCGGGAAAACCCACCGTCATCGCGAGATTGGGGACTTCTTTTCCTGCCTGACCTGGAGAGCAATCCCTGGTCTTTTCTCCAAACTTCACAGGAGGCTTTACTCCCTTTAGGCCACTCAATGGGCTCCAAGAGATACCTGTCGCGACTTGAGAGGAGAGCAGAGTACTTTGTTTCCCCTCGAGACGAGGCCTTACCTCGGGTGAGTCTGGAATGCAACCTCGAGATCCCTGTTGTCCCTGGAGAGGAACATTATGTCCTGGACAAAAGCCTAGATGAGGTCTATTTTGCCCTACAGTGACTCGAGAGCAACACCCATCTCTCCCTCGCAATTCGAATGGAAGATTGGTCTTCATTGGGCCAACACAAGAGGAAGTCTGAATTTCCCGTTGTAACTCGAGAATCCCACCGCAACTCTTAAAAACCACGTGGTTCCCCATTCATCGCAATATGAGGCCTTTGCCCGATACAGAGTCTCAAGAGAAGTCCCATGTTTCGTCATAAAGTTCGAGATGCTACTTGGCACCCTTGATGCGACACCAAAAGTTCCCCAATATACCGGTCTCACTCCAAGGGAACACCGAAGTTCCTGGCACCACTTCATTTGAGCCCCTTCTCCGCTCCTGATCACGGCAGGAAGGTCGATCCCCCTGCTTTGTCTAGAAGGGGTTCCCGACCTTCATGGCGCACCTCAGGATGAGGCCGGTCTCCCGAGGAAATTCGAGACGTAGCCTCGTGGGTGGTACCACATGCTGAAAGACCCCAATTTTCTGGTACGCTCTTGAAAAGAACCCGATGCCCGGAAACCTCTTTGAAGGCAACCCTGTGGATGAAGGCACAACACGAAGGGGCACTGACACCCCCGTGCATCGTCCGGAAAAACCCGCAGGTTCCACACTCAGCTCAACAAGTGGCCTGTCACTCCGTGAACAACTCGAAAGGCAAGGGGAAATCCATTCCTCAACAGAAGACGAGGCGTGACTCTCTTGTCCATACTCTGCAGGTACCCTGCGACCCGAGTCAGATATGGAGAGGACCCCTGAGGTTCCTGCCTCCATTCGAGATGAGGCCCTCTTCGATTGCACCAAACCCAGTTGAGTAACGAAAGGCCCCTCCCAAATCCACAGTGTCCCTGACTTCTCAGAGGCACCCTTAGAAGTTGCCTGAGGTCACCGACACAAATCAAGGGAACCCAGGGTTCCCTGCCGCAACCCGAGAAAGACCTCAAGAGTCCTTCTTCAATGTGTCTTGAGGCCCGATTCGCCTACTATGACTCGAGAGCAATCACGCACTCCCCTTCACCACACGCACAGAGACCTGACGTCCCTAGCACCACACGAGAGGCTCTCTGAGCTCCCCGTTGTACCTCGTGAGAAATCTGATACTGGCGCCGCAGCTGGAGAAAACCCACGAGATGCCCCCATCATCGCGAGATGAGGGCCTTTTTTCCTGCATGGCCAGGAAAACAATCCCGAGTCATCTCCAAACTCCATAGGAGGCTTCACTCCCTTTACGCCACGCAGTGGGCTCCAAGAGATACCCGTCGCGACTCGACAGGAGAGCGGAGTCCTTTATTTCCCCTCAAGACGAGGTCTGACTCTCCGGGTGAGTCGAGAATGCAACCCTGAGATCCCTGTTGGCCCAGTAGTGGAACACTAGGTCCTGGACACAAGCGTAGATGAGGTCTATTTTGCCCTGCAGTGACTGGAGAGCAATCCCCAGTTCTAACTTGCAACTCGAATGGAATACTGGATTTTCCTGGCGCCATACAAGAGGCTCCCTGAGATCCCCGTGGTACTTCATGAGACACCCCACACTGGCGCCGCAGTTCGAGAAAACCCACGAGACGCCACCGTCATCTCGAGATGAGGGCCTTCTTTTCCTGCATGGCCTGGAGTCCAATCCCGAGTCCTCTCTCCAAACTCCACAGGAGGCTTGACTCCCTTTAGTACACACAGTGGGCTCCAAGAGATACCCATCGCGACTCGAGACGAGAGCGGAATTCTTTGCTTACCCTCGAGGTGAGAACTGACTCCCCGGATGAGTCTGGAATGCAAACCCGAGATCCCTGTCGCCCCTGGAGATCAAGGTTAGATCCTAAACACAAGCCTAGATTAGGTCTCTTTTGCCCTGCAGTGACTCTAGCGCAATGCCCAGCTCCCCCTCACAACCCGAATGGAAGATAGGATTTCAAGGCAAACAAGAGGAAGCCTAAATTCCTGGTCATAACTCGAGACTCCCGCCGCAATTCGAGCAAAACCACGTGGTTCTCCCGTCATCGCAAGATGAGGCCCTTGCCCGCTACAGCGTTTCAAAAGATGTCCCAGGTTCCATCTTGAAATGCGAAACGGTACTTGGCACCCTTGATGCGACCCCAAAAGTCCCCCAACACGCCGGTCTCACTCAAGGGGAACACCGAGGTTCCCGGCACCACTTCATTTAAGCCCCTTCTCCCCTCCTGATCGTGACCCGTGGGTCGATTCCCCTGCTTTGTCTGCAAGGGGGCCCGACCTTCCCTGCACAACTCAGGATGAGGCCGGTCTCATGGGGAAATTCGATACGTAGCTTTGTGGGCGGTGCCACTTGCTGAAAGACTCCAATTTCCCGGTCCGCTCTTGATAAGAATCCGATGCTCGGACACCTCTTGGAAGGCAGCCTTGAGTATGAAGGTACAACACGAAGGGGCACTAACACACCTGTGCATCATCCGGAAAAACGGGCAGGTTACACACACAGCTCGACAAGTGGCCTGTCACCTCGAGAACAACTCAAGAGGCAAGAGGAGTCCCATCCTCCAGAAAAGACGAGGCCTGACTCTCCTGTACCAACATGCAGGGACCTTGCGATCTGAGTCAGAAATGGAGAGGAACACTGAGGTTCCTGCTTCAACTCGAGATGAGTCCCTCTTACATTCCACCAAATGCAGAGGAGTCTCGAGAGGCCCCTCCAAACTGCACAGTATCCCTGACTTCTCAGAGGCACTCTGAGAAGCTCCCTGAGGTCGCAGGCACAAGTCAAGGGAACCCTGGGTTTTATGCAGTGATCCGAGAAAGACCTCGAGAGTCCTTCTTCAACCCGTCTTGAGGCCCGATTACCCTACCATGACTCGAGAGCAATGACGAGCTCCCCCTAGCCATCTCATGGGGACCTGACTTCCCTGGCGCCACACGAGAGGCTCCCTGAGCTCCCTCTCGTACCTCGTCAGAAACCCGGCACTAGCGCAGCAGTCTAGAAAACCCACGAGACGCCGCCATCATCGCGAGATGAGGGCCTTCTTTTCCTGCATGGCCTGGAGAGGAATCCCGAGTCCTCCATCCAAACAACACAGGAGGCTTGACTCCCTTTAGGGCACACAGTGGGCTCCAATAGATACCCATCGCGACTCAAAAGGACAGCGGAGTTCTTTGCTTCCCCTCGAGACGAGGCCTGATTCCCCGGGTGAGTCTGGTATGCAACCCCAAGATCCCTGTCTCCCCTAGGGACGAGCATTAAGTCCTGGACACAAGCCTAGATGAGGTCTATTTTGCCCTGCAGTGACTCGAGAGCAATCCCCAGCTCTCCCTTTAAACTCGAATGGAAGATAGGACTTCCCTGGCCCAACACATGAGGAAGACTGTATTCCCCGGCGAAACTCGAGAATCCCGCCACAACTCGAGAAACGCCACGTGGTTCCCCCGTCATCCCAAGATGAGGCCCTTGCCCCCTACAGCGTCTCAAGAGAAGTCCCACGTTCCGTCTTGAAGTGCGAAACGGTATTGGCACCCTTGATGCGCCCTCAAAAGTTCCTCGACACACCAGTCTGACTCGAGGAGAACACCGAGGTTCCCGGCACCACTACATCTGGGCCCCTTCTCCCCTCCTGATCGCGACAGGAGGGTCGATTCCCCTGTTTTGTCTTGAAGGGGTTCCCACCTTTCCCGGTGCATCTCAGGATGAGGCCGGTCTCACGAGGATATTCGAGACATAGCCACGTGGATGGTGACACATGCCGAAAGACCCCGATTTCCCGGTCCGCTCTTGATAAGATCCTGATGCCCGGACACCTCTTTGAAGATAACCCTTTTGATGAAGGCACAACACTTAGGGGCACTGAAACCCCTGGGTATCGTCCGGAGAAACCCGCAGGTACCACACACAGCTCGAGAAGTGACCTGTCACCCCGTGAACAACTGGAGAGGCAAGCAGAGTTCCATTCCTCCACACAAGACGAGGCCTGACTCTCCTGTTCGCACTCTGCAGCGAAACTGTGATCCGAGTCAGATCTGGCCCAGGGGAAGTCAGGAGAGGAAACATGAGTTTCCTGCCTCCACTCGAGATGAGGCCCTCTTCCATTGCACCGAACCCAGTGGAGTCCCGAGAGACCCCTCCCAACTGCACAGTATCCCTGACTTCTCAGAGTCACCCTTAGACCTTCCTGAGATCACCGGCACAAGTCGAGGGAACCAAGGGTTTCCTGCCCCAACCCGTAAAAGACCTCGAAAGTCCTTCTTCAACGCGTCTTGAGGTGCGATTCCCCTACCATGACTCGAGAGCAATGACGCGCTCCCCCTAGCCACGCGCATAGAAACCTGACTTCCCTGGCGCCACAGGAGAGGCTCCCTGAGCTCCCCATTATACCTCGTGAGCAACACCACACTGGAGCCGCAGCTCGAGAATACCCACGAGACGCCCCAGTCCTCACGAGATGAGGGCCTTCTTTTGCTGTATGGCCTGGAGAGCAATCCTGAGTCCTCTCTCCAAACTCCACAGGAGGCTTGACTCATTTTAGGCCACACAGTGAGCTCCAAGATATACCCGTCGCGACTTGACAGGAGAGCGGTGTCCTTGGCTTCCCCTCGAGACGAGGCCTGACTCCCCGAGTGAGTCGAGAATGCAATGCTGAGATCGCTTTCACCCCAGCAGAGGAACATTAGGTCCTGGACACAAGCCTAGATGAGGTCTATTTGGCCCTGCAGTGTCTCGAGAGCAATCCCCAGTTCTAACTCACAATTCGAATGAAAACTGGACTTCCCTGGGCCAGTTGAAGAGGAAGCCTGAATTCCCGGTTGTAACTCGAGAATCCCGCCCCAACTCAAGAAAAACCACGTGGTTCCCCCGTCATCGAAAGATGAGGCCCTTGCCCGCTACAGCGTCTCAAGAGAAGTCCCACGTTCCGTATTGAAGAGCGAAAAGTTACTTGGAACCCTTAATGCGACCCCAAAAGTTCCCCGACATACCAGTCTCACTTGAGGAGAACACCGAGGTTCCCGGCACCACTTCATCTGAGACTCTTCTCCCCTCTTGATCGCGACAGGAGGTTCGATTCCCCTGCTTTGTCTGGAAGGCGTTCCCGACCTTCCTGGTGCACATCAAGATGAGGCCAGTCTCACGACGAAATTCGAGACATAGCCTCGTGGGTGGTGCGGCATGCCAAAAGACCCCGATTCCCTGGTCCGCTCTTGATAAGAACCCGATGGCAGAACCCAACTCGAAGGCAATCCTGTGGAACAAGGCACAACACGAAGGGGCAGTGACACCCCGGTGCATCGTCCAGAAAAACCCGCAAGTTCCACATACAAATCGACAAGTGGCCTGTCACCCCATGAACAACACGAGAGTCAAGCGGAGTTCCATTCCTCCACACAAGACGAGGCCTGACTCTCCTGTCCCAACTCTGCAGGGACTCTGGGATCCGAGTCAGATCCGGCGCATTCGAAACCAGGAGAGGAACCCTGTGGTTCCTGCCTCAACTTGTCATGAGGCCCTCTTCCATTGCACCAAACCCAGTGGAGTTCCGAGAGGCCCCTCCCAACTCCACAGTGACCCTGACTTCTCAGAGGCACGCTGAGAAGCTTCCTGAGGTCACTGGCACAAGTCGATGGAACCCAGGGTTTCCTGCTGCAACCCAAGAAAGACCTCGAGAGTCCTTCTTTAACATGTCTTCAGGCCCAATTCCCCTACCATGACTCGAGAACAATGACGGGCTCCCTCTCACCACGTGCATAGAGACCTGACTGCCCTGGCACCACATGAGAGGCTCACTGAGCTCCCAGTCTTACTTCGTGAGAAACCCCACACTAGCGCCACAGCTCGAGAAAACCTACGAGACGCCCCAGTCATCGGGAGATGAGGGCCTTCATTTCCTGCATTGCCTGGAGAGCAATCCCGTGTCCTCCCTCCAAACACCAGAGGAGGTTTGACTCCCTTTAAGCCACTCAGTGGGCTCCAAGACATACCCGTCCGACTCGAGAGGAGAGCAGAGTCCTTTGCTTCCCCTCGAGACGAGGCCTGACTCCAGGGTGAGTCTGGAATGCAACCCCGAGATTCCTGTCGCCCCTTGACATGAACATTAGGTCCTGCACACAAGCCTTGCTGGGGTCTCTTTTGCCTTCAGTGACTAGAGCGCACCTCCAGCTCTTCCTCGAATCTCGAATGGAAGATAAGACTTTTGTGGGCCAACACAAGAGGAAGCATGAATTCCCTGTGGTAACTCAAATATCCCACCGCAACTAGAGAAAAACCAAGTGGTTCCCCAGTCATTCCAAGATGAGGCCCTTGCCCGCTGGAGCACCCCAAGAGAAGTCCCACGTTCCAATTTGAAGAGCGAAACGGTACTTGGAACGCGTTATGCGACCCCAAAAGTTACCCGACATACCTGTCTCACTTAAGGGAAACACCGAGGTTCCCAGAAGCACTTCATCTGAGCCACTTCTCCCCTCCTGATCGCCACAGGAGGGTCGATTCCTCTGCTTTGTCTGGAAGGGTTTCATGACCTTCGCGGCACACCTCAGGATGAGGCCGGTTTCATGAGGAAATTCGAGACTAGCCACGTGGGTGGTGCCAAATGCTGAACGACCCCGATTTCCCAGTCCACTCTTCATAAGAACACGATGCCCAGACACCTCTTCGAAGGCAACCCTGTGGATGAAGACACGAAACGAAGGGTCACTGACACCCCCATGCATCGTCTGGAAAAACCTGCAGATTCCACACACAGTTTGACAAGGGGCCTGAAACCCCATGAACAACTCGAGAGGCAAGCGGAGTTCCATTCCTCAGAAAAGACGTAACCTGACTCTCCTGTCCCAACTCTGCAGGGACACTACGATCAGAGTCATAATTGGAGAGGAAGCCTGAGGTTCCTGCCTCCACTCGAGATGAGGCCCTCTTCCATTGCGACAAACCCAGTGGAGTCCCGAGAGGCCCCGCCAAATCCACAGCGTCCCTCACCTCTCAGAAGCACCCTGGGAAGTTTCCTCAGGTCCCCGGCAGAAGTCGGGGGAAACGAGGGTTTCCCGCTGCAACCTGAGAAAGACATCGAGAGTCCTTCTTCAACGCGTCTCGAGGCCCTAGTCCCCTCCCATGACTCGAGAACAATGACGCGCTCCTTCTCGCCATGTGCATGGAGACATGACTTCCCTGGAATCGCACGAGAGGCTCCCTAAGATCCTCGTCGTGCCTCGGGAGAAAACCCCCACGGGCGCCGCAGCTCGAGGAAACCCCTGAGACGTCCCCGTCCTCGCGAGCTGAGGGCCTTCTTTCCTGCATGGCCTGGAGAGCAATCCCGGGTCCTCTCTCCAAACGGAAGAGGAGGCTGGACTCCCTTGAGGCCGCTCAGGGGGCACCAAGATATCCGCGTCGCGACTCGGGAGGAGAGCGGAGTCCTTTGCTTCCCCTCGAGGCGAGGCCTGACTCCCCGGGGGAGCATGGGATTCAACTCCGAGATCCTTGTCTTCCCTGGAGAGGAGCATTAGGTCCTGGACACAGGCCTAGATGAGGTCTCTTTGGCCCTGCAGTGACTCGAGCGCAACCCCCAGCTTTGGCTCGCCACTAGAATAGAAGATTGGGCTACCCAGGGCCGACAAAAGAGGAAGCCTGTAATCCCCCGTCGTAACACGAGAATCCCGCCGCAACTCGAGAAAAACCACGTGGTTCCTACCTCTTCGCGAGATGATGCCCTTGCCCGAGAAGGCGTCTCAAGGGAAGTCCCCTGTTCCGCCCTGAAGTGCGAAACGGGACCTGACAGCCTTCATGTGACCCCAAAAGTTCCCCGACACGCCTGGTTCCCTCGAGGGGAACACCGAGGGTCCCGGCACCGCTTCATCTGAGCCCCTTCTCCTCTCCTGAGCGCGACAGGAGAGTCGATTCCCATGCGTGCTCTGGAAGGGGTTCCTGGCCTTCCTGGCGCACCTCAGGAGGAGGCCGGTCTCACGAGGACATTTGAAATGAGCCACGTGGGTGGTGCCACACGCCGAACGACCCCGATTCCCCGGTCCGCTCTTGAGAAGAACCCGATGACGTACCCCTCTTAGAAGGCAACACTGTGGGTGAAGGCACAGACCTAAGCGGCATTGACATCGCTGTGCATCGTCCGGAAAGACCCGCGGGTTCCACACACAGCTCGACGAGGGGCCTGTGGCCCCCTGAACAACTCGAGAGGCAAGCGGGGTTCCCTTCCTCAGACAAGACGAGGCCTGACTTTCCTGTCCCAACTGTGCAGGGACCCTGCAGTCGGAGTCCAAAACGGAGAGGAATCCTGAGGTTCTTGCCTCACAACCAGATGAGGACCTCTTCCGTTGCGCCAGACCCAGCGGAGTCCCGAGGGGCCCCGCCACCTCCACAGGATCCCTCGCCTCTCAGAGGCACCCTGGGAAGTTCCCTAAGTCCCCGGCAGAAGGCGAGGGAAACGAGGGTTTCCCGCCGCCCCCCGAGAAAGACCTCGAGAGTCCTTCTTCAACGCGTCTCCAGGCCCTAGTCCCCTCCCGTGACTCGAGAGCCATGACGCGCTCCCCCTCACCACGCGCATGGAGACCTGACTTTCCTGGCGCTGCACGGGAGGCTACCTGAGATCCTCGTCGTGCCTCGGGAGAAAACCCCCACGGGCGCCGCAGCTCGAGGAAACCCCTGAGACGCCCCCGTCCTCGCGAGCTGAGGGCCTTCTTTTCCTGCATGGCCTGGAGAGCAATCCCGGGTCCTCTCTCCAAACGGAAGAGGAGGCTGGACTCCCTTGAGGCCGCTCAGGGGGCTCCAAGAGACCAGCGTCGCGACTCGAGAGGAGAGCGGAGTCCTTGGCTTCCCCTCGAGACGAGGCCTGACTCCCCAGGGGAGCCTGGAATGCAACCCCGAGATCCCTGCCTTCCCTGGAGAGGAATATTAGGTCCCGGACACACGCCTAGGTGAGGTCTCTTCGGCCCTGCAGTGACTCGAGCGCAACCCCCAGCTTTCCCTCGCAACCCGAGGGGAAGATTGGGCTTCCCAGGGCCAACCCAAGGGGAAGGCTAAGATCCCCGTCATAACTCGAGAATCCCGCCGCAACTCGAGAAAAACCACGTGGTTCCCACCTCTTGGCAAGATGAGGCCCTTGCCCGCGACGTCGTCTCAAGGGAAGTCCCCTGTTCAGCCCTGAAGGGCGAAACGGTCCCTGACAGCCTTCCTGCGACCCCCAAAAGTCCCCCGACACACCGGGGTCCCCCGAGGGGAACACCGAGGGTCCCGGCACCGCTTCCTCTGAGCCCCTTCTCCCTTCCTGATCGCGACAGGAGAGGCGATTCCCCTGCGTGGTCTGGAAGGGGTTCCCGGCCTTCCCGGCGCACCTCAGGATGAGGCCGGTCTCACGAGGAAATTCGAGACGAGCCACGTGGGTGGGGCCACATGCCGAACGCCCCCGATTCCCCGGTCCGCCCTTGAGAAGGACCCGAGGCCCGGACCCCTCTTCGAAGGCAACCCTGTGGGTGAAGGCACAACACGAAGGGGCACTGCCACCCCCGGGCATCATCCGCAAAGACCCGCGGGTTCCACACACAGCTCGACGAGGGGCCTGAGACCCCCTGAGCAACTCGAGAGGCCAGCGGGGTTCCCTTCCTCAGACAAGACGAGGCCTGACTCTCCTGTCCCAACTCTGCAGGGACCCTGCGGTCGGAGTCCGAAACGCAGAGGAAGCCTGATGTTCCTGCCTCCCCTCGAGGTGAGGCCCTCTTCCGTTGCGCCAGACCCAGCGGAGTCCCGAGGGGCCCCGCCACCTCCACAGGATCGCTCGCCTCTCAGAGGCACCCTGGCAGGTTCCCTAAGGTCCCCGGCAGAAGGCGAGGGAAACGAGGGTTTCCCGCCGCCCCCCGAGAAAGACCTCGAGAGTCCTTCTTCAACGCGTCTCGAGGCCCTAGTCCCCTCCCGTGACTCGAGAGCCAGGACGCGCTCCCCCTCACCACGCGCATGGAGACCTGACTTCCCTGGCGCCGCACGAGAGGCTCCCTGAGATCCTCGTCGTGCCTCGGGAGAAAACCCCCACGGGCGCCGCAGCTCGAGGAAACCCCTGAGACGCCCCCGTCCTCGCGAGCTGAGGGCCTTCTTTTCCTGCATGGCCTGGAGAGCAATCCCGGGTCCTCTCTCCAAACGGAAGAGGAGGCTGGACTCCCTTGAGGCCGCTCAGGGGGCTCCAAGAGACCCGCGTCGCGACTCGAGAGGAGAGCGGAGTCCTTGGCTTCCCCTCCAGACAAGGCCTGACTCCCCGGGGGAGCCTGGAATGCAACCCCGATATCCCTGCCTTCCCTGGAGAGGAATATTAGGTCCTGGACACACGCCTAGGTGAGGTCTCTTCGGCGCTGCAGTGACTCGAGCGCAACCCCCAGCTTTCCCTCGCAACCCGAGGGGAAGTTTGGCCTTCCCAGGGCCAAGCCAAGTGGAAGGCTGAGATCCTCGTCGTAACTCGAGAATCCCGCCGCAACTCGAGAAAAACCACGTGGTTCCCACCTCTTGGCAAGATGAGGCCCTTGCCCGCCACGGCGTCTCAAGGGAAGTCCCCTGTTCCGCCCTGAAGGGCGAAACGGTCCCTGACAGCCTTCCTGCCACCCCCAAAAGTCCCTCGACACGCCGGGATCCCCCAAGGGGAATACCGAGGGTCCCGGCACCGCTTCCTCTGAGCCCCTTCTCCCCTCCTGATCGCGACAGGAGAGTCGATTCCCCCGCATGGTCTGGAAGGGGTTCCCGGCCTTCCCGGCGCACCTCAGCATGAGGCCGGTCTCACGAAGAAATTCGAGATGAGCCACGTGGGTGGAGCCACATGCCGAACGCCCCCGATTCCCCGGTCCGCTCTTGAGAAGGACCCGAGGCCCGGACCCCTCTTCGAAGGCAACCCTGTGGGTGAAGGCACAACACGAAGGGGCACTGCCACCCCCGTGCATCGTCCGCAACGACCCGCGGGTTCCACACACAGCTCGACGAGGGGCCTGCGACCCCCTGAGCAACTCGAGAGGCCAGCGGGCTTCCCTTCCTCAGACAAGACGAGGCCTGACTCTCCTGTCCCAACTCTGCAGGGACCCTGCGGTCGGAGTCCGAAACTGAGAGGAATCCTGAGGTTCCTGTCTCCCCTCGAGGTGAGGCCCTCTTCCATTGCACCAAACCCAGATGAGTCGCGAGAGGCCCCTCCCAACTCCACAGTATCCCTGAATTCTCAGAGGCACCTTGAGAATCTACCTGAGGTCACCGGCTCAAGTCCAGGGAACCCAGGGTTTCCTGCTGCGACCCGAGAAAGACCTTGGGAGTCCTTCGGCGCGTCTTGAGGCCCGATTCCCCTACCATGACTCGAGAGCAAAGACCCGCTCCCCATCGCCATGCGCATGTAGACCTGACTTCCCTGACTCCTGAAGAGAGTCTCCCTGAGCTCCCCGTCGTACCTCTTCGGAAACCCCATTCAGGCACCGCAGCTCGAGAAAACCCACGATACGCCCCCGTCATCACGAGATGAGGGACTTGTTTCCTGCCTGGCATGGAGAGCAAAACCGAGTCCTCTCTCCAGACTCCACAGGAGGCTTGACTCTCTTTAGGCCTCTCAGTTGGCTCCAAGAGATACCTGTCAGGACCTGAAGGGAGAGCAGAGTCCTTTGCTTCCCCTCGAGACGAGGCCTGACTCCCCGTGTGAGTCTGGAATGCAACCCCGAGTTCCTGTCACACCTGGAGAGGAAAACTCGGTCCTGGACACAAGCCTAGATGAGGTCTATTTTGCACTGCAGTTACTAGAGCGCAATCGCCAGCTCTCCCTCGCAAATCGAATTGAAGATTGGACTTCCCTGGGCCAATACAATTGGAAGCCTGAATTCGACATCGTAACTCGAGAATCCCGCCGAAACTCGAGAAAATCCACGTGGTTCCCCCATCAGCGCTAGATGAGGCCCTTGCCCGCTACAGCGACTCAAGAGAAGTCCCACTTTCTGTCTTGAAGTGCAAAACGGTACTTGGCACCCTTGATGCAATCTCAAAATTCCCCGACATACCGGTCTCACTCGAAAGGAACACCGAGGTTCCCGGAACCACATCATTTGAGCTCCTTCTCCCCTCGTGATCGCGACAGGAGTGTCGATTCCCCTGCTATGTCTGGAAGGGGTTCCCGACCTTTCCAGCGCGCCTAAGGATGAGGCAGGTCTCACGAGGAAATTCGAAACATAGCCTCGTGGGTGGTGCCACAAGCCGAAAGACCCCGATTTCCCGGTCTGCTCTTGATAAGAACGTGATGCCGTGACACCTTTACGAAGGAAAACCTGTGGATGAAAGCACAACACGAAGGGGCACTGACACAGTGCATCGTCCAGAAAAACCCGCAGGTTACAAACACAGTTCAACAAGTGGTCTGTCACCCCGTGAACAACTCGACAGGCAAGTGGAGTTCCATTCCTCCACACAAGACGAGACCTGATTTTCTGTACCAACTCTGCAGGGAAACTGTGATCCGAGTCAGTACCAGCGACAGGAAACCCAGGAGAGGAAACATGAGGTTCCTGCCTCCACTCGAGATGAGGCTCTCATCCATTGCACCAAACCCAGTGGAGTCCAGAGAGGCCCCTCCAAACTCCACAGTACCCCTGACTTCTCAGAGGCACCCGGAGAAGCTCCATGAGGTCACCGGCACATGTCGAGGGAACCCAGGGTTTCCTGCCACAATGGGAAAAAGACCTCGAGAGTCCTACTTCAACGTGTCTTGAAGCCCGAATCTGCTTCCATGGCTCTATAGAAATGACACGCACCCCCTCGCCACGCACATGGAGACCTGACTTCCCTGGCGCCATAAGAGAGGCTCCCTGAGCTCCCTGTCGTACCTCATGAGAAACCCCACACTGACGCCGCAGCTTGAGAAAACTCACCATACGCCCCTGTCATCGCGAGATGAGGGCCTTCTTTTCCTGCATGGCCTGGAGAGGAATCCCGAATCCTCTTTCCAAACTCCACAGGAGGCTTGACTCCCTTTAGGCCACTTAGTGGGCTCCAAGAGATACCCGTCGCGACTCGAGAGGAGAATTGAGTCCTTTGCTTCCCCTCGAGACAAGGCCTGACTCACCAGGTGGGTCTGGAATGCAACCCCGAGATCCCTGTCTCCCCTGGAGAGGAACATTAGGTCCTGGAAACAAGCCTAGATGAGGTCTCTTTTGCCCTTCTGTAACTCGAGAGCAATCCCCCGCTCTCCCTGACAACTCGAATGGAAGATTGGACTTCCCTGGGCCAACACAAGAGGAAGCCTGAATTCCCCTTCGTAACTCGAGAATCCCGCCGCAACTCGAGAAAAAGCACTTGGTTCCCTCGTCATCACAAGATGAGGCCCTTGCCCGCTACAGCTTCTCAAGAAAAGTCCCACGTTCCGTCTTGAAGTGCAAAACGATACTTGACACCCTTGATGTGACCCCAAAAGTTCCCCGAAATATCGTTCTCACTCGAGGTGAACACCGAGGTTCCCGGCACCAGTTTATCTGAGCCCCTTCTCCCCTCCTGTTCGTGATAGGAGGGTCACTTCCCCTGCTTTGTTTGTAAGGGGTTCCCGACCTTCACGGGGCACTTCAGGATGAGGCCAGTCTCACGAGGAAATTCGAGACGTAGCTCGCGGGTGGTACCACATGCCAAAAGACTATGATTTCCCGGTACGCTCTTGATAAGAACCCGATGCCTGGACACCTCTTCGAAGGCAACCCTGTGGATGAAGGCACAACACAAAGGGGCACTGACACCCTCGTGCATCGTCCGGAAAAACCCGCAGGTTCCACATACAGCTCAACAAGTGAGTTGTCACCCCTGAAGAACTCGAGAGGCAAGTGGGGTTTCATTCCTCTACACAAGACGAGGCCTGACTCTCCTGTTCCAACTCTGCAGGGACTTTGCGATCCGAATCAGACCAGCGCCAGTGAAGTCACGAGAGGAACGCTGAGGTTCCTGCCTCCACTCGAGATTAGGACCTCTTCCATTTCACGAAACCCAGTGGAGTCCCGAGAGACGCGTCCCAGCTCCACAGTATCCCTGACTTCTCAGAGGCACCCTGAGAAGCTCCCTGAGGTCACCAGCACAATTCGAGTGAACCCAGGGTTTACTGCCGCCACCATAGAAAGAACTCAAGAGTCCTTCTTCAACGCATTTTGAGGCCTGATTCCCCTACCATGACTCGAGGGCAATGACACGCTCCCTCTGCTACACTCATGAAGCCCTGACTTCCCTGGCGCCACACGAGAGGCTCCCTGAGCTCCCCGTCATACCTCGTGAGAAACCAAACACTGGCGCCACAGATAGAGAAAACCCACGAGACGCCCCCATTTTCGCGACATGACGGCCTTCTTTTCTAGCATGGCCTGGAGAGCAATCCGAAGTCCTCTCTCCAAACTCCACAGTAGGCTTGACTCCCTTTTGGTCACTCAGTGGACTCCAAGACACACCCGTCGCGACTCGAGAGGAGAGCGGAGTCTTTTCCTTCCCCTCGAGGCGAGGCCTGACTCCTCGGGTGTGTCTGATATGTGAACCGGAGATCCCTGTCGCCCCTGGAGAGAAACATTAGGTCATGGACACAAGCCTAGATGAGGTCTCTTTTTTCCTGCAGTGACTCGAGAGCAATCCCCAACTCTCCCTCGCAACTCGGATGGAAGACTGGACTTCCCTGGGCCAACAGAAGAGGAAGCCTGAATTTCCCGTTGAAACTCAAGAATCCCGCCACAACTCGAGAAAAACCACGTCGTTCCCTCTTCATCGCAAGATGCGGCCATTGCCGCTACAGCGTCTCAAAAGAAGTCTTACGTTCCATCTTGAAGTGCGATACGGTACTTGGCACCTTTGATGCGACCCCAAAAGTTCCCCAACACACTGGTCTCACTGGAGGGGAACACCGAGGTTCCCGGCATCACCTCATCTGTGCCCCTTCTCCCCTCCTGATCGAGACAGGAGGGTCGATTCCCCTGCTTTGTCTGCAAGGGGTTCTGACCTTCCCGGCGCACCTCAGGATGAGGCCGGTCTCACTAGGAAATTCGAGACGTAGCCTGGTGGGTGGTGCCACATGCGGAAAGACCCTGATTTCCCAGTCCGCTCTTAATAGGAACCTGATGCCAGGACACCTCTTCAAAAGCAAACCTGTGGATGAATGCACAACACGAAGGGGTACTGACATCCCCATGCATAGTACGGAAAAACACGCAGATTCCAAACACAGATCGACAAGTGTCCTGTCATCCCTTGAAGAACTAGAGAGGCATGCGGAGTTCCATTCCTCCAAACAAGAGAAGGCCTGACTCTCCTTTCCCAACTCTGCAGGGACCGTGTGATCGGAGTCAGAAATGTAGATGAAACCTGACGTTCCTGCATCAACTCGAAATGAGGCCCTCTTCCATTGCGCCATACCCAGTGGAGTCCCGAGAGGCCCCTAAAACTCCACAGTATCCCTGATTCTCAGAGGCACCCTCAGAAGCTCTCTGCGGTCACTGGCACAAGTCGAGTGAACCCAGGGTTTCCTGCTGCATTCTGAGAAAGACCTTGAGAGTCCTTCTTTACCGCGTCTTGAGGCCCTATACCCTACCATGACTGGAGAGCAATGACGCATTCCCCTCGCCACGCCCATTGAAACCTAACTTCCCTGGCGCCACACGAGAGGCTCCCTGCGCTCCCCGTCCTACCTCATGAAAACCCCACACTGGCACCGCCGCTCGAGAAAACTCACGAGACGCCCCCATCATCGTAAGATGAGGGCCTTCTTTTCCTACATGACCTAGAGAGCAATCCCGAGTCCACTCTCCAAACTCCACTGGAGGCCTGACTCCCTTTAGGCCACTCAGTAGCCTCCAAGAGATACACGTCGCTACTCTAGAGGAGAGCAGAGTCCGTTGCTTCCCCTCGAGCCGAGGCCTGACTACTTGGGTGAGTCTGGAATGGGATCCCGAGATCCGTCTCGCCCCTGTAGAGGAAAACTCGGTCCTGGACACAAGCCTAAATGAGGTCTTTTTTGTCCTGCATTGACTCAAGTGCAATCCCCAGCTCTCCCTCGCAACTCGAATGGATGATTGGACTTCCCTGGGCCAACACAAGAGGAAGCCTGTATTCCCCATTGTAATTCGAGAATCCCGCGGCAACTGGAGAAAAACAACGTGGCTCCTCCGTCATCGAAATATGAGGCCCCTGTCAGCTATAGCGTCTCCAGGGAAGTCCCATGTTCCGTCTTGAAGTGTGAAACGGTACTTGGCACCCTTGATGCGACCCCCAAATTTCCCTGACACCCCGGTCTCACTCGAGGAGAACATGGAGGTTCCCAGCACCGCTTCAGCTGAGCCTCTTCTCCCCTCCTGATGGCGACAGGAGGGTCGATTCCCCTGCTTTGTCTGGAAGGGGTTCCCAGACTTCCCGGCGAACCTCAGGATGAGGCCAGTCTCACGAGGGAAGTCGAGACGTAGCCTCGTGGGTTGTGCCACATGCCGAAAGACCCCGATTTCCTGGTCCGCTATTGATAAGATCCCGATGCCCGGTCACCTCTTCGAAGGTAACCCTGTGGATGAAGGCACAACACGAAGGGGCACTGACACCCCTGTGCATCGTCCCCCAAAACCGCAGGTTCCACATACAACTCGACAGGTGGCCTGTCATCCCGTGAACAACTCGAGAGGCAAGCGGAGTTCCATTACTCCACACAAGACGAGGTCTGACTCTCCTGTCCCAACTCTGCAGGGACCCTGCTATCCGAGTCAGAAATGGAGAGGAACCCTGACGTTACTGCCTGAATCCGAGATTAGGTCCTCTTCAATTGCACCAGTCCCTGTGATGTCCCGAGAAGCCCCTCTCAACTCCACAGTATCCCTGACTTCTCAGAGGAACCCCGCTAAGCTCCCTGAGGTCATGGGCACAAGTCGAGGGAACCCAGGGTTTCCTGCCACACCCCGAGAAAGACCTCGAGAGTTCTTCTTCGAAGCGTCCTGAGGCTTGATTCCCCTACCATGACTCGAGAGCAATGAGGCGCTCCCCCACGCCACGTCCATGGAGACCTGACTTCCTTGGCACCACAGGAGTCTCCCTGAGCTCCCCGTCCTATCTCGTGAGAAACCCCAACCAGGCACTGCACCTTGAGAAAACCCACGAGACGCCCCCGTCATCGCGAGATGAGGGCCTTCTTTTCCTGCATGGCCTAGAGAGCAATCCCGAGTCCTCTCTCCAAACTCCACAGGAGGCTTAACTCCATTTAGGCCACTCTTGGGCTCCAAGGGATACCCGTCGCGACTCGAGAGGAGAGCGGAGTCCATTCATTCCCTTCGAGACGAGGCCTGACTCCCAGGGTGAGTCTGGAATGCAACCCCGAGATCCCTGTCGCCCCTGGAGAGAAAAACTCGGTCCTGGACACAAACCTAGATGAGCTCTATTTTGCCCTGCAGTGACTCGAGAGCAATCTCCAGCTCTCACTTGCAACTCGAATGGAAGATTGGACTTCCCTGGGCCAACACAAGAGGAAACCTGTATTCCCCATCGTAACTCAAGAATCCTGCCGCAACTCGAGAAAAACACGTGGGTCCCCCGTCAGTGCTAGATGAGGCCCTTGCCCACTACAGCATCTCAAGAGAAGTCCCAGGTTCCGTCTTGAAGTGTGAAACGGTACTTGGCACCCTTGATGCAACCAGAAAAGTTACCCGACTTTCACTCAAGGAGAGCACCGAGGTTCCCGGCACTACTTCATCTGAGCCCTTTCTCTCCTCCTGATCCCGAAAGTAGGGTCGATTCCCCTGCTTTGTTTGGAAAGGGTTCCCGGACTTTCCTGCGCGCCTCAGGATGAGGCCGGTCTCACGAGAAAAATCGAGACGTAGCCTAGTGGGTGGTGCAACATGCTGAAAGACCCCAATTTCCCGGTCCGCACTTGAGGAGAACACGATACCCAGACACCTCTTCGAAGGCAACCTTATGGATGAAGGCACAACAGGAAGGAGCACTGACGCCCCCGTGCATCTCCGAAAAACCCACAGGTTCCACACACATCACGAAAAGTGGTGTTATCCTTGAACAACTTGAGATGTGAGCGGAGTTCCATTCCTCCGCAGAACACGAGACCTGACACTCCTGAGCAAACTCAACAGGGACCCTGCGATCTGAGTCAGATCCGGCCTCCAGGAAGTCAGGAGCAGAACCCTGAGGTTCCTGCCTCAACTCGAGATGAGGCCCACTTCCATTGCACCAAACCCAGAGGAGTCCCGAGAGGCCTCTCCCAAATCCACAGTATCCCTGACTTCTCAGAGGCACCCTGAGACGCTCCCTGAGGTCACCGGCACAAGTCAAGGGAACCCAGGGTTTCCTGCCGCAACCCTAGAAAGACATCGAGAGTCCTTTTTCAACCCGTCATGAGGCCCGATTCCCCTACCCTGACTTGAGAGCAGTGACGCGCTCCCCCTTGCCCCGCCCATGGAGACCTGACTTCCCTGTTGCCACACGAGAGGCTACCTGAACTCCCCGTCGTACCTCGTGAGAAACCCCACACTGGCGCCGCAGCTCGAGAAAACCCACGAGACGCCCCCGTCATCTCGAGATGTGGGCCTTCTTTTCCTGCATGGCCTGGAGAGCAATCCCGAGTCCTCTCTCCAAACTAAAGAGGAGGGTTGACTCCCTTTAGACCACTCAGTGAGCTCCAAGAGATACGCGTCGCAACTCGAGAGGATAGCCGAGTCCTTTGCTTCCCCTCGAGACGAGGCCTAACTCCCCGGGTGAGTCTGTAATGCAAACCCGAGATCCCTGTCGCCCTTGGAGAGGATCACTGGGTCCTGAACACAAGGCTAGATGAGGTCGCTTTTGCCCTGCAGTAACTCGAGAGCACTCCCCAGCTTTCCCTCGCAACCCGAATGGAAGATTGGACCTCCCTGGGCCAACACAAGAGGAAGCCTGAATTCCCAGTAGTAATTCGAGAATTCCGCCTCAACTTGAGAAAAACCACGTGGTTCCCCCGTCATTGCAAGATGAGGCCCTTGCCCGCTCCAGCGTCTCAAGAGTAGTCCCACGTTCTGTCTTCAAGTGCGAAATGATATTTGGCACCCTTAATGCTACCCCAAAAGTTCCCCGACATACGGGTCGCACTAGAGGGGAACACCGAGGTTCCTGGCACCACTTCATCTGAGCCCCTTCTCCCCTCCTGATCGCGAAAGGAGGGTCAATTCCCCTGCTTTGTCCTCAAGGGGTTCCCGACCTTCTCCACGCACCTTAGATGAGGCTGTCTCACGAGGAAATTCGAGACGTAGCCTCGATGGTGGTGCCACATGCCGAAAGACCGCGATTTCCCGATCCGCTCTTGATAAGAACGCGATGCCCAGACACCTATTCGAAGATAGTGTGGATGAAGGCACAACACGAAGGGGCACTGACACCCCCGTGCATCGTCCGGAAAAGACCGCAGGTTACTCATACAGCTCAACAAGTGCCTGTCACCCAGTGAACAACTCGAGAGGCAAGCGGAGGTCCATTCCTGCACACAAGACAAGGCCTGACTCACCTCTCCCAACTATGCAGGGGGCTGCGATCGGAATCAGAAATGGAGAGGAACCCTGAGGTTCCTGCCTCCCCTCGAGATGAGGCCCCCTTCCATTTCACCAAACCCAGTGGAGTCCCGAGAGGTCTTTCCCAACTCCACAGTATCCCTGACTTCTCAGAGGCACCCGGAGAATCTCCCTGAGGTCACCGGCACAAGTCGAGGGAACCCAGGTATTCTTGCCAAGACCCGAGAGAGATCTTGAGAGTCCTTCAACGCGTCTAGAGGCCTGATTCCCCTACCATGACTCGAGAGCAATGACGCGCTCCCCCTCGCCACACGCATCGAGACCTAACTTCCCTGGCGCCACACAAGAGGCTCCCTGAGCTCCCCGTCGTACCTCCTGAGAAACCAACACAGGCGCTGCAGGTCGGTAAAACCACCGAGACCCCCCTCGTCATCGTGAGATGAGGGCCTTCTTTTCCTGCATGTCCTGGAGTGCAATCCCGAGTCCTCTCTCCAAACTCCAGAGGAGGCTTGATTCCCTTTAGTCCACTCAGTGGGCTCCAAGAAATACCCGTCGCGACTCAAGAAGAGAGAGAAGTCCTTTGTTTCCCCTCGAGAGGACGCCTGACTCCTGGGTGAGTCTAGAATGCAACCCCAAGATCCCAGTCATCCCTTGAGAGGAACATTAGGTCCTAGACACAAGCCTGGATGAGGTTTCTTTTGCCCTGCAGTGACTCGAGCGCAACCCCCAGCTCTCCCTCGCAACTCGAATGGAAGATTGGGCTTCCCTGGGCCAACACAAGAGGAAGCCAGAAATCCCCTTCGTAACTCGAGAATCCCGCCGCAACTCGAGAAAAACCACGTGTTTCCAACGTCATCCCAAGATGAGGCCCTTGCTGCTATGGCGTCTCAAGAAAAGAACCACGTTCCGTCTTGAAGTGCGAAACGATACTTTGCACCCTTGATGCGACACCAAATGTTCCCGGACACGCCAGTCTCACTCGACAGGAACACCGAGGTTCCCACACTACTTCATCTGAGCACCTTCTCCCCTCCTGTTAGAGACAGGAGGGTCTATTCCCCTGCTTTGTTTGGAAGGGGTTCCCCACATTCCCGGCGCACCTCAGGATGAGGCCAGTCTCACGAGGAAATTCGAGACGTAGCGTCGTGGGTGGTGTCACATGCCGAAATAACCCGATTTCCCGGCCCACTCTTGAGAAGAACCCGATGCCCAGACACCTCTTCGAAGGCAACCCTGTGGACGAAGGCACAAAACGAAGGGTCACTGACACTCCCGTGCATCATTCGGTAAAAGCCTCAGGTTCCACACACAGCTCGACAAGAGGCCTGTCATCCCATGAACAACTCGAGAGGCAAGCAGAGTTCCATTCCTCCACTCAAGACGAGGCCTGACTCTCCGGTCCCAACTCTGAAGGGACCCTGCGATCGGAGTCCGAAATGGAGAGGAACCCTGAGGTTCCTGACTCCACTCGAGATGAGGCCCTCTTCCATTACACCAAAAACAGTGGAGGCCCGAGAGGCCCCTCCCAAATCCACAGTATCGCGACTTCTCAGAGGCACCCTTAGAAGCTCCCTGAGGTCACCGGCACAAGTCGAGGGAACACAGGGTTTCCTGACGCAACCCGAGAAAGACCTCGAAAATCCTCCTTCAACGCATCTTGAATCCCGATTCCCCTACCATGACTCGAGAGCAATGACGCGTTCCCCCTCGCCACTCGCATGGAGACTTGACTTCCCTGGCGCCACACGAGAGGCTCCCTGAGCTCCCCGTCATACCTCGTGAGAAATCCCACACTGGCTCCCCAGCTCGAGAAAACACACGAGACGCCTCCGTCATCGCGAGATGAAGGCCTTCTTTTCCTGCATGGCCTGGAGAGCAATCTCGAGGCCTCTCTTCAAACTCCACAGGAGGCCTGACTCCCTTTAGGCCACTCTGTGGGCTCCAAGAGATACCCGTTGGGACTCGAGAGGAGAGCGGAATTCTTTGCTTCCCCTATATACCAGGCCTGACTCCTCAGGTGAGTCTGGAATGCAACCCCGAGATCCCTGTCGCCCCTGGAGAGGAACATTAGGTCCTAGACACAAGCATAGATGAGGTCTCATTTGCCCTGAAGTGACTCGAGAGCAATCCCCTGCTCTCCCTCGCACCTCGAATGGAAGAATGGACTTCCCTGGGACAACACAAGAGGAAACCTGAATTCCCCGTCGTAATTCGAAAATCCCGCCGCAACTCGAGGAAAACCACGTGGTTCCCCCGTCATCGCAAGATGAGGCCCTTGCCAGCTACAGCGTCTCAGGAGAAGCCCCACGTTCCATCTTGAAGTTTAAAACGATAATTGGCAACCTTGATGTTAGCACAAAAGTTCCCCGACACCCTGGTCTCACTCGAGGGGAACACCAAGGTTCGGTGCACCGCTTGTTCTGAGCCCCTTATCCCCTCCTGATCGCGACGGGAGGGTCGATTACCCTGCTTTGTCTGGAAGGGGTTCCGGACCTTCCCGGCGCACCTCAGGATGAGGCCGGTCTCACGAGGAAATTCGAGACGTAGCCTTGTGGTTGGTGCCACACGCCGAAAGACCCCGATTTCCCTGTCTGCTCTTGATAAGAACCCAATGCTAGGACACCTCTTCGAAGGCAATCCTGTGGACGAAGGCACAAAACGAAGGGGTCTGACACCCTCCTGCATCGTTGGAAAAGCCCGCAAGTTCCACATACAGATCAACAAGTGGCCTGTCACCCCGTGAACAACTCGAGAGGCAAGAGGAGTTCAATTCCTCCACACAAGACGAGGCCTGACTCTCCTGTCCCAACTCTGCATGGACACTGAGATCCGATTCAGAAATGGAGAGGAACCATGAGGTTCCTGCCTCAACTCGAGATAAGGCCCTCTTCTACTGCACCAAACCCAGTGGAGTTCGGAGCGGCCCCTCTCAACTGCACAGTATCCCTGACTTCTCAGAGGCACCCTGAAAAGCTCCCTGAGGTCACGGGCATAAGTCGAGGGAACCCAGGGTTTCCTGCCGTAACCTGAGAAAAATCTCGAGAGTCCTTCTTCACGTGTCTTGAGGCCCGATTCCCCTACCATGACTGGAGAAAAATGACGCGCTCCCCCTCGCCACGCGCATGAAGATCTGACTTCCCCGGCACCACATGAGAGGCTCCCTGAGCTCCCCATCGTACCTCGTGAGAAACCCCACACTGGCGCCGCAGCTCGAGAAAACCCACGAGACGCCCCTGTCATGGTGAAATGAGGGCCTTCTTTCCTGCATGACCTGAAGAGCAATCCCGAATCCTCTCTCCAAACTCCAAAGGAGGCTTGACTCCCTTTAGGTCACTCAGTGGGCTCCAAGAGATACGCGTCGATACTCAGGAGGAGAGCGGTGTCCTTTGCTTCCCCTCGAGATGAGGTCTGACTACGAGGGTGAGTCTGGAATGCAACCCTGGATCCCTGTCGCCCCTGGAGAGGAACCTTAGGTCCTGGACAAAAGCCTAGAGGAGGTCTCTTTGGCCCTGCAGTGACTCAAGCACAACCCCTAGCTTTCCCTTGCAACTCGAATGGAAGATTGGCCTTTCTGAGCCAACACAAGAGGAAGCCTGAATTTCCAGTTGTAATTTGAGAAACCCGCCGCAACTCGAGAAAAATCACGTGGTTCCCCGTATTGCAAGATGAGGCCCTTGCCCCCTACAGCATCTCAAGAGAAGTCTCACATTCCGTCTTGAAGTGCAAAACAGTACTTGGCACCCTTGATGTGACCCCAAAAGTTCCCCTATATACCGATCTCACTAGAGGGGACACTGAAGTTCCCGGAACCACTTCATCTGAGGCCTTTCTCCTCTCATGATCGCGATAGGAGGGTCGATTCCACTGCTTTGTCTCGAAGGGGTTCCCGACCTTCCCGGCGCACCTCAGGATGAGGCCGGTCTCACGAGGAAATTCGAGACGTAGCCTCGAGGGCCATACTACATGCCGAAAGACCCCGATTCCATGGTCCACTTTTGATCAAAACCAGACTCCTGGACACCTCTTCGAAGGCAAGCCTGTGGATGAAGGCACAACACGTAGGGGCACTGACACCCCGTGCATCTTCCGGAAAAACCCGCAGGTTCTCACACAGCTCCACAAGTGGTCTGTCACCTCGTGAACAACTCGAGAAGCAAGCGGAGTTCCATTCCTCCACACAAGACGATGCCTGACTCTCCTGTCACAACTCTAGGGACCTTGCGCACCGAGTCAGAAATGGAGAGGAAGCCTGAGGTTCCTGCCTCCACTCAAGACGAGGCCTTTTCCATTGCCGCAAAACCAGAGGAGTCCCGAGAGGCCCGTCCCAAATCCACAGTATGCCTGACTTCTCAGAGGCACCCTGAGAAGCTCCCTAAGGTCACCGGCAGAAGTCGACGGAACCCAGGGTTTCCTGCCCCAACCTGAGAAAGACCTTGAGAGTCCTGCTTTAACGTATCTTGAGGCCCGATTCCCGTACCATATCTCGAGAGCAATGACGCGCTCCCCCTTGCCATGCGCATGGAGACCTGACTTCCCTGGCGCCACACGAAAGGCTCTCTGAGCTTCCCGTCGCACCTCGTCAGAAACCGCACACTGACACCACAGCTCGAGAAAACCAACAAGACGCCCCTGTCATCGCGAGATGAGGATCTTCTTTTCCTGCATGGCCTGGAGAGCAATCCCGAGTCCTCTCTCCAAACTCCACAGGGGGCTTGACTCCCTTTAGGCCACTCAGTGGGCTCCAAGAGACACCTGTGGCGACTCGAGAGGAGAGCGGGGTCCTTTGCTTCCCCTCAAGTCGAGCTCGGACTCCCAGGATGCGTCTGGAATGCAAACCCGAGATCGCTGTCGGCCCTGGAGAGGAATATTAGGTCCTGGACACAAGCCTAGATGAGGTCTCTTTTGCCCTGCAGTGACTCAAGAGCAAACCCCAGCTCTCCCTCGAAACTCGAATGGAAGATTGGACTTCCCTGGGCCAACACAAGAGGAAGCCTGAATTCCCCGTCGTAACTCGAGAATCCCGCCGCACCTTGAGAGAAACCACGTGATTCCCCCGTCATCCCAAGATGAGGCCCTTGCCCTCTACAGCGTGTCAAGTGAAGCCCCAAGTCCGTATTGAAGTGCAAAACGGTACTTGGCACCCTTGAAGCGACCCCAAAAGTTTCCCGACACACCGGTTCCACTCGAGGGGAACACCGAGGTTCCCGGCACGACTTCAATTGAGCCCTTTCACTCCTCCTGATCGCGACAAGATGGTCGATTCCCCTGCTTTGTCTGGAAGGGGTTCCCGATCTTCATGGCGCACCTCAGGATGACACCAGTCTAACGAAGAAATTCGAGACGTAGCCTCATGGATGGTGCCACGTTCTGAAAGACCCCGATTTCCTGCTCCGCTATTGATAAGAACCCGATGTCCAGACACCTCTTTGAAGGCAACCCTGTGGATGAAGGCACAACACGAAGGGGCACTGACCCCCTCATGCATCTTACGGAAAAAACCGAAGGTTCCACTCACAGCTCAACAAATGGTCTGTTATCCTGTGAACAACTCGAGAGGCAAGTGGAGTTCCATTCGTCCACACAAGACGAGGCCTGACTCTCCTGTCCCAATTCTTCAGGGACCCTGTGGTCGGAGTTTTAAATGGAGAGGAACCCTTAGGTTCCTGCCTCAACTCGAGATGAGAACCTTTGCCATTGCACCAAACCCAGTGGAGTTCCGAGAGCCCCTCCCAAGTCCACAGTATGCCTGACTTCTCAGAGGCACCCTGAGAAGCTCCCTAGGTCACCGGTACAAGTCGAGGGAACCCAGGGTTTCCTGCCACAACCTGAGAAAGACCTTGAGACTCCTTCTTCAACGTGTCTTGAGTCCCGATTTCCCTACCATGACTCGAGAGCATTTATGGGCTCCCCCTCATCACACGCATAGACACCTGACTTTCCTGGCGCCACATGAGAGGCTCCCTGAGATCCCCGTTGTACCTCGTGAGAAAATTCATACTTGCGCCCCAACTCGAGAAAACCCACAAGACGCCCCCGTCATTGCGAGCTGAGGGCCTTCTCTTCCTGTATGGCCTGGAGAGCAATCCCGAGTCCTCTCTCCAACTCCACAGGAGGCTTGACTCCCTGGAGGCCACTCAGTGGGCTCCAAGAGATACCTATCGCGACCCAGGAGGATATCAGAATCCTTTGCTTCCCCTCGAGCCGAGGCCTGACTCACTGGGTGAGTCTGGAATGCGTCCCCGTGATCCCTATCGCCCCTGGAGAGGAACATTAGGTCCTGGACACAAGCCTAGATGAGGTCTATTTTGACCTGCCGTGACTCGAGAGCAATTCCCACCCAGCTCTCTCTGGCAACTCGAATGGAAGAATGGACTTCCCTGGGCCAACAGAAGAGGAAGCCTGAATTCCCCGTCGTAAGTCAACAATCCCATCGCAACTCGAAAAAAACCACGTGGTTTCCCCTTCATCACAAGATGAGGCCCTTGCCCACCACAGCGTCTCAAGAGAAGTCCCACGTTTCGTCTTGAAGTTTGAAACAGTATTTGGCAAGCTTCATGAGACCCCAAAAGTTCCCTGACATACCAGTCTCACTCAAGGGGAACACCAAGGTTCCCGGCACCACTTCATCTGAGCCCCTTCTCCCCTCCTGATCGCGACAGGAGGGTCGATTAACCTGCTTTGTCTGGAAGGCTTTCCCCACCTTCCAGGGGCACCTCAGCATGAGGCCCGTCTCATGAGGAAATTCGAGACGTAGCCTCGTGTGTGGTGCCGCATTCCAAAAGACCCCGATTTCCTAGTCCGCTCTTGATAAGAACCTGATGCCCACACACCACTTCGAAGGCAACCCTGTGGATGAAAGCACATCACGAAGGGGCACTGACACCGCCGTGCATTGTCTAGAAAAAACCGCAGGTTCCACACACAGCTCGACAAGTGGCCTGTCACTCCTTGAACAACTTGAGAGGCAAGCGGAGTTCCATTCCTCCACACAAGACGAGGCCTGACTCTCCTGTCCCAACTCTGCAAGGACCCTGCGATCTGAGTCCGAAATGGAGAGGAACCCTGAGGTTCCTTCCTGATCTCAAGATTAGGCCCTCTTCCATTGCAGCAAACCCAGTGGAGTCCCGAGAGGCCTCTCCCAGCTCCATAGTATCCCTGACTTCTCAGAGGCACCCTGAGAAGCTACCTGAGGTCACAGGCACAAGTCGAGGGAACCCAGGGTTTCCTGCCGCAACCCGAGAAAGACCTCGAGCGTCCTTTTTCATTGTGTTGAGCCCTGATTCCTCTACCATGACTCGAGAGCAATGACGTGCGCCCCCTCGCCACTCGTATGGAGACTTGACTTCCCTGACACCACACGAGAGGCTCCCTGAGCTTCCGGTCGTACCTTGTGAGAAACCCCACACTGGCACCGCAGCTCCAGAAAAACCACGAGACTCCCCCGACATCGCGAGATGAGGGCCTTCTTTTCCTGCATGGCCTGGAGAGCAATCCCGCGTGCTCTCTCCAAACTCCACAAGAGAGGAGCCAAGATTGCTGAGGAGTAGGACGGGGAGAACTCTTTTCCTCCCCAAACAATTTCATCAAAAGAGCATTTAAACGTCGAGTAAATTCCACAATACAACTTATGAATGCTGCCAGAGGACATCAGGCACCCAGAAAAGCAACCCAACTCTTGGAAAGTAGGTAGGCAAAAGTATAAAAGACAAAAAAAGAGACAAAAGAGGGAGGGAGGGATTTCCGTCCCGGGAAGATAGTCTTAAAAAGAGAAAAGTTTCCAAACACCAGGAAAGCTTTTCACTGCCAAATCTTTGCCAAGCTTTGGAAGCACAAAGGGCAACATAAGGGGGATAAAAATAAATAAACAATTAAAACTCGCAGATTGCAAGCCCTACGGTAACTCCCCCAGCCGCGAAGCAGTGCAGATGCCTGCTCACACCATTAGCAAGCAGGGGCTGGGCAGGGAGGCGCGGCGCGGGCTGCATCGCTTAGAGTAAGAATCTGGCCTGAATACCATGAGCGCTATCTGAACGAAATAACTTGGGCTAGCAAACCAGACTCTGGGATATCTACCACGCAAAAAGCCAGCCCTAACCTAAGACACCGCCAGGCCCACGCACGGAACAAAGGACTGAACAGAGATAGCCGGCTGCAGACCTTCCCCCTCTGGTGACAGGCAGCCAGAGCCGGAAGGGGGCAATTGCAGCCCCAGAGAGACATTATCTATAAAACTGTAAGCAGGCTTCTTTGCTAACTAAAACTTCTTGGGGATCTGGACGGTCAACATCTGCCTGAGAAAGTGCGCCTGTTTTACACCCAGATAACCGAGTGGCGGGGAGGCGATAAGTCACAACATTGGCGCTCGCCAAACACCTCATCACCTGAGCTGCTCGGACCTGGGAAGAGCACAAAACGCAGGCCCAACCGAGTCTGTGCCTCTGAGGACTACCCGAGTGCCTGAACCTGAGCGGCTTGGACCTGGGAGGTGCATGCAGCCCAGGGCCAGCCTCGGATTGTTCCCGGTGGAACAACCTAGAGCCCGAGCAGTGTGGGCAGGAAGGCTACACGCGCCGTGAGCGGGGGCAGACCCAGTGTGGCTGAGGCACTGCGAACGCACGCCAGTGTTATTTGTTTGCAGCATCACTCCCTCCCTCCCTCCCCACAGCGCAACTGAACAAGTGAGCCTAAAAAAAAAAGTGTCCTCCACCGTCCCCTTTGTGTCAGGGCGTAAACCAGACACTGAAGAGACAGGCAAACAAAAGAAGCTATAACAGAGGGAAACGCCTTGGAAGCTACAGGCAATAGATTAAAACCCTGTGGTTATTAGGACTACATAGGAAGGCGCCTATAGATCTTGAGAAATATAAGTCGGACCAAGGAACTAGCCAAAAATGAACCGAACCCACGATACTCACAACAAAACCAGAGAAAGTCCTACATATATTTTTATGATCATTCTTTCTTTTTTTTAATTTTTTTAATTTTAAGTTCTCTATTGTTCATTTAATTTTCACTTTTATAACCTATTACTTTGCAAAAAAAAGACCCTATTTTTTTCTTCTTCAGCAAACTTCATATATATATATTTATATATATATATATATATAATAATTTTTTGACCTTGTTTTTTTGTTTAGTTTTTTTTTTCTTCTTTTCTTTAACATTGTATTTTTGAAATTCCAAACTGTACTCTAGATTTTTAATTTATGCTTTTTGATATTTGATATCAATTTTGTACCTGTAGTTTCTTTATAATTTTTGCGACATTGCTTGTTTTTGTTTGTTTGTTTTCTCTTTAGTTTTCTTCTTCCTTTTTTTTAACATTGTATTTTTGAAATTCCAAACTCTACTCTAGATTTTTAATTTTTGCTTTTTGGTATTAGTTATCAATTTTGTACCTGTATTTTCTTGATAATTTTTGCGACCATGTTTGTTTTTCTTTGTTCGTTTTTTCTCTCTTTCTTTTCCTTCTTCTTTTCTTTAACATCGTATTTTTGAAATTCCAAACTCTACTCTAGATTTTTAATTTTTGCTTTTATGTATTTGTTACCAATTTTGTACCTTTAAGAACCCAATCTTCAGTACCCATTTTTCACTAGGGAGCGAGATTACTGGCTTGACTGCTCTCTCTCCCTTTGGACTCTCCTTTTTCTCCACCAGGTCGCCTGTGTCTCCTCCCTAACCCCTCTCTACTCTACCCAACTCTGTGAATTTCTGTGTATTCCAGACGGTGGAGAACACTTAGGGAACTGATTACTGGCTGGATCTGTCTCCCTCCTTTTCATTCCCCCCTTTTATCCTTCTGGCCACCTCTGTCTCCTTCCTCCTTCTTCTCGTCTGTGTATAACTCTGTGAACATCTCTGAGTGGTCCAGTTGTGGAGTGCACATAAGGAAGTGACTACTGGCCAGCCCACTCTCTCCACTATTGATTCCACCTCATCTCATTTGGGTCACCTCTAACTCCCTCCTCCCTCTTCTCTTCTCCATGTAACGCTGTGAACCTTTCTGAGTGGCCCTCACAGTAGAGAAACTTTTCTTCTTTAACGTAGATGTTTTATCAATGGTGCTGTATAGAAGGAGAAGTTTTGAAACTACTGTAAAAGTAAGACAGATAACTGGAAGCAGGAGGCTTAAGTCCAAACCCTGACTCCAGGGAACTCCTGACTCCAAGGAACATTAATTGACAGGAGCTCATCAAATGCCTCCATACCGACACTGAAATCAAGCACCACACAAGGGCCAACAAGTTCCAGGGCAAGACATACCAAGCAAATTCTCCAGCAACAAAGGAACGCAGCCCTGAGCTTCAAGATACAGGCTGCCCAAAGTCACCCCAAAACCACAAACATCTCATAACTCATTACTGGACACTTCATTGCACTCCAGAGAGAAGAAATACAGCTCCACCCACCAGAACATGGACACAAGCTTCCCTAACCAGGAAACCTTGACAAGACACCTGTACAAACCCACACACAACGAGGAAATGCCAGAGTAAAGAACTCCACAAACTGCCAGAATACAGAAAGGACACCCCAAACTCAGCAATTTAAACAAGATGAGACAGAGGAATACCCAGCAGATAAAGGAACAGGATAAATGCCCACCAAACCAAACAAAAGAGGAAGAGATAGGGAATCTACCTGATAAAGAATTCCGAGTAAGGATAGTGAAATGGATCTAAAATCTTGAAATTAAAATGGAATCACAGATAAATAGCCTGGAGACAAGGATTGAGAAGATGCAAGAAAGGTTTAACAAGGATCTAGAAGAAATAAAAAAAGAGTCAATATATAATGAATAATGCAATAAATGAAACTAAAAACACTCTGGAGGCAACAAATAGTAGAATAACAGAGGCAGAAGATAGGAGTAGTGAATTCGAAGATAGAATGGTAGAAATAAATGAATCAGAGAGGATAAATGAAAAACGAATTAAAAGAAATGAGCACAATCTCAGAGACCTCCAGGACAATATTAAACGCTACAACATTCGAATCATAGGGGTCCCAGAAGAAGAAGACAAAAAGAAAGACCGTGAGAAAATACTTGAGGAGATAATAGTTGAAAACTTCCCTAAAATGGGAAAGGAAATAATCACTCAAGTCCAAGAAACCCAGACAGTCCCAAACAGGATAAAGCCAAGGCGAAACCCCCCAAGACACATATTAATCACATTAACAAAAATCAAACACAAAGAACAAATATGAAAAGCAGCAAGGGAAAAACAACAAATAACACACAAGGGAATTGCCATAAGGATAACAGCTAATCTTTCAATAGAAACTCTTCAAGCAAGGAGGGAATGGCAAGACATACTTAAAATGATGAAAGAAAATAACCTACAGCCCAGATTATTGTACCCATCAAGGATCTCATTCAAGTATGAATGAGAAATCAAAAGCTTTTCAGACAAGCAAAAGCTGAGAGAATTCTGCACCACCAAACCAGCTCTCCAACAAATACTAAACAGGAAACACAAAAACGGTGTATAAATTCGAACCCCAAACAATAAAGTAAATGGCAATGGGATCATACTTATCAGTAATTACCTTAAACGTAAATGGGTTGAATGCTCCAACCAAAAGACAAAGACTGGCTGAATGGATACAAAAACAAGACCCCTACATATGTTGTCTACAAGAGACCCACCTCAAAACAGGGGATACATACAGACTGAAAGTGAAGGGCTGGAAAAAGATTTTCCATGCAAATAGGGACCAAAAGAAAGCAGGAGTAGCGATACTCATGTCAGATAAAATAGACTTTAAAACAAAGGCTGTGAAAAGAGACAAAGAAGGTCACTACATAATGATCAAAGGATCAATCCAAGAAGAAGATATAACAATTATAAATATATATGCACCCAACGTGGGAGCACCACAGTATGTAAGACAAATGCTAACAAGTATGAAAGGAGAAATTAACACTAACACAATAATAGTTGGAGATTTTAATACCCCACTCACACCTATGGATAGATCAACTAAACAGAAATTTAACAAGGAAACACAAACTTTAAATGATACAATAGACCAGTTAGACCTAATTGATATCTATAGGACAATTCATCCCAAAACAATGAATTTCAACTTTTTCTAAAGTGCACATGGAACCTTCTCCAGGATAGATCACATCCTGGGCCATAAAGCTAGCATTGGTAAATTCGAAAAAATAGAAATAATTCCAAGCATCTTTTCTGACCACAATGCAGTAAGATTAGATCTCAATTACAGGAGAAAAACTATTAAAAATTCCAACATATGGAGGCTGAACAACACGCTGCTGAATAACCAACAAATCACAGAAGAAATCAAAAAAGAAATCAAAATTTGCATAGAAACGGATGAAAATGAAAACACAACAACCCAAAACTTGTGGGACACGGTAAAAGCAGTCCTAAGGGGAAAGTTCATAGCAATACAGGCACACCTCAAGAAACAAGAAAAAAGTCAAATAAATAAACTAACTCTACACCTAAAGCAACTAGAAAAGGAAGAAATGAAGAACCCCAGGGTTAGTAGAAGGAAAGAAATCTTAAAAATTAGAGCAGAAATAAATGCAAAAGAAACAAAAGAGACCATAGCAAAAATCAACAAAACCAAAAGCTGGTTCTTTGAAACGATAAATAAAATTGACAAACCATTAGCCAGACTCATCAAGAAACAAAGGGAGAAAAATCAAATCAATAAAATTAGAAATGAAAATGGAGAGATCACAACAGAAAACACAGAAATACAAAGGATCATAAGAGACTACTATCAACAATTATATGCCAATAAAATGGACAACGTGGAAGAAATGGACAAATTCTTAGAAAAGTACAACTTTCCAAAACTGGACTAGGGAAGAAATAGAAAATCTTAACAGACCCATCACAAGCACGGAAATTGAAACTGTAACCAAAAATCTTCCAGCCAACAAAAGCCCAGGTCCAGATGGCTTCACAGCTGAATTCTACCAAAAATTTAGAGAAGAGCTAACACCTATCCTGCTCAAACTTTTCCAGAAAATTGCAGAGGAAGGTAAACTTCCAAACTCATTCTATGAGGCCACCATCAGCCTAATACCAAAACCTGACAAAGATCCCACAAAAAAAGAAAACTACAGGCCAATATCACTGATGACATAGATGCAAAAATCCTTAACAAAATTCTAGCAATCAGAATCCAACAACACATTAAAAAGATCATACACCATGACCAAGTGGGCTTTATCCCAGGGATGCAAGGATTCTTCAATATCCGCAAATCAATCAATGTAATACACCACCTTAACAAATTGAAAAATAAAAACCATATGATTTTCTCAATAGATGCAGAGAAAGCCTTTGACAAAATTCAACATCCATTTATGATAAAAACTCTCCAGAAAGCAGGAATAGAAGGAATATACCTCAACATAATAAAAGCTATAGATGACAAACCCACAGCAAACATTATCCTCAATGGTGAAAAATTGAAAGCATTTCCTCTAAAGTCAGGAACAAGACAAGGGTGCCCACTTTCACCATTACTATTCAACATAGCTTTGGAAGTTTTGGCCACAGCAATCAGAGCAGAAAAAGAAACAAAAGGAATCCAAATTGGAAAAGAAGAAGTAAAACTCTCACTGTTTGCAGATGACATGATCCTCTACATAGAAAACCCTAAAGACTCCACCAGAAAATTACTAGAACTAGCCAATGACTATAGTAAAGTTGCAGGATATAAAATCAACACACAGAAATCCCTTGAATTCCTATACACTAATAATGAGAAAACAGAAAGAGAAATTAAGGAAACAATTTCATTCACCATTGCAACGGAAAGAATAAAATACTTAGGAATATACCTACCTAAAGAAACTAAAGACCTATATATAGAAAACTATAAAACACTGGTGAAAGAAATCAAAGAGGACACTAATAGGTGGAGAAATATACCATGTTCATGGATTGGAAGAATCAATATAGTGAAAATGAGTATACTACCCAAGGCAATTTATAGATTCAATGCAATCCCTATCAAGCTACCAACAGTATTCTTCACAGAGCTAGAACAAATAATTTCACAATTTGTATGGAAATACAAAAAACCTCGAATAGCCAAAGCGATCTTGAGAAAGAAGAATGGAACTGGAGGAATCAACCTACCTGATTTCAGGCTCCACTACAAAGCCACAGTTATCAAGACAGTATGGTACTGGCACAAAGACAGAAATATAGATTAGTGGAACAAAATAGAAAGCCCAGAGATAAATCCACACACATATGGACACCTTATCTTTGACAAAGGAGGCAAAAATATACAATGGATTAAAGACAATCTCTTTAACAAGTGGTGCTGGGAAATCTGGTCAACCACTTGTAAAAGAATGAAACTAGAACACTTTCTAACACAATACACAAAAATAAACTCAAAATGGATTAAAGATCTCAACATAAGACCAGAAACTATAAAACTCCTAGAGGAGAACATAGGCAAAACTCTCTCTGAAATACATCACAGCAGGATCCTCTATGACCCACCTCCCAGAATACTGGAAATAAAAACAAAAATAAACAAATGGGACCTAATTAACCTTAAAAGCTTCTGCACATCAAAGCAAACTATTAGCAAGGTGAAAAGACAGCCTTCGGAATGGGAGAAAATAATAGGAAATGAAGCAACTGACAAACAACTAATCTCAAAAATATACAAGCAACACCTACAGCTCAACTCCAGAAAAATAAATGACCCAATCAAAAAATGGGCCAAAGAAATAAATAGACATTTCTCCAAAGAAGACATACAGATGGCTAACAAGCACATGAAAAGATGCTCAAAATCACTCATTATCATAGAAATGCAAATCAAAACCACTATGAGGTACCATTTCACGCCAGTCAGAATGGCTGCAATCCAAAAGTCTACAAATAATAAATGCTGGAGAGGGTGTGGAGAAAAGGGAACCCTCTTACACTGTTGGTGGGAATGCAAACTAGTACAGCCACTATGGAGAACAGTGTGGAGATTCCTTAAACAACTGGAAATAGAACTGCCTTATGATCCAGCAATCCCACTGCTGGGCATACACACTGAGGAAACCAGAAGGGAAAGAGACACGTGTACCCCAATGTTCATCGCAGCACTGTTTCTAATAGCCAGGACATGGAAGCAACCTAGATGTCCATCAGCAGATGAATGGATAAGAAAGCTGTGGTACATATACACAATGGAGTATTACTCCGCCATTAAAAAGAATAGAATGAATCAGTTCTAATGAGGTGGATGAAACTGCAGCCTATTATACAGAGTGAAGTAAGCCAGAAAGAAAAACACCAATACAGTATACTAACGCATATATATGGAACTTTGAAAGACGGTAACAATAACCCTGAGTACGAGACAGCAAAAGAGACACTGATGTATAGAAGAGTCTTATGGACTCTGTGGGAGAGGGAGAAGGTGGGAAGATTTGGGAGAATGGCATTGAAATATGTAAAATATCATGTATGAAAAGAGTTGCCAGTCCAGGTTTGATGCATGACACTGGATGCTTGGGGCTAGTGCTCTGGGACGACCCAGAGGGATGCTATGGGGGGGAGGAGGGAGGAGGGTTCAGGATGGGGAGCACATGTATACCTGAGGCGGATTCATTTTGATATTTGGAAAAACTAATACAATTATGTAAAGTTTAAAAATAAAATAAAATTAAAAAAAAAATCCACAGGAGGCTTGACTCCCTTTAGGCCACTCAGTGGTCTCCAAGAAATACCCGTCGGGACTCGAGAGCAGAGCAGAGTCCTTTCCTTCCTCTCGAGATAAGGCCTGACTCCTCGGGTGCGTCTAAAATGCAACCCCGAGATCTCTGTCGCCCCTGGAGAGGAACATTAGGTCCCGGACACAAGCTTAGATGAGGTCTCTTTTGCCCTGAAGTGACTCGAGAGCAATCCCTAGCTCTCTCTCGCAACTCTAATGGAAGATTGGACTTCCCTGGGCCAACACAAGAGGAAGCCTGAATTCCCCATCATAACTCGAGAATCCCGCCGAAACTCGAGAAAAACCACATGGTTACCCCGTCATCGCAAGATGAGGCCCTTGCCCGCTACAGCGTCTAAAGAGAAGTCCCAGGTTTCTTCTTGAAGTGTTTTCACACTTCAAGTGTGAAAACTTGGCACCCTTGATGCGATTCCAAAAGTTCCCCAACACCCTGGTCTCTCTCGAGGGGAACACCGAGGTTCCCGGTACGACTTCATCTGAGCCACTTCTCCCCTCCTGATTGCGACTGGAGGGTCGACTCCCGTGTTTTGTCTGGAAGGGGTTCCCAACCTTCCCGGCGCACCTCAGGATGAGGCCGGTCTAACGAGAATATTTGAGACGTAGCTTCATGGGTGGTAACACATGCTGAAAGACCCCGATTCCCCGGTCCGCTCTTGATAAGAACCCGATGCCCGGACACCTCTTCAAAGGCAACCCTGTGGAAGAAGGCAAAACACGAAGGGGCACTGACACCCTCGTGCATCGTCCGGAAAAACCCGCAGATTCCAAACACAGTTCGACAAGTTGCCTGTCACCCCATGAATAACTCAAGAGGCAAGCGGAGTTCCATTCCTCCTTACAAGACGAGGCATGACTCTCCTGTCCTAACTCTGCAGGGACCCTGCGATCAGAGTCAGAAATGGAGATGAACCTTGAGGTTCCTGCCTCCACTCGAGATGAGGCCCTCTTCTATTGCACCAAACCCAGTGGAGTCCCGAGAGGGCCCTCCCAACTCCAGGGTATCCCTGACTTCTCAGAGGCACACTGAGAAGTTCCCTGAGGCCACCGGCACTAGTCGAGGGAACCCAGGGTTTACTGCCGTGACCCAAGAAACACCTTGAAAGTCCTTCTTTAACGGTTCTTGAGGCCCAATACACCTTCCATGACTCTAGAGCAATGACGCGCTCCCCCTCGCAATGCGCATGGAGACCTGACTTCCCAAGCGCCACATGAGAGGCTCCCTGAGCTCCCCGTAGTACCTCATGAGAAACCCCACACTGGCGCTGCAGCTCGAGAAAACCCACGAGACGCCCCCTTCATCGCGAGATGATGGCCTTCTTTTCCTGCATGGCCTGGAGACCAATCCCGAGTCCTCTCTCCAAACTCCACAGGAGGCTTGACTCCCTTTAGGCCACTCAGTGGGCTCCAAGAGATACCCGTCGCAACTCGAGAGGAGAGCGGAGTCCTTCGCTTCCTCTCGAGACAAGGACTGACTCCCCGGGTGCATCAGGAAAGCAACCCCGAGATCCCTGTCCCCCCTGGAGACGAACATTATGTCCTGGACACAAGCCTAGATAAGGTCTCTTTTGCCCTGCAGTAACTCAAGCGCAATCCCTAGCTCTCCCTCGCAACTCGAATGGAAGACTGGACTTCCCTGGGCCAACACAAGAGGAAGCCTGAATTTCCTGACCTAACTCGAGAATCCCGCCACAACTCGAGAAAAACGACGTGGTTAACCCGTCACCACAAGATGAGGCCCTTGCCAGCTACAGCGTCTCAAGAGAAGTCTCACGTTCCGTCTTGAAGTTTGAAACGGTACTTAGCACCTTTGATGTGACTCCAAAAGTTCCCCGACATCCCAGTTTTACTCGAGGGGAACATCGAGGTTCCCGGCACCACTTCATCTGAGCCCCTTCTCCCCTCCTGATCAGGACAAGAGGGTCGATTCACTTGCTTTGTCTGAAAGGGTTACCGACCTTCCTGGTGCACCTCAGGTTGAGGTCCGTCTCAAGAAGAAATTCGAGATGTAGGCTTGTGGGTGGTGCCACATGCCGAAAGACCCTGATTTCCTGGTCTGCTCTTGATAAGAACCTGAAGGCTGGATACCTCTTCGAAGGCAACCCTGTGTATGAAGGCAAAAAACAAAGGGGAACTGACACCCCCATGCATCGTCCGGATAAAACCGCAGGTTCCACACACAGCTCGACAAGTGGCCTGTTATCTGGTGAACAACTCGAGAGTCCAGTGGAGTTCCATTCCTCCACACAAGACGAGGCCTGACTCTCCTGTCCTAACTCTGTAGGGACTCTGTGTTCAGAGTCAGAAATGGAGAGCAACCCTGAGGTTCCTGCTTCAAATCGAGATGAGGCCCTCTTCTGACAAGGTCCAGCCTCGGCTGGTCCAGGGTTTTCGAAGGGGAGACAGAGTAGGCGACCTATTGATTTATTTATCAAAGATATAAAGAGTAATAGAATGAGGATAGCTCAGTAGGAAAATTTAGTGGAGAAAAGAAGCTGAGTAGCTTGGTTTATGCGGAAAATCAGTATAACCCGTGACACCAGGTTAGCTCTTACCACGGAGGCCGCAGTCTCCCTCTTGAATAGCGAAAAGTGCCCCACCTTAGACACCTTCTCAAGTGGTCTTCGAAGCCCAGGCAAATAAATGGTCGCAGAGGATATCCGCGCTCCAGATGGACACTCATCTGAAAATTGAGGGGAAGAATGACATTAGGAGACTAAGCGTTGGCAATCAAGGCCCGTAGCTTTAGTTTCAACAGGGGTTTTTATACCCTAAGTTACACATAGAGGATAATGGGGATGCAAAGTCAGCAGCCTTTGATCCTTATCAAAAACCAGGGTTTCTTTCCTGCAAATGTATCATATACAAATGGTTTAGGTGATTTACATCATCTTCTAGCCAGAAGACCTATTAACATTTTATGACTCTTGACAAAGACTTATCAACCGTAAGACTTATTTTCTCTAAGAGTAATTATTTTAAGGTTTGGCCCCATCTTTCGAAGATAAAATTGCATTCCTATAGGGCAGATATGTAATGGGTTTACAACAAAGGAAAGAATTTATTACCTTAAGGGTCTAAAGTTAGTAACACCAAGGCCACTACTTATTTCTTCTACATACCAACTATATTAATTAATACACATTCAATTATACAATTCAGGGGATGTGGAAACTTGGCAACAAGCATTGGTTCATCAATGAAATCTTTTACTAGTTTTATTCTGACAGTTTCTAACTCTCTGAGAGGCTCTAAGCTATTTGAATATCTTAAACTTCCCGTGCCTCTCGAGGCTTGGAGACTGTAAACAATTGTATGCATTGCTGTAGGAGTCCGGGTAAACTTGTCAGGCGAGTTAGAGAGCCATCTGACGTGTTTGGATTTAAACACTCCTAATTGCCCAGGAACTTTATTAATTGGAGCTGTAAGTTAGCTCTTTGACAGAAAGAATGAGATGGTGGTGGGGGACAGCCCCCAGTAAAGTCAGAGGTGAGAGCACAAAGCAATAAAGTAGGCAGACACTGGTTTTGGGGGGTAGATGCTCAAGAATATCCGGGAGGACTCCCGAGGCTCGATCCCGCCTTTGTGTATGCCCAGCCTCCTTCCTCATGACCTTTGTCACGAGTGGAATGTCTCTCGCCGGCTCCCGGCATCTCCCCGTTTTGTATTTCTTAAAACAGCCAGATGTAGCTCAGTCGCGAGCCTCTGAATACTCTGCTGAAGAATCCTGACAATACAAGGAAGAATGATTATGAGAAGCAGAATTAAAGCAGCCACCGCAGCATAGCTAAAGACATTAGACAGAATATTCTTTCCTGAGATGTAGTTAGGGAAAGTATGGAAGAAATCATTTGCTGTTCCAGCAGCAGTAAAATCTAATCGGGAGTGCTCCATGGTTGCTATTTGATAGTGAAGTTTCCCTACGTCTCAACCAATGTCAGAGCTGTTCCAGATACCTGAAATATGGTTTTTAATCTTTTCCCATTCAAAATCTGTCTCATTTACTTTCAGGGGTGTTCCACATATCCACCGATAGTCAGCATGACAAGACAATGCCATTTTCACCTTTAAAGCCTGCAATTCAGTCCCAATATGTATTACTGCTTCCTCTAGGGCGTCTACCCTCATTTCTAATTTTCTCTCTATAGCTTCCTGTGTTGCCAATGTTAAAGAAACATTTTTGGACATAGAATCAACATATTGAGCAGTATGTACTTGTTGAGTCAATGATATTTCTGCCACAGTAACAGAAGTGATTGCACTTATCAAAGCTGCTGTTCCCAAGATAATTAAGCCCACAAACCGTCGTGTTTGCATTAAATCCTGTAGTTGTTGTAATACAGCAAGACCATAATTCAATAAGTGGTTACATCATAAGATAAGGTGGATGTTGTAGCATTACAAAGGAGCAAACATTATATTGAGGGTTTAAACAAGATGAACCAGGGAGCAGCTGTAGGCGTCAGCCCGGGGGAGCAGTGTCCCCAGCATCAGGAGGCAGAACGCGAGCGGCAGGCTGTGGGCCAAGGCGCCTATGGTGGGCGGAGGGGCAGGGTTCGTGGTTTAGGGCTAGCCGCCACCGCTTGGGCTCAGGGCGGTCCCCTCTCGCCGGTAGGGCCACGCTGGTCTGGACAGCACTCCGCGGGTGTGCTTTCCTCTCTGGCCCTCACTCGCTGCACAGACTTCTTTGCTCTAGGTCACGGGGTGCAGCGAGGTGGGTGCGAGGCGCTGCTGGTGGCACGGAGGCGAGAGCTGGCTGGGGGAGGGGGAGCGAGCGAGTGCACGCGCCGCAAACCTGGTCTTTGGGGAATGTGACATGACGAATTTGTCTGAGATCCAAACCGGAGAATCTGCATTCTGTAGAAATATACAAGCATACCCTCTCCCACAAGTTAGCAACACATCTGGCCTTTTTCACTCTCCCGTAAGGAGGCCTTTTTACTTGACCAGGGGCTGAGTCGTAGCCTGTAATTCAGGCATCTAGTGTCTCATCATTGTAGTCTGCCCCTGTGTGTTTACGTTTAAGTGATTAATTACAATTGGAACATAACTTCACTATTTGTCTAGCTGTTTCCCTATGGATATGTTAATTTAGGTCTAATGTTTAGTTTAGGTCTCTGTATAAATTTAAGTAATAAATGTATAACCTCCTTATCTCATTTTGGTATACAGGTATACAGATATACCTAAATGCAAAATGCATTTATATATGTATTTATATATGGCAACAAGTATAAAGTTATTGACATATAATATATATAAATCAATATACTTGAATTAATCTTTATAATTAATATATTAATTAATATATATTACAACAATACAACACATACACAGCTAATACCAACCAACACAAACCAATATACTGTAATAATACATGTCACACATTTATAATTATACAGTATATAGAACATTTATCATCACAGCACATCAATCCATACCAATTAATATCAGCCACACACACATTATATTCTGCCATATATATTTAATTATACAGTATATATATATATGTGTGTGTATATAGTATACATATTAATTTATATACAAATTAATTAAGTATAGATCTGTAAATAGAATTAGGTATACCTTTATTATATTTTATTTATACCCATACCTAATTAGGCAAACTGTAATTAGGCAAATACATTTATATTATGTATTTATAACAATATATAAAGTATTGTTAAATGTACCACCTGTACAGCATCTCCACCCCACATACCACTTTCTCTAATCCCACCAACTCATTTTCAGTATTATGTGTTGGCCAGGAGCTGGGCCAGTCTTTCCCAGCAATGTTAAGAGACGTCTGTTCCTGTGTCTAATAGCCCTGGCGTTTTATTCTCTTGAATTAAAAGATCTTTTAAAGGCCTTGGAACTGTAATTTCCTGCACCCAAAAGGCTAGATCACTAGATCCAAATGTTTTGTGGCTCTTAGCTTGAGAAGTCAAGTTTTTCCTTGTCTGATAGTAAGGTAAAAGTAAAAGCTGTGTTACTCTTTGACCTTTATTAATTTCTACAGTTTTGATAGGCAGTGAGATCAAGACTTTAATTTCTCAATATCATCAGAATCTACTACACCATGCACCAGCGAAATTTCTTTTCTTTCTTTTTTTTTTATTTAATTTTTTTTTAAAAGAAAGCGAGCTACGCCCCAGGACAAATCTTACAATGTCCTCAGATAGGGGGCCAGCCACTCCAGTTGGAATTGGAGTAAGCGGCACATCAGGGGTTAATATTGTTATTAAATCTCCTTGCCTTTTCGCTTTTCTCCTAGCCTGGGTGAGACCCCCCTGAGGGAGTTTTCTCCAAGGAGCACGCTCTGCATATTGTGTACTAAAAGCTCCTTTGTTTAAAAAACTTTTTATCTTCCTCAGTCTTAGGCAACACTTTGGGAGGCTTTGGGGGCAAAGTGGGGAACTCCTGGGTCCTGGGAGGCACAATCGAAGGCGGTGCTGGTCTCCTTAAATCAGAAAGTGGTGGATAAGTTTTTTAAAGGTTTGTGCAGAGGGGGAGGGAGCTCGCCAGGGCTCTCGGCCACAGCGTCCTGTAAGCCCTCTCCTTCCTCGGGAGGTAGACCACTTTCTCCCTCCTTTTTTTTTTTTCAATGGCAGAAAATATGATCTGTGCAGTAAATGGACACTCACCACCATCTACCTCTATAGCCTCCCCCATAGGCTATTTAACAGCCTCGTGACGGAGGTCCAGGACATTTCTAATCATATTCCACAGTCAATAAATATTTGTCTATTCTTAGATGCAGAGAAATCCATTTTTAATTTTTTTTTAATTTTAGAGAATATTTTTATTTATTTTGTAACCTCTTTACCCTGGCTAAACTTCAGAGGGGACTAGAAAAGAAGCCTCAAGGTGAGGATCGAGTTCATCCTTGGGACTAGAGAAAATCCTTCTCCGGGAAACTCCTAGCGGTGGCCCTTTACCCCGACATGGAGGAGGAGGCATAGGGGGATGGGAGCGTCCCGAAGTTTTCCTCTTCTGTTCCGGAGATCCTTTAACTGTTTGGTAACTAAATCTTACGAACTGTCTGATCGGGGATGTTTCCCTCAACCTCCTAGGAGCGGATGGTCTGATTAGGGATGTTTTCTTAAACTTTTAGGAGCATCTTTAGCTAAAAAAAGAAAAAAAAACAATCCTCATCAGAATGGCATCCAGCTGCTGTTTCCTCTAAACCTTTTTCAAATTGAGGGGAGAGCTGATCTTTCTTTTCATCCCTATCTTTTACATGCTCATTGGCAGTCATAGCGGCTAGCCATTCATTTAGCTGTCGATAGCTAGGTATAGCCTCTTCATTTTCACTTTTCTTTATAACAGGTACCTTTTCAGATTTGCTTTTTTGTTTAACAGGTACTTTTCCAACTTTACTTTCCACTTTAACAGGTACCTTTTCAAATTCATGAGCTGGATCTAAAACATCTCTAGTCATATTCCACAGAGGAAAGGTGTAAGTAGGGATTTTTTCCAAACCTTGCTGAGCACAATAAGCTCTTAGCTGTTTTCCTAGTTTTTTCAAGATATCTAGGTTAACAGTGCCTTGTTGTAGAAACCAAGGGCAGTGGTCTTGTACAAATGTAAAAAATGATTGAATGGAAGATGTTTTAACCTTAATTCTTCTTTTACTTAATAACTGTAAAATTACTCCTATAAAGAGCTGTCTTTCATTTGATTCAGTGTTGCCCATGTCAGAAACTTAAGGATAGTAAAAGATTTTGCTTTTAGCTATCTAAAGATTAGGCCCTTTTTGTCAGCCTTTTTAGCAACCGTTTTTTCTCTCTAACTCTTCAACACTTCCCACTCCTCTCGCCATGTCTATTCTACAGGGGGATCTGCAGCCCCCTAAGTGGGATCCTATCTGTCCCCAAAACTGAACACTGGGGGAATGGGGTTGGGGATTTACCTTCAAAATGCCTGTCTCGGGCGCCACCTGCAGAGGTCCAGCCCCAGCTGATCCAGGGTATTTGAAGGGAAGATGGAGTAGGCGACCTATTTATATATTTATTTATTCATCAAAGATATACAGAGTAATAGAATGAGGATAGCTCAGTAGGAAAATTCAGTGGAGAAAAGCAGCTGAGTAGCTTGGTTTATGCGGAAAATCAATATAACCCATGACACCAGGTTAGCTCTGACCACGGAGGCTGCAAGTGCCCTCTAGAATAGAGGAAGTTGCCCCACCTTAGACACCTTATCGAGTAGGTCTTCGAAGCCCAGGCAAATAAATGGTCGCAGAGGATATCCGCGCTCCAGATGGACACTCATCTGAAAATTGAGGGGAATAATGACATGGGGAGACCAAGCTTTGGCGAGCAAGGCCCGTAACTTTATTTTCAACACAGGTTTTAATACCCTAAGTTACACATAGAGGATAATAGGGGATGCAAAGTCAGCAGTCTTTAATCCTTATCAAAAACCAGTGTTTCTTTTCTGCAGATTTATCGTATTAAAATGGTTTAGATGATTTACATCATCTTCTGGCCAGAAGACCTATTAACATTTTATGACTCTTGACAAAGACTTATCAACCATAAGAGTTATTTTCTCTAAGAGTAATTGTTTAAGGTTTGGCGCAATCTTTCGAAGATAAAATTGCATTCCTATAGGGAGGATGTGTAATGGGTTTACAACAAAGAAAATAATTTATTACCTTAAGGGTCTAAAGTTACTAACATCAAGGCCAGTACTTATTTTTTCTACATACCAACTATATTAATTAACACACATTCAAGGATACAATTCAGGGGATGTGGAAACTTGGCAAAAAGGATTGGTTCATCAATGAAATCTTTTACTAGTTTTATTCTGACAGTTTCTAACTCTCTGAGAGGCTCTAAGCTATTTGAATATCTTAAACTTCCCATGCGTCTCGAGGCTGGGAGACTGTACACAATCGTATGCATAGCTGTAGGAGACCGGGTAAACTTGTCAGGCGAGTTAGAAAACCATCTGAGGGGTTTGGATTTAAACACTACTAATTGCCCAGGAACATTATTAGTTGGAGCTGTAAGTTAGCTCTTTGACAGAGAGAGTGAGATGGTGGTAGGGGACATCCCCAGTAATGTCAGAGGTGAGAGAACAAAGCCATAAAAAAGGCAGACTTTGGTTTTTGGGGGTAGATGCTCAAGAATATACGGGGGAACTCCCGGAGGCTCGATCCCGCCTTTGCGTATGCCGAGACTCTTTCCTCATGACATTTGTCACGAGTGGAATGTCTCTCGCTGGCTCCCGGCAATCTTCCATTGCACCAAACGCAGTGGAGTCCCGAGAGGCCCTTCCCAACACCACAGTATCAGTGTCTTCTCAGAGGCACCCTGAGCAACTCCCTGAGGTCACCGGCACAAGTCGAGGGAACACAGGGTCTCCTGCCGCAACCCGAGAAAGACCTCAAGAGTCCGTCTTCAATGCGTCTTGAGGCCGGATTCCCCTACCATGACTCGAGAGCAATGACACGCTCCCCCTCGCCATGCGCATGGACACCTGACTTCACTGGCGCCACATGAGAGGCTCCCTGAGCTCCCCGTCATACCTCGTGAGAAACCCCACACTGGCGCCGCAGCTCGGGAAAACCCACGAGACGCCACCGTCATCGCGAGATTGGGGACTTCTTTTCCTGCCTGACCTGGAGAGCAATCCCTGGTCCTTTCTCCAAACTTCACAGGAGGCTTTACTCCCTTTAGGCCACTCAATGGGCTCCAAGAGATACCTGTCGCGACTTGAGAGGAGAGCAGAGTACTTTGTTTCCCCTCGAGATGCGGCCTTACCTCGGGTGAGTCTGGAATGCAACCCCGAGATCCCTGTTGCCCCTGGAGAGGAACATTATGTCCTGGACAAAAGCCTAGATGAGGTCTATTTTGCCCTACAGTGACTCGAGAGCAACACCCATCTCTCCCTCGCAATTCGAATGGAAGATTGGTCTTCACTGGGCCAACACAAGAGGAAGTCTGAATTTCCCGTTGTAACTCGAGAATCCCGCCGCAACTCTTAAAAACCACGTGGTTCCCCATTCATCGCAATATGAGGCCTTTGCCCGCTACAGAGTCTCAAGAGAAGTCCCATGTTTCGTCATAAAGTTCGAAATGCTACTTGGCACCCTTGATGCGACCCCAAAAGTTCCCCAATATACCGGTCTCACTCCAAGGGAACACCGAAGTTCCTGGCACCACTTCATTTGAGCCCCTTCTCCGCTCCTGATCACGGCAGGAAGGTCGATCCCCCTGCTTTGTCTAGAAGGGGTTCCCGACCTTCATGGCGCACCTCAGGATGAGGCCAGTCTCACGAAGAAATTCGAGACGTAGCCTCGTGTTGGTGCCACGTGCCAAAAGACCCCGATTTCTCGGTCTTGCTCTTGATAAGAACCCGATGCCCGGACACCTCTTCTAAGGCAACCCTGTGGATGAAGGCACTACACGAGGGGGAACTGGCAACCCTGTTCATCGTCCGGAAAACCCCGCAGGATCCACATACAGCTCCACAACTGGCATGTCACCCCTTAAACAATGAGAGAGGAAAGCTGAGTTCCCTTCCTCAGACAAGACGAGGCCTGAGTATCCAATCCCAACTCTGCAGGCACGCTTCGATCTGAGTCAGAAATGGAGAGGAAACCTGAGGTTCCTGCCTCAACCCGAGATGAGGCCCTCTTCCATTAAAACAAACCCAGTGGAGTCCCGAGAGGCCACTCCCATCTCCACAGTATCCCTGACTTCTCATAGGCATTCTGATAAGCTCCTTGAGGCCACCGGCAAACGTCGAGGGAAATAAGGGTTTCCTGCCACAATCGAAGAAAGACCTCGAGAGTCCTTCTTCAATGCGTCTTGAGGTCAGATTCCCCTACCATGGCTCGAGAGCAATAACGCGCTCCCCCTCGCCACGCACATGGAGACCTGACTTCCCTGGCGCCACATGAGAGGTTCCCTGAGCTCCCTGACGTACCTCGTGTGAAACCCCACACTGGCGCCGCAGCTCGAGAAAACCCACAAGACCCCTCCGTCATCGCGAGATGAGGGCCATCTTTTCCTGCATGGCCTGGAGAGCAGTCCCAAGTCCTCTCTCCAAACTTCACAGGAGGCTTGACTCCCTTTAGGCCACAAAGTGGGCTCCAAGAGGTGCCCGTCGCGACTCGAAAGGAGAGCAGAGTCCTTTGCTTCCCTTCGACACGAGGCCTGACTCCCTGGGTGAGTCTGGAATGCAAACCTGAGATCCCTGTGGCCCTTGGAGAGGAACATTAGGTCCTGGACACAAGCCTAGATGAGGTCTCCTTTGCCCTGCAGTGACTCGAGCGCAACCCCCAGCTCTCCCTCGCAACTCGAATGGATGATTGGACTTCCCTGGCCCAACACAAGAGGAAGCCTGAAATCCCCGTCGTAAGTCGAGAATCCCACCGAAACTCGAGAAAAACCACGTGGCTCCCCCGTCATCGCAAGATGAGGCACTTGGCCACTACAGCGTATCAAGAGAAGTCCCACGTTCCATCCTGAAGTACAAAACGGTACTTGGCACCCTTGATGCGACCCCCAAAGTTCCCTGACATACCGGTCTCACTCGAGGGAAACACCAAAGTTCACGGCACCACTTCCTGTGAGCCCCTTCACCCCTCCTGATCGCAACAGGAGGGTCGACTCCCATGCTTTGTCTGCAAGGGGTTCCCGACGTTCCCCGCGAACCTCTGGATGAGGCCGGTCTCATGAGGAAATTCGAAAAGTAGCCTCATGGTTGGTGCCACATGCTGAAAGATCCCGAATTCCCGGTCCACTCTAGATAAGAACCTGACGCCCGGACATCTCTTCGAAGGCAACCGTGTGGATGAAGGCACAAAACGAAGGGACACTGACATCCCCATGCATCGTCTGGAAAAACCCGCAGATTCCACTCACAGCTCCAAATGTGGACTGTCACCCCGTGAACAACTCGAGAGGCAAGTGAAGTTGCATTCCTTCACACAGGACGAGGCCTTACCCTCCTGTCCCAACTCTTCAGGGACCCTGCAATTGGAGTCAGAAATGGAGAGGAACCCTGAGGTTCCTGCCTCAACTAGAGAAGAGGCCCTCTTCCATTGAACCAAACTCAGTGGTGTCCCGAGAGGCCCCTCCCAACACCACAGTATCCCTGAATTCTCAGAGGCTCCCTGAGAAGCTACCTGAGGTCACTGGCACAAGTCGAGGGAACCCAGAGTTTCCTGAAGTAACCCGAGAAAGACTTGGAGAGTCCTTTTTCAACGTCTCTTGATGCCCGATTCCCCTACCATGACTCCAGAGCAAGGACGCGCTCCCCTTGCCACAAGCAGGAAAACTGACTTCCCTAGTACCACACAAGAGGCTCCCTGAGTACCCCATCGTACCTCGTGAGAAAACACACAGTGGCGCCACAGTTCGAGAAAAACCACAAGATGCCCCCGTCAAGGAGAGATGGGGGCCTACTTTTCCTGCCTGACCTGGAGAGCAATCCCTGGTCCTCTCTCCAAACTTCACAGGAGGATTGACTCCCTTTAGGCCACTCAGTTGGGTCCAAGAAATACCCGGTGCGACTCGAGAGGAGAGCGGAGTCCTTTGCTTCCCTGGAGACGAGGCCTGACTCCCCGGGTGAGTTTGGAATGCAACCCCGAGATCCCTGTCGCCCCTGGAGTGGAACATTATGTCCTAGACACAAGCCTAGATGAGGTCTATTTTGCCCTACAGTGACTCGAGAGCAACCTCCATCTCTCCCTCACAATTTGAATGGAAGATTGGTCTTCCCACGGTCAACACAAGAGGAAGTCTGAATTTCCCATTGTAATTCGAGAATTCAGCCTCAAGTCTTAAAAACCATGTGGTTCCCCCTTCATTGCAATATGAGGCCCTTGCCAGCTAGAGTCTCAAGAGAAGTCCCACGTTCCATCTTAAAGTTCGAAATGCTACTTGGCACCCTTGATGCGACCCCAAAGTTCCCCAACATACCGGTCTCACTCCAGGGGAAGACCGAAATTCCCAGCGTCTCCAGGGAAGTCCCATGTTCCGTCCTTAAGTGTGAAACGGTACTTGACACCCTTGATGAGACCGCAAAAGTTCGCCGACACGCTGGGTGCCTCGAGGGGAACACCGAGGGTCCCGGCACCACTTCATCTGAGCCCCTTCTCCCCTCCTGATCGCGACAGGAGAGTCGATTCCCCTGCTTTCTCTGGAAGGGGTTCCCGGCCTTCCTGGTGCACCTCAGGATGAGGCCGGTCTCAGGAGGAAATTCGAGACTAGCCATGTGTGAGGTGCCACGTGCCGAACGACCCCGATTTTCCGGTCTGCTCTTGATAAGAACCCGATGCCTGGACACCTCTTCGAAGGCAACCCTGTGAGTGAAGGCACAACACGAAGGGGCACTGACACCCCCGTGCATCATCCGGAAAATCCCGCAGGGTCTACACACAGCTCAACAAGGGGCCTGAGACTCCCGGAAGAACTCGAGAGGCAACCAGAATTCCATTCCTCAGACAAGACGAGGCATGACTCTCCTGTCCCAACACTGCAGGGACCGTGCAGTCGGAGTCAGAATCGGAGAGGAAGCCTGAGGTTCCTGCCTCCCCTCGAGATGAGGCCCTCTTCCATTGCGCCGAACCCAGCAGAGTCCCGAGAGGCCCTGCCAACTCCACAGCATCCCTCACCTCTCAGATTCACCATGGGAAGTTCCCTATAGTCCCCTGCAGAAGTCGAGGGAAACGAGGGTTTCCCGCCGCCACCCGAGAAAGACCTCGAGAGTCCTTCTTCAACGCGTCTTGAGGCCCTAGTCACTTCCCATGACTCGAGAGTGATGACCAGCTCCCCCTCGCCATGCGCATGGAGACATGAGTTCCCTGGCACCGCACGAGAGGCTCCCTGAGGTCCTCGTCGTGCCTCGTGAGAAAACCCCCATGGGCGCCGCAGCCTGAGGAAACCCATGAGACGCCCCCGTCATCGCTAGATGAGGGCCTTCTTTTCCTGCCTGGCCTGGAGAGCAATCCCGAGTCCTCTCTCCAAACTGAAGAGGAGGCTCGACACCCTTGAGTCCACTCATTGGGCTCCAAGAGATCCGTGTCGCGACTTGAGAGGAAAGCGGAGTCCTCTGCTTCCCCTCGAGGCGAGGCCTGACTCCCTGGGGGAGTCTGGAATGGAAACCCGAGATCCCTGTCTTCCCTTGAGAGGAATATTAGGTCCTGGACACACGCCTCGATGAGGTCTCTTTGGCCCTGTAGTGACTCGAGCAGAACCCCCAGCTTTCCCTCGCAACTCCAGGGGAAGATTGGGCTTCCCAGGGCTAACCCAAGAGGAAGCCTGAAATCCCCGTCGTTTTCGAGAATCCAGACTCAACTCGAGAAAAACGACGTGGTTCCAACGTCTTCACAGAATGAGGCCCTTGCCCGCTACAGCGTCCCCAGGGAAGTCACATGTTCCGTCCTGAAGTGGGAAACGGTACTTGGCTCCCTTGTTGCGACCCCTAAAGTTCCCTGAAATGCCGGGTTCCCTCGAGTGGAACACCTAGAGTCCCGGCCCCACTTCATCTGAGCCCCATCTCCCCACCTGATCATGACAGGAGAGTCGATTCCCCTTCTTTGTGTGGAAGGTGTTCCCGGCCTTCCCGGCACACCTCAGGATGATGCTGGTCTCACGAGGAAATTCGAGATGAGCCACGTGGGTGCTGCCACATGCCGAACGACCCCGATTTCCTGGTCCGCTCTTGAAATGAACCCGATGCCCGGACACCTCTTTGAAGGCAACCCTGTGGGGGAAGGCACAAAATGAAGGGGCAATGACACCCCTGTGCATCTTCTGGAAACACCCGCAGGTTCCACACACAGCTCGACAAGGGGCCTGAAACCCACTGAACGACTCAAGAGGCAAGCAGAGTTCCATTACTCAGACAAGACGAGGCCTGACTCTCCTGTCCCAACCCTGCAGGGACCCTGCGGTCGGAGTCAGAAATGGAGAGGAAGCCTGAGGTTCCTGCCTCCAATCGAGATGAGGCCCTCTTTCATTTCGTCAAACCTAGTGGAGTCCCGAGAGGCCCCTCTAACTCCTCAGTATCCCTCACCTCTCAGAGGCACCTGGGAAGTTCCCTAAGGTCCCCGGTAGAGGTCGAGGGAAATAAGTGTTTCCCGCCCCTACCCAAGAAAGACCTCGAGAGTCCTTCTTAAATGCGTCTTGAGGCCCTAGTCCCTCCCATGACTCCAGAGCAATGACGCGATCTGCCTGGCCACACGCATGGAGGCCTGACTACTCTGGCGCCGAACGAGAGGCTCCCTGAGCTCCTCATCATATCTCGTGAGAAACCCCACACTGACGCCGCAGCTCGAGAAAACCCATGAGATGCTCCCGTCATCAAGAGAGGAGGGCCATCTTTAAATGAATGGTATGCAGATCAAGCGTGAACCTTCTGTCCAAGCTACACAGGACGCTTGACTCCCTTTAGGCCACTCATTGGGCTCCAAGAGTTACACGTCGTGACTCGAGATGATAGTGGAATCCTTTGCTTCCACTCGAGACGAGGCGTGACCCACCAGGTGAGACTGGAATGCGACCCCGATATCCCTGTTGCCCCTGGAGAGGAACACTACGTCCTGGACCCAAGCCTAGATGAGGACTCTTTGCCCTGAAGTGACTCGAGAGCAACCCACAGCTCTCTGTGACAAGTTGAATGGAAGATTGGACTTGCTGGGCCAACACAAGAGGAAGCCTGAATTCCCCGTCGTAACTCGAGAATCCCGCCGCATCTCGAGAAAAACCACGTGTTTCCCTCGTCATCGCAATATGAGGTCCTTGCCCGCTAGAGCATCTCCAGAGAATTCCCACGTTCTGTCTTGAAGTGCGAAACTGTACTTGGCACCCTTGATGCGACCTCAAAAGTGCCGTGACATACCGTTCTCACTCGAGGGGACCACCGAGGTTCCCGGCACCACTTCATCTGAGCCCCTTCTCCCCTTCTGATCGTGACCGGTGGATCGATTCCCCTGCTTTGTCTGCAAGGGGTTCCCTACCTTCCCGGCGAACCTCAGGATGAGGCCGGTCTCCCGAGGAAATTCGAGACGTAGCCTCGTGGGTGGTACCACATGCTGAAAGACCCCAATTTTCTGGTACGCTCTTGAAAATAACCCGATGCCCGGACACCTCTTTGAAGGCAACCCTTTGGATGAAGGCACAACACGAAGGGGCACTGACACCCCTGTGCATCGTCTGGAAAAACCCGCAGGTTCCACACACAGCTCAACAAGTGGCCTGTCACTCCGTGAACAACTCGAAAGGCAAGCGGAGATCCATTCCTCCACAGAAGACGAGGCGTGACTCTCTTGTCCATACTCGGCAGATACTCTGCGACCCGAGTCAGAAATGGAGAGGACCCCTGAGGTTCTTGCCTCCATTCGAGATGAGGCCCTCTTCGATTGCACCAAACCCAGTTGAGTAACGAAAGGCCCCTCCCAAATCCACAGTGTCCCTGACTTCTCAGAGGCACCCTGAGAAGTTGCCTGAGGTCACCGACACAAGTCGAGGGAACCCAGGGTTCCCTGCCGCAACCCGAGAAAGACCTCGAGAGTCCTTCTTCAATGCGTCTTGAGGCCCAATTCGCCTACTATGACTCGAGAGCAATCACGCACTCCCCTTCACCACATGCACGGAGACCTGACGTCCCTAGCACCACACGAGAGGCTCTCTGAGTTCCCCGTCGTACCTCGTGAGAAATCTGATACTGGCGCCGCAGCTGGAGAAAACCCACGAGACGCCCCCGTCATCGCGAGATGAGGGCCTTTTTTCCTGCATGGCCAGGAAAACAATCCTGAGTCATCTCTCCAAACTCCATAGGAGGCTTCACTCCCTTTACGCCATGCAGTGGGCTCCAAGAGATACCCGTCGCGAATCGACAGGAGAGTGGAGTCCTTTTTTTCCCCTCAAGACGAGGCCTGACTCTCCGGGTGAGTCGAGAATGCAACCCTGAGATCCCTGTCGGCCCAGTAGTGGAACACTAGGTCCTGGACACAAGCGTAGATGATGTCTATTTTGCCCTGCAGTGACTGGAGAGCAATCCCCAGTTCTAACTCGCAACTCGAAAGGAATACTGGATTTTCCTGGCGCCATACAAGAGGCTCCCTGAGATCCCCGTGGTACTTCATGAGACACCCCACACTGGCGCCGCAGCTCGAGAAAACCCACGAGACGCCACCGTCATCTCGAGATGAGGGCCTCCTTTTCCTGCATGGCCTGGAGTCCAATCCCGAGTCCTCTCTCCAAACTCCACAGGAGGCTTGACTCCCTTTAGTACACACAGTGGGCTCCAAGAGATACCCATCGCGACTCGAGATGAGAGCGGAATTCTTTGCTTACCTTCGAGGTGAGAACTGACTCCCCGGATGAGTCTGGAATGCAAACCCGAGATCCCTGTCGCCCCTGGAGAGCAACATTAGATCCTGGACACAAGCCTAGATTAGGTCTCTTTTGCCCTGCAGTGACTCTAGTGCAATCCCCAGCTCCCCCTCACAACCCGAATGGAAGATTGGATTTCAAGGCCAACAAGAGGAAGCCTAAATTCCCGGTCATAACTCGAGAATCCCGCCGCAACTCGAGCAAAACCACGTGGTTCTCCCGTCATCGCAAGATGAGGCCCTTGCCCACTACAGCGTTTCAAAAGATGTCCCAGGTTCCGTCTTGAAATGCGAAACGGTACTTGGCACCCTTGATGCGACCCCAAAAGTCCCCCAACACGCCGGTCCCACTCAAGGGGAACACCGAGGTTCCCGGCACCACTTCATTTAAGCCCCTTCTCCCCTCCTGATCGTGACCCGTGGGTCGATTCCCCTGCTTTGTCTGCAAGGGGGCCCGACCTTCCCTGCACAACTCAGGATGAGGCCGGTCTCATGTGTAAATTCGATACGTAGCTTTGTGGGTGGTGCCACTTGCCAAAAGACTCCAATTTCCCGGTCCGCTCTTGATAAGAATCCGATGCTCGGACACCTCTTGGAAGGCAGCCTTGAGTATGAAGGTACAACACGAAGGGGCACTAACACACCTGTGCATCATCCGGAAAAACGGGCAGGTTACATACACAGCTCGACAAGTGGCCTGTCACCTCGAGAACAACTCGAGAGGCAAGAGGAGTCCCATCCTCCAGAAGAGACGAGGCCTGACTCTCCTGTACCAACATGCAGGGACCTTGCGATCTGAGTCAGAAATGGAGAGGAACACTGAGGTTCCTGCTTCAACTCGAGATGAGTCCCTCTTACATTCCACCAAATGCAGAGGAGTCTCGAGAGGCCCCTCCAAACTGCACAGTATCCCTGACTTCTCAGAGGCACTCTGAGAAGCTCCCTGAGGTCGCAGGCACAAGTCAAGGGAACCCTGGGTTTTATGCAGTAACCCGAGAAAGACCTCGAGAGTCCTTCTTCAACCCGTCTTGAGGCCCGATTACCCTACCATGACTCGAGAGCAATGACGAACTCCCCCTAGCCATCTCATGGGGACCTGACTTCCCTGGAGCCACACGAGAGGCTCCCTGAGCTCCCTCTCGTACCTCGTCAGAAACCCGGCACTAGCGCGGCAGTCTAGAAAACCCATGAGACGCCGCCGTCATCGAGAGATGAGGGCCTTCTTTTCCTGCATGGCCTGGAGAGGAATCCCGAGTCCTCTATCCAAACAGCACAGGAGGCTTGACTCCCTTTAGGGCACACAGTGGGCTCCAAGAGATACCCATCGCGACTCAAAAGGACAGCGGAGTTCTTTGCTTCCCCTCGAGACGAGGCCTGATTCCCCGGGTGAGTCTGGTATGCAACCCCCAGATCCCTGTCGCCCCTAGGGACGAACATTAATTCCTGGACACAAGCCTAGATGAGGTCTATTTTGCCCTGCAGTGACTCGTGGACAATCCCCAGCTCTCCCTTGAAACTCGAATGGAAGATAGGACTTCCCTGGGCCAACACATGAGGAAGACTGTATTCCCTGTCGAAACTCGAGAATCCCACCACAACTCGAGAAACGCCACGTGGTTCCCCCGTCATCGCAAGATGAGGCCCTTGCCCCCTACAGCGTCTCAAGAGAAGTCCCACGTTCCGTCTTGAAGTGCAAAACGGTATTGGCACCCTTGATGCGACCTCAAAAGTTCCTCGACACACCAGTCTGACTCGAGGAGAACACCGAGGTTCCCGGCACCACTACATCTGGGCCCCTTCTCCCCTCTGGATCGTGACAGAAGGGTTGATTCCCCTGTTTTGTCTTGAAGGGGTTCCCGCCTTTCCCGGTGCATCTCAGGATGAGGCCGGTCTCACGAGGATATTCAAGACATAGCCTCGTGGATGGTGACACATGCCGAAAGACCCCGATTTCCCGGTTCACTCTTGATAAGATCCCAATGCCCGGACACCTCTTTGAAGATAACCCTTTTGATGAAGGCACAACACGAAGGGGCACTGACACCCCCAGGTATCATCCGGAGAAACCCGCAGGTACCACACACAGCTCGAGAAGTGACCTGTCACCCCGTGAACAACTGGAGAGGCAAGCAGAGTTCCATTCCTCCACACAAGACGAGGCCTGACTCTCCTATTCGAACTCTGCAGCGAAACTGCGATCCGAGTAAGATCTGGCCCAGGGGAAGTCAGGAGAGGAAACATGAGTTTCCTGCCTCCACTCGAGATGAGGCCCTCTTCCATTGCACCGAACCCAGTGGAGTCCCGAGAGGCCCCTCCCAACTGCACAGTATCCCTGACTTCTCAGAGGCACCTTTAGACCTTCCTGAGATCACCAGCACAAGACGAGGGAACCAAGGGTTTCCTGCCCCAACCCGTAAAAGACCTCGAGAGTCCTTCTTCAACGCATCTTGAGGTGCGATTCCCCTACCATGACTCGAGAGCAATGACGCGCTCCCCCTAGCCACGCGCATAGAAACCTGACTTCCCTGGCACCACAGGAGAGGCTCCCTGAGCTCCCCATTATACCTCGTGAGCAACACCACACTGGAGCCGCAGCTCGAGAATACCCATGAGACGCCCCAGTCCTCACGAGATGAGGGCCTTCTTTTGCTGTATGGCCTGGAGAGCAATCCTGAGTCCTCTCTCCAAACTCCACAGGAGGCTTGACTCATTTTAGGCCACACAGTGAGCTCCAAGATATATCTGTCGCGACTCGAGAGGAGAGCGGTGTCCTTGGCTTCCCCTCGAGACGAGGCCTGATTCCCAGGGTGAGTCGAGAATGCAATGCCGAGATCGCTGTCGCCCCAGCAGAGGAACATTAGGTCCTGGACACAAGCCTAGATGAGGTCTATTTGGCCGTGCAGTGTCTCGAGAGCAATCCCCAGTTCTAACTCGCAATTCGAATGAAAACTGGACTTCCCTGGGCCAGTTGAAGAGGAAGCCTGAATTCCCCGTCGTAACTCGAGAATCCCGCCCCAACTCAAGAAAAACCACGTGGTTCCCCCGTCATCGAAAGATGAGGCCCTTGCCCGCTACAGCGTCTCAAGAGAAGTCCCACGTTCCGTATTGAAGAGCGAAAAGTTACTTGGAACCCTTGATGCGACCCCAAAAGTTCCCCAACATACCAGTCTCACTTGAGGAGAACACCGAGGTTCCGGGCACCACTTCATCTGAGACTCTTCTCCCCTCTTGATCGCGACAGGAGGTTCGATTCCCCTGCTTTGTCTGGAAGGCGTTCCCGACCTTCCTGGCGCACATCAAGATGAGGCCAGTCTCACGAGGAAATTCGAGACATAGCCTCATGGGTGGTGCGACATGCCAAAAGACCCCGATTCCCTGGTCCGCTCTTGATAAGAACCCGATGGCAGAACCCAACTCGAAGGCAATCCTGTGGATCAAGGCACAACACGAAGGGGCAGTGACACCCCGGTGCATCGTCCAGAAAAACCTGCAAGTTCCACATACAAATCGACAAGTGGCCTGTCACCCCATGAACAATGCGAGAGTCAAGCGGAGTTCCATTCCTCCACACAAGACGAGGCCTGACTCTCCTGTCCCAACTCTGCAGGGACTCTGGGATCCGAGTCAGATCCGGCGCATTCGAAGCCAGGAGAGGAACCCTGAGGTTCCTGCCTCAACTTGTCATGAGGCCCTCTTCCATTGCACCAAACCCAGTGGAGTTCCAAGAGGCACCTCCCAACTCCACAGTGACCCTGACTTCTCAGAGGCACGCTGAGAAGCTTCCTGAGGTCACTGGCACAAGTCGATGGAACCCAGGGTTTCCTGCTGCAACCCAAGAAAGACCTTGAGAGTCCTTCTTTAACACGTCTTCAGGCCCAATTCCCCTACCATGACTCGAGAACAATGACGGGCTCCCTCTCACCACGTGCATAGAGACCTGACTGCCCTGGCACCACGTGAGAGGCTCACTGAGCTCCCAGTCTTACTTCGTGAGAAACCCCACACTAGCGCCACAGCTCGAGAAAACCTACGAGACGCCCCAGTCATCGGGAGATGAGGGCCTTCATTTCCTGCATTGCCTGGAGAGCAATCCCGTGTCCTCCCTCCAAACACCAGAGGAGGTTTGACTCCCTTTAAGCCACTCAGTGGGCTCCAAGACATACCCGTCCGACTCGAGAGGAGAGCAGAGTCCTTTGCTTCCCCTCGAGACGAGGCCTGACTCCAAGGTGAGTCTGGAATGCAACCCCAAGATTTCTGTCGAGTCTTGAGATGAACATTAGGTCCTGCACACAAGCCTTGGTGGGGTCTCTTTTGCCTTCAGTGACTAGAGCGCACCTCCAGCTCTTCCTCGAATCTCGAATGGAAGATAAGACTTTTGTGGGCCAACACAAGAGGAAGCATGAATTCCCTGTGGTAACTCAAATATCCCACCGCAACTCGAGAAAAACCAAGTGGTTCCGCAGTCATTCCAAGATGAGGCCCTTGCCCGCTGGAGCACCCCAAGAGAAGTCCAACGTTCCATTTTGAAGAGTGAAATGGTACTTGGAACGCTTTATGCAACCCCAAAAGTTACCCGACATACCTGTCTCACTTGAGGGAAACACCGAGGTTCCCAGCAGCACTTCATCTGAGCCACTTCTCCCCTCCTGATCGCCAAAGGAGGGTCGATTCCTCTGCTTTGTCTGGAAGAGATTCATGACCTTCGCGGCACACCTCAGGATGAGGCCGGTTTCATGAGGAAATTCGAGACAACCCACGTGGGTGCTGCCAAATGCTGAACGACCCCGATTTCCCAGTCCGCTCTTCATAAGAACCCGATGCCCGGACACCTCTTCGAAGGCAACCCTGTGGATGAAGGCACAAATCGAAGGATCACTGACACCCCCGTACATCGTCTGGAAAAACCTGCAGATTCCACACACAGTTTGACAAGGGGCCTGAAACCCGATGAACAACTCGAGAGGCAAGCGGAATTCCATTCCTCAGAAAAGACGTAGCCTGACTCTCCTGTCCCAACTCTGCAGGGACCCTGCGGTCTGAGTCCGAAACAGAGAGGAAGTCTGAGGTTCCTGCCTCCCCTCGAGATGAGGCCCTCTTCCATTGCGACAAACCCAGCGGAGTCCCGAGAGGCCCCGCCAACTCCACAGTATCCATCAACTCTCAGAGACACCCTGGGAAGTTCCCTAAGGTCCCCGGCAGAAGGCGAGGGAAATGACTTTTCCCGACACAACCCGAGAAAGACCTCGATAGTCCCTCTTCAACGCGTCTCGAGGCCCTAGTCCCCTCCCGTGACTCGAGAGCCATGACGCGCTCCCCCTCGCCACGCGCAGGGAGACCTGACTTCCCTGGCGCCGCACGAGAGGCTCCCTGAGATCCTCGTCGTGCCTCGCGAGAAAACCCCCAAGGGCGCCGCAGCTCGAGGAAAGCCCTGAGACGCCCCCGTCTTCACGAGGTGAAGGGCCTTCTTTTCCTTCATGGCCTGGAGAACAATCCCGAGCCCTCTCTCCAAAATGAAGAGGAGGCTTGACTCCACTGAGGCCACTAGGGGGCTCCAAGAGATCCGCGTCGCGACTCGGGAGGACAGCGGAGTCCTTGGCTTCCCCTCGAGACGAGGCCTGGCACCCCGGGGGATCCTGGAATGCAACCCCGAGATCCCTGCCTTCCCTGGATAGGAACATTAGGTCCTGGACACACGCCTAGATGAGGTCTCTTTGGCCCTGCAGTGACTCAAGGCAGCCCCCAGCTTTCCCTCGCCACTCGAATGGAAGACGGGGCTTCCCAGGGCCAACAGAGGAGGAAGCCTGTAATCCCCGTCGTCACTCGAGAATCCCACCGCAAATCGAGAAAAAACACGTGGTTCTAACGTCTTCGCAAGATGAGGCCCTTGCCCACTACGGCATCTCAAGGGAAGTCCCATGATCCACCCTGAAGTGCGAAACGGTACCTGACACCCTTCGTACGACACCCAAAAGTTCCCCGACACGCCGGGTTCCCTCGAGGGGAACACCGAGAGTCCCGGCACAGCTTCATCTGAGCCCCTTCTCCCCTCCTGATCGCGACAGGAGAGGCGATTCCCCTGCGTGGTCCAGAAGGGGTTCCCGGCCTTCCCGGCGCACCTCAGGATGAGGCCGGTCTCACGGGGAAATTCGAGACGAGCCACGTGGGTGGTGCCACATGCCGAACGCCCCCGATTCCCCGGTCCGCTCTTGAGAAGGACCCGAGGCCCGGACCCCTCTTCGAAGGCAACCCTGTGGGTGAAGGTACCACTCGAAGGGGCACTGACACCGCCGTGAGTCGTCCGGAAAAACCCGCGGTTTCCACACACAGCTCGACGAGGTGCGTGAGACACCCTGAGCAATTCGAGAGGCAAGCGGAGTTCCCTTCCTCAGACAAGACGAGGCCTGAGTCTCCTGTCCCAACTCTGCAGGGACCCTGTAGTTGGAGTCCGAAAAGGAGAGGAAGCCTAAGTTTCCTGTCTCCCCTCGAGATGAGGCCCTCTTCCATTGCGCCAAGCCCAGCGGAGTCCCGAGAGGCCCCGCCAACTCCACAGCATCCCTCACCTATCAGAGGCACCATGGGAAGTTCCCTCAGGTCCCTGGCAGAAGTCGAGGGAAATGAGGCTTTCCCGCCGCAACCCCAGAAAGACCTCGAGTGTCCTTCTTCAACGCGTCTGGAGGCCCTAGTCCTCTCCCATGACTCGAGAGCCATGACGCGCTCCCCCTCGCCACCCGCACAGAGACCTGACTTCCCTGGCACCGCACGAGAGGCTCCCTGAGATCCTCGTCTTGCCTCGTGAAAAACCCCCACGGGCGCCGCAGCTCGAGGAAACCCCTGAGAAGCCCCCATCCTCGCGAGGTGAGGGCCTTCTTTTCCTGCCTGACCCAGACCGCAATCCTGAGTCCTCTCTCCAAACTGAAGAGAAGGCCTGACACCCTTGAGGCCACTCAGTGGGCTCCAAGAGATCTGCGTCGCGACTTGAGAGGAGAGCGGCATCCTTTGCTTGCCCTCGAGGCTAGGCCTGACTCCCCGGGGGAGTCTGGAACGCCACCCTGAGATCCCTGTCTTCCCTTGAGAGGAACGTTAAGTCCCGGACACAGGCCTAGATGAGGTCTCTTTGGCCCTGCAGTGACTCGAGTGCAACCCCAAGCTTTCCCTCGCAACTCGAATGGAAGATTAGGCTTCCCGGGGCCAACACAAGAGGAAGCCTGAAATCCCCGTCGTAACTCTAGAATCCCGCCGCAACTCGAGAAAATCCACATGGTTCCAACGTCTTCGCAAGATGAGGCCCTTGCCCGCTACGGCGTCTCAAGGGAAGTCCCAGGTTCTGTCCTGAAGTGCGAAATGGTACCTGACTCCTTTCATGCAACCCCCAAAAGTCCCCCACACGCCGGTTTCCCTCGAGGGTAACACCGAGGGTTCCGGCCCCACTTCATCTGAGCCCCTTCTCCCCTCCTGATGGCGACAGGAGAGTCGATCCCCCTGCGTTGTCTGGAAGGGTCCCCGGCCTTCCCGGCACACATCAGGATGAAGCCGGCCTCACTAGGAAATTTGAGACTAGCCCCGTGGGTGGTCCCACATGCCGAAAGACCCCGATTTCCCGGTCCGCTCTTAAAAAGAACCCGAGGCCCAGACATCTCTTCGAAGGCAACCCAGTGGGTGAAGGCACAACACGAAGGGGCACTGTCACCGTCGTGCATTTCCGGAAATACCCGCAGGTTCCACACACAGCTCAACAAGGGGCCTGAGACCCCCTGAGCACCTCGAGAGGCAAGCAGAGTTCCCTTCCTCAGACAAGACGATTCCTGACTCTCCTGTCCCAACTCTGCAGGGACCCTGCGGTCGGAGTCCGAAACGGAGATGAAGCCTGAGGTTCCTGCCTTCCCTGGAGATGAGGCCCTCTTCCATTGCGCCAAACCCAGCAGAGTCCTGAGAGGCCCCGCCAACTCCACAGCATCCCTCATCTGTCAGAAGCACACTGGGAAGTTCCCTAAGGTCACCGGTAAACTTTTATTGCACAAGGTCCCCATGAAAAGGCCCACGCAGCAGGACAGCCACAGATTCTGTCTGCCATTAAAGGGCAGTAAGGTGCCCTCCCCTCTTCTTTGCTGCCTCGGCGGCCACCAGGGAGCAATTCGCATACCCTTCCCTTTCCCATCCTAGCAGGTGCTCCAGGGCCCGCTGGCCTACAAAGTGCCAGAAGCAGGGCTGGGCCAGCCGGCCAGAATTCAGGGTTCTGTCCCTTGGACTTCCGGCAGACACTAGGCTGCTTGGGAAAACCGCGCAGACTCTGAGGATTTTCAGCAGAGGGGTGGAGTGGTAAAGGCCTTGACCCCAAAGACGAGGCCTTCCTGCGACCGCCAGGTTGGGGAGCTCTGAGACTGTGCCAACACAGGGCGGAATACATGGTTCCCTGCTCCACGCAGTCCCCGTTCCCTTACCTGTGTTCCGCACCCCTCCGCTGTGGCCAATGGATGCCGATCCTTGGGGATCCAGGAGTTCACGAAATGGGCATTCCCAGCCGCAATGGCGACCCCCAACAGCACATCTGGAAAGCCCTCCCCCACCCCCGCCAGGAGCCGACCCCCGCTGCGAACAGACCCCCACCCCGCCCCGCGCCGCCAGGTTTCGTCCAGGCCCTGCCGGGCTCCCGGCGGGTTCCCAGACATATTGGCGACCCCCGGGAGCACAACAGGGACCGACCCCCCACCCACAGCGAGCGGAATCTCGACCTGTGCAGCCCAGGTTTACCCCACCCTGGCTGCGCTCCCGGCGCGTTTCCAGCCGCAGTGGCCATCTCCGAGAGCACAACTGGGAAGCCCTCCCCTACCCCCGCCAGGGGCCGACACCCGCCCTGCGCCGCCCGGCGCGCCCCACCCCTGCCGCGCTCCAGAGGCGCTGCCCACCTTCACCAGCGGCTCTCGGTGAGCCCCGTCCCCACGCCCGGTTCCAGGAGAGGCTCTCGGACCTCGCTGCTGCCGCCAGGTCAAACATGAGGACAATACATACACCCCACAGAGACAATCCAAGCTGTCTATGATTTAGGGATAAAACGAGGACTACAGAAAGGCAAGATGACCTGACCTAGGAGGGCCATGATATTCTATAGAACCAGACAAAGTTGGTTACCAAGGAAACTTTTTTCCTTGGAACCCGGAAAGCTGGTTCTTTGCATATGCAATGACCAACAATTAGCTTGTTACCCAAGCCTGCCTTACTGCCACCCCCATCCCCCCACTCCCCAGAAGACTGGCTCAAAGAAATATTTTAAATCTCAGGCGGAAACCTGGAAGATGTCTTGTCTGTCTGTTTGGATTAAGGTATGTGTCAGTGTGAGCCTTGTGTTTTTTGATAATATTGCTCAAGTTCTGTGTTCTGATTTCAATGGTCTCAAGACAAGGCAGCCCTTCCAAATCAAACTGCTGGAAATACAAGAAAACATTGACCTAAATGAATGTCAGAGTCCCGTGAACTGGGAACTAGTCAATATTAAATATCTAGTATTTTTGGTTTTGCTCCTCCATTATAGACATGTCTAAGAGTCAACAACATTAAGCACAACATGTTCATAGTGCCTAGGTTTCTTTTGAGGTAAAAATTGCTCTATTGTTATATCTGTCACAAGCTTGTCAGCAAGAAACTACCTGGAAACGACAACAACAAAAGTAAAAAATGTAAATGTGATATGAGCTTTTAGACAAACTCTTTACAATAATTATACTCTAAAATATCTGCCTCTCATAGTCTTGATTGAAGGCAGAGGAGAAGGGGATGACAAGGGTACGATGGTTGGATGGCATCACTGACTCGATGGACATGAGTTTGAGCAAGCCCCTGGAGCTGGTGACAGACACGGAAGCCTGGCGTCCTTCAGGCCACGGGGTCCCAAAGAGTCAGACACGACTGAGCAACTGAACTGAACTGAACTAACAAACGTTTCTCCAGGTGTTTTGGTTACCCGAGTTTCTATCCTTGTGACGACAGTGTATTGAATAGCTAGGTCATTTCCAAATAAATGAAAGTTCTGAAACATTCACGACTTGAAAGGACCTCCCTTTTACACAGAAACAAAAGAGATTTTTGACTCTCCATGAATAGTGGCTGGCACCATCCTGACATGTTAAATGTAAGAAAGCAATTGTTTTGTTTTGTTTTGTTCTGTTCTTGGGGGTGGGGGGAGGGGGGCGGGCTATAGCCAATGCCAATATAAAAGTCAGTTCTTGGTTGCTGAAGGGAAATGTATGACTTGTTATATCAAGAAAGTATGTGGAATGCAATGGCACTTGAGGAAGGAAAACGAAGTAGTTCTGTCTTACAGGTGGCAGTTTCAGGATGGGAGAAGCAAAGGAATGGGTACAGAATGGGATAAGGAGGTTGTAGGGAAAGTGGACCCCCAGAAAAGAGTTCTGTGCCTAGCACAAGTTTTCTTGAGATGTCGAACTGCCTTTGCTAATGGAGTTTAAGTTTCTTTACCTCTTAAGTGATCTCTTCTAGGTTGACCTAGAACAGAAATCTTTGGTTAGCTTTGGCTAAGTGGAGAAGTAGTGTTTCACGGTGACATATGTGATCCTTCCTGACTGTTTGTAGCCCTTTTGATATCGATGCCTTGCTTCTGCTGCTGCTGCCGCCGCCGCTGCTGCTAAGTCGTTTCAGTCGTGTCCGACTCTGTGCGACCCCATAGACGGCAGCCCACCAGGCCCCGCAGTCCCTGGGGTTCTCTAGGCAAGAACACTGGAGTGGGTTGCCATTTCCTCCTCCCATGCATGAAAGTGAAAAGTGAACGTGAAGTCGCTCAGTGGTGTCCGACTCTTAGCGACCCCATGGACTGCAGCCTACCAGGCTCCTCCATCCATGGGATTTTCCACGCAAGAGTACTGGAGTGGGGTGCCATTGCCTTCTCCCATATCTATGCACAAGCCTGCCTAAATAATTGACTTCTAGCTAGCTTTGGGATGCCAGTGACCATCCACCCTTACCAGGCAACAGAGAAGAGAAAAACACTTACCACAGGAGGTCCTGGTAAGGAACAAGGAACTAACAAGCTCCCGCCAACCAGGATTCTGCAGAGGTCAACAAGAGGTCAGTAAGAGATGGAAGACTGCAGTCCAGAGGTCCTAGCAACTTCCATCTTGCAGCAGAGACCCAGCATAGTCAAAACGAATTCAATGTTGCAAAAAATAAGTAAACAAATAAAGGACAGAAGTCCTTTGAACACATGACTGAGATTAGGGGTGAGGCAGTACATGTACGGTGCCCGGAAAATCTTAAAGTATGAGAAAGGAAAGAATTTAAAGACAACTATCAAGCTGTCCGAACTGATAAAAACGAAAGATTACACAGTTTTTTCTGTATATATTAGCAGATAATAATCTGAAAAGGAATTTAAAAAAATTCCCTTTCAATAATGTCAACATGAATACAACACTTTGCCATGGATGTAACGAGGATGACAAGACTGGCACACTGGAAATTATACACCCTGGCTGAAAACTATCCTGAATACATGGACAGATATTCCATAACAATGGAAAGACTTAAGATGGCAATACCATGGAATGCATCTTCAATCTGAAATGAAGATTTGATATGATTTGATCGCTCAGAGCTTTTGTGTCATCAATTGTTATTAAAGTATAAATGAGATAGAGAAAGCTGCTGACTTAGACTTGAGGCGGGGTGTACGCCCTGCTGGTCTCTAGCCAGATATTCTACAGGCACTAGCAGTCAGCTAAGGAAAGAAAGGCACTGTCTCAGGGAATGGCACCAGGCCCCTCCCCCACGACATGCCTTGAGGTCACATTGGCAGCAGGTGAGTCATCCTGGGCCAAAAACTGATTGACATGAATCTTGAAGAAAGGCAGTATTCCAGGCAAATATATCATTTCCTTAACATAGATTAGGAGAACAAGGTACGAGGAAATCATACTGTTTTGTTCAAGTCACTTCTGAGCCTATTGGGGGAACCGACCTGAAGCCAGAGTCCAGCAGATATACATAGGATATTTACATCGCTTAAGACAAACATTTCCTCAGGAACAAATGCATTGCTTAGCTCAAGGTTTGTCTGCGAAATTCTTACACATCAGTAGATGGCTCCGAGCTGGGTTTCTACACACAAGAACATGAATGCAAAGGACAAGCCTGCACAGCCCATCTGACCCCTCCCCCACAGCTAGCAGCATTTCCAAGTGACCTCTTAAGGCCTTCCCCAAAATACAGGGGCACCTCTGGGTTTCCTGTTTCAAGCTCTTCGAACACTTTTCTTAAAAAAAAAAAAATCCTGCACACTTCTTGATAGAATGCCACAGTGCAAGGAAAACAGGCCTTCAATACTTAAACCTCCCTGTGCCAAACACTTGGGGCTTGGTTTTGTTTTGTTTTGTTTTTTAATTACACCACCACATAATTTAAAGCTTTTTACAATTTCTAATTATTCAGTACCAAAACACCAAACTTTTATTGCACAAGGTCCCCATGAAAAGGCCCACGCATCAGGACAGCCACAGATTCTGCCATGAAAGGGCAGCAAGGTGCCCTCCCCACTTCTTTGCTGCCTGGGCGGCCACCAGGGTTTGAAATCCATGCACCCTACTAACTTTCTAGGGTGCAATTCGCGGACCCTTCCCTTTCTCATCCTAGCAGGTGCTCCAGGGCCCGCTGGCCTACAAAGTGCCAGAAGCAGGGCTGGGCCAGCCGGCCAGAGTTCAGTGTTCTGTCCCTTGGACTTCCAGGGGACACTAGGCTGCTTGGGAAAACCGTGCAGACTGAGATTTTTCAGCAAAGGGGTGGATCGGTAAAGGCCTTGACACCAAGGGCGAGGCCTTTCTGCAACCGCCAGTTTGGGGAGCTCCGAGAATGTGCCAACAGAGGGCGGAATACGTGGTTCCCTGCTCCAAGCAGTCCCAGTTCTCTGACCTGTGGCCCGCAGCCCTCCGCTGCACCCACTAGATGTGGATCCTTGGGGACACATTAGCATAGGAAATGGGCGTTCCTAGCCGCAGTGGCGACCCCGGAGAGCACAACTGGGACCGAACCCCCACCCACAGCCATCTAAATCTCGACCCGCGCAGCCCAGGTTTACCCCGCCCCTGCCGCACTCCCAGCGCGTTTCCAGCTGCAGTGGGGACCCCCGAGAGCACAACTGTTACCACCCCCCATCCCCTCCCGACCGGAACCCCGACCCGCGCCGCCTGGGATCGCCCCGCCCCTGGCGCGCTCCCGGCGCATTGCCCACTTCCACCAGGGGCTCCCGGTGAGCCCTGTCCCCACGCCCGGTTCCAGGAGAGGCTCTCGGACCTCGCTACTGCCGCCAGGTCAAACACGAGGACAATACATCCACCCCACAGAGACAATCCAAGCTGTCTATGATTTAGGGTTCAAACGAGGACTACAGAAAGGAAAGATGTCCTGACCTAGGAGGGCCATGAGAGTCTATAGATCCAAACAAAATTGGGTACCAAGGAAGCTTTTTTCCTTGGAACCCGGAAAGCTGGTTCTTTGCATATGCAATGACCAACAATTAGCTTGTTACCCAAGCCTGCCTCGCTGCCACCCCCACTCCCCACCCCACTCCCCAGGAAAACGGCTCAAAGAAATATTTTAAATCTCAGGTGGAAAACTGGAAGATGTCTTGTCTGTCTGTCTGGATTAAGGTATATGTCAGTGTGAGCCTTGTGTTTTTTGATAATATTGCTCAAGTTCTGAGTTCTGATTTCAATGGTCTCAAGACAAGGCAGCCCTTCCAAATCAAACTGCTGGAAATACAAGAAAACATTGACCTAAATGAATGTCAGAGTCCCGTGAACTGGGAACTAGTCAATATTAAATATCTAGTATTTTTGGTTTTGCTCCTCCACTATAGACATGTCTAAGAGTCAACAACATTAAGCACAACATGTTCATAGTGCCTAGGTTTCTTCTGAGGTAAAAATTGCTCTATTGTTATATGTGTCACAAGCTTGTCAGCAAGAAAGTACCTGGAAACCGCAACAACCAATGTAAAATATGTAAATGTGATATGAGCTTTTAGATAAACTCTTAACAATAATTATACTCTAAAATATCTGCCTCTCATAGTCTTGATTGAAGGCAGAGGAGAAGGGGATGACAGAGGATAAGATGGTTGGATGGCATCACTGACTCGATGGACATGAGTTTGAGCAAGCCCCTGGAGTTGGTGATGGACACGGAAGCCTGGCGTCCTGCAGGCCACGGGGTCACAAAGAGTCAGACTCGACTGAGCAACTGAACTGAACTGAACTTACAATCGTTCCTCCAGGTGTTTTGGTTACCTGAGTTTCTATCCTGGTGCTAAACTAAGTGACGACAGTGTATTGAATAGCTAGGTCACTTCCAAATAAATGAAACTTCTTAAACATTCACGACTTGAAAGGACCTCCCTTTTACACAGAAACAAAAGAGATTTTTGACTCTGCATGAATAGTGACTGGCACCATCCGAACATATTAAATGTAAGAAAGCAATTTTTTTGTTTTGTTTTGTTTTGTTCTGTTCTTGCAGGAAGCGGGGTGGGCGCTATTATCACTGATAGGTATGCTCACCAATCTATCAAATGCCAATATAAGAGTCAGTTCTTGGTTGCTGAAGGGAAATGTATGACTTGTTATTACAAGAATGTGTGGAATGCAATCACACTTTAAGAAGGAAAACGAAGTAGTTCTGTCTTAGAGGTGGCATTTTCAGGTCGGGAGAAGCAAAGGAATGGGTACAGAATGGGATAAGGAGGTTGCAGGGAAAGTAGGCCCCCAGAAAAGACTTTTGTGCCTAGCACAAGTTTTCTTGAGATGTTGAACTGCCTTTGCTAATGGAGTTTAAGTTTCTTTACCTCTTAAGTGATCTCTTCTAGGTTGACCTAGAACAGAAATCTTTTGTTAGCTTTGGCTAAGAGGAGAAGTATTGTTTCACGGTGACATATGTGATCCTACCTGACTGTTCTCATCCCCTTTGATATCTATGCACTGCTGCTGCTGCTGCTGCAGCTGCTAAGTGGTTCAGTTGAGGCCGACCCTGTGCCACGCCATAGATGGCAGCCCACCAGGCCCCGCAGTCCCTGGGGTTCTCTAGGCAAGAACACTGGAGTGGGTTGCCATTTCCTCCTCCTATGCATGAAAGTGAAAAGTGAAAATGAAGTCGCTCAGTGGAGTCCGACTCTTAGCCACCCCATGGACTGCAGCCTACCAGGCTCCTCCGTCCTTGGGATTTTTCAGGAGTGGGGTGCCATTGCCTTCTCCCATATCTATGCACAAGCCTGCCTAAATAATTGACTTCTAGCCAACTTTGGGATGCCCATGACCACCCACCCTTACCAGGCAACAGAGAAGAGAAAAACACTTACCACATGAGGTTCTGATAAGGAACAAGGAACTAACAAGCTCCCACCTACCAGGATTCTGCAGAGGTCAACAAGAGGTCAGCAAGAGATGAGAGACTGCAGTCCAGAGGTCCTAGCTACTTCCATCTAGCAACAAACACCCAGCATAGTCAAAACGATTTCAATGTTAAAGAATAAATAAATAAATAAATAAATAGACAGAAGTTCTTTGAACACATGTCTGAATTTAGGGGTGAGGCATTACATATGTGTCCCAGGATAATCTTAAAGTGTCAGAAAGTAAAGAAATTAAAGACAACTATCAAGCTGTCCAAACTGATAAAAATGAATGATTACACAGTTTTATCTGTATACATTAGCAGATAATAATCTGAAAAGGAATTTTAAAAAATTCCCTTTCAATAATATCAACATGAATAAAACACTTTGCCATGGATGTAACGAGGATGACAAGACTGGCACACTGGAAATTATACACCCTGGCTGAAAACTATCCTGAATACATGGACAGATATTCCATAACGATGGAAAGACTTAAGATGGCAATACCATGGAATGCATCTTCAATCTGAAATGAAGATTTGATATGATTTGATCGCTCAGAGCTTTTGTGCCATCAACTGTTATTAAAGTATGAAAGAGATAGAGAAAGCTGCTGACTTAGACTCGAGGCGGTGTGGGGGGGGGTAGTAAGAGTACCCCCTGCTGGTCTTTAGCCAGATATTCTACAGGCACTAGCAGTCAGCTAAGGAAAGAAAGGAACTGTTTCAGGGAATGGCACCAGTCCCCTCCCCCACGACATGCATTGAGATAATATTGGCAGCAGGTGAGTCATCCCGGGCCAAAACTTGATTGACATGAATCTTGAAGAAAGGCAGTATTGCAGGCAAATATATCATTTCCTTAACATAGATAAGGAGAACAAGCTAGGAGGAAAACATGCTGTTTTGTTCAAATCGCTTCTGAGCCTTTTGGGGGAACCGACCTGAAGCCAGAGTCTAGCGGAAATACATAGGATATTTACATCGCTTAAGACAAACATTTTCTTAGGAAAAAATGCATTGCTTAGCTCAAGGTTTGTCTGCGAAATTCTTACACATCAGGAGATGGCTCCGAGCTGGGTTTCCACACACAAGAACATCCATGCAAAGGACAAGCCTGCACAGCCCATCTGCCGCCCTCCCGCACAGCCAGCAGCATTTCCAAGTGACCTCCTAAGGCCTTCCCCAAAATACAGGGGCACCTCTGGGTTTCCTGTTTCCCTCACTTCGAACACTTTTCTTAAAAAAAAAAAATCCTGCACACTTCTTGATAGAATGCCACAGTGCAAGGAATACAGTCCTTCAATATTTAAACCTCCATTTGCAAAACACTTGGAGCTTGGTTTTGTTTTGTTTTGTTTTTTAATTACACCACCACATAATTTAAAGCTTTTACACGTTCTAATTATTCAGTTCCAAAACACCAAACTTTTATTGCACAGGGTCCTCATGAAAAGGCCCACGCAGCTGGACAACCACAGATTCTGCCATGAAAGGGCAGCAAGGTGCCCTCCCCCCTTCTTTGCTGCCTGGGCGGCCACCAGGGTTTGAAATCCATGCACCCTACTAAGTTTCTAGGGTGCAATCCATGGACCCTTCCCTTTCCCATCCCAGCAGGTGCTCAAGGGCCCGCTGGCTTACAAAGTGCCAGAAGAGGGCTGGGCCAGCCGGCCAGAGTTCAGTGTTCTGTCCCTTGGACTTCCAGCGGACACTAGGCTGCTTGGAAAAACCGCGCAGACTCTGAGATTTTTCAGCAGAGGGGTGGAGCGGTAAAGGCCTTGACCCCAAAGGCAAGGTCTTTCTGCGACCGCCAGGTTGGGGAGCTCCGAGAATGTGCCAACAGACGGCGGAATACTTGGTTCCCTGCTCCACGCAGTCCCAGTTCCCTTACCTGTGGTCCGCAGCCCTCCGCTGCACCCACGGGATGGCGATCCTTGGGGACCCAGGAGCGGACGAAATGGGCGTTCCCAGCCGCAGTTGCAACCCCCGAGAGCGCAACTGGGAACCCCTCCCCATCCCCCCCGTGAGCCGACCCCGCCCCGCTCCGCCAGGGTTAGCCCCGCCCCTGCCGCGCTCCCTGCGCGTTCCCAGCCGCAGTGGCGACCCCGGGAGCACAACTGGGACCGACCCCCACCCAAAGCCATCTGAATCTCGACCCCCGCAGCCCGGGTTTACCTGTCCCGGGTGCGCTCCCGGCGAGTTTTCAGCCTCAGTGTCCACCTCGGAGAGCACAACTGGGAAGCCCGCCCCCACCCCCGCCAGAAGCCGACCCCCGCCCCACGCCGCCCGCGTTCACCCCGCCCCTGCACGGTCCAGGTACCTTCCCAGCTTCTAGCGTTCACGCCCGGGTTGGAGCAGGATGTAGGAGTATGGGAGATGTGTCTGGAGCCTGACAGCCTCAGCTCCGCTCTGGCCTGCCCTTTGGACCTAGGAGCCAGGCCAACTTGCAGAGGGCTTAGGGCCCCATTGTATGCAAACTACCAAGGCCTACCGCAAGGAGAGCTCTGTCCGAGGGAAGGGAAGTGCCCCAGGCTGCGTTCCCAAGCTGTTGCTTGGCAATGCAGACTCAGCGGTAAACGGAGGGAATCAGGCTCTCTGTAGCCGCAGCTTCACACACAGGTGTGTCTCCGTAGGAATCAAGAAAGATCCTGACAGGGTGAGGTTCATTAGAGCTATACTAAAGAGCAAAGGCTTGTCCATGTGGTCTTGCCTTCCCCTGTGCCTTTGGGTCTCCAGGCTCGGCCCCAGCTCCGTGGAAACAACCCCTGAGAAAATATCTTCAAGATCCACTTTTCCCAGTGTCTGGGAACCGGGGTTCGTAGGAGGAGAGAAAAGCACGCCTCCATAGGGAACGAAAAGGCAGCCCACCTGCCTGTGTTTTGAAGCCTCTATTTGGAAGGAATGGGTTAGCTTCTCCTAAAGGAGACCTCCAGATCTGCTCAGAAGTTGTTAATTCCAGAGGCAGGGTACTGGTTCCTGACTGCCCTTTGCTAGCCTTGCAAAGATATTCCTAGATTCTAGAGTTATTTTCCATGAAGAAGCAGGCTTCGGGAATGTGTCAGACGGGACTGGCTCCTTATTGACCTCAGCTCAGCTATTGCCTTTCCATTCAAACTAGGGCAAGGCCCTACTTTATGAAGGGTAAGGGTCTTCTTCTTTGCAAACTGCCAAGTGCTACAGCAATGAGACCTCTGTCAAGGTGAGGGAAGCCTAAGAGGATGGATTCTCAAGCAGGTGCTTTGCCACAAAGCATCAGCACCCCACGGAGAGAATCAAGCTCCCTGTGCACCAATGTTGGGAGTGTAGCTTCACACACAGAGTTGTCTCTATAGGAGCCAAGAATGTTCCTGAGAGATTAGGTTCACTAAACCTCTCCTACAGAGCATAGACCTGTCAATGTGGTTTTGCCTTCCCCTGTGAGTTGGGTCCTCGAGGTCCGCCACACCTCCGGGGAAACTGTCCCTGAGAAAAGATCTCCAGGAACCGCTTCGCCGAGGCTGGGAAATGCTGTTCACAGGAAGTAAGGCAAGCGAATCTCCTGCAGAGTAAAAGAGGCCTTACAGTCCCTGGAGGAGCAGGCTGCCAGAGTGTGTGAAACCTGACTGTTGCCTTACTGGCCTCAGCTCCGCCATTGCCTGTTCATCTGAGCTAGCACCCAGGCCTACTTGGAAAAGCGTTTGGGTGCAGATTTCTACAAAGTGCCAAGGGCTACAGCAGTGAGAATTCTCTCAGTGGTAAGGGAGAGCATTTTATGGATTCTCAAGCTGTTTTCTGAATGACAGCGTCAAAATGAACAGAGAGAATCAGGCTCTCTGTGCCCCTATGTTAGGTACGCAGCTTCACACACAGAGGTGTCTCTATAGGAGCCAAGAATGCTCCTGAGAGATGAGGTTCACAAGAGGTCTGCTACAGAGCATAGACCTGTCCATGTGGTCTTGCCTTCCCCTGTGCCTTTGGGCCCCGGGCTCGGCCCCAGCTCCGTGGAAACAAGCCCTGAGAAAATATCTTCAAGATACGCTTTTCCCAGAGGCTGGGAACTGGAGTTCATAGGAGGAGAGAAAAGCAAGCCTCCTTCGGGCACGAAAGGCTGCCAACCTGCCTGTGTTTTGAAGCCTCTATTTGGAAGGAATGGGTTAGCTTCTCCTAAAGGAGACCTCCAGATCTGCTCAGAAGTCGGTAATTCCAGAGGCAGGGTGCTGGTTCCTGACTGCCCTTTGCCAGCCTTGCAAAGACATTCCAAGATTCTAGAGTTATATTCCATGAAGGAGCAGGCTTCGGGAATGTGTCAGAGGGGACTGGCTCCTTATTGGCCTCAGCTCAGCTATTGCCTTTCCATTCAAACTAGGACAAGGGCCTAGTTTATGAAGTGTAAGGGTCTTCTTCTTTGAAACTGCCAAGGGCTACAGCAATGAGACTTCTGTCAAGGCGAGGGAAGCCTAAGAGGACGGATTCTCAAGCAGGTGCTTTGCTACAAAGCATCAGCACCCCACGGAGAGAACCAAGATCCCTGTTCCCCAATGTTGGGAGTGTAGCTTCACACACAGAGTTGTCTCTATAGGAGCCAAGAATGTTCCTGAGAGATTAGGTTCACTAAACCTCTCCTACAGAGCATAGACCTGTCCATGTGGTTTTTCCTTCCCCTGTGAGTTGGGTCTCCGAGGTCCACCACACCTCCGGGGAAACTGTCCCTGAGAAAAGATCTCCAGGAACGGCTTCGCTGAGGCTGGGAAACGCTGTTCACAGGAAGTAAGGCAAGCGAATCTCCTGCAGAGAAAAAGAGGCCTTACTGTCCCTGGAGGAGCAGGCTGCCAGAGTGTGTGAAACCTGACTGTTGCCTTGCTGGCCTCAGTTCCACCATTGCCTGTTCCTCCGAACTAGGACCCAGGCCTATTTGGAGAAGCGTTTGGCTGCGGATTTCTACAAAGTGCCAAGGGCTACAGCAGTGAGAATTCTCTCAGCGGTCAGGGAGAGCATTTTATGGATTCTCAAGCTGTTTTCTGAACGACAGGGTCAAAATGAACTGAGAAAATCAGGCTCTCTGTGCCCCTATGTTAGGTACGCAGCTTCACACACAGAAGTGTCTCTATAGGAGCCAAGAATGTTCCTGAGAGATGAGGTTCACTAGAAGTCTGCTACAGAGCATAGACCTGTCCATATGGTTTTGCCTTGCCCTGTGAGTTGGGTCCCTGAGGTCCGCCCCAGCTCAGGGGAAGGAGCCCCTGAGAAAAGATCTCCAGGGACCGCTATTCCCCCAGGCTGGCAAACACAGTTCACAGGAGGTAACACAAGCGAGCCTCCTGCAAGGCACAACAGGCCTTAGTCTCCCTGGACGATCAGGCTGCAAGAGTGTGTGAGACCTGACTGGTGCCTTACTGGCCTCAGCTCCGCCATTGCATGTTCCTCTGAACTAGGACCCAGGCCTACTAGGAGAAGGGTTTGGGTATGGATTTCTAAATACTGCCAAGGGGTATAGCAATGAGAACTGTGTCACGGGTAAGGAAGAGCATTGTATGGATTTTCAAGCTGTTGTTTGAACGACAGCTTCAAAGCTGCACAGAGAGAATCAGACTCTGTGTCTCCATGTTCGGTACACAGCTTCACAGACAGGGGTGTCTCCATAGGAAACAAGAACGTTCCTGACAGAGTGAGGTTCACTAGAGCTCTCCTAGAGAGCAAAGACTTGTCCATGTGGTTTTTCTTCCCCTGTGCGTTTGGGGCTCCAGGCTCGGCCCCAGCTCCGTGGAAACAACCCCTGAGAAACGATCTTCAAGATCCGCTTTTCCCAGAGGCTGGGATGTGGGGTTCATAGGAGGCGGGAAAAGCAGGCCTCCTTCAGAGAGCAAGAGGCAGCCAAGCGGCCTGCGTTTGGAAGACTCTATTTGGAAGAATGGGTTAGCTTCCCCTAAGGGAGACCTCCAGATCTGTTCAGAAGTTGGTAATTCCAGAGGCAGGGTGCAGGGTCCTGACTGCCCTTTGCCAGCCTTGCAAAGACATTCCTAGATTCTACAGTTATCTTCCTGAAGAAGCAGGCTTTGGGAATATGTCAGACTTGACTGGCGCCTTATTGGCCTCAGCTCAGCTATTGCCTTTCCATTCAAAGTAGGACAAGGCCCTACTTTATGAAGGGTAAGGGTCTTCTTCTTTCCAAACTGCCGAGGGCTACAGCAATGAGACCTCCGTAAATGCGAGGGAAGCATAAGCGGATGGATTATCAGGAAGGTTCTTTGCCACCAAGCATCAGCACCCCACGGAGAGAATCAGGCTCCCTTTGCCCCTATGTGGGGTGTGTAGATTCACACACAGTGGTGTCTCTACAGGAGCCAAGAATGTTCCTGAGAGATGAGGCTCACAAGAGCTATCCGACAGAGTGCTCACCTGTACATGTGGTTTCGCCTTCCCCTGTGAGTTGGGTGCCCGAGGTCCACCCCAGCTCCGAGAAAACAGCCTCTGAGAAAAGATCTCCAGGAACCGCTTTTCGCCCAGGCTGGGAAAAGCTGTTCACAGGAAGTAAGGCAAGTGAGCCTCCTGCAGAGAAAAAGAAGCCTTACTGTCCCTGGAGGAGCAGGCTGCCAGAGTGTGTGAAAACTGACTGGTGCCATACTGGTCTTAGCTCCGCCATTGCTTGTTCCTCCGAACTGGGACTCAGGCCTACTTGGAGAAGGGTTTAGGTGCAGATTTCTACAAACTGCCAAGGGCTACTGCAATGAGAACTCTCTCAGAGGTAAGGGCGAGAATTGTATGGATTCTCAAGCTGTTTTCTGAACGACAGCATTAAACCTGCACAGAGAGAATCAGGCTCTTTGCCGCCATGTTGGGTACGCAGTTTCACACACAGAGGTGTCCGCATAGGAGCCAAGAACGTTCGTCAAAGACTGAGGTTCACTAGAGCTCTCTTAGAGAGCAAAGACTTGTTCATGTGGTTTTGCCTTCCCCTGTATGTGTGGGTCTCTGGGCACAACCCCAGCTCCGTGGAAACAACCCCTGAGCAAAGATCTCCAAGATCTGCTTTTCCCCCATGCTGGGAACCAGGGATCATAGGAGGCAGGAAAAGCAAGCCTCCTTCAGGCAAAAAGAGGCAGCCAACTAGCCTGTGTTTGGAAGCCTCTATTTGCAAGGAATGGGTTAGCTTCTCCAGAAGGAGACCTCCAGATCTGCTCAGAAGATAGAAATTCCAGAGGCAGGGTCGAGGTTCCTGACTGCCCTTTGCCAGCCTTGCAAAGACATTCCTAGATTCTAGCAATATTTTCCATGAAGGAGCAGGCATCGGGAATATGTCAGAGTTGACGGGTGCCTTACTGGCCTCAGCTCAGCTATTGCCTTTCCTTTCAAACTAGGATCAGGGCCTACTTGGTGAAGGGTAAGGGTCTACTTCTTTCCCAACTGCCAAGAGACACAGCAATGAGACCTCTGTCAAGGCGAGGGAAGCGTAAGCAGATGGATTCTCAAACAGGTGCTTTGCCACAAAGCATCAGCACCCCACGGAGAGAATCAGGCTCCCTGTGCCCCAATGTTCGGTGTGTAGCTTTACACACAGAGGTGTCTCTGTACGAGCCAAGAATGTTCCTAAGAGATGAGACACACTGACGTCTCCTACAGAGCATAGACCTGTCCATGTGGTTTTTCCTTCCCCTGTGAGATGGGTCCCCGAGGTCCACCCCAGCTCTGGGGATAGAGCCCCTGAGAAAAGATCTCCAGGAACCGCTTTTTGCCCAGGCTGGGAAACGCAGTTCACAGGAGGCAAGGCAAGCGAGCCTCCTGCAGGGAAAAATAGGCCTTACTGTCCCTGGAGGAGCTGGCTGCCAGAGTGTGTGACACCTGACTGGTGCCTTACTGACCTCAGCTCCGCCATTGCATGGCCATCCAAACCAGGACCCAGGCCTACTTGGAGAAGGGTTTGGGTGCGGATTTGTAAAAACTGCCAAAGGCTACAGCAATGAGAAGTCTCTCAGAGGTAAGGGAGAGCATTGTATGGATTCTCAAGCTGTTGTTTGAACGACAGCTTCAAAGCTGCAAAGAGAGAATCAGGCCCTGTGTTCCCCCTTGTTGGGTACACAGCTTCACACACAGGGGTGTCTCCATAGGAGTCAAGAACGTTCCTGACACAGTAAGTTTCACTTAGAGGTCTCCTGGAGAGCAAAGACTTGTCCATGTGGTTTTCCTTCCCCTGTGCGATTGGGTCTCTGGTCTCGGCCCCAGCTCCATGGAAACAACCCCTGAGAAAATATCTTCAAGATCCGCTTTTCCCAGAGGCTGGGAACAGGGCTTCATAGGATGCGAGAAAAGCAGGCCTCCTTCGGGCGCTAAAAGGCAGCCAACTGGCCTGTTTGGAAGCCTCTATTTGGAAAGAATGGGTTAGCTTCTCCTAAAGGAGACCTCCAGATCTGCTCAGAAGTCGGTAATTCCAGAGGCAGGGTGCTGGTTCCTGACTGCCCTTTGCCAGCCTTGCAAAGACATTCCCAGATTCTAGAGTTATTTTCCATGAAGGTGAAGGCTACGGGAGTATGTCAGACTTGGCAGGCACCTTATTGGCCTCAGCTCAGCTATTACCTTTCCATTCAAACTAAGACAAAGGCCTACTTTATGAAGGGTAAGGGTCTTCTTCTTTCCAAACTGCCAAGGGCTACAGCAATGGGACCTCTGTCAAGGCGAGGGAAGCCTAAGTGGATGGATCATCAAGCAGGTGCTTTGCCACAAAGCATCAGCACCCCACGGGGAGAATCAGGCTCCATTTGCCCCTATGTTGGGTGTGTAGCTTCACATACAGAGGTGTCTCTATAGGAGGCCAGAATGTTCCTGAGAGATGAGGTTCACTAGAGCTCTCCTACAGAGCATAGACCTGTCCATATGCTTTTGCCTTCCCCTGTGAGTTGGGTCCTCGAGGTCCTCCCCAGTTCCGGGGAAGGAGCCCCTGAGAAAAGATCTCCAGGGACCTCTTTTCCCCCAGGCTGGGAAATGCAGCTCACAGGAGGGAAGTCAAGTGAGCCTCCTGCAGGGAAAAAGAGGGCTTACTGTCCCTGGACGATCAGGCTGCAGAGTGTGTGAGACCTGACTGGTGCCTTACTGGCCTCAGCTCCGCCATTGCATGTTCCTCCGAACTAGGACCCAGGACTACTTGGAGAAGGGTTTGGGTGCGGATTTCTAAAAACTGCCAAGGGCTACAGCAATGAGAACTCTGTCATGGGTAAGGAAGAGCATTGTATGGATTTTCAAGGTGTTTTTTGAACTACATCTTTAAAGCTACACAGAGAGAATCAGGCTCTCTGTGCCCCCATGTTGGGTACGCAGCTTCGCACACAGGGGTGTCTCCATATGAATCAAGAATGTTCGTGACAGAGTGAAGTTCACTAGAGCTCTCCTAGAGAGCAAAGACTTGTACATGTGGTTTTTCTTCCCCTGTTAGTTTGGGTCTCCAGGCTTAGCCCCAGCTCCGTGGAAACAACCCCTGAGAAAAGATCTTCAAGATCCGCTTTTCCCAGAGGCTGGGATGTGGGATTCATAGGAGGCGGGAAAAGCAGGCCTCCTTCAGAGAGCAAGAGGCAGCCAAGCGGCCTGCGTTTGGAAGCCTCTATTTGGAAGAATGGGTTAGCTTCCCCTAAGGGAGACCTCCAGATCTGTTCAGAAGTCGGTAATTCCAGAGGCAGGGTGCAGGCTCCTGACTGCCCTTTGCCAGCCTTGCAGAGACATTCCTAGATTACAGCGTTATTTTCCATGAAGGAGCAGGCTTCGGGAATATGTCAGACTTGACTGGCGCCTTATTGGCCTCAGCTCAGCTCTTGCCTTTCCTTTCAAACTAGGACAAGGGCCCACTTTATGAGAGGTAAGGGTCCTCTTCTTTCCAAACTGCCAAGGGCTACAGCAATGAGACCTCTGTCAAGGCGAGGGAAGCGTAAGCTGATGGATTCTCAAGCAGGTGCTTTGCCACAAAGCATCAGCACCCCATGGAAAGAATCTGGCTCCCTTTGCCCCTACGTTGCGTGTGTAGCTACACACAGAGGTGTCTCGATAGGAGCCAAGAATGTTCCTGAGAGAGGAGGTTCACTGTTGGGGGCCAGAGTGTGGCACTCCGCCCATGGCAAAGGTCATGAGGAAGGAGGCTCGACATACGCAAAGGCGGGATCGAGCCTCAGGAGTCCCCCTGGAAATCCTCGAGCATCTACCCCCATAACCAGAGCCTGCCTACCTTACTACTTTGTGCTCTCACCTACACCTCTGACTTTACGGGGGGCTGTCCCCCACCACCTCTTTCGGAGAAGGAGTTAACCTAGAGCTCCAGTTGATAAAAACCCCTGGGTGTGACAAGAGTGTTTTAACCTACAAACTCCTCTGAAGGTTCTCTAGCCTGCCTGACAGGCTTGTCCGGCCACATGTGATTGCTCACAGCCTCCCAACCATGAGAGGCACGAGATGCTTTAAACCTTCTAAAAACAGGTTCCTTAGAAAAGTTACAAAATTATTAGTATAAGTATAATGGGCTGATTAGAAATCATATTGGTGAAGGGTTTTTCATTTGTTGAGCTGATGTTTACTGCTAAGTCTCCACATCCCCTGCCCTTATACACATTAATGAATATATAGAAGAAATAAGTATTAACCTTTGATATAAATCACGTTAGACCTTAGGCTAAGTAAATTCTTTCCTTAACTAAAACCCACTACACCCTCACCCTATAGGAATGTAACTTTATTTGGGTGGCGTCTGTTTTAAGAATAATCACCCCTGGAGAAATAAGTGTCCTGGTTGACTGACCGCTGTCACAAGGAGAGGGTCGTAAATTGTCAGCAGGCCCCCCGGCCAGAAGATGATGTAACACCCCTAAGACCTCTGTATACTTTTGTATGAAGCACCTGACTTTGATAAAAGTCAGGACTGCTGACCCCACGTGACTTTTGCATAACATCTCAGTGTATAAAAGTAGACCATGCAAAATAAAGAATTGGGATCAGTTTCTCGAAATACTGGTCTCCCCATGTCTCTCTCTCTCTCTCTCACTCTGGTTGAGTCTCCATCTGGAGCGCGGAACCCACCAAGCTTACTAATTTTGCCTGGGCTTCTAAGATCCGACCGGAGAGGCCTCAGTGTCTCCTCTCCTTCGGGAGAACGGAAGGACGCCTGCGGCCTACGTAAGTGGTGCAAACTTCTTGTCTTGAAGTTTTATTGGTCCCCCGCGTAAACCAAGCTACTCAGCCTCTTTTCTCCACTGAATTTTCCTACTGAGCTATCCTCATTTTATTACTCTTTATATCCTTAATTAACGTTTAATTAAGCAGTTGTTCCCTGACCCTTGCCTACGCCGTCTCTGCTTCGAATACCCTGGATCACCTGGGGCTGGACCCCGGCAGTTCACTAGAGATCTCCTACAGAGCATAGACCTGTCCATTTGGTTTTGCCTTCCCCTGTGAGTTGGGTCCCCGAGGTCCGCCCCAACTCCGGGGAAACAGCCCCTGAGAAAAGATCTCCAGGAACTGCTTTCCGCCCAGGCTGGGAAACGCTGTTCACAGGAAGTAAGGCAAGCGAGCCTCCTGAAGGGAAATAGAGGCCTTACTGTCCCTGGAGGAGCAGGCTGCCAGAGTGTGTGACACCTGACTGGTGCCTTACTGGCCTCAGCTCCGCTATTGCATGTTCATCTGAACTTGAACCCAGGCCTACTTGGAGAAGTGTTTGTGTGCCGATTTCCAGAAATTGCGAAGGGCTACAGCAATGATAACTCTCTCAGTGGTAAGGGAGAGCATTGTGTGGATTCTCAATTTGTTGTTTGAACGACAGCGTCAAAGCTGCACAGAGAGAATCAGGTCTCTGTGTCTCTATGTTGGCTATGCAGCTTCCCACACAGAGATGTCCCCGTTGGAGCCAAGAACATTCCGCATAGACTGAGGTTCACTAGAGCACTCCTAGAGAGCAAAGACTTATCCATGCGGTTTTCCCTTCCCCTGTGCGTGTGGGTCTCCGGGATCGGCCCCTGCTCCGTGGAAACAGCCTCTGAGAAAAGATCTCCAAGAACCTCTTATCCCCCAGGCTGGGAAGCGGAGTTCGCAGGAGGTGGGATAAGCAAGCTTCCTTCGGCAAGAAGAGACAGCCAACCGGCCTGTGTTTGGAAGCCTATATTTGCAAGGAATGGGTTAGTTTCTCCTGACCGAGACCTCCGGATGTGCTGAGAAGATAGAAATTCCAGAGGCAGGGTCGAGGTTCCTGACTGCCCTTTGCCAGCCTTGCAAAGACATTCCCAGATTCTAACGTTATTTTCCATGAAGGAGCAGGCATCGGGAATATGTCAGACTTGACTGGCGCCTTACTGGCCTCAGCTCAGCTACTGCCTTTCCATTCAAACAAGGACAAGGGCCTACTTGGTGAAGGGTAAGGGTCTGCTTCTTTCCAAACTGCCAAGGACTACAGCAATGAGACCTCTGTCAAGGTGAGGGAAGCCTATGCGGATGGATTCTTAGCAGGTGCTTTGCCACAAAGCATCAGCACCCACGGAGAGAATCAGACTCCCTTTGCCACTATGTTGGGTGTGTAGCTTCATGCACAGAGGTGTCTCTGTAGAAGCCAAGAATGTTCCTGAGAGATGAGGTTCACTAGAGCTCTCCTACAGAGCATAGACCTGTCCATGTGGTTTTGTCTTCCCCTGTGAGTTGGGCCCCCGAGGTCCGACCCAGCTCCAGGGAAACAGCCCCTGAGAAAAAATCTCCAGGAACAGCTTTGCGCCCAGGCTGGGAAATGCAGTTCACAGGAGGCAAGGCAAGCGAGCCTCCTGCAGGGAAAAAGAGGCCTTACTGCTCCTGGACGATCAGGCTGCAAGAGTGTGTGAGACCTCACTTGTGCCTTACTGGCCTCAGCTCCGCCGTTGCCTGTTGTTCCGAGCTAGGACCCAGGCCTACTTGGAGAAGGGTTAGGGTGCGGATTTCTACAAACTGTCAAGGACGACAGCAATGAGAATTCTCTTAGCAGTCAGGGAGAGCATTGTATGGATTCTCAAGCTGTTGTTTGAATGACAGCTTCAAAGCTACACAGAGAGAATCAGGCTCTCTGTTCCCCTATTTTGGCTGTGCAGCTTCACACACAGAATTTGACTCTGTTGGAGCCAGAAATATTCCTGAAAGACTTAGGCTCACCAAAGCTGTCCTCCAGAGCAAAGACATTGGATGTGGTTTTGCCTTCCCTTGCCAGTATGGGTCCCCTAGCTTGGCCCCAGCTCCGGGGATACAGCCTCTGAAAAAAATCTTGCAAGAAGCGATTTTTCCTCCAGGCTGTTAAGCGGAATTCGCAGTTTGCAAGTTAAGGAAGCCTGCTTCGTGGAAGAGCAAGCAGCCAACTGGCCCTGTGTTAGGAAGCCTGTATTTGAAAGGAATGGGTTAGCTTCTACAGCGGGAGAACCTCAGATCTGCTCAGGGGGCTGAAATACTAGAGTCAGGGTCGAGGTTCTCCCTTGTCCTTTGCGCACCTTGCAAAGACATTCCTAGCTTCTAGCGTTAGTGTCCCTGTAGTAGCAGGCTGCAGGAGCGTGTGATAAATGACTGCCGCGTTCCTGTCCTCAGCTCCGCTATTAACTTTCTATTCGAACTAGAACCCAGGCCTACTTTGAGAGGGGTTAGGGTCCAGTGTTTCCAAACTGCCAAGGGCTACGGCAATGCGAGCTCTGTCAGAGGTAAGAAAAGAGCAATTGGTTGGATTCTTCAGCTGCTGCGTGGCTGCACAGCTTCCGCGCTGCATGGAGAGCATGAGGCTCCTTGTGGCCCTATTTTGGGTACGCAGCAACATGCACACAGAATGTCTGTGTTCACTTATGTACAGGCTTATGTACACTAGAGCTCTCCTACAGAGCAAAGACCACTCAGTGGGCTCCAAGAGATACCTGTCGCGGCTCGAGAAGAGAGTGGAGTCCTTTGCTTCCCCTCGAGATGAGGCCTGACTCCCCGGGTGAGTATGGAATGCAACCCCAAATCCCTGTCGCCTATGGAGAGGAACATTAAGTCCTGGATACAAGCCTAGATGAGGTCTAGTTTGCCCTTCAGTGAATGGAGCCCAATCCACAGCTCTCCCTGGCAACTCGAATGGAAGATTAGACTTCCTGGGCCAACACAAGAGGAAGCCTGAATTCCCCGTCGTAACTCGAGAATCCCACCGAAACTCGAGAAAATCCACGTGCTTCCCTCGTCATCGCAAGATGAGGCCCTTTGTCCGCTACAGCATCTCAAGAGAAGTCCCACGTTCCATCCTGAAGTGCGAAACGGTACTTGGCACCCTTGATGCGACCCCAAAAGTTCCGCGACATACCAGACTCACTCAAGGGGAACACCGAGGTTCCCGGCACCACTTCATCTGACCCCTTCTCCTCTCCTGATTGCGACAGGAGGGTCGACTCCCCTTCTCTGTCTGCAAGGGGTTCCCGACCTTCCGGGCGCACCTCAGGATGAGGCCGGTCTCATGAGGAAGTTCGAGACGGAGCCTCGTGGGTGGTGCCACATGCCGAAAGACCCCAATTTCACGGTCCACTCTTGAAAAGAACCCGATGCCAGCACACCTCTTTGAAGGAAAACCTGTGGATGAAGGCACAACACGAAGGGGCACTGACACCCGCGTGCATCGTCCAGAAAAACCTGCAGGTCCCATAGACATTTCGACAAGGGGCCTGTCACCCTGTAAACAACTCGAAAGGCAAACGAAGGTCCATTCCTCAACAGAAGACTAGGTGTGACTCTCTTGTCCCTACTCTGCAGGGAACATGGGATCCGAGTCAGAAACGGACAGGAAGCCTGAGGTTCCTGCGTCCACTCGAGATGAGGCCCTCTTCCATTGCACCACACCCAGTGGAGTCCCGAGAGGCCCCTACCAACTCCACAGTATCCCTGAGTTCTCAGAGGCACAATGAGAAGCTCCCTGAGGTCACAGGCACAAGTCGAGGGAACCCTGGGTTATCTGCCATGACTCGAGAAAGACCTCGAGAGTGCTTCAAAATGTGTTGAGTCGCGATTCCCCTACCATGACTCGAGAGCCATGACACGCGCCCCCTCTTCACGCGCATGGAGACCTGACTAACCTGGCACTGCACGAGAAGCTCCCTGAGATCCTCATCGTACCTCGTGAGGAAACCCACACTGCCGCGGAAGCTCGAGGAAACACATGAGACACCCCGGTCATCGTGAGATGAGGGCCTTATATTACTGCATGGCCTGGAGACCAATCACGAGTCCTCTCTCCAAACTGAAGAGCAGGCTGGACTCCGTTGAGGCCGCTCAGGGTGCTCCAACAGATCCTTGTCGCGACTCGAGAGGAGAGCGGAGTCCTTGGCTTCCCCTCGAGACGAGGTCTGACTCCCCGTGGGAGCCTGGAATGCAACCCCGAGATGCCTGCTTTCCCTGGAGAGGAATAGTAGGTCCTGGACACACGCCTAGGTGAGGTCTCTTCGGCCCTGCAGTGACTCGAGCGCAACCCCCAGATTTCCCTTGCAACTCGATGGGAAGATTGGGCTTCCCAGGGCCAACCCAAGAGGAAGGCTGAGATCCCCATTGTAACTCGAGAATCCCGCTGCAACTCGAGAAAAACCACGTGGTTCCAAACTCTTGGCAAGATGAGACCCTTGCCCGCGACGGCGTCTCAAGGGAAGTCCCCTCTTCCGCCCTGAAGGGCGGAAAGGATCCTGCCAGCCTTCATGCGACCCCCAAAAGTTCCCTGACACGCCGGGTTCCATCGAGGGGAACACCGAGGGTCCCGCAACCGCTTCCTCTGAGCCCCTTCTCCCCTCCTGATCGCGACAGGAGAGTCGATTCCCCTGCGTGGTCTGGAAGGGGTTCCAGGCCTTCCCGGGGCACCTAAGGATGAGGCCGGTCTAACGAGGAAATTCGAGACGACCCACGTGGGTGGGGCCACATGCTGAACGACCCCGATTCCCCGGTCCGCTCTTGAGAAGGACCCGCGGCCCGGAACCCTCTTCAAAGGCAACCCTGTGGGTGAAGGCACAACAAGAACGGGCACTGCCACGCCCGTGCATCATCCGCAAAGACCCGTGGGTTCCACACAGAGCTCGACGATGGGCCTGAGACACCCTGAGCAACTCGAGAGGCAAGCGGGGTTCCCTTCCTCAGACAAGACGAGGCCTGACTCTCCTGTCCCAACTCTGCAGGGACCCTGCGGTCGGAGTCCGAAACGGAGAGGAAGCCTGAGGTTCCTGCCTCCCCTCGAGGTGAGGCCCTCTTCCGTTGCGCCAGACCCAGCGGAGTCCCGAGGGGCCCCGCCACCTCCACAGGATCCCTCGCCTCTCAGAGGCACCCTGGGAAGTTCCCTAAGGTCCCCGGCAGAAGGCGAGGGAAACGAGGGTTTCCTGCCGCCCCCCGAGAAAGACCACGAGAGTCCTTCTTCAACGCGTCTCGAGGCCCTAATCCCCTCCCGTGACTCGAGAGCCATGACGCGCTCCCCCTCGCCACGCGCATGCAGACCTGACTTCCCTGGCGCCGCACGAGAGGCTCCCTGAGATCCTCGTCGTGCCTCGGGAGAAAATCCAAACGGTAGCCGCAGCTCGAGGAAACCCCTGAGACGCCGCCGTCCTCGCGAGCTGAGGGCCTTCTTTTCCTGCACGGCCTGGAGAGCAATCCCGGGTCCTCTCTCCAAACGGAAGAGGAGGCTGGACTCCCTTGAGGCCGCTCAGGGGGCTCCAAGCGACCGGCGTCGCGACTCGAGAGGAGAGCGGAGTCCTTGGCTTCCCCCCGAGACGAGGCCTGACTCCCCGGGGGAGCCTGGAATGCAACCCCGAGATCCCTGCCTTCCCTTGAGAGGAAAATTAGGTCCCGGACACACGCCTAGGTGAGGTCTCTTCGGCCCTGCAGTGAATCGAGCGCAACCCCCAGCTTTCCCTCGCAACCCGAGGGGAAGATTGGGCTTCCCAGGGCCAACCCAAGGGGAAGGCTGAGATCCCCCTCGTAACTCGAGAATGCCGCCGCAACTCGAGAAAAACCACGTGGTTCCTACCTCTTGGCCAGATGAGGCCCTTGCCCGCGACGGCGTCTCAGGGGAAGTCTCCTGTTCCGCCCAGAAGGGCGAAACGGTCCCTGACAGCCTTCCTGCGACCCCCAAAAGTCCCCCGACACGCCGGGTTCCCTCGAGGGGAACACCGAGGGTCCTGGCACCGCTTCCTCTGAGCCCCTTCTCCCCTCCTGATCGCGACAGGAGAGGCGATTCCCCTGCGTGGTCTGGAAGGGGTTCCCGGCCTTCCCGGCGCACCTCAGGATGAGGCCGGTCTCACGAGGAAATTCGAGACGAGCCACGTGGGTGGGGCCACATGCCGAACGCCCCCGATTCCCCAGTGCGCTCTTGAGAAGGACCCGAGGCCCGGATCCCTCTTCGAAGGCAACCCTGTGGGTGAAGGCACAACAGGAAGGGGCACTGCCACCCCCGTGCATCGTCCGCAAAGACCCGCGCGTTCCACACACAGCTCGACGAGGGCCCTGAGACGCCCTGAGCAACTCGAGAGGCCAGCGGGGTTCCCTTCCTCGGACAAGACGAGGCCTGACTCTCCTGTCCCAACTCTGCAGGGACCCTGCGGTCGGAGTCCGAAACGGAGAGGAAGCCTGAGGTTCCTGCCTCCCCTCGAGGTGAGGCCCTCTTCCTTTGCGCCAGACCCAGCGGAGTCCCGAGGGGCCCCGCCACCTCCACAGGATCCCTCTCCTCTCAGAGGCACCCTGGGAAGTTCCCTAAGGTCGCCGGCAGAAGGCGAGGGACACGAGGGTTTCCCGCCGCCCCCCGAGAAAGACCTCGAGAGTCCTTCTTCAACGCGTCTCGAGGCCCTAGTCCCCTCCCGTGACTCGAGAGCCAGGACGCGCTCCCCCTCGCCACGCGCATGGAGACCTGACTTCCCTGGCGCCGCACGAGAGGCTCCCTGAGATCCTCGTCGTGCCTCGGGAGAAAACCCCCACGGGCGCCGCAGCTCGAGGAAACCCCTGAGACGCCCCCGTCCTCGCGAGCTGAGGGCCTTCTTTTCCTGCATGGCCTGGAGAGCAATCCCGGGTCCTCTCTCCAAACGGAAGAGGAGGCTGGACTCCCTTGAGGCCGCTCAGGGGGCTCCAAGAGACCCGCATCGCGACCCGAGAGGAGAGCGGAGTCCTTGGCTTCCCCTCGAGACGAGGCCTGACTCCCCGGGGGAGCCTGGAATGCAACCCCGAGATCCCTGCCTTCCCTGGAGAGGAATATTAGGTCCCGGAAACACGCCTAGGTGAGGTCTCTTCGGCCCTGCGGTGACTCGAGCGCAACCCCCAGCCTTCCCTCGCAACCCGAGGGGAAGATTGGGCTTCCCAGGGCCAACCCAAGGGGAATGCTGAGATCCCCGTCGTAACTCGAGAATCCCGCCGCAACTCGAGAAAAACCACGTGGTTCCCACCTCTTGGCAAGATGAGGCCCTTGCCCGCCACGGCGTCTCAAGGGAAGTCCCCTGTTCCGCCCTGAAGGGCGAAACGGTCCCTGACAGCCTTCCTGCGACCCCCAAAAGTCCCCCGACACGCCGGGTTCCCTCGAGGGGAACACCGAGGGTCCCGGCACCGCTTCCTCTGAGCCCCTTCTCCCCTCCTGATCGCGACAGGAGAGGCGATTCCCCTGCGTGGTCTGGAAGGGGTTCCCGGCCTTCCCGGCGCACCTCAGGATGAGGCCGGTCTCACGAGGAAATTCGAGAGGAGCCACGTGGGTGGGGCCACATGGCGATCGCCCCCGGTTCCCCGGTCCGCCCTTGAGAAGGACCCGAGGCCCGGAGCCCTCTTCGAAGGCAAACCTGTGGGTGAAGGCACAACACGAAGGGGCACTGCCACCCCCGTGCATCGTCCGCAAAGACCCGCGCATTCCACACACAGCTCGACGAGGGGCCTGAGACCCCCTGAGCAACTCGAGAGGCCAGCGGTGTTCCCTTCCTCAGACAAGACGAGGCCTGACTCTCCTGTCCCAACTCTGCAGGGACCCTGCGGTCGGAGTCCGAAACGGAGAGGAAGCCTGAGGTTCCTGCCTCCCCTCGAGGTGAGGCCCTCTTCCGTTGCGCCAGACCCAGTGGAGTCCCGAGGGGCCCCCCCACCTCCACAGGATCCCTCGCTTCTCAGAGGCACCCTGGTAAGTTCCCTAAGGTCCCCGGCAGAAGGCGAGGGAAACGAGGGTTTCCCGCCACCCCCCGAGAAAGACCTCGAGAGTACTTCTTCAACGCGTCTCGAGGCCCTAATCCCCTCCCTTGACTCGAGAGCCATGACGCGCTCCCCCTCGCCATGCGCATGGAGACCTGACTTCCCTGGCGCCGCACGAGAGGCTCCCTGAGATCCTCGTCCTGCATCGGGAGAAAACCCCCACGGGCGCCGCAGCTCGAGGAAACCCCTGAGACGCCCCCGTCCTCGCGAGCTGAGGGCCTTTTTTTCCTGCATGGCCTGGAGAGCAATCCCGGGTCCTCTTTCCAAACGGAAGAGGAGGCTGGACTCCCTTGAGGCCGCTCAGGGGGCTCCAGGAGACCCGCGTCGCGACTCGAGAGGAGAGCGGAGTCCTTGGCTTCCCCTCGAGACGAGGCCTGACTCCCCGGGGGAGCCTGGAATGCAACCCCGAGATCCCTGCCTTCCCTGGAGAGGAATATTAGGTCCCGGACACACGCCTAGGTGAGGTCTCTTCGGCCCTGCAGTGACTCGAGCGCAACCCCCAGCTTTCCCTCGCAACCCGAGGGGAAGATTGGGCTTCCCAGGGCCAACCCAAGGGGAAGGCTGAGATCCCCGTCGTAACTCGAGAATCCCGCCGCAACTCGAGAAAAACCACGTGGTTCCCACCTCTTGGCAAGATGAGGCCCTTGCCCGCCACGGCGTCTCAAGGGAAGTCCCCTGTTCCGCCCTGAAGGGCGAAACGGTCCCTGAGAGCCTTCCTGCGACCCCCCAAAAGCCCCCCGACACGCCGGGTTCCCTCGAGGGGAACACCGAGGGTCCCGGCACCGCTTCCTCTGAGCCCCTTCTCCCCTCCTGATCGCGACTGGAGAGGCGATTCCACTGCGTGGTCTGGAAGGGGTTCCCAGCCTTCCGGGCGCACCTCAGGATGAGGCCGGTCTCACGAGGAAATTCGAGACGAGCCACGTGGGTGGTGCCACATGCCGAACGACCCCGGTTCCCCGGTCCGCCCTTGAGAAGGACCCGAGGCCCAGACCCCTCTTCGAAGGCAACCCTGTGGGTGAAAGCACAACACGAAGGGGCACTGCCACCCCCGTGCATCGTCCGCAAAGACCCGCGGGTTCCACACACAGCTCGACGAGGGGCCTGAGACCCCCTGAGCAACTCGAGAGGCCAGCGGGTTTCCCTTCCTCAGACAAGATGAGGCCTGACTCTCCTGTCCCAACTCTGCAGGGACCCTGCGGTCGGAGTCCGAAACGGAGAGGAAGCCTGAGGTTCCTGCCTCCCCTCGAGGTGAGGCCCTCTTCCGTTGCGCCAGACCCAGCGGAGTCCCGAGGGGCCCCGCCACCTCCACAGGATCCCTCGCCTCTCAGAGGCACCCTGGGAAGTTCCCTAAGGTCCCTGGCAGAAGGCGAGGGAAACGAGGGTTTCCCGCCGCCCCCCGACAAAGACCTCGAGAGTCCTTCTTCAACGCGTCTCGAGGCCCTAGTCCCCTCCCGTGACTCGAGAGCCAGGACGCGCTCCCCCTCGCCACGCGCATGGAGACCTGACTTCCCTGGCGCCGCACGAGAGGCTCCCTGAGATCCTCGTCGTGCCTCGGGAGAAAACCCCCACGTGCCGGGAGCCGGCGAGAGACATTCCACTAGTGACAAAGGTCATGAGGAAGGGGGCTCGGCATACGCAAAGGCGGGATCGAGCCTCGGGAGTGCCCCCGGATATTCTCGAGCATCTACCCCCCAATAACCAGAGTCTGCCTACTTTATTGCTTTGTGCTCTTGCCTCTGACTTTACTGGGGGCTGTCCCCCACCACCATCTCACTCTCTCTGTCAAAGAGTTAACTTACAGCTCCAATTAATAAAGTTCCTGGGCAATTAGGAGTGTTTAAATCCAAACCCCTCAGATGGCTCTCTAACTCGCCTGACAAGTTTACCCGGACACCTACAGCTATGCATACGATTGTTTACAGTCTCCCAGCCTCCAGAGGCACGGGAAGCTTAAGATATTCAAATAGCTTAGAGCCTCTCAGAGAATTAGAAACTGTCAGAATAAAACTAGTAAAAGATTTCATTGATGAGCCAATGTTTGTTGCCAAGTTTTCACATCCCTTGAATTGTATCCTTGAATGTGCATTAATTAATATAGTTGGTATGTAGAAAAAATAAGTAGTGGCCTTGGTGTTAGTAACTTTAGACCCTTAAGGTAGTAAATTTTTTCCTTTGTAAACCCATAACACATCCACCCTATAGGAACGTAATCTTATCTTCGGAGGATGGCGCCAAACCTTAAAATAATTACTCTTAGAGAAAATAAGTCTTTGTTGATAAGTCCTTGTCAAGAGTCATAAAATGTTAATAGGCCTCTGGCCAGAAGATGATGTAAATCACCTAAACCATTTGTATACGATAAATCTGCAGGAAAGAAACCCTGGTTTTTGATAAGCATCAAAGACTGCTGATTTTGCATCCCCTATTGTCCTCTATGTGTAACTTAGGGTATAAAAGCCCCTGTTGAAAATAAAGCTATGGGCCTTGCTCACCAACGCTTGGTCTCCCCATGTCATTCTTCCCTTTAACTTCTAGCTGAGTGTCCATCTGGAGCGTGGATGTCCTCTGCGACCATTTATTTGCCTGGGCTTCTAAGACCCACTCGAGAAGGTGTCTAAGGTGGGGCACCTTCCGCTATTCGAGAGGGCGCCTGCGGCCTCCGTGGTCAGAGCTAACCTGGTGTCACGGGTTATATTGATTTTCCGCGTAAACCAAGCCACTCAGCTTCTTTTCTCCACTGAATTTTCCTACTGAGCTATCCTCATTCTATTCCTCTTTATTATATCTAATTAACATTTGAATAGGTCGCCTAGCCGTCTCTCCTTCGAAGACCCTGGATCAGCCGGGGCTGGACCCCGGCAGGTGGCGCCCGAAACAGGTTTTTCGAAGGTAAGCTCCCCAAAGCAATTAGGGTCATCAGCCCTTTTGCTCCCCCGTTCTCGGAACAACTGGGTCATCAGCTCTCTTGTTCCCCCACGGAGCAGTTTGGGTCATCAGCTCTACTGCTCCCCCCTCGGAACAGTTTGGGTCACCAGCCTTCTGTTCCCCCCCACCCCCGGGACAATCTGGGTCATCAGCCCTAATGTCCTTCCAGTGTTCGGGACGGCTAGGACCCCACTCAAGGGTGCCGCGGACCCCCCTGTAGGAAAGACAGGGCGAGAGGAGTGGGAAGTGTTGAAAGTGTTAAAGTGTTAGACTTAGAGAGAGAAAACAGTTTCTGAAGTTAAAAGGCCAAAGAAAAGCCTGATCTTTTGATAGCTAAAAGCAAAATCTTTTACTATACTTAATTTTCTGACATGGGTAACACTGAATCAAATGAAAGACAGCTCTTTATAGGAGTAATCTTACAGTTATTAAATAAAAGAGGAATCAAAGTTAAAAAATCTGCCATTCAATCATTTTTTTCATTTGTACAAGAGCACTGTCCCTGGTTCCCAGACGAAGGCTCTGTTAACTTAGATGTCTGGGAAAAAGTAGGAAAACAGCTAAAAACTTACCATGCCGAACATGGCTCAGAAAATGTCCCTAATGACGCTTTTTCCTTATGGAACATCATTAGAGATGTCTTAGACCCTGCCCCCGATTCAGAAAAAGTACATCTTAAAGGGGATAGTGAAGAAAATGCTGTGGCTAAACCTGCCCCTGAATCTAAAAAAGTAACCTTTAAAGAGGAAAATGAGGTCGAAACTGTAGTTAAACCTCAGGAAAATGAGAAAAATGAAGACCCACCTGACTATCGGCAACTAAGAAAAATGTTAGCAGCCATGACTACTCAGGAACAACTTAAAGTTAGGGATGAGAAACAAGATCAGCCTTCCCCAAAAGAAAAAGAGAATTTAGGCGAGATAATAGCTAAATATCACTCTGATGGAGATCGGCATCTCTTAAACAATGATGCCCCAAAAGGCCTAAGAGAAACTTCCCCTGTCAGACCACCCGTTCCTAGGAGCTTGAGGGAAACATCCCTTATCAGACAGTCTGTAAGATTTAGTCACCAAACAGTTAAAAGATCTCCAGAACAGGAGAAGAGAAATACGGGACACTCCCATCCCCCCATGCCTCCTCCTCCATGTGGGGGTAAAGGGCCTCCGCTAGGAGTTTCCCGGAAAGGGGTTTTCTCTAGTCCCGAGGATAAATTTGATCCTCACCTTGAGGCTTCTTTTTTAGTCCCCTCTGCAGTTTAGATAGGGTAAAGAGGGTACAAAATAAATAAAAATATTCTCAAAAAAAAAAAAGGGTTTCTCTGCATCTAAGAATAGACAAATGTTTATTGGCTCTGTGTATTATGATTAGACATGTCCTGGACCTCCGTCATGAGGCTGTTAAATAGCCTATGAGAGAGGCTATAGCGGTGGATGGTGGTGAGTCTCCACTTTCTGCACAGATCATAATTTCTGCTATTGGAAAAAAAAAAAAAAAAGAGGGAGAAAGTGCTTTACCTCCCAAGGAAGGAGAGGGCTTACAGGACGCTGCGGCTGAGCGCCCTGGCGAGCTCCCTCCCCCTCTGCGCAAACCTTTAAAAAACTTATCCACCACTTTCTGATTTAAGGCGATTGCCACCGCCTCCGTTTGTGCCTCCCAGGACCCAGGAGTTCCCCACTTTGCCCCCAAAGCCTCTCAAAGAGTTGCCTAAGCCTGAGGAAGATAAAAAGTTTTTTAAACAAAGGAGCTTTTAGTACACAATATGCAGAGCGTGCTCCTTGGAGAAAACCCCCTCAGGGGGGGTCTCACCCAGGCTAGGAGAAAAGGCAAGAGGATTGAGCAACAATATTAACCCCTGACGTGCCGCTTACTTCAATTCCAACGGGAGTGGCTGGCCCCCTACCCGAGGACTTTGGAAGATTTGTCCTGGGGCGTAGCTCGCTTTCTTTTCAAATAAAAAAAAAAAAAAAAAGAAAGAAAAAAAGAAATTTCGGTGGTGCATGGTGTAGTAGATTCTGATTATATTGAGAAATTAAAGTCTTGATCTCACTGTCTACCAAAACTGTATAAATTAATAAAGGTTAAAGAGTAACATAGCTTTTGCTTTTACCTTATTATCAGAAAAGAAAAAACTTGACTTCTCAAGATAAGAGCCACAAAACATTTGAATCTAGTGATCTAGCCTTTTGGGTGCAGGAAATTACAGCTCCAAGGCCTTTAAAAGATCTTTTAATTCAAGGGAATAAAATGTCAAGACTGAGTTACAAGCAGTTATTTAGGCCTTTCAACATTTAGGAGACCACACCTTTAATCTTTTGACTGACTCCTGATATATTGTAGGGTTGTTTCCTCATATTGAAACTGCTAATATTCCAAAAAATAAAACTACTATCTTCTCCTTGTTATCTGATTTACAGAAAGATTAAACACAGAGATAAAAAATATTTTGTGGGACATAGAGCCCATTCCAGCTTGCCCGGCCCTTTACATGAAGGAAATGCTTTGGCAGATGCATTGACTAAAGTAATTGTTTTAAACTTAAATAAAAAGATTGATAAGGCCAAAAATTCTCACAAAATTCACCATCAAAATGCAGCTGGTTCAAGGTACAAATTTCATATCTCTAGGTAAACAGCTAGACAAATAGTTATGTCCAAATTGTAATTAATCACTTAAACGTAAACACACAGGGGCAGACTACAATGATGAGACACTAGATGCCTGAATTACAGGCTACGACTCGGCCCCTGGTCAAGTAAAAAGACCTCCATACTGGAGAGTGAAAAAGGCCAGATGTGTTGCTAACTTGTGGGAGAGGGTATGCTTGTATATTTCTACAGAATGCAGATTCTTCGATTTGGATCTCAGACAAATTCGTCATGTCACGTTCCCCAAAGACCAGGTTCGCGGCGCGCACTTGCTCGCTCCCCCTCCCCCAGCCAGCTCTCGCCTCCGCGCCGCCAGCAGCGCCCGGTACCCTTCTCGCTGCACCCTGCGACCTAGAGCAAAGAAGTCTGTGCGGTGAGTGAGGGCCAGAGAGGAAAGCGCGCCCGCGGAATGCAGTCCAGACCAGCGCGCTCCCGCCGGCGAGAGGGGAACGCTGAGAGCCCAAGCCGCGGCGGCTAGCCCAAGGCCGCGAGCCCCGCCCCTCCGCCCGCCGGAAGCGCCGAGGCCCACAGCTTGCCGCTCGCCTTCTGCCTCCTGATGCTGGGGACACTGCTCCCCGGGGCCGACGCCTGCAGCTGCTTCCTGGCTCATCTTGTTTAAACCCTCAATATAATGTTTGCTCCTTTGTGGTAGTGGTGTTGTGAACAATGTGTGCTTTCATCTTGTTTGACCCCCCAATATAATGTTTGTTCTTTTGTTGTGTTGAAACGCCCACCCTATCTCATGATACCTGTGTCTGTGCATTCTTATTGGTATGATAATTACGGTTTGGCTGTATCACAACAACTGCAGGATTTAATGCGAACCCGACGGTTTGTGGGCTTACTTATCTTGGGAATAGCAGCTTTGATAAGTGCAATCACTTCTGTTACTGTGACAGCAATATCATTGACTCAACAAGTACATACTGCTCAATATGTTGATTCTATGTCCAAAAATGTTTCTTTAGCATTGGCAACACAGGAAGCTATATACAGGAAATTAGAAATGAGGGTAGACGCCCTAGAGGAAGCAGTAATACATATTGGGACTGAATTGCAGGCTTTAAAGGTGAAAATGGCATTGTCCTGTCATGCTGACTATCGGTGGATATGTGTAACACCCCTGAAAGTAAATGAGACAGATTTTGAATGGGAAAAGATTAAAAACCATATTTCAGGTATCTGGAACAGCTCTGACATTGGTCTAGACTTAGGGAAACTTCACAATCAAATAGCAACTATGGAACACTCCCGATTAGATTTTACTGCCGCTGGAACAGCAAATGATTTCTTCCATACTTTCTCTAACTACATTTCAGGAAAAAATATGCTGTCTACCTTCCTTAGCTATGTTACTGTGGCTGTTTTAATTCTGCTTCTCATATTCATTCTTCCTTGTATTGTCAGGATTCTTCGGCAGAGCATTCAGAGGCTCGCGACTGAGCTACATCTGGCTGTTTTAAGAAATAAAAAAGGGGGAGATGCCGGGAGCCGGCGAGAGACATTCCACTCGTGACAAAGGTCATGAGGAAGGGGGCTCGGCATACGCAAAGGCGGGATCGAGCCTCGGGAGTGCCCCCGGATATTCTCGAGCATCTACCCCCCAAAAACCAGAGTCTGCCTACTTTATTGCTTTGTGCTCTCGCCTCTGACTTTACTGGGGGCTGTCCCCCACCACCATCTCACTCTCTCTGTCAAAGAGTTAACTTACAGCTCCAATTAATAAAGTTCCTGGGCAATTAGGAGTGTTTAAATCCAAACCCCTCAGATGGCTCTCTAACTCGCCTGACAAGTTTACCCGGACACCTACAGCTATGCATACGATTGTTTACAGTCTCCCAGCCTCCAGAGGCACGGGAAGCTTAAGATATTCAAATAGCTTAGAGCCTCTCAGAGAATTAGAAACTGTCAGAATAAAACTAGTAAAAGATTTCATTGATGAGCCAATGTTTGTTGCCAAGTTTTCACATCCCTTGAATTGTATCCTTGAATGTGCATTAATTAATATAGTTGGTATGTAGAAAAAATAAGTAGTGGCCTTGGTGTTAGTAACTTTAGACCCTTAAGGTAGTAAATTTTTTCCTTTGTAAACCCATTACACATCCACCCTATAGGAACGTAATCTTATCTTCGGAGGATGGCGCCAAACCTTAAAATAATTACTCTTAGAGAAAATAAGTCTTTGTTGATAAGTCCTTGTCAAGAGTCATAAAATGTTAATAGGCCTCTGGCCAGAAGATGATGTAAATCACCTAAACCATTTGTATACGATAAATCTGCAGGAAAGAAACCCTGGTTTTTGATAAGCATCAAAGACTGCTGATTTTGCATCCCCTATTGTCCTCTATGTGTAACTTAGGGTATAAAAGCCCCTGTTGAAAATAAAGCTATGGGCCTTGCTCACCAACGCTTGGTCTCCCCATGTCATTCTTCCCTTTAACTTCTAGCTGAGTGTCCATCTGGAGCGTGGATGTCCTCTGCGACCATTTATTTGCCTGGGCTTCTAAGACCCACTCGAGAAGGTGTCTAAGGTGGGGCACCTTCCGCTATTCGAGAGGGCGCCTGCGGCCTCCGTGGTCAGAGCTAACCTGGTGTCACGGGTTATATTGATTTTCCGCGTAAACCAAGCCACTCAGCTTCTTTTCTCCACTGAATTTTCCTACTGAGCTATCCTCATTCTATTCCTCTTTATTATATCTAATTAACATTTGAATAGGTCGCCTAGCCATCTCTCCTTCGAAGACCCTGGATCAGCCGGGGCTGGACCCCGGCAGGTGGCGCCCGAAACAGGTTTTTCGAAGGTAAGCTCCCCAAAGCAATTAGGGTCATCAGCCCTTTTGCTCCCCCGTTCTCGGAACAACTGGGTCATCAGCTCTCTTGTTCCCCCACGGAGCAGTTTGGGTCATCAGCTCTACTGCTCCCCCCTCGGAACAGTTTGGGTCACCAGCCTTCTGTTCCCCCCCACCCCCGGGACAATCTGGGTCATCAGCCCTAATGTCCTTCCAGTGTTCGGGACGGCTAGGACCCCACTCAAGGGTGCCGCGGACCCCCCTGTAGGAAAGACAGGGCGAGAGGAGTGGGAAGTGTTGAAAGTGTTAAAGTGTTAGACTTAGAGAGAGAAAACAGTTTCTGAAGTTAAAAGGCCAAAGAAAAGCCTGATCTTTTGATAGCTAAAAGCAAAATCTTTTACTATACTTAATTTTCTGACATGGGTAACACTGAATCAAATGAAAGACAGCTCTTTATAGGAGTAATCTTACAGTTATTAAATAAAAGAGGAATCAAAGTTAAAAAATCTGCCATTCAATCATTTTTTTCATTTGTACAAGAACACTGTCCCTGGTTCCCAGACGAAGGCTCTGTTAACTTAGATGTCTGGGAAAAAGTAGGAAAACAGCTAAAAACTTACCATGCCGAACATGGCTCAGAAAATGTCCCTAATGACGCTTTTTCCTTATGGAACATCATTAGAGATGTCTTAGACCCTGCCCCCGATTCAGAAAAAGTACATCTTAAAGGGGATAGTGAAGAAAATGCTGTGGCTAAACCTGCCCCTGAATCTAAAAAAGTAACCTTTAAAGAGGAAAATGAGGTCGAAACTGTAGTTAAACCTCAGGAAAATGAGAAAAATGAAGACCCACCTGACTATCGGCAACTAAGAAAAATGTTAGCAGCCATGACTACTCAGGAACAACTTAAAGTTAGGGATGAGAAACAAGATCAGCCTTCCCCAAAAGAAAAAGAGAATTTAGGCGAGATAATAGCTAAATATCACTCTGATGGAGATCGGCATCTCTTAAACAATGATGCCCCAAAAGGCCTAAGAGAAATTTCCCCTGTCAGACCACCCGTTCCTAGGAGCTTGAGGGAAACATCCCTTATCAGACAGTCTGTAAGATTTAGTCACCAAACAGTTAAAAGATCTCCAGAACAGGAGAAGAGAAATACGGGACACTCCCATCCCCCCATGCCTCCTACTCCATGTGGGGGTAAAGGGCCTCCGCTAGGAGTTTCCCGGAAAGGGGTTTTCTCTAGTCCCGAGGATAAATTTGATCCTCACCTTGAGGCTTCTTTTTTAGTCCCCTCTGCAGTTTAGATAGGGTAAAGAGGGTACAAAATAAATAAAAATATTCTCAAAAAAAAAAAAGGGTTTCTCTGCATCTAAGAATAGACAAATGTTTATTGGCTCTGTGTATTATGATTAGACATGTCCTGGACCTCCGTCATGAGGCTGTTAAATAGCCTATGAGAGAGGCTATAGCGGTGGATGGTGGTGAGTCTCCACTTTCTGCACAGATCATAATTTCTGCTATTGGAAAAAAAAAAAAAAAGAGGGAGAAAGTGCTTTACCTCCCAAGGAAGGAGAGGGCTTACAGGACGCTGCGGCTGAGCGCCCTGGCGAGCTCCCTCCCCCTCTGCGCAAACCTTTAAAAAACTTATCCACCACTTTCTGATTTAAGGCGATTGCCACCGCCTCCGTTTGTGCCTCCCAGGACCCAGGAGTTCCCCACTTTGCCCCCAAAGCCTCTCAAAGAGTTGCCTAAGCCTGAGGAAGATAAAAAGTTTTTTAAACAAAGGAGCTTTTAGTACACAATATGCAGAGCGTGCTCCTTGGAGAAAACCCCCTCAGGGGGGGTCTCACCCAGGCTAGGAGAAAAGGCAAGAGGATTGAGCAACAATATTAACCCCTTACGTGCCGCTTACTTCAATTCCAACGGGAGTGGCTGGCCCCCTACCCGAGGACTTTGGAAGATTTGTCCTGGGGCGTAGCTCGCTTTCTTTTCAAATAAAAAAAAAAAAAAAAAAGAAAGAAAAAAAGAAATTTCGGTGGTGCATGGTGTAGTAGATTCTGATTATATTGAGAAATTAAAGTCTTGATCTCACTGTCTACCAAAACTGTATAAATTAATAAAGGTTAAAGAGTAACATAGCTTTTGCTTTTACCTTATTATCAGAAAAGAAAAAACTTGACTTCTCAAGATAAGAGCCACAAAACATTTGAATCTAGTGATCTAGCCTTTTGGGTGCAGGAAATTACAGCTCCAAGGCCTTTAAAAGATCTTTTAATTCAAGGGAATAAAATGTCAAGACTGAGTTACAAGCAGTTATTTAGGCCTTTCAACATTTAGGAGACCACACCTTTAATCTTTTGACTGACTCCTGATATATTGTAGGGTTGTTTCCTCATATTGAAACTGCTAATATTCCAAAAAATAAAACTACTATCTTCTCCTTGTTATCTGATTTACAGAAAGATTAAACACAGAGATAAAAAATATTTTGTGGGACATAGAGCCCATTCCAGCTTGCCCGGCCCTTTACATGAAGGAAATGCTTTGGCAGATGCATTGACTAAAGTAATTGTTTTAAACTTAAATAAAAAGATTGATAAGGCCAAAAATTCTCACAAAATTCACCATCAAAATGCAGCTGGTTCAAGGTACAAATTTCATATCTCTAGGTAAACAGCTAGACAAATAGTTATGTCCAAATTGTAATTAATCACTTAAACGTAAACACACAGGGGCAGACTACAATGATGAGACACTAGATGCCTGAATTACAGGCTACGACTCGGCCCCTGGTCAAGTAAAAAGACCTCCATACTGGAGAGTGAAAAAGGCCAGATGTGTTGCTAACTTGTGGGAGAGGGTATGCTTGTATATTTCTACAGAATGCAGATTCTTCGATTTGGATCTCAGACAAATTCGTCATGTCACGTTCCCCAAAGACCAGGTTCGCGGCGCGCACTTGCTCGCTCCCCCTCCCCCAGCCAGCTCTCGCCTCCGCGCCGCCAGCAGCGCCCGGTACCCTTCTCGCTGCACCCTGCGACCTAGAGCAAAGAAGTCTGTGCGGTGAGTGAGGGCCAGAGAGGAAAGCGCGCCCGCGGAATGCAGTCCAGACCAGCGCGCTCCCGCCGGCGAGAGGGGAACGCTGAGAGCCCAAGCCGCGGCGGCTAGCCCAAGGCCGCGAGCCCCGCCCCTCTGCCCGCCGGAAGCGCCGAGGCCCACAGCTTGCCGCTCGCGTTCTGCCTCCTGATGCTGGGGACACTGCTCCCCGGGGCCGACGCCTGCAGCTGCTTCCTGGCTCATCTTGTTTAAACCCTCAATATAATGTTTGCTCCTTTGTGGTAGTGGTGTTGTGAACAATGTGTGCTTTCATCTTGTTTGACCCCCCAATATAATGTTTGTTCTTTTGTTGTGTTGAAACGCCCACCCTATCTCATGATACCTGTGTCTGTGCATTCTTATTGGTATGATAATTACGGTTTGGCTGTATCACAACAACTGCAGGATTTAATGCGAACCCGACGGTTTGTGGGCTTACTTATCTCGGGAATAGCAGCTTTGATAAGTGCAATCACTTCTGTTACTGTGACAGCAATATCATTGACTCAACAAGTACATACTGCTCAATATGTTGATTCTATGTCCAAAAATGTTTCTTTAGCATTGGCAACACAGGAAGCTATATACAGGAAATTAGAAATGAGGGTAGACGCCCTAGAGGAAGCAGTAATACATATTGGGACTGAATTGCAGGCTTTAAAGGTGAAAATGGCATTGTCCTGTCATGCTGACTATCGGTGGATATGTGTAACACCCCTGAAAGTAAATGAGACAGATTTTGAATGGGAAAAGATTAAAAACCATATTTCAGGTATCTGGAACAGCTCTGACATTGGTCTAGACTTAGGGAAACTTCACAATCAAATAGCAACTATGGAACACTCCCGATTAGATTTTACTGCCGCTGGAACAGCAAATGATTTCTTCCATACTTTCTCTAACTACATTTCAGGAAAAAATATGCTGTCTACCTTCCTTAGCTATGTTACTGTGGCTGTTTTAATTCTGCTTCTCATATTCATTCTTCCTTGTATTGTCAGGATTCTTCGGCAGAGCATTCAGAGGCTCGCGACTGAGCTACATCTGGCTGTTTTAAGAAATAAAAAAGGGGGAGATGCCGGGAGCCGGCGAGAGACATTCCACTCGTGACAAAGGTCATGAGGAAGGGGGCTCGGCATACGCAAAGGCGGGATCGAGCCTCGGGAGTGCCCCCGGATATTCTCGAGCATCTACCCCCCAAAAACCAGAGTCTGCCTACTGTATTGCTTTGTGCTCTCGCCTCTGACTTTACTGGGGGCTGTCCCCCACCACCATCTCACTCTCTCTGTCAAAGAGTTAACTTACAGCTCCAATTAATAAAGTTCCTGGGCAATTAGGAGTGTTTAAATCCAAACCCCTCAGATGGCTCTCTAACTCGCCTGACAAGTTTACCCGGACACCTACAGCTATGCATACGATTGTTTACAGTCTCCCAGCCTCCAGAGGCACGGGAAGCTTAAGATATTCAAATAGCTTAGAGCCTCTCAGAGAATTAGAAACTGTCAGAATAAAACTAGTAAAAGATTTCATTGATGAGCCAATGTTTGTTGCCAAGTTTTCACATCCCTTGAATTGTATCCTTGAATGTGCATTAATTAATATAGTTGGTATGTAGAAAAAATAAGTAGTGGCCTTGGTGTTAGTAACTTTAGACCCTTAAGGTAGTAAATTTTTTCCTTTGTAAACCCATAACACATCCACCCTATAGGAACGTAATCTTATCTTCGGAGGATGGCGCCAAACCTTAAAATAATTACTCTTAGAGAAAATAAGTCTTTGTTGATAAGTCCTTGTCAAGAGTCATAAAATGTTAATAGGCCTCTGGCCAGAAGATGATGTAAATCACCTAAACCATTTGTATACGATAAATCTGCAGGAAAGAAACCCTGGTTTTTGATAAGCATCAAAGACTGCTGATTTTGCATCCCCTATTGTCCTCTATGTGTAACTTAGGGTATAAAAGCCCCTGTTGAAAATAAAGCTATGGGCCTTGCTCACCAACGCTTGGTCTCCCCATGTCATTCTTCCCTTTAACTTCTAGCTGAGTGTCCATCTGGAGCGTGGATGTCCTCTGCGACCATTTATTTGCCTGGGCTTCTAAGACCCACTCGAGAAGGTGTCTAAGGTGGGGCACCTTCCGCTATTCGAGAGGGCGCCTGCGGCCTCCGTGGTCAGAGCTAACCTGGTGTCACGGGTTATATTGATTTTCCGCGTAAACCAAGCCACTCAGCTTCTTTTCTCCACTGAATTTTCCTACTGAGCTATCCTCATTCTATTCCTCTTTATTATATCTAATTAACATTTGAATAGGTCGCCTAGCCGTTTCTCCTTCGAAGACCCTGGATCAGCCGGGGGTGGACCCCGGCACCCACGGGCGCTGCAGCTCGAGGAAACCCCTGAGACGCCCCCATTCTCGCGAGCTGAGGGCCTTCTTATCCTGCATGGCCTGGAGAGCAATCCCGGGTCCTCTCTCCAAACGGAAGAGGAGGCTGGACTCCCTTGAGGCCGCTCAGGGGGCTCCAAGAGACCCGCGTCGCGACTCGAGAGGAGAGCGGAGTCCTTGGCTTCCCCTCGAGACGAGGCCTGACTCCCCGGGGGAGCCTGGAATGCAACCCCGAGATCCCTGCCTTCCCTAGAGAGGAATATTAGGTCCCGGACACACGCCTAGGTGAGGTCTCTTCGGCCCTGCTGTGACTCGAGCGCAACCCCCAGCTCTCCCTCGCAACCCGAGGGGAAGATTGGGCTTCCCAGGGCCAACCCAAGGGGAAGGCTGAGATCCCCGTCATAACTCGAGAATCCCGCCGCAACTCGAGAAAAACCACGTGGTTCCCACCTCTTGGCAAGATGAGGCCCTTGCCCGCCACGGCGTCTCAAGGGAAGTCCCCTGTTCCGCCCTGAAGGGCGAAACGGTCCCTGACAGCCTTCCTGCGACCCCCAAAAGTCCCCCGACACGGCGGGGTCCCCCGAGGGGAACACCGAGGGTTCCGGCACCGCTTCCTCTGAGCCCCTTCTCCCCTCCTGATCGCGACAGGAGAGGCGATACCCCTGCGTGGTCTGGAAGGGGTTCCCGGCCTTCCCGGCGCACCTCAGGATGAGGTCGGTCTCAGGAGGATATTCGAGACGAGCCACGTGGGTGGGGCCACATGCCGAACGCCCCCGATTCACTGGTCCGCTCTTGAGAAGGACCCGAGGCCCGGACCCCACTTCGAAGCAACCCCGTGGGTGAAGGCACAACACGAAGGGGCACTGCCACCCCTGTGCATCGTCCGCAAAGACCCGCGGGTTCCACTCACAGCTCGACGAGGGGCCTGAGACCCCCTGAGCAACTCGAGAGGCCAGCGGGGTTCCCTTCCTCAGACAAGACGAGGCCTGACTCTCCTGTCCCAACTCTGCAGGGACCCTGCGGTCGGAGTCCGAAACGGAGAGGAAGCCTGAGGTTCCTGCCTCCCCTCGAGGTGAGGCCCTCTTCCGTTGCGCCAGACCCAGCGGAGTCCCGAGGGGCCCCGCCACCTCCACAGGATCCCTCGCCTCTCAGAGGCACCCTGGCAAGTTCCCTAAGGTCCCCGGCAGAAGGCGAGGGACACGAGGGTTTCCCGCCGCCCCCCGAGAAAGACCTCGAGAGTCCTTCTTCAACGCGTCTCGAGGCCCTAATCCCCTCCCGTGACTCGAGAGCCAGGACGCGCTCCCCCTCGCCAAGCACCTGGAGACCTGACTTCCCTGGCGCCGCACAAGAGGCTCCCTGAGATCCTCGTCGTGCCTCGGGAGAAAACCCCCACGGGCGCCGCAGCTCGAGGAAACCCCTGAGACGCCCCCGTCCTCGCGAGCTGAGGGCCTTCTTTTCCTGCATGGCCTGGAGAGCAATCCCCGGTCCTCTCTCCAAACGGAAGAGGAGGCTGGACTCCCTTGAGGCCGCTCAGGGGGCTCCAAGAGACCCGCGTCGCGACTCGAGAGGAGAGCGGAGTCCTTGGCTTCCCCTCGAGACGAGGCCTGACTCCCCGGGGGAGCCTGGAATGCAACCCCGAGATCCCTGCCTTCCCTGGAGAGGAATATTAGGTCCCGGACACACGCCTAGGTGAGGTCTCTTCGGCCCTGCAGTGACTCGAGCGCAACCCCCAGCTTTCCCTCGCAACCCGAGGGGAAGATTGGGCTTCCCAGGTCCAACCCAAGGGGAAGGCTGAGATCCCCGTCGTAACTCGAGAATCCCGCCGCAACTCGAGAAAAACCACGTGCTTCCCACATCTTGGCAAATTGAGGCCCTTGCCCGCGACGGCGTCTCAAGGGAAGTCCCCTGTTCCGCCCTGAAGGGCGACACGGTCCCTGAGAGCCTTCCTGCGACCCACAAAAGTCCCCCGACATGCCGGGGTCCCCCGAAGGAACACCGAGGGTCCAGCACCGCTTCCTCTGATCCCCTTCTCCCCTCCTGATCGCGACAGGAGAGGCGATTCCCCTGCGTGGTCTGGAAGGGGTTCCCGGCCTTCCCGGCGCACCTCAGGATGAAGTCGGTCTCAGGAGAAAATTCCAGACGAGCCACGTGGGTGGGGCCACATGCCAAACGCCCCCGATTCACCGGTCCGCCCTTGAGAAGGACCCGAGGCCCGGACCCCTCTTCGAAGGCAACCCTGTGGGTGAAGGCACAACACGAAGGGGCACTGCCACCCCCGTGCATCGTCCGCAAAGACCCGCGGGTTCCACACACAGCTCGACGAGGGGCCTGAGACCCCTGAGCAACTCGAGAGGCCAGCGGGGTTCCCTTCCTCGGAGAAGACGAGGCCTGACTCTCCTGTCCCAACTCTGCAGGGACCCTGCGGTCGGAGTCCGAAACGGAGAGGAAGCCTGAGGTTCCTGCCTCCCCTCGAGGTGAGGCCCTCTTCCGTTGCGCCAGACCCAGCGGAGTCCCGAGGGGCCCCCTCACCTCCACAGGATCCCTCGCCTCTCAGAGGCACCCTGTGAAGTTCCCTAAGGTCCCCGGCAGAAGGCGAGGGAAACGAGGGTTTCCCGCCGCCCCCCGAGAAACACCTCGAGAGTCCTTCAACGCGTCTCGAGGCCCTAGTCCCCTCCCGTGACTCGAGAGCCAGGACGCGCTCCCCCTCGCCACGTGCCTGGAGACCTGACTTCCCTGGCGCCGCACGAGAGGCTCCCTGAGATCCTCGTCCTGCTTCGGGAGAAAACCCCCACGGGCGCCGCAGCTCGAGGAAACCCCTGAGACGCCCCCGTCCTCGCGAGCTGAAGGCCTTCTTTTCCTGCATGGCCTGGAGAGCAATCCCGGGTCCTCTCTCCAAACGGAAGAGGAGGCTGGACTCCCTTGATGCCACTCAGGGGGCTCCAAGAGACCCGCGTCGCGACTCGAGAGGAGAGCGGAGTCCTTGGCTTCCCCTCGAGACGAGGCCTGACTCCCCGGGGGAGCCTGGAATGCAACCCCGAGATCCCTGCCTTCCCTGGAGAGGAATATTAGGTCCCAGACACATGCCTAGGTGAGGTCTCTTCGGCCCTGCCGTGACTCGAGCGCAACCCCCAGCTTTCCCCCGCAACCCGAGGGGAAGATTGGGCTTCCCAGGGCCAACCCAAGGGGAAGGCTGAGATCCCCGTCGTAATTCGAGAATCCCGCTGCAACTGGAGAAAAACCACGTGCTTCCCACCTCTTGGCAAATTGAGGCCCTTGCCCGCGACGGCGTCTCAAGGGAAGTCCCCTGTTCCGCCCTGAAGGGCGAAACGTTCCCTGACAGCCTTCCTGCCACCCCCAAAAGTCCCCCGACACGCCGGGGTACCCCGAGAGGAACACCGAGGGTCCCGGCACCGCTTCCTCTGAGCCCATTCTCCCCTCCTGATCGCGACAGGAGAGGCGATTCCCCTGCGTGGTCTGGAAGGGGTTCCCGGCCTTCCCGGCGAACCTCAGGATGAGGTCGGTCTCAGGAGGAAATTCGAGTCGAGCCACGTGGGTGGGGCCACATGCCGAACGCCCCCGATTCACCGGTCCGCTCTTAAGAACGACCCGAGGTCCGGACCCCAGTTCGAAGGCAACCCTGTGGGTGAAGGCACAACACGAAGGGGCACTGCCACCCCCGTGCATCGTCCGCAAAGACCCGCGGGTTCCACACACAGCTCGACGAGGGGCCTGAGACCCCCTGAGCAACTCGAGAGGCCAGCGGGGTTCCCTTCCTCGGACAAGACGAGGCCTGACTCTCCTGTCCCTACTCTGCAGGGACCCTGCGGTCGGAGTCTGAAACGGAGAGGAAGCCTGAGGTTCCTGCCTCCCCTCGAGGTGAGGCCCTCTTCCATTGCGCCAGACCCAGCGGAGTCCCGAGGGGCCCCCTCACCTCCACAGGATCCCTCGCCTCTCAGAGGCACCCTGGGAAGTTCCCTAAGGTCCCCGGCAGAAGGCGAGGGAAACGAGGGTTTCCTGCCGCCCCCCGAGAAAGACCTCGAGAGTCCTTCTTCAACGCGTCTCGAGGCCCTAGTCCCCTCCCGTGACTCGAGAGCCAGGACGCGCTCCCCCTCACCACGCGCATGGAGACCTGACTTCTCTGGCGCCGCACGAGAGGCTCCCTGAGATCCTCGTCCTTCCTCGGGAGAAAACCCCCATGGGCGCCGCAGCTCGAGGAAACCCCTGAGACGCCCCTGTCCTCGCGAGCTGAGGGCCTTCTTTTCCTGCATGGCCTGGAGAGAAAACCCGGGTCCTCTCTCCAAACGGAAGAGGAGGCTGGAATCCCTTGAGGCCGATCAGGGAGCTCCAAGAGACCCACGTCGCGACTCGAGAGGAGAGCGGAGTCCTTGGCTTCCCCTCGAGACGAGGCCTGACTCCCCGGGGGAGCCTGGAATGCAACCCCGAGATCCCTGCCCTCCCTGGAGAGGAATATTAGGTCCCGGACACACGCCTAGGTGAGGTCTCTTCGGCCCTGCAGTGACTCGAGCGCAACCCCCAGCTTTCCCTCGCAACCCGAGGGGAAGATTGGGCTTCCCAGGGCCAACCCAAGGGGAAGGCTGAGATCCCCGTCGTAACTCGAGAATCCCGCCGCAACTCAATAAAATCCACGTGGTTCCCACCTCTTGGCAAGATGAGGCCCTTGCCCGCCACGGCGTCTCAAGGGAAGTCCCCTGTTCCGCCCTGAAGGGCGAAACGGTCCCTGACAGCCTTCCTGCGACCCCCAAAAGTCCCCCGACACGCCGGGTTCCCTCGAGGGGAACACCGAGGGTCCCGGCACCGCTTCCTCTGAGCCCCTTCTCCCCTCCTGACCGCGACAGGAGAGGCGATTCCCCTGCGTGGTCTGGAAGGGGTTCCCGGCCTTCCCGGCGCACCTCAGGATGAGGCCGGTCTCACGAGGAAATTCGAGGCGAGCCACGTGGGTGGGGCCACATGCTGAACGCCCCCGATTCCCCGGTCCGCCCTTGAGAAGGACCCGAGGCCCGGACCCCTCTTCGAAGGCAACCCTGTGGGTGAAGGCACAACACGAAGGGGCACTGCCACCCCCGTGCATCGTCCGCAAAGACCCGCGGGTTCCACACACAGCTCGACGAGGGGCCTGAGACCCCCTGAGCAACTCGAGAGGCCAGCGGGGTTCCCTTCCTCAGACAAGACGAGGCCTGACTCTCCTGTCCCAACTCTGCAGGGACCCTGCGGTCGGAGTCCGAAACGGAGAGGAAGCCTGAGGTTCCTGCCTCCCCTCGAGGTGAGGCCCTCTTCCGTTGCGCCAGACCCAGCGGAGTCCCGAGGGGCCCCGCCACCTCCACAGGATCCCTCGCCTCTCAGAGGCACCCTGGCAAGTTCCCTAAGGTCCCCGGCAGAAGGCGAGGGACACGAGGGTTTCCCGCCGCCCCCCGACAAAGACCTCGAGAGTCCTTCTTCAACGCGTCTCGAGGCCCTAGTCCCCTCCCGTGACTCGAGAGCCAGGACGCGCTCCCCCTCGCCACGCGCATGGAGACCTGACTTCCCTGGCGCCGCACGAGAGGCTCCCTGAGATCCTCGTCGTGCCTCGGGAGAAAACCCCCACGGGCGCCGCAGCTCGAAGAAACCCTTGAGACGCCCCCGTCCTCGCGAGCTGAGGGCCTTCTTTTCCTGCATGGCCTGGAGAGCAATCCCGGGTCCTCTCTCCAAACGGAAGAGGAGGCTGGACTCCCTTGAGGCCGCTCAGGGGGCTCCAAGAGACCCGCGTCGCGACTCGAGAGGAGAGCGGAGTCCTTGGCTTCCCCTCGAGACGAGGCCGGACTCCCCGGGGGAGCCTGGAATGCAACCCCGAGAGCCCTGCCTTCCCTGGAGAGGAATAGTAGGTCCCGGACACACGCCTAGGTGAGGTCTCTTCGGCCCTGCAGTGACTCGAGCGCAAACCCCACCTTTCCCTCGCAACCCGAGGGGAAGATTGGGCTTCCCAGGGCCAACCCAAGGGGAAGGCTGAGATCCCCGTCGTAACTCGAAAATCTCGCCGCAACTCGAGAAAAACCACGTGGTTCCCACCTCTTGGCAAGAGGAGGCCCTTGCCCGCCACGGCATCTCAAGGGAAATCCCCCGTTCCGCCCTGAAGGGTGAAACGGTCCCTGACAGCCTTCCTGCGACCCCCAAAAGTCCCCCGACACGCCGGGTTCCCTCGAGGGGAACACCGAGGGTCCCGGCACCGCTTCCTCTGAGCCCCTTCTCCCCTCCTGATCGCGACAGGAGAGGCGATTCCCCTGCGTGGTCTGGAAGGGGTTCCCGGCCTTCCCGGCGCACCTCAGGATGAGGCCGGTCTCACGAGGAAATTCGAGACGAGCCACGTGGGTGGGGCCACATGCCGAACGCCCCCGATTCCCCGGTCCGCCCTTGAGAAGGACCCGAGGCCCGGACCCCTCTTCGAAGGCAACCCTGTGGGTGAAGGCACAACACGAAGGGGCACTGCCACCCCCGTGCATCGTCCGCAAAGACCCGCGGGTTCCACACACAGCTCGACGAGGGGCCTGAGACCCCCTGAGCAACTCGAGAGGCCAGCGGGGTTCCCTTCCTCAGACAAGACGAGGCCTGACTCTCCTGTCCCAACTCTGCAGGGACCCTGCGGTCGGAGTCCGAAACGGAGAGGAAGCCTGAGGTTCCTGCCTCCCCTCGAGGTGAGGCCCTCTTCCGTTGCGCCAGACCCAGCGGAGTCCCGAGGGGCCCCGCCACCTCCACAGGATCCCTCGCCTCTCAGAGGCACCCTGGCAAGTTCCCTAAGGTCCCCGGCAGAAGGCGAGGGACACGAGGGTTTCCCGCCGCCCCCCGACAAAGACCTCGAGAGTCCTTCTTCAACGCGTCTCGAGGCCCTAGTCCCCTCCCGTGACTCGAGAGCCAGGACGCGCTCCCCCTCGCCACGCGCATGGAGACCTGACTTCCCTGGCGCCGCACGAGAGGCTCCCTGAGATCCTCGTCGTGCCTCGGGAGAAAACCCCCACGGGCGCCGCAGCTCGAGGAAACCCCTGAGACGCCCCCGTCCTCGCGAGCTGAGGGCCTTCTTTTCCTGCATGGCCTGGAGAGCAATCCCGGGTCCTCTCTCCAAACGGAAGAGGAGGCTGGACTCCCTTGAGGCCGCTCAGGGGGCTCCAAGAGACCCGCGTCGCGACTCGAGAGGAGAGCGGAGTCCTTGGCTTCCCCTCGAGACGAGGCCTGACTCCCCGGGGGAGCCTGGAATGCAACCCCGAGATCCCTGCCTTCCCTGGAGAGGAATAGTAGGTCCCGGACACATGCCTAGGTGAGGTCTCTTCGGCCCTGCGGTGACTCGAGCGCAACCCCCAGCTTTCCCTCTCAACCCGAGGGAAAGATTGGGCTTCCCAGGACCAACCCAAGGGGAAGGCTGAGATCCCCGTCGTAACTCGAGAATCTCGCCGCAACTCGAGAAAAACCACGTGGTTCCATCGTCTTCGCAGCATGAGGCCCTTGCCCGCCACAGCGTCTCAAAAGAAGTCCCACGTTCCTACTGAAGTGCAAAACGGTACTTGGCAGCCATGATGGCACCCCCAAAGTTCCCCAACTTACAGGCCTCACTCGAGGGTAACACCCATGTTCCCCGCACCACCTCATTTGAGCCCCTTCTCCCCTCCTGATTGCAACAGGAGTGTCTTTTCTCCTGCTTTGTGTGGAAGGGGTTACCGATCTTCCCAGCGCACATCAGGATGAGGCCTGTCTCACGAGGAAATTGGAGATGTAGCCTCGTGGGTGGTGCCACATGCGGAAAGACCCCATTTCCCGGTCAGCTATTAATAAGAACCCGATGCCCGTACACTTCTTGGAATGCATCCCGTAGGATGAAGGCACAACAAGGAGGGACCCTGAACACCCGTGCATCTTTTGGAAAATTCTGCAGGTTCCACATACAGCTCGACAAGTGACCTGTTACCTCGTGAACAACTCGAGAGGCAAGCTAAGTTTCATTTCTCCACAGAATACGAGGCCTGACTCTCCTGTCCCAACTCTGCAGGAATCCTGAGATCGGAGTCTGAAATGGAGAGGAACCCTGAGGTTCCTTCCTCAACACGAGATGAGGCCCTCTTGTATTATACCACACCCAGTGGAGTCCCTAGAGGCCCCTCCTAACTCCACAGTATCAGTGTCTTCTCAGAGGCACCCTGAGCAACTCCCTGAGGTCACCGGCACAAGTCGAGGGAACACAGGGTATCCTGCCGCAACCCGAGAAAGACCTCAAGAGTCCGTCTTCAACGCGTCTTGAGGACGGATTCCCCTACCATGACTCGAGAGCAATGACACGCTCCCCCTCGCCATGCGCATGGACACCTGACTTCCCTGGCGCCACATGAGAGGCTCCCCGAGCTCCCCGTCATACCTCGTGAGAAACCCCACACTGGCGCCGCAGCTCGGGAAAACCCACCGTCATCGCGAGATTGGGGACTTCTTTTCCTGCCTGACCTGGAGAGCAATCCCTGGTCTTTTCTCCAAACTTCACAGGAGGCTTTACTCCCTTTAGGCCACTCAATGGGCTCCAAGAGATACCTGTCGCGACTTGAGAGGAGAGCAGAGTACTTTGTTTCCCCTCGAGACGAGGCCTTACCTCGGGTGAGTCTGGAATGCAACCCCGAGATCCCTGTTGCCCCTGGAGAGGAACATTATGTCCTGGACAAAAGCCTAGATAAGGTCTATTTTGCCCTACAGTGACTCGAGAGCAACACCCATCTCTCCCTCGCAATTCGAATGGAAGATTGGTCTTCATTGGGCCAACACAAGAGGAAGTCTGAATTTCCCGTTGTAAGTCGAGAATCCCACCGCAACTCTTAAAAACCACGTGGTTCCCCATTCATCGCAATAAGAGGCCTTTGCCCGCTACAGAGTCTCAAGAGAAGTCCCATGTTTCGTCATAAAGTTCGAAATGCTACTTGGCACCCTTGATGCGACCCCAAAAGTTCCCCAATATACCGGTCTCACTCCAAGGGAACACCGAAGTTCCTGGCACCACTTCATTTGAGCCCCTTCTCCGCTCCTGATCACGGCAGGAAGGTCGATCCCCCTGCTTTGTCTAGAAGGGGTTCCCGACCTTCATGGCGCACCTCAGGATGAGGCCAGTCTCACGAAGAAATTCGAGACGTAGCCTCGTGTTGGTGCCACGTGCCAAAAGACCCCGATTTCTCGGTCTTGCTTTTGATAAGAACCCGATGCCCGGACACCTCTTCTAAGGCAACCCTGTGGATGAAGGCACTACACGAGGGGGCACTGGCAACCCTGTTCATCGTCCGGAAAACCCCGCAGGATCCACATACAGCTCCACAACTGGCCTGTCACCCCTTAAACAATGAGAGAGGAAAGCGGAGTTCCCTTCCTCAGACAAGACGAGGCCTGAGTATCCAATCCCAACTCTGCAGGCACGCTTCGATCTGAGTCAGAAATGGAGAGGAAACCTGAGGTTCCTGCCTCAACCCGAGATGAGACCCTCTTCCATTAAAACAAACCCAGTGGAGTCCCGAGAGGCCCCTCCCATCTCCACAGTATCCCTGACTTCTCATAGGCATTCTGAGAAGCTCCTTGAGGCCACCGGCAAAAGTCGAGGGAAATAAGGGTTTCCTGCCACAACCGAAGAAAGACCTCGAGAGTCCTTCTTCAATGTGTCTTGGGGTCAGATTCCCCTACCATAGCTCGAGAGCAATAATGCGCTCCCCCTCGCCACGCACATGGAGACCTGACTTCCCTGGCGCCACACGAGAGGCTCCCTGAGCTCCCCGTCGTACCTCGTGTGAAACCCCACACTGGCGCCGCAGCTCGAGAAAACCCACAAGATCCCTCCGTCATCGCGAGATGAGGGCCATCTTTTCCTGCATGGCCTGGAGAGCAGTCCCAAGTCCTCTCTCCAAACTTCACAGGAGGCTTGACTCCCTTTAGGCCACAAAGTGGGCTCCAAGAGGTGCCCGTCGCGACTCGAAAGGAGAGCGGAGTCCTTTGCTCCCCTTCGACATGAGGCCTGACTCCCTGGGTGAGTCTGGAATGCAAACCTGAGATCCCTGTGACCCTTGGAGAGGAACATTAGGTCCTGGACACAAGCCTAGATGAGGTCTCCTTTGCCCTGACGTGACTCGAGCGCAACCCCCAGCTCTCCCTCGCAACTCGAATGGATGATTGGACTTCCCTGGCCCAACACAAGAGGAAGCCTGAAATCCCCGTCGTAACTCGAGAATCCCGCCGCAACTCGAGAAAAACCACGTGGCTCCCCCGTCATCGCAAGATGAGCCCCTTGGCCGCTACAGCGTATCAAGAGAAGTCCCACGTTCCATCCTGAAGTACAAAACGGTACTTGGCACCCTTGATGCGACCCCCAAAGTTCCCTGACATACCGGTCTCACTCGAGGGAAACACCAAAGTTCACGGCACCACTTCCTGTGAGCCCCTTCACCCCTCCTGCTCGCGACAGAAGGGTCGATTCCCATGTTTTGTCTGCAAGGGGTTCCCGACGTTCCCCGCGAACCTCCAGATGAGGCCGGTCTCATGAGGAAATTCGAAAAGTAGCCTCATGGTTGGTGCCATATGCTGAAAGATCCCGAATTCCCGGTCCACTCTAGATAAGAACCTGACGCCCGGACATCTCTTCGAAGGCAACCCTGTGGATGAAGGCACAACACGAAGGGACACTGACATCCCCATGCATCGTCTGGAAAAACCCGCAGATTCCACTCACAGCTCCAAATGTGGACTGTCACCCCGTGAACAACTCGAGAGGCAAGTGAAGTTGCATTCCTTCACACATGACGAGGCCTTACTCTCCTGTCCCAACTCTTCAGGGACCCTGCAATTGGAGTCAGAAATGGAGAGGAACCCTGAGGTTCCTGCCTCAACTAGAGAAGAGGCCCTCTTCCATTGAACCAAACTCAGTGGTGTCCCGAGAGGCCCCTCCCAACACCACAGTATCCCTGAATTCTCAGAGGCTCCCTGAGAAGCTACCTGAGGTCACTGGCACAAGTCGAGGGAACCCAGAGTTTCCTGAAGTAACCCGAGAAAGACTTGGAGAGTCCTTTTTCAACGTCTCTTGATGCCCGATTCCCCTACCATGACTCCAGAGCAAGGACGCGCTCCCCTCGCCACAAGCAGGAAAACTGACTTCCCTAGTACCACACAAGAGGCTCCCTGAGTACCCCATCGTACCTCGTGAGAAAACCCACACTGGCGCCGCAGTTCGAGAAAAACCACAAGATGCCCCCGTCAAGGAGAGATGGGGGCCTTCTTTTCCTGCCTGACCTGGAGAGCAATTCCTGGTCCTCTCTCCAAACTTCACAGGAGTATTGACTCCCTTTAGGCCACTCAGTTGGGTCCAAGAAATACCCGGTGCGACTCGAGAGGAGAGCGGAGTCCTTTGCTTCCCTGGAGACGAGGCCTGACTCCCCGGGTGAGTTTGGAATGCAACCCCGAGATCCATGTCACCCCTGGAGTGGAACATTATGTCCTAGACACAAGCCTAGATGAGGTCTATTTTGCCCTACAGTGACTCGAGAGCAACCTCCATCTCACCCTCACAATTTGAATGGAAGATTGGTCTTCCCACGGTCAACACAAGAGGAAGTCTGAATTTCCCATCGTAATTCGAGAATTCAGCCTCAAGTCTTAAAAACCATGTGGTTCCCCCTTCATCGCAATATGAGGCCCTTGCCAGCTAGAGTCTCAAGAGAAGTCCCACGTTCCATCTTAAAGTTCGAAATGCTACTTGGCACCCTTGATGCGACCCCAAAGTTCCCCAACATACCGGTCTCACTGCAGGGGAACACCGAAGTTCCCGGTGTCTCCAGGGAAGTCCCATGTTCCGCCCTGAAGGGTGAAACGGTACTTGACACCCTTGATGCGACCGCAAAAGTTCCCCGACACGCTGGGTTCCCTCGAGGGGAACACCGAGGGTCCCGGCACCACTTCATCTGAGCCCCTTCTCCCCTCCTGATCACGACAGGAGAGTCGATTCCCCTGCTTTCTCTGGAAGGGGTTCCCGGCCTTCCTGGCGCACCTCAGGATGAGGCCGGTCTCAGGAGGAAATTGGAGACTAGCCACGTGTGAGGTGCCACGTGCCGAACGACTCCGATTTTCCGGTCTGCTCTTGTTAAGAACCCGATGCCCGGACACGTCTTCGAAGGCAACCCTGTGAGTGAAGGCATAACACGAAGGGGCAGTGACACCCCCGTGCATCATCCGGAAAAACCCGCAGGGTCTACACACAGCTCGACAAGGGGCCTGAGACTCCTGGAACAACTCGAGAGGCAACCAGAATTCCATTCCTCAGACAAGACGAGGCATGACTCTCCTGTCCCAACCCTGCAGGGACCGTGCAGTCGGAGTCCGAAACCGAGAGGAAGCCTGAGGTTCATGCCTCCCCTCGAGATGAGGCCCTCTTCCATTGCGCCGAACCCAGCAGAGTCCCGAGAGGCCCTGCCAACTACACAGCATCCCTCACCTCTCAGAGGCACCGTGGGAAGTTCACTAAGGTCCCCTGCAGAAGTCGAGGGAAACGAGGGTTTCCCGCCACAACCCGAGAAAGACCTCGAGAGTCCTTCTTCAACGCCTCTTGAGGACCTAGCCGTTTCCCATGACTCGAGAGTGATGACCAGCTCCCCCTCGCCATGCGCATGGGGACCTGACTTCCCTGGCGCCGCACGAGAGGCTCCCTGAGGTCCTCGTCGTGCCTCGTGAGAAAACCTCCATGAGCGCAGCAGCCTGAGGAAACCCATGAGACTCCCCCGTCATCGCGAGATGAGGGCCTTCTTTTCCTGCCTGGCCTGGAGAGCAATCCCGGGTCCTCTCTCCAAACTGAAGAGGAGGCTCGACACCCTTGAGTCCACTCAGTGGGCTCCAAGAGAACCGTGTCGCGACTTGAGAGGAAAGCGGAGTCCTTTGCTTCCCCTCCAGGCGAGTCCTGACCCCCCGGGGGAGTCTGGAATGGAAACCCGTGATCCCTGTCTTCCCTTGGGAGGAATATTAGGTCCTGGACACACGCCTCGATGAGGTCTCTTTGGCCCTGTAGTGACTCGAGCAGAACCCCCAGCTTTCCATCGCAACTCGAATTGAAGATTGGGCTTCCCAGGGCCAACCCAAGAGGAAGCCTGAAATTCCTGTCGTTTTCGAGAATCCCGATGCAACTCGAGAAAAACGACGTGGTTCCAACGTCTTCACAGGATGAGGCCCTTGCCCTCTATAGCGTCTCCAGGGAAGTCCCATGTTCCGTCCTGAAGTGGGAAACGGTACTTGGCTCCCTTGATGCGACCCCTAAAGTTCCCTGAAACGCCGGGTTCCCTCGAGTGGAACACCGAGGGTCCCGGCACCACTTCATCTGAGCCCCATCTCCCCTCCTGATCGCGACAGGAGAATCGATTCCCCTACTTTGTGTGGAAGGTGTTCCCGGCCTTCCCGGCGCACCTCAGGATGATGCTGGTCTCACGAGGAAATTCGAGATGAGCCACGTGGGTGGTGCCACATGCCGAATGACCCCGATTTCCCGGTCCGCTCTTGAAATGAACCCGATGCCCGGACACCTCTTTGAAGGAAACCCTGTGGGGGAAGGCACAAAACGAAGGGGCACTGACACCCCCATGCATCTTCTGGAAACACCCGCAGGTTCCACTAACAGCTTGTCAAGGGCCCTGAGACCCCCTGAACGACTCGAGAGGCAAGCAGAGTTCCGTTACTCAGACAAGACGAGGCCTGACTCTCCTGTCCCAACTCTGCAGGGACCCTGCGGTCGGAGTCAGAAATGGAGAGGAAGCCTGAGGTTCCTGCCTCCAATCGAGATGAGGCCCTCTTTCATTTCGTCAAACCTAGTGGAGTCCCGAGAGGCCCCTCTAACTCCTCAGTATCCCTCACCTCTCAGAGGCACCTGGGAAGTTCCCTAAGGTCCCCTTAGAGGTCGATGGAAACGAGTGTTTCCCGCCCCAACCCAAGAAAGACCTTGAGAGTCCTTCTTAAATGCCTCTTGAGGCCCTAGTCCCTCCCATGACTCGAGAGCAATGACGCGATCTGCCTGGCCACACGCATGGAGTCAGGCTTCTCTGGCGCCACACGAGAGGCTCCCTGAACTCCCCATCATATCTCGTGAGAAACCCCACACTGGCGCCACAGCTCGAGAAAACCCATGAGACGCCCCCGTCATCACGAGAGGAGGGCCATCTTTAACTGCATGGTATGCAGATCAAGCGTGAACCTTCTGTCCAAGCTACACAGGACGCTTGACTCCCTTTAGGCCACTCATTGGGCTCCAAGAGTTACGCGTCGCGACTCGAGAAGATAGTGGAGTCCTTTGCTTCCATTCGAGACGAGGCGTGACCCACCGGGTGAGACTGGAATGCGACCCCGATATCCCTGTCGCCCCTGGAGAGGGACATTACGTCCTGGACCCAAGCCTAGATGAGGACTCTTTGCCCTGAAGTGACTCGAGAGCAACCCCCAGCTCTCTCTGACAAGTTGAATGGAAGATTGGACTTCCTGGGCCAAAACAAGAGGAAGCCTGAATTCCCCATTGTAACTCGAGAATCCCGCCTCAACTCGAGAAAAACCACGTGTTTCCCTCGTCATCGCAATATGAGGCCCTTGCCCGCTACAGCATCTCCAGAGAATTCCCACGTTCCGTCTTGAAGTGCGAAACTGTACTTGGCACCCTTGATGCGACCTCAAAAGTGCCGTGACATACTGGTCTCACTCGAGGGGACCACCGAGGTTCCCGGCACCACTTCATCTGAGCCCCTTCTCCCCTTCTGATTGCGACCGGTGGGTCGATTCCCCTGCTTTGTCTGCAAGGGGTTCCCGAGCTTCCTGGCGCACCTCAGGATGAGGCCGGTCTCCCGAGGAAATTCGAGACGTAGCCTCGTGGGTGGTACCACATGCTGAAAGACCCCAATTTTCCGGTACGCTCTTGAAAAGAACCCGATGCCCGGAAACCTCTTTGAAGGCAACCCTGTGGATGAAGGCACAACACGAAGGGGCACTGACACCCCCGTGCATCGTCCAGAAAAACCCGCAGGTTCCACACTCAGCTCAACAAGTGGCCTGTCACTCCGTGAACAACTCGAAAGGCAAGGGGAAATCCATTCCTCCACAGAAGACGAGGCGTGACTCTCTTGTCCATACTCTGCAGGTACCCTGCGACCCGAGTCAGATATGGAGAGGACCCCTGAGGTTCCTGCCTCCATTCGAGATGAGGCCCTCTTCGATTGCACCAAACCCTGTTGAGTAACGAAAGGCCCCTCCCAAATCTACAGTGTGCCTGACTTCTCAGAGGCACCCTTAGAAGTTGCCTGAGGTCACCGACACAAATCAAGGGAACCCAGGGTTCCCTGCCGCAACCCGAGAAAGACCTCAAGAGTCCTTCTTCAATGCGTCTTGAGGCCCGATTCGCCTACTATGACTCGAGAGCAATCACGCACTCCCCTTCACCACACGCACGGAGACCTGACGTCCCTAGCACCACACGAGAGGCTCTCTGAGCTCCCCGTTGTACCTCGTGAGAAATCTGATACTGGCGCCGCAGCTGGAGAAAACCCACGAGATGCCCCCGTCATCGCGAGATGAGGGCCTTTTTTCCTGCATGGCCAGGAAAACAATCCCGAGTCATCTCCAAACTCCATAGGAGGCTTCACTCCCTTTACGCCACGCAGTGGGCTCCAAGAGATACCTGTCGCGACTCGACAGGAGAGCGGAGTCCTTTTTTTCCCCTCAAGACGAGGCCTGACTCCCCGGGTTAGTCGAGAATGCAACCCTGAGATCCCTGTTGGCCCAGTAGTGGAACACTAGGTCCTGGACACAAGCGTAGATGAGGTCTATTTTGCCCTGCAGTGACTGGAGAGCAAACCCCAGTTCTAACTTGCAACTCGAATGGAATACTGGATTTTCCTGGCGCCATACAAGAGGCTCCCTGAGATCCCCGTGGTACTTCATGAGACACCCCACACTGGCGCCGCAGCTCGAGAAAACCCACGAGACGCCACCGTCATCTCGAGATGAGGGCCTTCTTTTCCTGCATGGCCTGGAGTCCAATCCCGAGTCCTCTCTCCAAACTCCACAGGAGGCTTGACTCCCTTTAGTACACACAGTGGGCTCCAAGAGATACCCATCGCGACTCGAGACGAGAGCGGAATTCTTTGCTTACCCTCGAGGTGAGAACTGACTCCCCGGATGAGTCTGGAATGCAAACCCGAGATCCCTGTCGCCCCTGGAGAGCAACGTTAGATCCTGGACACAAGCCTAGATTAGGTCTCTCTTGCCCTGCAGTGACTCTAGCGCAATCCCCAGCTCCCCCTCGCAACCCGAAAGGAAGATTGGATTTCAAGGCCAACAAAAGGAAGCCTAAATTCCCGGTCATAACTCGAGAATCCCGCCGCAACTCGAGCAAAACCACGTGGTTCTCCCGTCATCGCAAGATGAGGCCCTTGCCCGCTACAGCGTTTCAAAAGATGTCCCAGGTTCCGTCTTGAAATGCGAAACGGTACTTGGCACCCTTGATGCGACCCCAAAAGTCCCCCAACACGCCGGTCTCACTCAAGGGGAACACCGAGGTTCCCGGCACCACTTCATTTAAGCCCCTTCTCCCCTCCTGATCGTGACCGGTGGGTCGATTCCCCTGCTTTGTCTGCAAGGGGGCCCGACCTTCCCTGCACAACTCAGGATGAGGCCGGTCTCATGGGGAAATTCGATACGTAGCTTTGTGGGTGGTGCCACTTGCTGAAAGACTCCAATTTCCCGGTCCGCTCTTGATAAGAATCCGATGCTCGGACACCTCTTGGAAGGCAGCCTTGAGTATGAAGTTACAACACGAAGGGGCACTAACACACCTGTGCATCATCCGGAAAAACGGGCAGGTTACACACACAGCTCGACAAGTGGCCTGTCACCTCGAGAACAACTCGAGAGGCAAGAGGAGTCCCATCCTCCAGAAAAGACGAGGCCTGACTCTCCTGTACCAACATGCAGGGACCTTGCGATCTGAGTCAGAAATGGAGAGGAACACTGAGGTTCCTGCTTCAACTCGAGATGAGTCCCTCTTACATTCCACCAAATGCAGAGGAGTCTCGAGAGGCCCCTCCAAACTGCACAGTATCCCTGACTTCTCAGAGGCACTCTGAGAAGCTCCCTGAGGTCGCAGGCACAAGTCAAGGGAACCCTGGGTTTTATGCAGTGACCCGAGAAAGACCTCGAGAGTCCTTCTTCAACCCGTCTTGAGGCCCGATTACCCTACCATGACTCGAGAGCAATGACGAGCTCCCCCTAGCCATCTCATGGGGACCTGACTTCCCTGGCGCCACACGAGAGGCTCCCTGAGCTCCCTCTCGTACCTCGTCAGAAAACCGGCACTAGCGCGGCAGTCCAGAAAACCCACGAGACGCCGCCATCATCGCGAGATGAGGGCCTTCTTTTCCTGCATGGCCTGGACAGGAATCCCGAGTCCTCTATCCAAACACCACAGGAGGCTTGACTCCCTTTAGGGCACACAGTGGGCTCCAAGAGATACCCATTGCGACTCAAAAGGACAGCGGAGTTCTTTGCTTCCCCTCGAGACGAGGCCTGATTCCCCGGGTGAGTCTGGTATGCAACCCCAAGATCCCTGTCGCCCCTAGGGACGAGCATTAAGTCCTGGACACAAGCCTAGATTAGGTCTATTTTGCCCTGCAGTGACTCGAGAGCAATCCCCAGCTCTCCCTTTAAACTCGAATGGAAGATAGGACTTCCCTGGCCCAACACATGAGGAAGACTGTATTCCCCGTCGAAACTCGAGAATCCCGCCACAACTCGAGAAACGCCACGTGGTTCCCCCGTCATCCCAAGATGAGGCCCTTGCCCGCTACAGCGTCTCAAGAGAAGTCCCACGTTCCGTCTTGAAGTGCGAAACGGTATTGGCACCCTTGATGCGCCCTCAAAAGTTCCTCGACACACCAGTCTGACTCGAGGAGAACACCGAGGTTCCCGGCACCACTACATCTGGGCCCCTTCTCCCCTCCTGATCGCGACAGGAGGGTCGATTCCCCTGTTTTGTCTTGAAGGGGTTCCCACCTTTCCCGGTGCATCTCAGGATGAGGCCGGTCTCACGAGGATATTCGAGACATAGCCACTTGGATGGTGACACATGCCGAAAGACCCCGATTTCCCGGTCCGCTCTTGATAAGATCCTGATGCCCGGACACCTCTTTGAAGATAACCCTTTTGATGAAGGCACAACACTTAGGGGCACTGACACCCCTGGGTATCGTCCGGAGAAACCCGCAGGTACCACACACAGCTCGAGAAGTGACCTGTCACCCCGTGAACAACTGGAGAGGCAAGCAGAGTTCCATTCCTCCACACAAGACGAGGCCTGACTCTCCTGTTCGAACTCTGCAGCGAAACTGCGATCCGAGTCAGATCTGGCCCAGGGGAAGTCAGGAGAGGAAACATGAGTTTCCTGCCTCCACTCGAGATGAGGCCCTCTTCCATTGCACCGAACCCAGTGGAGTCCCGAGAGACCCCTCCCAACTGCACAGTATCCCTGACTTCTCAGAGGCACCCTTAGACCTTCCTGAGATCACCGGCACAAGTCGAGGGAACCAAGGGTTTCCTGCCCCAACCCGTAAAAGACCTCGAGAGTCCTTCTTCAACGCGTCTTGAGGTGCCATTCCCCTACCATGACTCGAGAGCAATGACGCGCTCCCCCTAGCCATGCGCATAGAAACCTGACTTCCCTGGCGCCACAGGAGAGGCTCCCTGAGCTCCCAATATACCTCGTGAGCAACACCACACTGGAGCCGCAGCTCGAGAATACCCACGAGACGCCCCAGTCCTCACGAGATGAGGGCCTTCTTTTGCTGTATGGCCTGGAGAGCAATCCTGAGTCCTCTCTCCAAACTTCACAGGAGGCTTGACTCATTTTAGGCCACACAGTGAGCTCCAAGATATACCCGTCGCGACTTGACAGGAGAGCGGTGTCCTTGGCTTCCCCTCGAGACGAGGCCTGACTCCCCGGGTGAGTCGAGAATGCAATGCTGAGATCGCTTTCGCCCCAGCAGAGGAACATTAGGTCCTGGACACAAGCCTAGATGAGGTCTATTTGGCCCTGCAGTGTCTCGAGAGCAATCCCCAGTTCTAACTCACAATTCGAATGAAAACTGGACTTCCCTAGGCCAGTTGAAGAGGAAGCCTGAATTCCCGGTTGTAACTCGAGAATCCCGCCCCAACTCAAGAAAAACCACGTGGTTCCCCCGTCATCGAAAGATGAGGCCCTTGCCCGCTACAGCGTCTCAAGAGAAGTCCCACGTTCCGTATTGAAGAGCGAAAAGTTATTTGGAACCCTTGATGCGACCCCAAAAGTTCCCCGACATACCAGTCTCACTTGAGGAGAACACCGAGGTTCCCGGCACCACTTCATCTGAGACTCTTCTCCCCTCTTGATCGTGACAGGAGGTTCGATTCCCCTGCTTTGTCTGGAAGGCGTTCCCGACCTTCCTGGCGCACATCAAGATGAGGCCAGTCTCACGAGGAAATTCGAGACATAGCCTCGTGGGTGGTGCGACATGCCAAAAGACCCCAATTCCCTGGTCCGCTCTTGATAAGAACCCGATGGCAGAACCCAACTCGAAGGCAATCCTGTGGAACAAGGCACAACACGAAGGGGCAGTGACACCCCAGTGCATCGTCCAGAAAAACCCGCAAGTTCCACATACAAATCGACAAGTGGCCTGTCACCCCATGAACAACGCGAGAGTCAAGCGGAGTTCCATTCCTCCACACAAGACGAGGCCTGACTCTCCTGTCACAACTCTGCAGGGACTCTGCGATCCGAGTCAGATCCGGCGCATTCGAAGCCAGGAGAGGAACCCTATGGTTCCTGCCTCAACTTGTCATGAGGCCCTCTTCCATTGCACCAAACCCAGTGGAGTTCCGAGAGGCCCCTCCCAACTCCACAGTGACCCTGACTTCTCAGAGGCACGCTCAGAAGCTTCCTGAGGTCACTGGCACAAGTCGATGGAACCCAGGGTTTCCTGCTGCAACCCAAGAAAGACCTCGAGAGTCCTTCTTTAACACGTTTTCAGGCCCAATTCCCCTACCATGACTCGAGAACAATGACGGGCTCCCTCTCACCACGTGCATAGAGACCTGACTGCCCTGGCACCACATGAGAGGCTCACTGAGCTCCCAGTCTTACTTCGTGAGAAACCCCACACTAGCGCCACAGCTCGAGAAAACCTACGAGACGCCCCAGTCATCGGGAGATGAGGGCCTTCTTTTCCTGCATTGCCTGGAGAGCAATCCCGTGTCCTCCCTCCAAACACCAGAGGAGGTTTGACTCCCTTTAAGCCACTCAGTGGGCTCCAAGACATACCCGTCCGACTCGAGAGGAGAGCAGAGTCCTTTGCTTCCCCTCGAGACGAGGCCTGACTCCAGGGTGAGTCTGGAATGCAACCCCGAGATTCCTGTCGCCCCTTGACATGAACATTAGGTCCTGCACACAAGCCTTGCTGGGGTCTCTTTTGCCTTCAGTGACTAGAGCACACCTCCAGCTCTTCCTCGAATCTCGAATGGAAGATAAGACTTTTGTGGGCCAACACAAGAGGAAGCATGAATTCCCTGTGGTAACTCAAATATCCCACCGCAACTAGAGAAAAACCAAGTGGTTCCCCAGTCATTCCAAGATGAGGCCCTTGCCCGCTGGAGCACCCCAAGAGAAGTCCCACGTTCCAATTTGAAGAGCGAAACGGTACTTGGAACGCGTTATGCGACCCCAAAAGTTACCCGACATACCTGTCTCACTTGAGGGAAACACCGAGGTTCCCAGCAGCACAACATCTGAGCCACTTCTCCCCTCCTGATCGCCACAGGAGGGTCGATTCCTCTGCTTTGTCTGGAAGGGTTTCATGACCTTCGCGGCACACCTCAGGATGAGGCCGGTTTCATGAGGAAATTCGAGACTAGCCACGTGGGTGGTGCCAAATGCTGAACGACCCCGATTTTCCAGGCCGCTCTTCATAAGAACACGATGCCCGGACACCTCTTCGAAGGCAACCCTGTGGGTGAAGGCACAACACGAAGGGGCACTGCCACCCCCGTGCATCGTCCTCAAAGTCCCGCGGGTTCCAGACACAGCTCAACGAGGGGCCTGAGACCCCCTGAGCAACTCGAGAGGCCAGCGGGGTTCCCTTCCTCAGACAAGACGAGGCCTGACTCTCCTGTCCCAACTCTGCAGGGACCCTGCGGTCGGAGTCCGAAACGGAGAGGAAGCCTGAGGTTCCTGCCTCCCCTCGAGGTGAGGCCCTCTTCCGTTGCGCCAGACCCAGCGGAGTCCCGAGGGGCCCCGCCACTTCCACAGGATCCCTCGCCTCTCAGAGGCACCCTGGGAAGTTCCCTAATGTCCCCGGCAGAAGGTGAGGGACACGAGGGTTTCCCGCCGCTGCCCGAGAAAGACCTCGAGAGTCCTTCTTCAACGCGTCTCGAGGCCCTAGTCCCCTCCCGTGACTCGAGAGCCAGGACGCGCTCCCCCTCGCCACGCGCATGGAGACCTGACTTCCCTGGCGCCGCACGAGAGGCTCCCTGAGATCCTCGTCGTGCCTCAGGAGAAAACCCCCACGGGCGCCGCAGCTCGAGGAAACCCCTGAGACGCCCCCGTCCTCGCGAGCTGAGGGCCTTCTTTTCCTGCATGGCCTGGAGAGCAATCCCGGGTCCTCTCTCCAAACGGAAGAGGAGTCTGGACTCCCTTGAGGCCGCTCAGGGGGCTCCAAGAGACCCGCGTCGCGACTCGAGAGGAGAGCGGAGTCCTTGGCTTCCCCTCAAGACGAGGCCTGACTCCCCGGGGGAGCCTGGAATGCAACCCCGAGATCCCTGCCTTCCCTGGAGAGGAATATTAGGTCCCGGACACACGCCTAGGTGAGGTCTCTTCGGCCCTGCAGTGACTCGAGCGCAACCCCCAGCTTTCCCTCGCAACCCGAGGGGAAGATTGGGCTTCCCAGGGCCAACCCAAGGGGAAGGCTGAGATCCCCGTCGTAACTCGAGAATGCCGCCGCAACTCGAGAAAAACCACGTGGTTCCCACCTCTTGGCAAGATGAGGCCCTTGCCCGCCATGGCGTCTCAAGGGAAGTCCCCTGTTCCGCCCTGAAGGGCGAAACGGTCCCTGACAGCCTTCCTGCGACCCCCAAGAGTCCCCCGACACGCCGGGTTCCCCTGAGGGGAACACCTAGGTTCCCGGCACCGCTTCCTCTGAGCCCCTTCTCCCCTCCTGATCGCAACAGGAGAGGCGATTCCCCTGCGTGGTCTGGAAGGGGTTCCCGGCCTTCCCGGCGCACCTCAGGATGAGGCCGGACTCACGAGGAAATTCGAGACGAGCCACGTGGGTGGGGCCACATGCCGAACGCCCCCGATTCCCCGGTCCGCTCTTGAGAAGGAGCCGAAGCCCGGACCCCTCTTCGAAGGCAACCCTGTGGGTGAAGGCACAACACGAAGGGGCACTGCCACCCCCGTGCAGCATCCGCAAAGACCCGCGGGTTCCACACACAGCTCGACGAGGGGCCTGAGATCCCCTGAGCAACTCGAGAGGCCAGCGGGGTTCCCTTCCTCAGACAAGACGAGGCCTGACTCTCCTGTCCCAACTCTGCAGGGACCCTGCGGTCGGAGTCCGAAACGCAGAGGAAGCCTGAGGTTCCTGCCTCCCCTCGAGGTGAGGCCCTCTTCCATTGCGCCAGACCCAGCGGAGTCCCGTGGGGCCCCGCCACCTCCAAAGGATCGCTCGCCTCTCAGAGGCACACTGGCAAGTTCCCTAAGGTCCCCGGCCGAAGGCGAGGGAAACGAGGGTTTCCCGCCGCCCCCCGAGAAAGACCTCGAGAGTCCTTCTTCAACGCGTCTCGAGGCCCAAGTCCCCTCCCGTGACTCGAGAGTCAGGACGCGCTCCCCCTCACCACGCGCATGGAGACCTGACTTCCCTGGCGCCGCACGAGAGGCTCCCTGAGATCCTCGTCGTGCCTCGGGAGAAAACCCCCACGGGCGCCGCAGCTCGAGGAAACCCCTGAGACGCCCCCATCCTCGCGAGCTGAGGGCCTTCTTTTCCTGCATGGCCTGGAGAGCAATCCCGGGTCCTCTCTCCAAACGGAAGAGGAGGCTGGACTCCCTTGAGGCCGCTCAGGGGGCTCCAAGAGACCCGCGTCGCGACTCGAAAGGAGAGCAGAGTCCTTGGCTTCCCCTCGAGACGAGGCCTGACTCCGCGGGGGAGCCTGGAATGCAACCCCGAGATCCCTGCCTTCCCTGGAGAGGAATATTAGGTCCCGGACACACGCCTAGGTGAGGTCTCTTCGGCCCTGCAGTGACTCGAGCGCAACCCCCAGCTTTCCCTCGCAACCCGAGGGGAAGATTGGGCTTCCCAGGGCCAAGCCAAGGCGAAGGCTGAGATCCCCGTCGTAACTCGAGAATCCCGCCGCAACTCGAGAAAAACCACGTGGTTCCCACCTCTTGGCAAGATGAGGCCCTTGCCCGCCACGGCGTCTCAAGGGAAGTCCCCTGTTCCGCCCTGAAGGGCGAAACGGTCCCTGACAGCCTTCCTGCCACCCCCAAAAGTCCCCCGACACGCCGGGGTCCCCCGAGGGGAATACCGAGGGTCCCGGCACCGCTTCCTCTGAGCCCCTTCTCCCCTCCTGATCGCGACAGGAGAGTCGATTCCCCCGCATGGTCTGGAAGGGGTTCCCGGCCTTCCCGGCGCACCTCAGCATGAGGCCGGTCTCACGAAGAAATTCGAGATGAGCCACGTGGGTGGTGCCACATGCCGAACGCCCCCGATTCCCCTGTCCGCTCTTGAGAAGGTCCCGAGGCCCGGACCCCTCTTCCAAAGCAACCCTGTGGGTGAAGGCACAGCACGAAGGGGCACTGCCACCCCCGTGCATCGTCTGCAACGACCCGCGGGTTCCACACACAGCTCGACGAGGGGCCTGCGACCCCCTGAGCAACTCGAGAGTCCAGCGGGCTTCCCTTCCTCAGACAAGACGAGGACTGACTCTCCTGTCCCAACTCTGCAGGAACCCTGCGGTCGGAGTCCGAAACGGAGAGGAATCCTGAGGTTCCTGTCTCCCCTCGAGGTGAGGCCGTCTTCCATTGCACCAAACCCAGATGAGTCGCGAGAGGCCCCTCCCAACTCCACAGTATCCCTGAATTCTCAGAGGCACCTTGAGAATCTACCTGAGGTCACCGGCTCAAGTCCAGGGAACCCAGGGTTTCCTGCTGCGACCCGAGAAAGACCTTGAGAGTCCTTCGGCGCGTCTTGAGGCCCGATTCCCCTACCATGACTCGAGAGCAAAGACCCGCTCCCCATCGCCATGCGCATGGAGACCTGACTTCCCTGACTCCTGAAGAGAGTCTCCCTGAGCTCCCCGTCGTACCTTTTCGGAAACCCCATTCAGGCACCGCAGCTCGAGAAAACCCACGATACGCCCCCGTCATCACAAGATGAGGGACTTGTTTCCTGTCTGGCATGGAGAGCAAAACCGAGTCCTCTCTCCAGACTCCACAGGAGGCTTGACTCTCTTTAGGCCTCTCAGTTGGCTCCAAGAGATACCTGTCAGGACCTGAAGGGAGAGCAGAGTCCTTTGCTTCCCCTCGAGACGAGGCCTGACTCCCCGTGTGAGTCTGGAATGCAACCCCGAGTTCCTGTCACACCTGGAGAGGAAAACTCGGTCCTGGACACAAGCCTAGATGAGGTCTATTTTGCACTGCAGTTACTAGAGCGCAATCGCCAGCTCTCCCTCGCAAATCGAATTGAAGATTGGACTTCCCTGGGCCAATACAATTGGAAGCCTGAATTCGACATCGTAACTCGAGAATCCCGCCGAAACTCGAGAAAATCCACGTGGTTCCCCCATCAGCGCTAGATGAGGCCCTTGCCCGCTACAGCGACTCAAGAGAAGTCCCACTTTCTGTCTTGAAGTGCAAAACGGTACTTGGCACCCTTGATGCAATCTCAAAATTCCCCGACATACCGGTCTCACTCGAAAGGAACACCGAGGTTCCCGGAACCACATCATTTGAGCTCCTTCTCCCCTCGTGATCGCGACAGGAGTGTCGATTCCCCTGCTATGTCTGGAAGGGGTTCCCGACCTTTCCAGCGCGCCTAAGGATGAGGCAGGTCTCACGAGGAAATTCGAAACATAGCCTCGTGGGTGGTGCCACAAGCCGAAAGACCCCGATTTCCCGGTCTGCTCTTGATAAGAACGTGATGCCGTGACACCTTTACGAAGGAAAACCTGTGGATGAAAGCACAACACGAAGGGGCACTGACACCGTGCATCGTCCAGAAAAACCCGCAGGTTACAAACACAGTTCGACAAGTGGTCTGTCAGCCCGTGAACAACTCGAGAGGCAAGTGGAGTTCCATTCCTCCACACAAGACGAGACCTGATTTTCTGTACCAACTCTGCAGGGAAACTGCGATCCGAGTCATTACCAGCGACAGGAAACCCAGGAGAGGAAACATGAGGTACCTGCCTCCACTCGAGATGAGGCTCTCATCCATTGCACCAAACCCAGTGGAGTCCAGAGAGGCCCCTCCCAACTCCACAGTACCCCTGACTTCTCAGAGGCACCCGGAGAAGCTCCATGAGGTCACCGGCACATGTCGAGGGAACCCAGGGTTTCCTGCCACAATGGGAAAAAGACCTCGAGAGTCCTACTTCAACGTGTCTTGAAGCCCGAATCTGCTTCCATGGCTCTATAGAAATGACACGCACCCCCTCGCCACGCATATGGAGACTTGACTTCCCTGGCGCCATAAGAGAGGCTCCCTGAGCTCCCTGTTGTACCTGGTGAGAAACCCCACACTGACGCCGCAGCTTGAGAAAACTCACCATATGCCCCTGTCATCGCGAGATGAGGGCCTTCTTTTCCTGCATGGCCTGGAGAGGAATCCCGAATCCTCTTTCCAAACTCCACAGGAGGCTTGACTCCCTTTAGGCCACTTAGTGGGCTCCAAGAGATACCCGTCGCGACTCGAGAGGAGAATTGAGTCCTTTGCTTCCCTTCGAGACAAGGCCTGACTCACCAGGTGGGTCTGGAATGCAACCCCGAGATCCCTGTCTCCCCTGGAGAGGAACATTAGGTCCTGGAAACAAGCCTAGATGAGGTCTCTTTTGCCCTTCTGTAACTCGAGAGCAATCCCCCGCTCTCCCTGACAACTCGAATGGAAGATTGGACTTCCCTGGGCCAACACAAGAGGAAGCCTGAATTCCCCTTCGTAACTCGAGAATCCCGCCGCAACTCGAGAAAAAGCACTTGGTTCCCTCGTCATCACAAGATGAGGCCCTTGCCCGCTACAGCTTCTCAAGAAAAGTCCCACGTTCCGTCTTGAAGTGCAAAACGATACTTGACACCCTTGATGTGACCCCAAAAGTTCCCCGAAATATCGGTCTCACTCGAGGTGAACACCGAGGTTCCCGGCACCAGTTTATCTGAGCCCCTTCTCCCCTCCTGTTCGTGATAGCAGGGTAACTTCCCCTGCTTTGTTTGTAAGGGGTTCCCGACCTTCACGGGGCACTTCAGGATGAGGCCAGTCTCACGAGGAAATTCGAGACGTAGCTCGCGGGTGGTACCACATGCCAAAAGACTATGATTTCCCGGTACGCTCTTGATAAGAACCCGATGCCTGGACACCTCTTTGAAGGCAACCCTGTGGATGAAGGCACAACACAAAGGGGCACTGACACCCTCGTGCATCGTCCGGAAAAACCCGCAGGTTCCACATACAGCTCAACAAGTGGCTTGTCACCCCTGAAGAACTCGAGAGGCAAGTGGGGTTTCATTCCTCTACACAAGACGATGCCTGACTCTCCTGTTCCAACTCTGCAGGGACTTTGCGATCCGAATCAGACCAGCGCCAGTGAAGTCACGAGAGGAACGCTGAGGTTCCTGCCTCCACTCGAGATTAGGACCTCTTCCATTTCACGAAACCCAGTGGAGTCCCGAGAGACGCGTCCCAGCTCCACAGTATCCCTGACTTCTCAGAGGCACCCTGAGAAGCTCCCTGAGGTCACCAGCACAATTCGAGTGAACCCAGGGTTTACTGCCGCCACCATAGAAAGAACTCAAGAGTCCTTCTTCAACGCATTTTGAGGCCTGATTCCCCTACCATGACTCGAGGGCAATGACACGCTCCCTCTGCTACACTCATGAAGCCCTGACTTCCCTGGCGCCACACGAGAGGCTCCCTGAGCTCCCCGTCATACCTCGTGAGAAACCAAACACTGGCGCCACAGATAGAGAAAACCCACGAGACGCCCCCATTTTCGCGACATGACGGCCTTCTTTTCTAGCATGGCCTGGAGAGCAATCCCGAGTCCTCTCTCCAAACTCCACAGTAGGCTTGACTCCCTTTTGGTCACTCAGTGGACTCCAAGACACACCCGTCGCGACTCGAGAGGAGAGCGGAGTCTTTTCCTTCCCCTCGAGGCGAGGCCTGACTCCTCGGGTGTGTCTGATATGTGAACCGGAGATCCCTGTCGCCCCTGGAGAGAAACATTAGGTCCTGGACACAAGCCTAGATGAGGTCTCTTTTTCCTGCAGTGACTCGAGAGCAATCCCCAACTCTCCCTCGCAACTCGAATGGAAGACTGGACTTCCCTGGGCCAACAGAAGAGGAAGCCTGAATTTCCCGTTGTAACTCAAGAATCCCGCCACAACTCGAGAAAAACCACGTCGTTCCCTCTTCATCGCAAGATGCGGCCATTGCCGCTACAGCGTCTCAAAAGAAGTCTTACGTTCCATCTTGAAGTGCGATACGGTACTTGGCACCTTTGATGCGACCCCAAAAGTTCCCCAACACACTGGTCTCACTGGAGGGGAACACCGAGGTTCCCGGCATCACCTCATCTGTGCCCCTTCTCCCCTCCTGATCGAGACAGGAGGGTCGATTCCCCTGCTTTGTCTGCAAGGGGTTCCGACCTTCCCGGCGCACCTCAGGATGAGGCCGGTCTCACTAGGAAATTCGAGACGTAGCCTGGTGGGTGGTGCCACATGCGGAAAGACCCCGATTTCCCAGTCCGCTCTTAATAGGAACCCGATGCCAGGACACCTCTTCGAAAGCAAACCTGTGGATGAATGCACAACACGAAGGGGTACTGACATCCCCATGCATAGTACGGAAAAACACGCAGATTCCAAACACAGATCGACAAGTGTCCTGTCATCCCTTGAAGAACTAGAGAGGCATGCGGAGTTCCGTTCCTCCAAACAAGAGAAGGCCTGACTCTCCTTTCCCAACAGTGCAGGGACCGTGTGATCGGAGTCAGAAATGTAGATGAAACCTGACGTTCCTGCATCAACTCGAAATGAGGCCCTCTTCCATTGCGCCATACCCAGTGGAGTCCCGAGAGGCCCCTAAAACTCCACAGTATCCCTGATTCTCAGAGGCACCCTCAGAAGCTCTCTGCGGTCACTGGCACAAGTCGAGTGAACCCAGGGTTTCCTGCTGCATTCTGAGAAAGACCTTGAGAGTCCTTCTTTACCGCGTCTTGAGGCCCTATACCCTACCATGACTGGAGAGCAATGACGCATTCCCCTCGCCACGCCCATTGAAACCTAACTTCCCTGGCGCCACACGAGAGGCTCCCTGCGCTCCCCGTCCTACCTCATGAAAACCCCACACTGGCACCGCCGCTCGAGAAAACTCACGAGACGCCCCCATCATCGTAAGATGAGGGCCTTCTTTTCCTACATGACCTAGAGAGCAATCCCGAGTCCACTCTCCAAACTCCACTGGAGGCCTGACTCCCTTTAGGCCACTCAGTAGCCTCCAAGAGATACACGTCGCTACTCTAGAGGAGAGCAGAGTCCGTTGCTTCCCCTCGAGCCGAGGCCTGACTACTTGGGTGAGTCTGGAATGGGATCCCGAGATCCGTGTTGCCCCTGTAGAGGAAAACTCGGTCCTGGACACAAGCCTAAATGAGGTCTTTTTTGTCCTGCATTGACTCAAGTGCAATCCCCAGCTCTCCCTCGCAACTCGAATGGATGATTGGACTTCCCTGGGCCAACACAAGAGGAAGCCTGTATTCCCCATTGTAATTCGAGAATCCCGCGGCAACTGGAGAAAAACAACGTGGCTCCTCCGTCATCAAAATATGAGGCCCCTGTCAGCTATAGCGTCTCCAGGGAAGTCCCATGTTCCGTCTTGAAGTGTGAAACGGTACTTGGCACCATTGATGCGACCCCCAAATTTCCCTGACACCCCGGTCTCACTCGAGGAGAACATGGAGGTTCCCAGCACCGCTTCAGCTGAGCCTCTTCTCCCCTCCTGATGGCGACAGGAGGGTCGATTCCCCTGCTTTGTCTGGAAGGGGTTCCCAGACTTCCCGGCGAACCTCAGGATGAGGCCAGTCTCACGAGGGAAGTCGAGACGTAGCCTCGTGGGTTGTGCCACATGCCGAAAGACCCCGATTTCCTGGTCCGCTATTGATAAGATCCCGATGCCCAGTCACCTCTTCGAAGGTAACCCTGTGGATGAAGGCACAACACGAAGGGGCACTGACACCCCTGTGCATCGTCCCCCAAAACCGCAGGTTCCACATACAACTCGACAGGTGGCCTGTCATCCCGTGAACAACTCGAGAGGCAAGCGGAGTTCTATTACTCCACACAAGACGAGGTCTGACTCTCCTGTCCCAACTCTGCAGGGACCCTGCTATCCGAGTCAGAAATGGAGAGGAACCCTGACGTTACTGCCTCAATCCGAGATTAGGTCCTCTTCAATTGCACCAGTCCCTGTGATGTCCCGAGAAGCCCCTCTCAACTCCACAGTATCCCTGACTTCTCAGAGGAACCCCGCTAAGCTCCCTGAGGTCATGGGCACAAGTCGAGGGAACACAGGGTTTCCTGCCACACCCCGAGAAAGACCTCGAGAGTTCTTCTTCGAAGCGTCCTGAGGCTTGATTCCCCTACCATGACTCGAGAGCAATGAGGCGCTCCCCCACGCCACGTCCATGGAGACCTGACTTCCGTGGCACCACAGGAGTCTCCCTGAGCTCCCCGTCCTATCTCGTGAGAAACCCCAACCAGGCACTGCACCTTGAGAAAACCCACGAGACGCCCCCGTCATCGCGAGATGAGGGCCTTCTTTTCCTGCATGGCCTAGAGAGCAATCCCGAGTCCTCTCTCCAAACTCCACAGGAGGCTTAACTCCATTTAGGCCACTCTTGGGCTCCAAGGGATACCCGTCGCGACTCGAGAGGAGAGTGGAGTCCATTCATTCCCTTCGAGACGAGGCCTGACTCCCCGGGTGAGTCTGGAATGCAACCCCGAGATCCCTGTCGCCCCTGGAGAGAAAAACTCGGTCCTGGACACAAACCTAGATGAGCTCTATTTTGCCCTGCAGTGACTCGAGAGCAATCTCCAGCTCTCACTTGCAACTCGAATGGAAGATTGGACTTCCCTGGGCCAACACAAGAGGAAACCTGTATTCCCCATCGTAACTCAAGAATCCTGCCGCAACTCGAGAAAAAACACGTGGGTCCCCCGTCAGCGCTAGATGAGGCCCTTGCCCACTACAGCATCTCAAGAGAAGTCCCAGGTTCCGTCTTGAAGTGCGAAACGGTACTTGGCACCCTTGATGCAACCAGAAAAGTTACCCGACTTTCACTCAAGGAGAGCACCGAGGTTCCCGGCACTACTTCATCTGAGCCCTTTCTCTCCTCCTGATCCCGAAAGGAGGGTCGATTCCCCTGCTTTGTTTGGAAAGGGTTCCCGGACTTTCCTGCGCGCCTCAGGATGAGGCCGGTCTCACGAGAAAATTCGAGACGTAGCCTAGTGGGTGGTGCAACATGCTGAAAGACCCCAATTTCCCGGTCCGCACTTGAGGAGAACACGATACCCGGACACCTCTTCGAAGGCAACCTTGTGGATGAAGGCACAACAGGAAGGAGCACTGACGCCCCCGTGCATCTCCGAAAAACCCGCAGGTTCCACACACATCACGAAAAGTGGTGTTATCCTTGAACAACTTGAGATGTAAGCGGAGTTCCATTCCTCCGCAGAACACGAGACCTGACACTCCTGAGCAAACTCAACAGGGACCCTGCGATCTGAGTCAGATCCGGCCTCCAGGAAGTCAGGAGCAGAACCCTGAGGTTCCTGCCTCAACTTGAGATGAGGCCCACTTCCATTGCACCAAACCCAAAGGAGTCCCGAGAGGCCTCTCCCAAATCCACAGTATCCCTGACTTCTCAGAGGCACCCTGAGACGCTCCCTGAGGTCACCGGCACAAGTCAAGGGAACCCAGGGTTTCCTGCCACAACCCTAGAAAGACATCGAGAGTCCTTTTTCAACCCGTCATGAGGCCCGATTCCCCTACCCTGACTTGAGAGCAATGACGCGCTCCCCCTTGCCCCGCCCATGGAGACCTGACTTCCCTGTTGCCACACGAGAGGCTACCTGAACTCCCCGTCGTACCTCGTGAGAAACCCCACACTGGCGCCGCAGCTCGAGAAAACCCACGAGACGCCCCCGTCATCTCGAGATGTGGGCCTTCTTTTCCTGCATGGCCTGGAGAGCAATCCCGAGTCCTCTCTCCAAACTGAAGAGGAGGGTTGACTCCCTTTAGACCACTCAGTGGGCTCCAAGAGATACGCGTCGCTACTCGAGAGGAGAGCCGAGTCCTTTGCTTCCCCTCGAGACGAGGCCTAACTCCCTGGGTGAGTCTGTAATGCAAACCCGAGATCCCTGTCGCCCTTGGAGAGGATCACTGGGTCCTGAACACAAGGCTAGATGAGTTCGCTTTTGCCCTGCAGTAACTTGAGAGCACTCCCCAGCTTTCCCTCGCAACCCGAATGGAAGATTGGACCTCCCTGGGCCAACACAAGAGGAAGCCTGAATTCCCAGTAGTAATTCGAGAATTCCGCCTCAACTTGAGAAAAACCACGTGGTTCCCCCGTCATTGCAAGATGAGGCCCTTGCCCGCTCCAGCGTCTCAAGAGTAGTCCCACGTTCTGTCTTCAAGTGCGAAATGATATTTGGCACCCTTAATGCTACCCCAAAAGTTCCCCGACATACGGGTCGCACTAGAGGGGAACACCGAGTTTCCTGGCACCACTTCATCTGAGCCCCTTCTCCCCTCCTGATCGCGAAAGGAGGGTCAATTCCCCTGCTTTGTCTGCAAGGGGTTCCCGACCTTCTCCATGCACCTCAGATGAGGCTGTCTCACGAGGAAATTCGAGACATAGCCTCGATGGTGGTGCCACATGCCGAAAGACCGCGATTTCCCGATCCGCTCTTGATAAGAACACGATGCCCAGACACCTATTCGAAGATAGTGTGGATGAAGGCACAACACGAAGGGGCACTGACACCCCCGTGCATCGTCCGGAAAAGACCGCAGGTTACTCATACAGCTCAACAAGTGCGTGTCACCCAGTGAACAACTCGAGAGGCAAGCGGAGGTCCATTCCTGCACACAAGACAAGGCCTGACTCACCTCTCCCAACTATGCAGGGGGCTGCGATCGGAATCAGAAATGGAGAGGAACCCTGAGGTTCCTGCCTCCCCTCGAGATGAGGCCCCCTTCCATTTCACCAAACCCAGTGGAGTCCCGAGAGGTCTTTCCCAACTCCACAGTATCCCTGACTTCTCAGAGGCACCCGGAGAATCTCCCTGAGGTCACCGGCACAAGTCGAGGGAACCCAGGTATTCTTGCCAAGACCCGAGAGAGATCTTGAGAGTCCTTCAACGCGTCTAGAGGCCTGATTCCCCTACCATGACTCGAGAGCAATGACGCACTCCCCCTCGCCACACGCATCGAGACCTAACTTCCCTGGCGCCACACAAGAGGCTCCCTGAGCTCCCCGTCGTACCTCCTGAGAAACCAACACAGGCGCTGCAGCTCGGTAAAACCACCGAGACCCCCCCCCCGTCATCGTGAGATGAGGGCCTTCTTTTCCTGCATGTCCTGGAGTGCAATCCCGAGTCCTCTCTCCAAACTCCAGAGGAGGCTTGATTCCCTTTAGTCCACTCAGTGGGCTCCAAGAAATACCCGTCGCGACTCGAGAAGAGAGAGAAGTCCTTTGTTTCCCCTCGAGAGGACGCCTGACTCCTGGGTGAGTCTAGAATGCAACCCCAAGATCCCAGTCATCCCTTGAGAGGAACATTAGGTCCTAGACACAAGCCTGGATGAGGTTTCTTTTGCCCTGCAGTGACTCGAGCGCAACCCCCAGCTCTCCCTCGCAACTCGAATGGAAGATTGGGCTTCCCTGGGCCAACACAAGAGGAAGCCAGAAATCCCCTTCGTAACTCGAGAATCCCGCCGAAACTCGAGAAAAACCACGTGTTTCCAACGTCATCCCAAGATGAGGCCCTTGCTGCTATGGCGTCTCAAGAAAAGAACCACGTTCCGTCTTGAAGTGCGAAACGGTACTTTGCACCCTTGATGCGACACCAAATGTTCCCGGACACGCCGGTCTCACTCGACAGGAACACCGAGGTTCCCGCACCACTTCATCTGAGCACCTTCTCCCCTCCTGTTCGAGACAGGAGGGTCTATTCCCCTGCTTTGTTTGGAAGGGGTTTCCCACATTCCCGGCGCACCTAAGGATGAGGCCGGTCTCACGAGTAAATTCGAGACATAGCGTCGTGGGTGGTGTCACAGGCCGAAATACCCCGATTTCCTGGCCCACTCTTGAGAAGAACCCGATGCCCGGACACCTCTTCGAAGGCAACCCTGTGGACGAAGGCACAAAACGAAGGGTCACTGACACTCCCGTGCATCATTCGGTAAAAGCCGCAGGTTCCACACACAGCTCGACAAGAGGCCTGTCATCCCATGAACAACTCGAGAGGCAAGCAGAGTTCCATTCCTCCACTCAAGACGAGGCCTGACTCTCCGGTCCCAACTCTGAAGGGACCCTGCGATCGGAGTCCGAAATGGAGAGGAACCCTGAGGTTCCTGACTCCACTCGAGATGAGGCCCTCTTCCATTACACCAAAAACAGTGGAGGCCCGAGAGGCCCCTCTCAAATCCACAGTATCGCGACTTCTCAGAGGCACCCTTAGAAGCTCCCTGAGGTCACTGGCACAAGTCGAGGGAACACAGGGTTTCCTGACGCAACCCGAGAAAGACCTCGAAAATCCTCCTTCAACGCATCTTGAATCCCGATTCCCCTACCATGACTCGAGAGCAATGACGCATTCCCCCTCGCCACTCGCATGGAGACTTGACTTCCCTGGCGCCACACGAGAGGCTCCCTGAGCTCCCCGTCATACCTCGTGAGAAATCCCACACTGGCTCCCCAGCTCGAGAAAACACACGAGACGCCTCCGTCATCGCGAGATGAAGGCCTTCTTTTCCTGCATGGCCTGGAGAGCAATCTCGAGGCCTCTCTTCAAACACCACAGGAGGCCTGACTCCCTTTAGGCCACTCTGTGGGCTCCAAGAGATACCCGTTGGGACTCGAGAGGAGAGCGGAATTCTTTGCTTCCCCTATATACCAGGCCTGACTCCTCAGGTGAGTCTGGAATGCAACCCCGAGATCCCTGTCGCCCCTGGAGAGGAACATTAGGTCCTAGACACAAGCATAGATGAGGTCTCATTTGCCCTGAAGTGACTCGAGAGCAATCCCCTGCTCTCCCTCGCACCTCGAATGGAAGAATGGACTTCCCTGGGACAACACAAGAGGAAACCTGAATTCCCCGTCGTAATTCGAAAATCCCACTTCAACTCGAGGAAAACCACGTGGTTCCCCCGTCATCGGAAGATGAGGCCCTTGCCAGCTACAGCGTCTCAGTAGAAGCCCTACGTTCCATCTTGAAGTTTAAAACGATAATTGGCAACCTTGATGTTAGCACAAAAGTTCCCCGACACCCTGGTCTCACTCGAGGGGAACACCAAGGTTCGGTGCACCGCTTGTTCTGAGCCCCTTATCCCCTCCTGATCGCGACGGGAGGGTCGATTACCCTGCTTTGTCTGGAAGGGGTTCCGGACCTTCCCGGCGCACCTCAGGATGAGGCCGGTCTCACGAGGAAATTCGAGACGTAGCCTTGTGGTTGGTGCCACACGCCGAAAGACCCCGATTTCCCTGTCTGCTCTTGATAAGAACCCAATGCTAGGACACCTCTTCGAAGGCAATCCTGTGGACGAAGGCACAAAACGAAGGGGTCTGACACCCTCCTGCATCGTTGGAAAAGCCCGCAAGTTCCACATACAGATCGACAAGTGGCCTGTCACCCCGTGAACAACTCGAGAGGCAAGAGGAGTTCAATTCCTCCACACAAGACGAGGCCTGACTCTCCTGTCCCAACTCTGCATGGACACTGAGATCCGATTCAGAAATGGAGAGGAACCATGAGGTTCCTGCCTCAACTCGAGATAAGGCCCTCTTCTACTGCACCAAACCCAGTGGAGTTCGGAGCGGCCCCTCCCAACTGCACAGTATCCCTGACTTCTCAGAGGCACCCTGAAAAGCTCCCTGAGGTCACGGGCATAAGTCGAGGGAACCCAGGGTTTCCTGCCGTAACCTGAGAAAAACCTCGCGAGTCCTTCTTCACGCGTCTTGAGGCCCGATTCCCCTACCATGACTGGAGAAAAATGACGCGCTCCCCCTCGCCACGCGCATGAAGATCTGACTTCCCCGGCACCACATGAGAGGCTCCCTGAGCTCCCCATCGTACCTCGTGAGAAACCCCACACTGGCGCCACAGCTCGAGAAAACCCACAAGACGCACCTGTCATGGTGAAATGAGGGCCTTTCCTGCATGACCTGAAGAGCAATCCCGAATCCTCTCTCCAAACTCCAAAGGAGGCTTGACTCCCTTTAGGTCACTCAGTGGGCTCCAAGAGATACCCGTCGATACTCAGGAGGAGAGCGGTGTCCTTTGCTTCCCCTCGAGATGAGGCCTGACTACGAGGGTGAGTCTGGAATGCAACCCTGGATCCCTGTCGCCCCTGGAGAGGAACCTTAGGTCCTGGACAAAAGCCTAGATGAGGTCTCTTTGGCCCTGCAGTGACTCAAGCGCAACCCCTAGCTTTCCCTTGCAACTCGAATGGAAGATTGGCCTTTCTGAGCCAAACAAGAGGAAGCCTGAATTTCCAGTTGTAATTTGAGAAACCCGCCGCAACTCGAGAAAAATCACGTGGTTCCCCGTATTGCAAGATGAGGCCCTTGCCCCCTACAGCGTCTCAAGAGAAGTCTCACATTCCGTCTTGAAGTGCAAAACAGTACTTGGCACCCTTGATGTGACCCCAAAAGTTCCCCTATATACCGATCTCACTAGAGGGGACACTGAAGTTTCCGGCACCACTTCATCTGAGGCCTTTCTCCTCTCCTGATCGCGATAGGAGGGTCGATTCCACTGCTTTGTCTCAAAGGGATTCCCGACCTTCCCGGCACACCTCAGGATGAGGCCGGTCTCATGAGGAAATTCGAGAGGTAGCCTCGAGGGCCATACTACATGCCGAAAGACCCCGATTCCATGGTCCACTTTTGATCAAAACCAGACTCCTGGACACCTCTTCGAAGGCAAGCCTGTGGATGAAGGCACAACACGTAGGGGCACTGACACCCCGTGCATCTTCCGGAAAAACCCGCAGGTTCCTCACACAGCTCCACAAGTGGTCTGTCACCTCGTGAACAACTCGAGAAGCAAGCGGAGTTCCATTCCTCCACACAAGACGATGCCTGACTCTCCTGTCACAACTCTAGGGGCCTTGCGCACCGAGTCAGAAATGGAGAGGAAGCCTGAGGTTCGTGCCTCCACTCAAGATGAGGCCCTTTTCCATTGCCACAAAACCAGTGGAGTCCCGAGAGGCCCGTCCCAAATCCACAGTATGCCTGACTTCTCAGAGGCACCCTGAGAAGCTCCCTAAGGTCACCGGCAGAAGTCGACGGAACCCAGGGTTTCCTGCCGCAACCCGAGAAAGACCTTGAGAGTCCTGCTTTAACGTGTCTTGAGGCCCGATTCCCGTATCATATCTCGAGAGCAATGTCGCGCTCCCCCTTGCCATGCGCATGGAGACCTGAATTCCCTGGTGCCACACGAAAGGCTCCCTGAGCTTCCCGTCGCACCTCGTCAGAAACCGCACACTGGCACCGCAGCTCGAGAAAACCAACAAGACGCCCCTGTCATCGCGAGATGAGGGTCTTCTTTTCCTGCATGGCCTGGAGAGCAATCCTGAGTCCTCTCTCCAAACTCCACAGGGGGCTTGACTCCCTTTAGGCCACTCAGTGGGCTCCAAGAGACACCTGCGGTGACTCAAGAGGAGAGCGGGGTCCTTTGCTTCCCCTCGAGTCGAGCTCTGACTCCCAGGATGCGTCTGGAATGCAACCCCGAGATCGCTGTCGGCCCTGGAGAGGAATATTAGGTCCTGGACACAAGCCTAGATGAGGTCTCTTTTGCCCTGCAGTGACTCAAGAGCAAACCCCAGCTCTCCCTCGAAACTCGAATGGAAGATTGGACTTCCCTGGGCCAACACAAGAGGAAGCCTGAATTCCCCGTCGTAACTCGAGAATCCCGCCGCACCTTGAGAAAAACCACGTGATTCCCCCGTCATCCCAAGATGAGGCCCTTGCCCTCTACAGCGTGTCAAGAGAAGCCCCAAGTCCGTATTGAAGTGCAAAACGGTACTTGGCACCCTTGAAGTGACCCCAAAAGTTTCCCGACACACCGGTCCCACTCGAGGGGAACACCGAGGTTCCCGGCACGACTTCAACTGAGCCCTTTCACTCCTCCTGATCGTGACAAGATGGTCGATTCCCCTGCTTTGTCTGGAAGGGGTTCCCGATCTTCATGGCGCACCTCAGGATGACACCAGTCTAATGAAGAAATTCGAGACGTAGCCTCATGGATGGTGCCACGTTCTGAAAGACCCCGATTTCCTGCTCTGCTATTGATAAGAACCCGATGTCCAGACACCTCTTTGAAGGCAACCCTGTGGATGAAGGCACAACACGAAGGGGCACTGACCCCCTCATGCATCTTACGGAAAAAACCGAAGGTTCCACTCACAGCTCGACAAATGGTCTGTTATCCTGTGAACAACTCGAGAGGCAAGTGGAGTTCCATTCCTCCACACAAGACGAGGCCTGACTCTCCTGTCCCAACTCTTCAGGGACCCTGTGGTCGGAGTTTTAAATGGAGAGGAACCCTTAGGTTCCTGCCTCAACTCGAGATGAGAACCTTTGCCATTGCACCAAACCCAGTGGAGTTCCGAGAGCGCCTCCCAAGTCCACAGTATGCCTGACTTCTCAGAGGCACCCTGAGAAGCTCCCTGAGGTCACCGGTACAAGTCGAGGGAACCCAGGGTTTCCTGCCGCAACCTGAGAAAGACCTCGAGACTCCTTCTTCAACGCGTCTTGAGTCCCGATTTCCCTACCATGACTCGAGAGCATTTATGGGCTCCTCCTCATCACACGCATAGACACCTGACTTTCCTGGCACCACACGAGAGGCTCCCTGAGCTCCCCGTCGTACCTCGTGAGAAAACTCATACTTGCGCTCCAACTCGAGAAAACCCACAAGACGCCCCCGTCATTGCGAGCTGAGGGCCTTCTTTCCTGTATGGCCTGGAGAGCAATCCGGAGTCCTCTCTCCAACTCCACAGGAGGCTTGACTCCCTGGAGGCCACTCAGTGGGCTCCAAGAGATACCTATTGCGACCCAGGAGGATATCAGAATCCTTTGCTTCCCCTCGAGCCGAGGCCTGACTCACTGGGTGAGTCTGGAATGCGTCCCCGTCATCCCTATCGCCCCTGGAGAGGAACATTAGGTCCTGGACACAAGCATAGATGAGGTCTATTTTGACCTGCCGTGACTTTAGAGCAATTCCCACCCAGCTCTCCCTGGCAACTCGAATGGAAGAATGGACTTCCCTGGGCCAACAGAAGAGGAAACCTGAATTCCCCGTCGTAAGTCAACAATCCCATCGCAACTCGAAAAAAACCACGTGGTTTCCCCTTCATCACAAGATGAGGCCCTTGCCCGCCACAGCGTCTCAAGAGAAGTCCCACGTTTCATCTTGAAGTTTGAAACAGTATTTGGCAAGCTTCATGAGACCCCAAAAGTTCCCTGACATACCGGTCTCACTCAAGGGGAACACCGAGGTTCCCGGCACCACTTCATCTGAGCCCCTTCTCCCCTCCTGATCGCGACAGTAGGGTCGATTAACCTGCTTTGTCTGGAAGGCTTTCCCGACCTTCCAGGGGCACCTCAGCATGAGGCCCGTCTCACGAGGAAATTCGAGACGTAGCCTCGTGTGTGGTGCCGCATTCCAAAAGACCCCGATTTCCTGGTCCGCTCTTAATAAGAACCCGATGCCCGCACACCACTTCGAAGGCAACCCTGTGGATGAAAGCACATCACGAAGGGGCACTGACACCCCCGTGCATTGTCTGGAAAAAACCGCAGGTTCCACACACAGCTCGACAAGTGGCCTGTCACTCCTTGAACAACTCGAGAGGCAAGCGGAGTTCCATTCCTCCACACAAGACGAGGCCTGACTCTCCTGTCCCAACTCTGCAGGGACCCTGCGATCTGAGTCAGAAATGGAGAGGAACCCTAAGGTTCCTTCCTGATCTCGAGATTAGGCCCTCTTCCATTGCAGCAAACCCAGTGGAGTCCCGAGAGGCCTCTCCCAGCTCCATAGTATCCCTGACTTCTCAGAGGCACCCTGAGAAGCTACCTGAGGTCACAGGCACAAGTCGAGGGAACCCAGGGTTTCCTGCCGCAACCCGAGAAAGACCTCGAGCGTCCTTTTTCATGGCGTTGAGCCCTGATTCCACTACCATGACTCGAGAGCAATGACGTGCGCCCCCTCGCCACTCGTATGGAGACTTGACTTCCCTGACACCACACGAGAGGCTCCCTGAGCTCCCGGTCGTACCTTGTGAGAAACCCCACACTGGCACCGCAGCTCCAGAAAAACCACGAGACTCCCCCGACATCGCGAGCTGAGGGCCTTCTTTTCCTGCATGGCCTGGAGAGCAATCCCGCGTGCTCTCTCCAAACTCCACAAGAGAGGAGCCAAGATTGCTGAGGAGTAGGACGGGGAGAACTCATTCCGCCCCAAACAATTTCATCAAAAGAGCATTTAAACGTCGAGTAAATTCCACAATACAACTTATGAATGCTGCCAGAGGACATCAGGCACCCAGAAAAGCAACCCAACTCTTGGAAAGTAGGTAGGAAAAAGTATAAAAGACAAAAAAAGAGACAAAAGAGGGAGGGAGGGATTTCCGTCCCAGGAAGATAGTCTTAAAAAGAGAAAAGTTTCCAAACACCAGGAAAGCTTTTCACTGCCAAATCTTTGCCAAGCTTTGGAAGCACAAAGGGCAACATAAGGGGGATAAAAATAAATAAACAATTAAAACTCGCAGATTGCAAGCCCTACGGTAACTCCCCCAGCCGCAAAGCAGTGCAGACACCTGCTCACACCATTAGCAAGCAGGGGCTGGGCAGGGAGGCGCGGCGCGGGCTGCATCGCTTAGAGTAAGAATCTGGCCTGAATACCCTGAGCACTATCTGAACGAAATAACTTGGGCTAGCAAACCAGACTCTGGGATATCTACCACGCAAAAAGCCAGCCCTAACCTAAGACACCGCCAGGCCCGCGCATGGAACAAAGGACTGAACAGAGATAGCCGGCTGCAGATCTTCCCCCTCCAGTGACAGGCAGCCAGAGCCAGAAGGGGGCAATCGCAGCCCCAGAGAGACATTATCTATAAAACTGTAAGCAGCCTTCTTTGCTAACTAAAACTTCTTGGGGATCTGGACGGTCAACATCTGCCTGAGAAGGTGCGCCTGTTTTACACCCAGATAACCGAGTGGCGGGGAGGCGATAAGTCACAACATTGGCGCTCGCCAAACACCTCATCACCTGAGCTGCTCGGACCTGGGAAGAGCACAAAACGCAGGCCCAACCGAGTCTGTGCCTCTGAGGACTACCCGAGTGCCTGAACCTGAGCGGCTTGGACCTGGGAGGTGCATGAAGCCCAGGGCCAGCCTCGGATTGTTCCCGGTGGAACAACCTAGAGCCCGAGCAGTGTGGGCAGGGAGGCTACACGTGCCGTGGGCGGGGGCAGACCCAGTGTGGCTGAGGCACTGCGAGCGCACGCCAGTGTTATTTGTTTGCAGCATCACTCCCTCCCTCCCTCCCCACAGCGCAACTGAACAAGTGAGCCTAAAAAAAAAAAAGTGTCCTCCACCGTCCCCTTTGTGTCAGGGCGTAAACCAGACACTGAAGAGACAGGCAAACAAAAGAAGCTATAACAGAGGGAAACGCCTTGGAAGCTACAGGCAATAGATTAAAACCCTGTGGTTACTAGGACTACATAGGAAGGCGCCTATAGATCTTGAGAAATATAAGTCGGACCAAGGAACTAGCCAAAAATGAACCGAACCCACGATACTCACAACAAAACCAGAGAAAGTCCTAGATATATTTTTATGATCATTCTTACTTTTTTCAATTTTTTTAATTTTAAGTTCTCTATTGTTCATTTAATTTTCACTTTTATAACCTATTACTTTGCAAAACAAAGACCCTATTTTTTTCTTCTTCAGCAAACTTCATATATATATATATATATGTATATATATATATATATATATATATAATAATTTTTTGACCTTGTTTTTTTGTTTTGTTTTTTTTCTTCTTTTCTTTAACATTGTATTTTTGAAATTCCAAACTGTACTCTAGATTTTTAATTTATGCTTTTTGATATTTGATATCAATTTTGTACCTGTAGTTTCTTTATAATTTTTGCGACATTGCTTGTTTTTGTTTGTTTGTTTTCTCTTTAGTTTTCTTCTTCCTTTTTTTTAACATTGTATTTTTGAAATTCCAAACTCTACTCTAGATTTTTAATTTTTGCTTTTTGGTATTAGTTATCAATTTTGTACCTGTATTTTCTTGATAATTTTTGCGACCATGTTTGTTTTTCTTTGTTCGTTTTTTCTCTCTTTCTTTTCCTTCTTCTTTTCTTTAACATCGTATTTTTGAAATTCCAAACTCTACTCTAGATTTTTAATTTTTGCTTTGATGTATTTGTTACCAATTTTGTACCTTTAAGAACCCAATCTTCAGTACCCATTTTTCACTAGGGAGCGAGATTACTGGCTTGACTGCTCTCTCTCCCTTTGGACTCTCCTTTTTCTCCACCAGGTCGCCTGTGTCTCCTCCCTAACCCCTCTCTACTCTACCCAACTCTGTGAATTTCTGTGTATTCCAGACGGTGGAGAACACTTAGGGAACTGATTACTGGCTGGATCTGTCTCCCTCCTTTTCATTCCCCCCTTTTATCCTTCTGGCCACCTCTGTCTCCTTCCTCCTTCTTCTTGTCTCTGTATAACTCTGTGAACATCTCTGAGCGGTCCAGTTGTGGAGTGCACATAAGGAAGTGACTACTGGCCAGCCCACTCTCTCCACTATTGATTCCACCTGATCTCATTTGGGTCACCTCTAACTCCCTCCTCCCTCTTCTCTTCTCCATGTAATGCTGTGAACCTTTCTGAGTGGCCCTCACAGTAGAGAAACTTTTCTTCTTTAACGTAGATGTTTTATCAATGGTGCTGTATAGAAGGAGAAGTTTTGAAACTACTGTAAAAGTAAGACAGATAACTGGAAGCAGGAGGCTTAAGTCCAAACCCTGACTCCAGGGAACTCCTGACTCCAAGGAACATTAATTGACAGGAGCTCATCAAATGCCTCCATACCGACACTGAAATCAAGCACCACACAAGGGCCAACAAATTCCAGGGCAAGACATACCAAGCAAATTCTCCAGCAACAAAGGAACGCAGCCCTGAGCTTCAAGATACAGGCTGCCCAAAGTCACCCCAAAACCACAAACATCTCATAACTCATTACTGGACACTTCATTGCACTCCAGAGAGAAGAAATACAGCTCCACCCACCAGAACACGGACACAAGCTTCCCTAACCAGGAAACCTTGACAAGACACCTGTACAAACCCACACACAGCGAGGAAATGCCACAGTAAAGAACTCCACAAACTGCCAGAATACAGAAAGGACACCCCAAACTCAGCAATTTAAACAAGATGAGACAGAGGAATACCCAGCAGATAAAGGAACAGGATAAATGCCCTCCAAACCAAACAAAAGAGGAAGAGATAGGGAATCTACCTGATAAAGAATTCCGAGTAAGGATAGTGAAATGGATCTAAAATCTTGAAATTAAAATGGAATCACAGATAAATAGCCTGGAGACAAGGATTGAGAAGATGCAAGAAAGGTTTAACAAGGACCTAGAAGAAATAAAAAAAGAGTCAATATATAATGAATAATGCAATAAATGAAATTAAAAACACTCTGGAGGCAACAAATAGTAGAATAACAGAGGCAGAAGATAGGATTAGTGAATTCGAAGATAGAATGGTAGAAATAAATGAATCAGAGAGGATACATGAAAAACGAATTAAAAGAAATGAGCACAATCTCAGAGACCTCCAGGACAATATTAAACGCTACAACATTCGAATCATAGGGGTCCCAGAAGAAGAAGACAAAAAGAAAGACCGTGAGAAAATACTTGAGGAGATAATAGTTGAAAACTTCCCTAAAATGGGGAAGGAAATACTCACTCAAGTCCAAGAAACCCAGAGAGTCCCAAACAGGATAAAGCCAAGGCGAAACCCCCCAAGACACATATTAATCACATTAACAAAAATCAAACACAAAGAACAAATATGAAAAGCAGCAAGGGAAAAACAACAAATAACACACAAGGGAATTGCCATAAGGATAACAGCTGATCTTTCAATAGAAACTCTTCAAGCAAGGAGGGAATGGCAAGACATACTTAAAATGATGAAAGAAAATAACCTACAGCCCAGATTATTGTACCCAGCAAGGATCTCATTCAAGTATGAATGAGAAATCAAAAGCTTTTCAGACAAGCAAAAGCTGAGAGAATTCTGCACCACCAAACCAGCTCTCCAACAAATACTAAACAGGAAACACAAAAACGGTGTATAAATTCGAACCCCAAACAATAAAGTAAATGGCAATGGGATCATACTTATCAGTAATTACCTTAAACGTAAATGGGTTGAATGCTCCAACCAAAAGACAAAGACTGGCTGAATGGATACAAAAACAAGACCCCTACATATGTTGTCTACAAGAGACCCACCTCAAAACAGGGGATACATACAGACTGAAAGTGAAGGGCTGGAAAAAGATTTTCCATGCAAATAGGGACCAAAAGAAAGCAGGAGTAGCGATACTCATGTCAGATAAAATAGACTTAAAAACAAAGGCTGTGAAAAGAGACAAAGAAGGTCACTACATAATGATCAAAGGATCAATCCAAGAAGAAGATATAACAATTATAAATATATATGCACCCAACGTGGGAGCACCACAGTATGTAAGACAAATGCTAACAAGTATGAAAGGAGAAATTAACACTAACACAATAATAGTTGGAGATTTTAATACCCCACTCACACCTATGGATAGATCAACTAAACAGAAATTTAACAAGGAAACACAAACTTTAAATGATACAATAGACCAGTTAGACCTAATTGATATCTATAGGACAATTCATCCCAAAACAATGAATTTCAACTTTTTCTAAAGTGCACATGGAACCTTCTCCAGGATAGATCACATCCTGGGCCATAAAGCTAGCATTGGTAAATTCGAAAAAATAGAAATCATTCCAAGCATCTTTTCTGACCACAATGCAGTAAGATTAGATCTCAATTACAGGAGAAAAACTATTAAAAATTCCAACATATGGATGCTGAACAACACGCTGCTGAATAACCAACAAATCACAGAAGAAATCAAAAAAGAAATCAAAATTTGCATAGAAACGGATGAAAATGAAAACAGAACAACCCAAAACTTGTGGGACACGGTAAAAGCAGTCCTAAGGGGAAAGTTCATAGCAATACAGGCACACCTCAAGAAACAAGAAAAAAGTCAAATAAATAAACTAACTCTACACCTAAAGCAACTAGAAAAGGAAGAAATGAAGAACCCCAGGGTTAGTAGAAGGAAAGAAATCTTAAAAATTAGAGCAGAAATAAATGCAAAAGAAACAAAAGAGACCATAGCAAAAATCAACAAAACCAAAAGCTGGTTCTTTGAAACGATAAATAAAATTGACAAACCATTAGCCAGACTCATCAAGAAACAAAGGGAGAAAAATCAAATCAATACAATTAGAAATGAAAATGGAGAGATCACAACAGAAAACACAGAAATACAAAGGATCATAAGAGACTACTATCAACAATTATATGCCAATAAAATGGACAACGTGGAAGAAATGGACAAATTCTTAGAAAAGTACAACTTTCCAAAACTGGACCAGGGAAGAAATAGAAAATCTTAACAGACCCATCACAAGCACGGAAATGGAAACTGTAACCAAAAATCTTCCAGCCAACAAAAGCCCAGGTCCAGACGGCTTCACAGCTGAATTCTACGAAAAATTTAGAGAAGAGCTAACACCTATCCTGCTCAAACTCTTCCAGAAAATTGCAGAGGAAGGTAAACTTCCAAACTCATTCTATGAGGCCACCATCAGCCTAATACCAAAACCTGACAAAGATCCCACAAAAAAAGAAAACTACAGGCCAATATCACTGATGACATAGATGCAAAAATCCTTAACAAAATTCTAGCAATCAGAATCCAACAACACATTAAAAAGATCATACACCATGACCAAGTGGGCTTTATCCCAGGGATGCAAGGATTCTTCAATATCCGCAAATCAATCAATGTAATACACCACCTTAACAAATTGAAAAATAAAAACCATATGATTTTCTCAATAGATGCAGAGAAAGCCTTTGACAAAATTCAACATCCATTTATGATAAAAACTCTCCAGAAAGCAGGAATAGAAGGAACATACCTCAACATAATAAAAGCTATATATGACAAACCCACAGCAAACATTATCCTCAATGGTGAAAAATTGAAAGCATTTCCTCTAAAGTCAGGAACTAGACAAGGGTGCCCACTTTCACCATTACTATTCAACATAGCTTTGGAAGTTTTGGCCACAGCAATCAGAGCAGAAAAAGAAACAAAAGGAATCCAAATTGGAAAAGAAGAAGTAAAACTCTCACTGTTTGCAGATGACATGATCCTCTACATAGAAAACCCTAAAGACTCCACCAGAAAATCACTAGAACTAGTCAATGACTATAGTAAAGTTGCAGGATATAAAATCAACACACAGAAATCCCTTGCATTCCTATACACTAATAATGAGAAAACAGAAAGAGAAATTAAGGAAACAATTTCATTCACCATTGCAACGGAAAGAATAAAATACTTAGGAATATACCTACCTAAAGAAACTAAAGACCTATATATAGAAAACTATAAAACACTGGTGAAAGAAATCAAAGAGGACACTAATAGGTGGAGAAATATACCATGTTCATGGATTGGAAGAATCAATATAGTGAAAATGAGTATACTACCCAAGGCAATTTATAGATTCAATGCAATCCCTATCAAGCTACCAACAGTATTCTTCACAGAGCTAGAACAAATAATTTCACAATTTGTATGGAAATACAAAAAACCTCGAATAGCCAAAGCGATCTTGAGAAAGAAGAATGGAACTGGAGGAATCAACCTACCTGATTTCAGGCTCCACTACAAAGCCACAGTTATCAAGACAGTATGGTACTGGCACAAAGACAGAAATATAGATTAGTGGAACGAAATAGAAAGCCCAGAGATAAATCCACACACATATGGACACCTTATCTTTGACAAAGGAGGCAAAAATATACAATGGATTAAAGACAATCTCTTTAACAAGTGGTGCTGGGAAATCTGGTCAACCACTTGTAAAAGAATGAAACTAGAACACTTTCTAACACAATACACAAAAATAAACTCAAAATGGATTAAAGATCTAAACATAAGACCAGAAACTATAAAACTCCTAGAGGAGAACATAGGCAAAACACTCTCTGAAATACATCACAGCAGGATCCTCTATGACCCACCTCCCAGAATATTGCAAATAAAAACAAAAATAAACAAATGGGACCTAATTAACCTTAAAAGCTTCTGCACATCAAAGCAAACTATTAGCAAGGTGAAAAGACAGCCTTTGGAATGGGAGAAAATAATAGGAAATGAAGCAACTGACAAACAACTAATCTCAAAAATATACAAGCAACTCCTACAGCTCAACTCCAGAAAAATAGATGACCCAATCAAAAAATGGGCCAAAGAACTAAATAGACATTTATCCAAAGAAGACATACAGATGGCTAACAAACACATGAAAAGATGCTCAAAATCACTCATTATCATAGAAATGCAAATCAAAACCACTATGAGGTACCATTTCACGCCAGTCAGAATGGCTGCAATCCAAAAGTCTACAAATAATAAATGCTGGAGAGGGTGTGGAGAAAAGGGAACCCTCTTACACTGTTGGTGGGAATGCAAACTAGTACAGCCACTATGGAGAACAGTGTGGAGATTCCTTAAAAAACTGGAAATAGAACTGCCTTATGATCCAGCAATCCCACTGCTGGGCATACACACTGAGGAAACCAGAAGGCAAAGAGACACGTGTACCCCAATGTTCATCGCAGCACTGTTTCTAATAGCCAGGACATGGAAGCAACCTAGATGTCCATCAGCAGATGAATGGATAAGAAAGCTGTGGTACATATACACAATGGAGTATTACTCCACCATTAAAAAGAATAGAATGAATCAGTTCTAATGAGGTGGATGAAACTGGAGCCTATTATACAGAGTGAAGTAAGCCAGAAAGAAAAACACCAATACAGTATACTAACGCATATATATGGAACTTTGAAAGACGGTAACAATAACCCTGAGTACGAGACAGCAAAAGAGACACTGATGTATAGAAGAGTCTTATGGACTCTGTGGGAGAGGGAGAAGGTGGGAAGATTTGGGAGAATGGCATTGAAACATGTAAAATATCATGTATGAAAAGAGTTGCCAGTCCAGGTTTGATGCATGACACTGGATGCTTGGGGCTAGTGCACTGGGACGACCCAGAGGGATGCTATGGGGGGGGGAGGAGGGAGGAGGGTTCAGGATGGGGAGCACATGTATACCTGAGGCAGATTCATTTTGATATTTGGAAAAACTAATACAATTATGTAAAGTTTAAAAATAAAATAAAATTAAAAAAAAAATCCACAGGAGGCTTAACTCCCTTTAGGCCACTCAGTGGTCTCCAAGAAATACCCGTCGGGACTTGAGAGCAGAGCAGAGTCCTTTCCTTCCTCTCGAGATGAGGTCTGACTCCTCGGGTGCGTCTAAAATGCAACCCCGAGATCTCTGTCGCCCCTGGAGAGGAACATTAGGTCCTGGACACAAGCTTAGATGAGGTCTCTTTTGCCCTGAAGTGACTCGAGAGCAATCCCTAGCTCTCTCTCGCAACTCCAATGGAAGATTGGACTTCCCTGGGCCAACACAAGAGGAAGCCTGAATTCCCCATCGTAACTCGAGAATCCCGCCGAAACTCGAGAAAAACCACATGGTTACCCTGTCATCGCAAGATGAGGCCCTTGCCCGCTACAGCGTCTAAAGAGAAGTCCCAGGTTTCTTCTTCAAGTGTTTTCACACTTCAAGTGTGAAAACTTGGCACCCTTGATGCGATTCCAAAAGTTCCCCGACACCCTGGTCTCTCTCGAGGGGAACACCGAGGTTCCCGGTATGACTTCATCTGAGCCACTTCTCCCCTCCTGATTGCGACTGGAGGGTCGACTCCCGTGCTTTGTCTGGAAGGGGTTCCCAACCTTCCCAGCGCACCTCAGGATGAGGCCGGTCTAACGAGAATATTTGAGACGTAGCTTCATGGGTGGTAACACATGCTGAAAGACCCCGATTCCCTGGTCCACTCTTGATAAGAACCCGATGCCCGGACACCTCTTGAAAGGCAACCCTGTGGAAGAAGGCACAACACGACGGGGCACTGACACCCTCGTGCATCGTCCGGAAAAACCCGCAGATTCCAAACACAGTTCGACAAGGTGCCTGTCACCCCGTGAATAACTCGAGAGGCAAGCGGAGTTCCATTCCTCCTTACAAGACGAGGCCTGACTCTCCTGTCCCAACTCTGCAGGGACCCTGCGATCAGAGTCAGAAATGGAGACGAACCCTGAGGTTCCTGCCTCCACTCGAGATGAGGCCCTCTTCTATTGCACCAAACCCAGTGGAGTCCCGAGAGGGCCCTCCCAACTCCAGGGTATCCTTGACTTCTCAGAGGCACACTGAGAAGCTCCCTGAGGCCACCGGCACTAGTCGAGGGAACCCAGGGTTTACTGCCGTGACCCAAGAAACACCTTGAAAGTCCTTCTTTAACGGTTCTTGAGGCCCGATACACCTTCCATGACTCTAGAGCAATGACGCGCTCCCCCTCACAATGCGCATGGAGACCTGACTTCCCAAGCGCCTCATGAGAGGCTCCCTGAGCTCCCCGTAGTACCTCATGAGAAACCCCACACTGGCGCTGCAGCTCGAGAAAACCCACGAGACGCCCCCTTCATCGCGAGATGATGGCCTTCTTTTCCTGCATGGCCTGGAGAGCAATCACGAGTCCTCTCTCCAAACTCCACAGGAGGCTTGACTCCCTTTAGGCCACTCAGTGGGCTCCAAGAGATACCCGTCGCAACTCGAGAGGAGAGTGGAGTCCTTCACTTCCCCTCGAGACAAGGACTGACTCCCCGGGTGCATCAGGAAAGCAACCCCGAGATCCCTGTCCCCCCTGGAGACGAACATTATGTCCTGGACACAAGCCTAGATAAGGTCTCTTTTGCCCTGCAGTAACTCAAGCGCAATCCCTAGCTCTCCCTCGCAACTCGAATGGAAGACTGGACTTCCCTGGGCCAACACAAGAGGAAGCCTGAATTTCCTGACCTAACTCGAGAATCCCGCCACAACTCGAGAAAAACGACGTGGTTAACCCGTCACCACAAGATGAGGCCCTTGCCAGCTACAGCATCTCAAGAGGAGTCTCACGTTCCGTCTTGAAGTTTGAAACGGTACTTAGCACCTTTGATGTGACTCCAAAAGTTCCCCGACATCCCAGTTTTACTCGAGGGGAACATCGAGGTTCCCGGCACCACTTCATCTGAGCCCCTTCTCCCCTCCTGATCGGGACAAGAGGGTCGATTCACTTGCTTTGTCTGAAAGGGTTACCGACCTTCCTGGTGCACCTCAGGTTGAGGTCCGTCTCAAGAAGAAATTCGAGACGTAGGCTTGTGGGTGGTGCCACATGCCGAAAGACACTGATTTCCTGGTCTGCTCTTGATAAGAATCTGAAGGCTGGATACCTCTTCGAAGGCAACCCTGTGTATGAAGGCAAAAAACGAAGGGGAACTGACACCCCCATGCATCGTCCGGATAAAACCGCAGGTTCCACACACAGCTCGACAAGTGGCCTGTTATCCGGTGAACAACTCGAGAGTCCAGTGGAGTTCCATTCCTCCACACAAGACGAGGCCTGACTCTCCTGTCCTAACTCTGTAGGGACTCTGTGTTCAGAGTCAGAAATGGAGAGCAACCCTGAGGTTCCTGCTTCAAATCGAGATGAGGCCTTCTTCTGACAAGGTCCAGCCTCGGCTGGTCCAGGGTTTTCGAAGGGGAGACAGAGTAGGCGACCTATTGATTTATTTATCGAAGATATAAAGAGTAATAGAATGAGGATAGCTCAGTAGGAAAATTTAGTGGAGAAAAGAAGCTGAGTAGCTTGGTTTATGCAGAAAATCAGTATAACCCGTGACACCAGGTTAGCTCTGACCACGGAGGCCGCAGGCTCCCTCTCGAATAGCGAAAAGTGCCCCACCTTAGACACCTTCTCAAGTGGTCTTCGAAGCCCAGGCAAATAAATGGTCGCAGAGGATATCCGCGCTCCAGATGGACACTCATCTGAAAATTGAGGGGAAGAATGACATTAGGAGACTAAGCGTTGGCAATCAAGGCCCGTAGTTTTATTTTCAACAGGGGTTTTTATACCCTAAGTTACACATAGAGGATAATGGGGATGCAAAGACAGCAGCCTTTGATCCTTATCAAAAACCAGAGTTTCTCTCCTGCAAATGTATCGTATACAAATGGTTTAGGTGATTTACATGATCTTCTAGCCAGAAGACCTATTAACATTTTATGACTCTTGACAAAGACTTATCAACCGTAAGACTTATTTTCTCTAAGAGTAATTATTTTAAGGTTTGGCCCCATCTTTCGAAGATAAAATTGCATTCCTACAGGGCAGATGTGTAATGGGCTTACAACAAAGGAAATAATTTATTACCTTAAGGGTCTAAAGTTAGTAACACCAAGGCCACTACTTATTTCTTCTACATACCAACTATATTAATTAATACACATTCAAGGATACAATTCAGGGGACGTGGAAACTTGGCAACAAGCATTGGTTCATCAATGAAATCTTTTACTAGTTTTATTCTGACAGTTTCTAACTCTCTGAGAGGCTCTAAGCTATTTGAATATCTTAAGCTTCCCGTGCCTCTCGAGGCTCGGAGACTGTAAACAATTGTATGCATTGCTGTAGGAGACCGGGTAAATTTGTCAGGCGAGTTAGAGAGCCATCTGACGTGTTTGGATTTAAACACTCCTAATTGCCCAGGAACTTTATTAATTGGAGCTGTAAGTTAGCTCTTTGACAGAGAGAGTGAGATGGTGGTGGGGGACAGCCCCCAGTAAGGTCAGAGGGGAGAGCACAAAGCAATAAAGTAGGCAGACTCTGGTTTTGGGGGGTAGATGCTCAAGAATATCCGGGAGGACTCCCGAGGCTGGATCCCGCCTTTGTGTATGCCCAGCCTCCTTCCTCATGACCTTTGTCACGAGTGGAATGTCTCTCGCCGGCTCCCGGCATCTCCCCGTTTTGTATTTCTTAAAACAGCCAGATGTAACTCAGTCGCGAGCCTCTGAATACTCTGCCGAAGAATCCTGACAATACAAGGAAGAATGATTATGAGAAGCACAATTAAAGCAGCCACCGCAGCATAGCTAAAGACATTAGACAGAATATTCTTTCCTGAGATGTAGTTAGGGAAAGTATGGAAGAAATCATTTGCTGTTCCAGCAGCAGTAAAATCTAATCGGGAGTGCTCCATGGTTGCTATTTGATAGTGAAGTTTCCCTACGTCTCAACCAATGTCAGAGCTGTTCCAGATACCTGAAATATGGTTTTTAATCTTTTCCCATTCAAAATCTGTCTCATTTACTTTCAGGGGTGTTCCACATATCCACTGATAGTCAGCATGACAAGACAATGCCATTTTCACCTTTAAAGCCTGCAATTCAGTCCCAATATGTATTACTGCTTCCTCTAGGGCGTCTACCCTCATTTCTAATTTTCTCTCTATAGCTTCCTGTGTTGCCAATGTTAAAGAAACATTTTTGGACATAGAATCAACATATTGAGCAGTATGTACTTGTTGAGTCAATGATATTTCTGCCACAGTAACAGAAGTGATTGCACTTATCAAAGCTGCTGTTCCCAAGATAATTAAGCCCACAAACCGTCGTGTTTGCATTAAATCCTGTAGTTGTTGTAATACAGCAAGACCATAATTCAATAAGTGGTTACATCATAAGATAAGGTGGATGTTGTAGCATTACAAAGGAGCAAACATTATATTGAGGGTTTAAACAAGATGAACCAGGGAGCAGCTGTAGGTGTCAGCCCGGGGGAGCAGTGTCCCCAGCATCAGGAGGCAGAACGCGAGCGGCAGGCTGTGGGCCAAGGCGCCTATGGTGGACGGAGGGGCAGGGTTCGTGGTTTAGGGCTAGCCACCACCGCTTGGGCTCAGGGCGGTCCCCTCTCGCCGGTGGGGCCACGCTGGTCTGGACAGCACTCCGCGGGTGCGCTTTCCTCTCTGGCCCTCACTCGCTGCACAGACTTCTTTGCTCTAGGTCACGGGGTGCAGAGAGGTGGGTGCGAGGCGCTGCTGGTGGCGCGGAGGCGAGAGCTGGCTGGGGGAGGGGGAGCGAGCGAGTGCGCGCGCCGCGAACCTGGTCTTTGGGGAATGTGACATGACGAATTTGTCTGAGATCCAAACCGGAGAATCTGCATTCTGTAGAAATATACAAGCATACCCTCTCCCACAAGTTAGCAACACATCTGGCCTTTTTCACTCTCCCGTAAGGAGGCCTTTTTACTTGACCAGGGGCCGAGTCGTAGCCTGTAATTCAGGCATCTAGTGTCTCATCATTGTAGTCTGCCCCTGTGTGTTTACGTTTAAGTGATTAATTACAATTGGAACATAACTTCACTATTTGTCTAGCTGTTTCCCTATGGATATGTTAATTTAGGTCTAATGTTTAGTTTAGGTCTCTGTATAAATTTAAGTAATAAATGTATAACCTCCTTATCTCATTTTGGTATACAGGTATACAGATATACCTAAATGCAAAATGCATTTATATATGTATTTATATATGGCAACAAGTATAAAGTTATTGACATATAATATATATAAATCAATATACTTGAATTAATCTTTATAATTAATATATTAATTAATATATATTACAACAATACAACACATACACAGCTAATACCAACCAACACAAACCAATATACTGTAATAATACATGTCACACATTTATAATTATACAGTATATAGAACATTTATCATCACAGCACATCAATCCATACCAATTAATATCAGCCACACACACATTATATTACTGCCATATATATTTAATTATACAGTATATATATGTGTGTGTGTATATAGTATACATATTAATTTATATACAAATTAATTAAGTATAGATCTATAAATAGAATTAGGTATACCTTTATTATATTTTATTTATACCCATACCTAATTAGGCAAACTGTAATTAGGCAAATACATTTATATTATGTATTTATAACAATATATAAAGTATTGTTAAATGTACCACCTGTACAGCATCTCCACCCCACATACCACTTTCTCTAATCCCACCAACTCATTTTCAGTATTATGTGTTGGCCAGGAGCTGGGCCAGTCTTTCCCAGCAATGTTAAGAGACGTCTGTTCCTGTGTCTAATAGCCCTGGCGTTTTATTCTCTTGAAGTAAAAGATCTTTTAAAGGCCTTGGAACTGTAATTTCCTGCACCCAAAAGGCTAGATCACTAGATCCAAATGTTTTGTGGCTCTTAGCTTGAGAAGTCAAGTTTTTCCTTGTCTGATAGTAAGGTAAAAGTAAAAGCTGTGTTACTCTTTGACCTTTATTAATTTGTACAGTTTTGATAGGCAGTGAGATCAAGACTTTAATTTCTCAATATCATCAGAATCTACTACACCATGCACCAGCGAAATTTCTTTTCTTTCTTTTTTTTTTTTTAACTTTTTTTTAAAAGAAAGCGAGCTACGCCCCAGGACAAATCTTACAATGTCCTCAGATAGGGGGCCAGCCACTCCGGTTGGAATTGGAGTAAGCGGCACATCAGGGGTTAATATTGTTATTAAATCTCCTTGCCTTTTCGCTTTTCTCCTAGCCTGGGTGAGACCCCCCTGAGGGAGTTTTCTCCAAGGAGCACGCTCTGCATATTGTGTACTAAAAGCTCCTTTGTTTAAAAAACTTTTTATCTTCCTCAGTCTTAGGCAACACTTTGGGAGGCTTTGGGGGCAAAGTGGGGAACTCCTGGGTCCTGGGAGGCACAATCGAAGGCGGTGGCAGTCGCCTTAAATCAGAAAGTGGTGGATAAGTTTTTTAAAGGTTTGCGCAGAGGGGGAGGGAGCTCGCCAGGGCTCTCGGCCGCAGCGTCCTGTAAGCCCTCTCCTTCCTCGGGAGGTAGACCACTTTCTCCCTCCTTTTTTTTTTTTTCTTCAATGGCAGAAAATATGATCTGTGCAGTAAATGGAGACTCACCACCATCCACCTCTATAGCCTCCCCCATAGTCTATTTAACAGCCTCGTGACGGAGGTCCAGGACATTTCTAATCATATTCCACAGTCAATAAATATTTGTCTATTCTTAGATGCAGAGAAATCCATTTTTAATTTTTTTTTTTAATTTTAGAGAATATTTTTATTTATTTTGTAACCTCTTTACCCTGGCTAAACTGCAGAGGGGACTTGAAAAGAAGCCTCAAGGTGAGGATCAAGTTCATCCTTGGGACTAGAGAAAATCCTTCTCCGGGAAACTCCTAGCGGTGGCCCTTTACCCCGACATGGAGGAGGAGGCATAGGGGGATGGGAGCGTCCCGAAGTTTTCCTCTTCTGTTCCGGAGATCCTTTAACTGTTTGGTAACTAAATCTTACGAACTGTCTGATCGGGGATGTTTCCCTCAACCTCCTAGGAGCGGATGGTCTGATTAGGGATGTTTTCTTAAACTTTTAGGAGCATCTTTAGCTTAAAAAATAAAAAATCCTCATCAGAATGGCATCGAGCTGCTGTTTCCTCTAAACCTTTTTCAAATTGAGGGGAGAGCTGATCTTTCTTTTCATCCCTATCTTTTACATGCTCATTGGCAGTCATAGCGGCCAGCCATTCATTTAGCTGTCGATAGCTAGGTATAGCCTCTTCATTTTCACTTTTCTTTATAACAGGTACCTTTTCAGATTTGCTTTTTTGTTTAACAGGTACTTTTCCAACTTTACTTTCCTCTTTAACAGGTACCTTTTCAAATTCATGAGCTGGATCTAAAACATCTCTAGTCATATTCCACAGAGGAAAGGTGTAAGTAGGGATTTTTTCCAAACCTTGCTGAGCACAATAAGCTCTTAGCTGTTTTCCTAGTTTTTTCAAGATATCGAGGTTAACAGTGCCTTGTTGTAGAAACCAAGGGCAGTGGTCTTGTACAAATGTAAAAAATGATTGAATGGAAGATTTTTTAACCTTGATTCTTCTTTTACTTAATAACTGTAAAATTACTCCTATAAAGAGCTGTCTTTCATTTGATTCAGTGTTGCCCATGTCAGAAACTTAAGGATAGTAAAAGATTTTGCTTTTAGCTATCTAAAGATTAGGCCTTTTTTGTCAGCCTTTTTAGAAACCGTTTTTTCTCTCTAACTCTTCAACACTTCCCACTCCTCTCGCCATGTCTATTCTACAGGGGGATCTGCAGCCCCCTAAGTGG